>NC_082344.1:32606471-33208971 GCF_027477595.1 Haemorhous mexicanus | reverse complement strand
AGGTGGTCCTCCAAAGGTTAGTGTTTGTTGTGGCACAGCTGGATGCTGCTCTGCTGAGTTCCCCACTGCTGCAAAGGATGCCTTTTAAAAAGAGAAATCAAACCAACAATGTATTTGAAAGAGTAATAGATACGGTGATGAAGGAAGCATCTCAATTAATGTAGCAAGGCTACTGCTGATAATTCTCTCTATGGGCTAATTCTTCTTAGCCAGTCTTTTACTATAGAATTATGCTTTACTAATATGTGCAAAGCCTGTTAAAAATCCTCAGCCAGGTTCTCTCTGAATAGAGTCTGTGTCAGTACATCATGCACCTGGGCCTGTGCAACGCACTGGACACTGTCCTGCATAGCATCCTTATCTCTAAACTGGAGAGACATGGATCTGATGGGTGGACTGTTCAGGGGATAAGGAATTGGCTGGCTGGTTGCACTCAAAGAGCTGCAGTCAGTATCTTGATGTCCAAGTGGAGGCCAGTGATGAGTGGGGCTGTCCAGGGTTGTGACTGGGCCTTGCCCCGTTTCACATCTTTGCTGGTGACAAGGACAGTGGGATTGAGTGCTCCCTCATCCATCAGCAAGTTCTCTGATAACAGCAAGCTGTGTGGCATGGTCACTGCAGGACAGGGATACCATCCAGAGGGCTCTGGACAGGCTTGAGAAGTGGGGCTGTGCAAAGAAGTGGGACTTCAGGGTGCTGGGGGCTGGCAAACTTGACATGACCTGGCAGTGTGCACTCACAGCCCAGAAGGCCAAATATGTCCTGGGCTGCATCCAAAGCCCTTTGGGCAGCAGGGCAAGGGAGGGGATTCTGCCCCTGTACTCTACCTGGTGAGACCACACGTGCCAGCTCTGGAGTCCCATCACAGGAAGAACAGGGACCTGTTGGAGCAAGTCCAGAGGAGACCATGAAGATGATCATCTCACCCGTGAGGACAGGCTCAGACAGTAGGTCTGTGCAGCCTGAAGAAGAAGAGGCTCTGGAGAGACCTTATAGCACCTTCCAGTTCCTCAAGGGGGCCCACAAGAGAACTGGAGAAGGACAAGGGCACGTAGTAGTAGGATGAGGGGGAATGGCTTTAAGATGAGAGAGGACAGGCTTAGATTGGATATTAGGAAAAACATCTCTACTGTGAAGCACTGCCCATAAAAGCTGTAGATGCCTCATCACTAGAAATGTTCAAGGCCAGGTTGGATGGGGCCTTGGGCAACCTGTTCTAGTGGAAGGTGGCCCTGCCCATGGTGGGGTGTCACCCTGTTCTTCTAAAGTTCTTCTAAGCCTTCTGATATTTACATTTTTGTAACAGAGTTTCTCACATACTTTTCATGTAAATAATGATTGTTTTGCACACCTTTCTAGAAAAAGAAAAAATTGATAAACTGTTAGTTTAACCAGTGTAGTTAAAGAAGTAACAATTTCATCCTCCAATCCATTGTCACCTTTAGAATTCTATAAATATCGAAGTAAAAAAAATAAACATGCTCTTTTTTTTGCCTTAAACATCTCAACATGTAAGTGTCATTCATTTCGTGTCATATTGCAACGGTGGGGGGGTTAGAATTATATTAAGGTCCCTTCCAACCATTCTGTGATTTACTCTTAAGTCTCCATCTATTTTCACGTCCAGCTACCAGATGCAATGGATAACAAGAAAGATTAAAAAGGGATAATTTTAATATCCTTCCCTTCCAGGGAAGGTGAAGAGCATAGTCTATAAATTTTGCACTATATTATGAAACAGTCAGTTCTGAAATTTTTAAACTCTTTTGCAGAAACAAAATGTAAATTTCTTTTTGATACCAAAAAAAAAGTGGTTTGAGCCAATTGAGATCAAGATAATGAACCTTTTTAACATTTGTGGAGATACCAGCTACCAACTTCAAAGCAGCGGTAGCTGGCAGTGCTCAGGCCTAGCAATGGGAAGGCTCAGTTGAGCCAGCTCACATTGCTCCCACTATCCAAGCCTGCATTAAGGGGCTCATCAGTCACCTCACACCCTTTTGACTGAACCAATACAGCCAAAACATGGGATCCTTTTTGCCTGCCAAGGCCCTTATACAGCAGCCTAAATAGAACCACCACCTTCCCATTCCCCTAAATGGAACTCACAGTAAATTCTAAGTAGTCAACAAGTGGAGCAATTTCTAAATACTCAACAAGTGAGCAAAACAAACAGCTTTGGTTTATATCTGCTTAGCAGTAGTTGATGAGCACATTAAAAAAGCAGAAGCAAGAGCCTCAGGGAATTTAGTTTCTACTATTTAAAGACAAATAAAACAACCCTACAGGATAGGGGGTCTGCAGGATAGAAGGCAGAGCCTGACTCTGAAGTGTTCAGTGTAGGACATCCTGCAGACCAGGAGGCTGTCCCAAGTGTGGCTGATTGAGGCTGGAGCTCTGGAATGAAGATTGAGGCTTTGACCCCAACTTGGAAGTCTCATTTAGCTACTCCAGTCCTCTCTGATCTAATGATTACAGATGCCATCTGTGCAACAGCATCAGGCAGGGTGAATTAAGGACAGTTTCATGCAGATTTTCAGCAGTTACTATCCACGAACAGAGGACCAAGGAAAATGCTCACAAATTAAAAGCTGACACCAGACACTGTCACGAACATCTCATCTACTCATTGCTGGAAGTCTTCTAGGAGGTCAGGCCTGAGGGTGGAGAGCTGATACTTACTATCCCATATAGCTGAAGTATCCTGTATCTGAGGCTGCAGAAGAGGAGAAGAAAGTCGTCTAAAAAGATGCTGGCAATGCTCAAAGTAGTGAAGAAAGAATTTCTAGCGCTCAGCCTTGGCTGCAGAGTTTAATTTTAACTGTGTTAAAAATAGAAGCACACGATAGGAACCTTAACTAAAAAATTATAGCAGAGCATTCAGCTATGGTTTCAGCGCGGCCCCTTTCCACCCTGCTTTGCGGTGTGGTGTCAGGGTTCTGGGATGCTTTTGTGTCTCTTCTGAGCACCCTCTACCTACACTTACGCAACCACTGACCTCAGCAGCACCTTCCCAGGGATTTATGGCCTTGTGTGCATGGTCAGCCTGGAGACTATTTGTTTTTTCACACACAAAGGAAAACAAATCGGGTTTTCAGTCAGCTCTCTGTTCTCAAACTGTGCAAGGGAGAAGAAGTAATAGCACACTCCTGGGTTAGTTTGCCCTCATTGTCAGCATCTTCTTAAAATGCTATTTACACATACTCACACACACACACTGGATTCTGAATCAGACAGTGGCCACTTAAAACCAAGTTATAGCAGACAGGAGGTCTCCATTTATCAACCCAAATGCTCAGAAGCTTCCCTGCGTTGGGTTGGCTTCAAGTGCAAGTTGTCCCCTGTCCCCTCAGAAGCCACAAACGTACAGGTAAATACACAGAGAACTCTATTGATAAAGAGTGTGAGGAATGCAATAAAATACAAAATCCCAAGTTGTCATGACCTGTAGTTTGTTCTGCATTTTTCTGCCCATTGTGATGGCAAATTTAGATTCCATCTTCAAGAGCCCCTGGGCCAAGCACAATCAGTAACTGGGGATGACTGCAGTAGAAACACAAAACCACTGGGAATCACTTCTCTCCTGACTGTACTCCAGCCCACATCCCACATTAGGCTAGACATGAATTTTAACTGAAATAAAGCAAACTGCAGAACTGCTCAGGTGCCACTGTGAGGGAACAAAGCTGCAGAAAGAAGGTAGTTTAGTGAGCAACATAGCTGTCCATGCTCCCAGTGAAGCTTCCCTCTAGGACCATCCCAGCCCCAGGTCCTTAAGATTTCCTGTAGGGCGTACAGGCATTTCACAACTGTCTACAGCATTTGCTGACCAGCTGCAGAACTAAGTGGTGAGGGATCCTGACCTTTGGTTTCTCCCCTTTATCTGTTTGGGGGAGACCAATTCATGACCCTGTGAACGATTCCTGTCTTTGCTTGCTGACTTTGCCCAATAAAAAGACTGGTGACATCTGTGCCAGATCCCATGTTAACCCATATCACACACAGGCAGCAAACTAACCCATGCAACATTCCTTGCCTTGTCATTGCAGCCACTGCAGAAAGGCCTCCAAGTCCAGTACTTGGAGCTCCAGAGCTGCACTGCCATGATCCTCACAAGAGCCAACAGCTTCACTGTAGGGAATGCTCCCTCCATGCACAGCCTTTTGTGTGAGCACAAAGCAAAATTTCTCCCAACTGGTTGCAGCAGCCACAGCTGTAATTGTCTAACCCACTAAGCAGGCATGACCATCAGTAAGTTGTATTTTAGCTGCTCAAGAGGCCACACTTTCAGGATGGTCCTTAGAGGCTGCTAGATTTTTTCCACACTGAAGCTCAGAAACCAATGTTATGACCCCAGAGATTTACAAAAGGCACTGATCGGTGTTTCTAAACTCCACGTTGTGCTTGTACACCAAGAGACACAAGTTGTTGGCTCAAGCTGCAGCAAGGGATACTGAGACCCAGAGCCACTCCCTCTTCTTTGAGTTCGAGCTGGCATTTTGTCTGAGCTCTGGCCAAACTGACACAGCAGCACTGAGCTGGACACAGTTTAGTTGTCTCAGATTTGACTTGTCCATGTTATTTTTTGGTCTAAATCCAAGCTAGTTATTTTTAAAGTAGACTGCAATAAAACACAGCAGCTGTGGAATTGGCTTCATCAGAGATGAAGGTTTGCAGGTATTTAGTCCACAGTATGTAATTGTATGCAGGCAGTCTGCTGAAGTGCCAAAGTTGAGAAATGCAGCCTTTGCACAAAAGTTCCATCAGGGCTTTTAGTCCAGAGACTTCAGTCTTAATTTAATCCAGCTGCCACAAGAACCATTATAATCAATGAACAAAAAGAACATTTGCACAGTCAGCAACAAAACGCCACTTTAAGCACCTACATATTTGAGCATCCAAGTAATGCTCCTTTTCATAAATAAGAGGCTTCCAACTGAGCATGTAACAAATGAAGTACATTGATGCTGGGCCACAACATGTTTAGAAAAGCTGGGGGCCACTAAAAAATAAAGTGCATTTGGTCAGAGCAGGGTTTTGACCACCAAAAAAGTCACAGAAATAGTGCTGCATTCTGTGTATGTCTGCAGTCAGACAGCTGGCACCACCATCATCTTACGCAAGTACCTATTTCTGCAAGTCTGACACCACCTTCACAAGGAGCAATTTTTACCCTTCTTTGCACATTTCTGTCCCAAAACATCACACAGCACTGCTGTCCACTTGGGACAGGTACTGTTGGACATGGTCCTATTCATTTTTCAAGTTTGAGCTTTTTCTTTCTGGTCCCTGATAAATCAGAGCAACACAAACGTAAATTCTGCATTTCACACAGAGGGAAGTGTCCCCTGCTACTCTGAGGCATTTTGCCTTTGGCCGGCTCATTAATGTAAGCAGCCCGAGTGCCATGCATCCTCCATTTCTGCTGATAATGCTCAAAGAGTGCAAGGAGGGACATACTCTAATTATCTAAATCAGATCTGGACACAGCAGTATTGTTATTGTACAGTGCCAGAGCTATCAGAGTTAAAAGAAAGAGGAAAATCCCAGTATTCTACTCATAAACACAGATGCAGTTTAAATGTTACAAGTGTAATGGGAGCTGTCATAAGAACTGCAGGCATGACATAGCAATTTCAGTTAATACAGCAGAGTAAATTGCTTATTAAATCAAGCCATCCTCAGACAGGAGCTGTGGCTACAAATTCCAATGATACAATGACATAATTTAACTGCAACAAATCACACTGCTCCCATCCTTTTTTCCAACCCTGAGTTTTTAGAGCATCTTATGGGAGCTAAAAAACTGTCCTGAAGCATGAAATCTTCAGAGGCTTAAGCAGAGTGCACAAAAGGGTAGTGAGTGTGTACATGCTGTGCTGGATGGTGAACTTCTCTTGGTAAATAGAACTTAACCTCTTGAACTTAAACCCTTGGAGCCTGCAGGATGCTGCAAGTTTGTTTGCAAATGTTTTTCTCTGAAGGACTGAACAGACCACTTGGGCTGTGTGCACAGGCCAAACAGTGGCATTGGTGGCGGGAATGCTGCTCAAGCTTCCTGTCTATCCAGTCGTACTTCCATTCCAAAGCACAGCCCCCTGCTGATGTCCAAGGTGCATCTCAATCACACTTTGTTTTCTCCCGTCCTAGGAAATTTACCAATCTTACTAAAAATACCAAATCACACCTGAAAGGCAAGTGCTCTGTACCACACCATGACACCACTGAATTCAGACTTTTTGCAAAGTGACAAACCCCAAAGAAAGAAGAAACAAGTAATTTATGAACTGGATGCTTGGAAGCATGTACCTGGGCCTGCTGGTGGGAGCAATAGTCCATGCCTGATACTGGAATTTTCTCATCTCTGCAGAATACAGCTGAAAACAGAAGTTCTCAGTTCTGTTCTTCAAAACCAAAGTCAGAAGTTACCAGGACAGAAAAAGACAATGCATTTTTCACACCCAGAACTGCAACACCAATAACTTGATCCCATTCAAAATATCATAATATTCTTTAGGGCACACATGAAAAAGACCAAATTTAAGAAAAATGCCTAGAACAATAATAAAGGTAGTAAGCACAGCCAGCAACACGTGAACTGCACCTGACTACACATGTACAAAGATCAGCACAAGCATGAATGAAACTGCTGAGTGCTTTAGTCCAATTAATACAAACCATGTGTACGATCACTGAGACTAACCCAGAAAGCATCCAAAAATGGCCAAAGGTAAAAGAGAATGACTACATAGTTTTGAAGACAAAGTGCTCACTTTAGAGGTAGGCTGCAAAAACAAAATAAACAAAACCAAAACCACACCCACACACACACACAAAAGCAGGTTGAAAATGCTGGAAAGATTTCTTGCAATAGCAGAAAAGCTTAAAAACATACTCCAAGGCTACATAATTGGAAATGTGGCATTCACAGTTTGAAGCATCTAGCAGGAGACTGGAAATTCACTTTGGTATCACTAAGCCACCACCTGCAGTCTTTGGAATTGATCTGCCAAGGCACTTCATTTGGAACTGACGCTGAGCCAATGTACCAAAGAAGGACTGCTCCAGTCACACACCCGCCTGAATGTGGGGAAAACCAGATCACAAAGCACTTCCTTGTTGTTGGAAAGAGCAGCTTAATGCTGTTGTCCTCCAGGGACCTACAGGCAGGACCACAGCTTGGACCACAAGCACAAGTTTTTTTTGGGAAAGGATGTATCATTGGTGAGAGACAAGATAACACATTATCTAAGTGGAGAGAAGAAGCTTATTAGAGAAGCATTTGGCTGAAGAGCTTATGCACACAGATGTGATTCATCTCAAAAGATCAACATTTTCAAGCTAAATCACAGGTTCTGCATTTTGAAGGCAGGAAGAGGCAATTCCCACCAACAGTTTTTTGTGCTGGCTGCCAGACATTATACTGCTATTACATCTGAGACACAGCTGCAAGTCTGATCCCATTCAGAAAAAAAGCAATGCAAAGGTACACGTACGATCTGCATTTTTACATTCTAAGCCAGGGTCACTGCACCCATCCACCTCTTCCTTTTGGGGAGCTGGCAAACATTTCCTTTTGGTGAGGAGACACTATGCACAAACACAGCTCTGACCTTTCAGCAAGAAGCCTTCCACACAACTCCAGATTTCAAAGGCTGACTTTATCCTACTGGATGTAGAACTTAAGCTCTACTAAAACGTATGAGGAAAATCCTCTCCTTCCTCTAATTTACAGATGCTTTTATGAACAGTCCACATTTTAAAATCCTCATGTAGCTTAACAGACCTGCCAGGATGAAACTGCAGTGATTTTGTCCATTTGCTGAAAACACCAGTTAAAATTAACAGTCTCAAAAGAAATCCTTTCTGCCCAGCTAATAAGGATTCTTAGTTTAAAATAAAAACAAAGCAAAGGAGTGTTCAGGTAGTAATTTACTGCCTTGAGCACTGGCCTGCAGAGTTCTTTATTTTTAAAAAAGTGAAATAATCTTTCTAATTAGTTTTTAAAAAGTCCTCAAAAAAAAAAAAAAAAGGGGATTAGATTGCTTCTGCATTTTAGCAATTGTTTCTGAACCACTAAAAGTCAGCTGATCAAATTTTCCTTTTGCTCACATGCAGTTCTTGCAGAAGAGGTGAGAAGCAGAGTGAGCACTGACCATACAACCATAATGCTAAAACACTTCCAACACACACACACACACTGAACCCCCTCATCCCAGGCCTGTGAGTACAGCATGAAAGGCAGTAGATATGAGGGAGTGGGGAATGAACCCACAGTGCCCTAGGACAAGTTTAAAAAAAAAAAAAAAATCATCAATCTCATTACCCGTTTACAACAATGTAGGGATGGGGGGAACTGAAAAAGAAAGAGCTCTCTTCAACCTGGGAAACTAATACCAAAGGAAAACCCCACACCTTTGGCTTCAACTTCCAAGAAAGCTGGTGAGGTGAAAGAGGGCCATGTGGAGGTCAGTGGGTGATTTACAGAATGGTGATGCGGTGGCACCTGAAAAACTAAACAAGTCACAAATGAAAGCAAACCAGAGAGAGTCAGCTAGGAAGTAACAGAACCCCCAGCCATCATGGAAGTGAAGACTGTGCAGCAAACAAGAAAAGATGGACCCAGAGAAGTCCTGGAGGTGATTTTGTTGGAGGCAGACTTTGGGATTATTTTTTTTTTCCTTGGAATAGCCTACATCAGGCTGACACAATGAATGCAGACACTTTAATCTATACCTTGTAGATTAAAGGAAGAACTTTTTAGAACTACCTAAAGGATTTGGGAGCTTAAACTGCACTACACATTCCAGAGGAATTTGATGTGCAATTAATTAGACTGTTCTGGAATGTCTTTGGTTTTTGTTTTTAAACTGGTTTTTTCCTTGAAATCTCTGAGAAAGTGCATTTCAAAATCAGAATGTGATTAACTAGAATTCTACAATACGGAATTACAATGAGCAGGAGAACTAATGTATGCAAATGTTATTTCTGATTTCTGTTGCTTCACATTTTTTGGAGTCACTGTTAGTTTGTATCCTGGGTAAAAGGGTTTATGGCTTTCTTGAACTAAGCCCCTCTTTATGTAGGCAACTATAACACACTGGAAGCACAATTATGCAGCTAAGATAAGACAAAATACAGTGGTGATGCACCAATTCATCACGTTTGGGTTCTTCTAATGAAGCCCATTACTCACAGAAGAGAATTTTCTCAAGCAGTTAGTCACCAGCAGACAGCTTTCCCCATTACTCCTTCCTTTTCTGCAGCTGGTGAATAGCCTGGTCCTCCCCTCACCATCCCAGAAATGCATTATTAGGAAAAGTCAACACCTAAATTAAAAGTAAACAAACAGTATTTAACTTTCCCTTAACCAAAAGAAATTAACAATAAAACAGTACACCTTTCATGAGCAAGCAAACCTTTTTCATTTAATAAAAAAAAAGATAAAGAAAGACAAAAAACAGCCTGCTGTCCATTTAACACTACAGAAAAATACAGAGTATCTTTCTTTAGCTTATTAAAACAAGCATACAAATAAACTAGATACTAATAACAGCTTGCATAGAAACATTTTGTTTTGTACTTTGTGCAAATCTTACTAAATAAGGCATGCTGGCGGACTTAGGTAGCAATGCAAGAGTTATCAAGGAATGCCGAGGAACCGCAAGGAAAATTCCAGGCAGTCTGCAATCCACATCCACTTACACACTTCACTGGACTTCAAAGCCCAACAGCTGATAGCTGCAGATCTGTCTGCAACATAAGGCAATATGGTATGTGTAGGGCCCAGCACCTGCTTTCAGCTTCTCGTGGGTTTGCTACACATAAGATCACTTGAATTCAGAAAACCTGAGCCAGTAGTTAAAATGGGGGTTTTGGATGGGGATCGATAAGAACCCGGCTTCAGGGTGAAGCAAGGGAAGAGGCAAAAAGGACAATGACATCAAGGAACACAGCCCTTCACAAAACCCCTTCAGGGTTTTGTGCAGATCTTGTATGTCTTTTTATACTGTGAACTCTTCCCATGGGGCAATGTTTTTTCAGGCAAACTCGTCTCCTAACAAGTTATCCAGAAGAGTGTTTCTGGAACAGAAAAAGCTAACGTGTTTGCGTCTCTTAGCCAGCCATCAAGTGTCTATTGCAGAAATCCAACAGGAATTAGTGACACTGAAGAAGGGTGGCTGTGTAACGAGGAAGGGATGAAGAAGGAAGCTGCAGTAAGAGCAGTATCAGAAATCTCAAATAAGTTATGTAGCACAGAGGGAAATTATAAGGCCTAACTTATAATAATATTTTGCCTCCTTCTTTCCCCTCCAAATCAAGTATTTTCAGGAAATATTGAAGTACAACCTTCTTTTGAAAGCAGCTTTGCATTAAAAAATCTGTTTAAATTCCAAACGCTTTTCCAAAACACATTTTAAAAACCCACTAATAATAATCTTCAAAATCCCCCAGTATTTTTTAACATAAAATGGAATGTTCCTGGGCTAGAGCTGCCAGCTCCTTCAGGAACTCTGGGAAAAGGGCAGCTGCAAGTACGGCGTTCCTCACGTGTGCAGGAAGGCTGGGATGAGCCAGGCCTTTCTTTCCTTTCTGTCCCAGGAAAGGCTGCAGTACAGCTGGGTAAGCTTCGGGAAGATTCCTTCCTTTCCCTGGGTTGCTGCTGTGATGGACACTACCTAAAGACAGAAGGAGAGGGAGAGGAAAGAAAAAAAGACTCTGTATATTAAGCACACAGAGTACTTGTACAGTGCCCAAACCCAGTTTATACGGATTGTGTTCAGAGCTGTAATTTGCAGTACCCACATTGTGCAGGGAGATACTCCACTAATCCAGCGTTTTAAAGTTCTATGTGGCCTGGTTCTATTGCATTTTTTATTACCTATCTTTCTCCAGGTTATATATCATTCATTTACAGCTCTGATGAGAAAAATATGTGGGCAGAAGAGGAGTCAAGGGAAAGAGTAATATGGATTTACCTTCTGAAACAGCAGATAATATCTACCCGTCTAGAGCCAGCATGGTTGTCTCCATTTCAACAATACTATGCTCTATCCCTCCCCCACATCAAACTGTTGGTTTGATTTTACTTCTCTTTCTCTGTCCTCTCCCTGTGAATCATCATGTCAACAGGTTCAAGGCCAAGCTATCACATCACCACATAAGTTTGAAGCAAGTTAAAAACTAAGGGAAAAAAAAATTTAAAATTGGATTTTTCTGCAGCTATAGGCCCCACTAACTACACTTACTTCCCTGTAAAGCAACTAACCATTAAAAAGAGATCACGTGAAAGCCACTGTGTGCTCTGCTATATGATCTCTGCTGCCAGAGTTCAGAGGATCAGAGCTCAAGTATCAGAATGCATGGAATTACAGTGACAGCAGCACTTAAATTTCAATCAATTGCTCCTTGTTTCAACCTGAAGCAGAACTGCCCTTTAATTAGATGATAATTAATTTAGTGAAACTAAAAAGGTGACAAAATCTAATGCTGATGGAAATAAATACTCTACAAAGAAAAATTAACCTGTAGAACTCACTGCTACAAGATAGAACTCACTGCTACAACGTATCGTTGAGTCCAAGAGCAGAACAGATGAAGTCCCATCTAACTTACAAGTGGGATGTTCGCCTGAGATATATAAGTAAATCATTAAAAAGAAATAAAAGGGCTGTTATATTAATTCACATACTGCAGACAAGTCCAAAACTGCATTGCTGCCTTCAGAAGGGGTTTTCCTTACACTGTACACAGTTTATGTTAACAGTCTCAAGTGATGCCAGCCTTGCTCTGAAACCCCTCCAAGCAGGGAACAGGGGGAGCTGTAGATGAAGGCCTCACTCGATGCTGCACAGCAATCCTTGTTCAACAGCTCTGCACTTTTGTTCCTTGCCTGTACTTCACCCAAGGCACTGTGGAATTACTCTACTCTTCCAAACACTTGGGGGAAAAAAAAAAATCATCTCAATCATTTAAAAGACTTGTACTTTTCTTGAGTTTAAAACACCTTTCCAACTCCAGACTTATCAATCATTCATGTTGTTATTCTACAAATTTCTACCTACTAGAGACAGAGTACAGGAATTTCTATTCTGTGGGAAAATCTGACTGTGGGAGGAAAAACAACTTAAATTATAGATTACAATGAAAAGATAAAGTTTTAAGCTTCCCCTGAAGATTTTTTCCTCAGATTTTCTAATGTCAAAACATTTCATAATTAATATTTTAAGTTTTTTTAAATAGTTTAGGCAATATAACCAGAATGCTAGTACACTGTCAAAGCTTTGCTCTTCTTTATACTCTTCCTTTTAAAAAGAATCAAAACGGATACATCTATAAAAATGTTTTTTGTTTAGATTCAACTGCTTGTTTGGAAAAAAACCCAAAAAACCAGAAAGGCACAGAAAGCTGATCTAGGCACTAGAGATTTGGGGTTTTTTTTTAGTTTGATCAGGATTGTTCACTTCTCTCTAGAGTCAGGATGCAATCTGAGTCATACAACTGAAAATTGAGCAAACGAGTACTCTGAAGATTGCTACCAACACACAGAAAAAGGGGCAGCTTGCACATGGAACTACATCGTGACAGCTCTAGATGTGTAACCAGAGCCCAAGCTGCTGTGGAGGAAACCACACACTACAGCAAGCAAAAAAGAACAAATTGTACCATTTCTGTTCAAAAACCTTCCGAGACCAACCCTGTAAAGTGAGAGAGAATTCTCTATAATGTTTTGGTTTTACATTTGTCTTCCTCACGAACGCAGCCTTCAGGTTTTTGTATGTGCATTCTGTAGGAGGCTGGCTATGCTCAGACCTGCAGAGACCACTGGGGTTTACTCACCACTTCTTTTCAGGGGAAAAATCCCTCAGAGAGCAACCAACATGTCTGACAGTCAGAGATGGAGCTCAAGCTAATGCAAAGAAGTCCATGGGGAGTTCCCAATTTGTTGTTTGGTTTTGCTTTTTTTTTTTTTCTTTTTTTCATTTACCATTATTGCAGCAGTTCCTACCTTGCACTTTTTAATCAACATAATGAAGTACTGGTTGATAGGCTACTGAGCCAGCTCTCCCCCAGGATTAGAGTCTGATTACCTGCATCACTAGTCCTGCAGGGAACCAAATCTGCAGTTATCCAGAAATTTACTTACTCTCCATTTATTTGTCAAGAGAAGACTTCTTTGCAGGAGTTGCCACTATACAGAAGAAAATGTACTAACAGGGTGACTAAGTAGCCTTGTTTCAAATTCCTAAATAATGACCAGCATGAGTCAACCTGCAAATTCTGAAGCCCACAGAAGAAAACTGATGTAAAACAGGATGTATAAATAAATGTCATTGGGAATGCATTATGTGGAAGTTCTTATTGCCAGCACCTGAGATAAAAAAGGACTCTGAATATTGCCTCTTAATCTCATCTCCCACATGCTAGCTACAATGCCATCTAATTGTTCAGCCTTCTATTCTATGGCACCAGAACGCAGAGCCTTAAATGCTACTGACATGTGCAGTGCACAGCTTTTTTACAGCACACCAACAGACCAACTCTTTGGGAAGCAGCCTTAGCAAGATCATAATTTTACAGTCTAGATATACTGCAAACCTTAGTAACACAGACTATGCTGTCTACAAAGTAGGCAGATTATTCTTCAGAGTCTTGAAAAATGAAAACACAATTAAAATGGCACATTAAGAGTCCTGATTTACACACCTCTGGAAATCCAAGAAAAGCATCAACATCTTCACAGAAGTGTGGGCAGAGTGGGTGATTATTAGTGACTCCCAAAGATGAGTAAGCACACACCTGTAAATGCAACCTCTCTTGAACCCTCTTACAGAGTCAGCTCTTCATGACTCACCAAATTTAACTTATTCCCATCGTGTGGCAAGTTGGCTTTTAAGAGAAGCCTGCATCCAACATTGCCCACTCAGAAGCAAGCTGAGAACAAGCATGTCCTCAGGGCAGGGCTTCAGCTCTATCCATTACCTGCCTGTGTCTGGAAGGTTCTTATTTGGCAGCTAAGACTTCATTTTGTTTATTTTTACTAGCTTGCCCCACAGTGGTAAAAATAAGTACAGGTATCTATAAAGACAGGTGCAGTATGCACTGTGCTTGAGAAGCAGCAGATGTTAGTGAGTCCCCTGCAAAGCTGGCTTGGAGGGCTGATACCTCTCTAACTCCCCACTGCTCAGACACACACACCTTTTGTTTTTTTCTGTTTGTTTTGCTTTGTTTGTCATACATGAAAGATACTAGCCAGAAAACTTTCAGTGTCTTACCTCCTTCAGTGGTAGCCCAAACGATGACACCAAGCCTTATTCAATTGTTGCAGAAACCAGTTCATACCGTCCTCTAACATTTATCAAAAAAGAACCAATGACCTAGCTGAAGGTCAGGCTAAAAATAAAATGAAATCATGCACATATGCCACCTCACCTCATGCTTTGAAAGCGAGTTTGTTTACTGACAGCAAGCCAAGAACTGATTTTGTAACTTCTTTAAACAGACATTTTATATAGCAAATAAAAACTCATAAACAGCAAAGAATAACCAAATAGACCCATACACTGTGGTCTACTGAGCATCATCACTTTAAAGTCAGAAGGATACAGTTGGCTAATGACATTCACAACACACCACACCTTTTAATCATCTGGAGAAAAGGACAGGGGTAATAGGTAAGTCGTTTCACCAGCCCTCCTCTGAGCATGCTTATCATTTACCTTTGGTGAGAAATTCTTCTGCAGCATCAGACATGTCCACACGAAAAAGGAGGTATTGTTGGGCCTCCAGGAGAAGCCCTGGGAAGTCTTTTTCAATGGAAGCAAAATGTTCAATCTTATTTTTCACAGATGCCAGCACCTGCCAAAACAACAGTAATAATTACTTCTTTCTCCTTTGCTCCCACTGCAGCCACAGATTGAATATTCAGGCTTTCTCTACCTGCATTAAAATAGAGTTCTGACAAAAGCTATGGTCATACAGAGTTTCCAGTTCTTTGCACAAATGTAATTAAAACATGGAAATGAAATAAGAAGCTCTCAGACAGGTAGGTAAGCTACATGTGAAAGTGAAAGGAGCTAATGTAAGGTTTAAGGAGACACTAAAGACACTGCTCCAGTAGGCATGGCTAACACCTGTGGTAAATACCTGATAGAGCGAGCGCACGCTAGGCTGAAACACCATGTTGGTGTTGAGCAGAAAGGAGCGAAGAAGCGGCTGTGGATAGCTTGCCAGCTGAGTAATAATCCCAATAAGCAGCAAATTTACATGCAAGGAATTCTCCAGCATGTTCTCCAGCTTTGACAACACTACACTGATGAATGGTCCTGCAAGAAAATAAAAAGGAATCAATGCTTTTGTTTCCACAGAAGAAAAACCCTAAGATCCAGGAAAAAGGCATTTAAAGGGAATTTTGACCATCATAACCAACCAAATTAGCCCTCCTACACAGTAATTAAAGACAGCAGGGAGGGAACCCAAACTGTAGCTGAACAGAGAAAGCAGACTTAACAGAGATGTTGAAAGCTTTTGTGGTTAGCAGCACATTTGCTACCTAGCCAATCAGTTTACATTAATGGCTTATTTAACATGCATGACTATTCCACTTGTATGTGCCAATAAGGATTTAGCCTAGGACATTGCAGTCTACCACTCTATTCCCCTTGAATAAACTGGAAGGGTACTACTAGTTTAATGCAAATAGAATCTGCTCTTTTTACTCTTCCTGTGCCTTATTTCTATGTAAGGACTGGGCAAAGTGAATTATTGCTAGCTTTCTTGTTCTATCAAAAAACTGGTGTTCTAAAGAAAATATGAAAATGCTCTTCTAAACATAAAAATCAAGCTGTGATAGCTCCCATCACAAGAAAAGGCATCTTCAGTATACCAAACACTCACACAAAGCAAGGAAGACATTAAAATAGATTTATAAGCATAATTGCTGGTAGACATAGGCGTTATCATATAAATGTCACCAATAATAACAGCTTTAGTTTGTGCATTCATGCTGAAGGACAGCCACTGAACTACAGAAGCATTTACCATGAAGTACGTAAACCCTTAGTGCTCAAGCTTAAGAACATTTGCAAGGCTGAGAATGACTTCACCCAAATACTACCCTGTTAGACCACACAGCTGGGGAGATGCTTGAGGCAGCCAGTACAAGGGACCTCCTCACAAGTAATGTCCCTTGTCCCACCCACAGTCCTACCACACTATTCCACTTGCATAAGAGCTAGGAAAACCATGGAGAAGAATCCCTGGATGATTAGCTCTATTATCTTTGAATATCCCACCCTCAAACCTGGCAAAAGATACATGCCATAGGCATTTCGAGGGTCGAGCAGGTGGCCATAACCCAACACCATTCCAGCTCCCCTCGGCTTGCGCATGGCTGCCATTCGAGCTGGCTGGGCACGGCACAGCCCAGTTCAATGTGCCTGCTGGAAACTGCAGCAGAGGCTAAGGCACTTCTGGCCCAGAGCAACAGGAAAGATCAAATGAGGAGTGCCCCTGCTGCCATTTCACTTAGCAGAGCTCCACTAAAGGCTGGAATCTGTCATGCTTTACAGCAATTGTGAGCACAAAGCCAGCACTCCTTCCAGACTAATCTCTCAGGGCTGGCACAGGAAAGGTGGGAGGGCCAGAGTCGACAAGGCTTCATGTGGCTGCTGCCTTTCAACCTCCACCCCAGCCATCAGAGCCCCAGCAGCCAGCCCCAAACACTTTTGCTGAGATACAGTTTCTTCTGTCCCAACACAACCTATCCTGTCCATGGTGACATTTCACCTAGCTCCGCAGGGGAGCTCTACTGTATCAAAAGGGACGGCAGAAGGAGCTGAGATGCGTCACTGTTTCTCTTCTCTAGGTAACACTTCAAAGCTGAGTAGGTAAAGCTGAAGCTGCAAGGGAGGTTACCAAATACATAAAGAATTTTTCAGAAAGTGACAGCATGACTTTCACTCCCAAGAATTTATTGAAATGAGAATCAGAGGATGTAAGCAGAGTTTAGAAGCCTTGTACGAAACAGGTAACTAGGTAAGAAGTCAAAAAATTACTCCTTTCATGGCCATGAAGTCAAGCACTGATATATGGAGAGGGAGGAAACAAAATACAAATTCCTGTTCCTGAACATCACAAGTGAAAATAGAGATGACATGCTTTTACCATGGATATAAGACACTGAGAAGGCTTTTTCTTCACAGATTCATAGGCCTGAAAGGAGCTTCTTTGCATTGCTGACACTTACTGGCTGTGGGAAACTTCTGTGAGAAAGAGGCCTCATCCCTTAATGCCATCTCAAAACAGTAAAAGTAATCTAAAAACTTTATCAAACACATCTACAAACATAATACAGCATCCCAAATTAGATACAGAATCACAGAATGGTTTGGGTTAGAAGGGACCTCAAAGACCATCTAGTTCCAAGCTCCCTGCCCTGGGCAGGAACACCCTCCATTAGACCAGGCTGCTATCTTTGAAAGGCCCTGCAATTTTACCATTTCCAAGGTGTTGTTGCAAGTACCTCCTTACATGCAATCACTAAGATCTCCATTAAAGCCAGGTAAGGAGTCTAAGAGTAAAACACACTGCAGATGGGTAGCAAACATGTAGGCTTATTGTGTTTAGTTTTTTATCTTAATTTTCCTCAGTTTTGAGGTTTTTGTGTGTTTGGGTAAGGGGTGGGTTTTTGAAAATGAACAAATGGAGAGAGACTACATGAAGAATGAGAGACAGAGAGAACATTTTTGAGCTACATTTGACAGCAGATAACATGAAACAAAGATGTGGATACAATTACTGTACCACCACAGCAAAACCAGCAAATTAGTTGAAAAACAGACTGGATTTTTCAATTAAGAAACAGTGCCAAGCATTCTGGCCACAGTTGACCAGAAAGGGCTGCTTTTCAATGAACACATATTTTCCCCGTCCAAATGAATGAGAAGCCATCTTATAGAGGCTTTTTGTTGGGTAAGGAAACCTAGTACATTATTATTTTGTATTATTTGCATTACTCTGGTATCTAGGAGACCTAATTAAAGAGCAGGAGCCTGCAGTGCAAGGAGCTGCACAAATACAGATCAAAAGCCCACTCTGACCTCCAGTAGTAATGCCATTCCTGAATAGCTTGGACAGTCAGCAGAGAGCAATCTTAAATTGCTGCCTGGCACTAGACATAAAATCATGCCAACAGCAAGGGCAGATCTGATACTGGAGAACAGGATGTCAGGGCAGAGCAGGGAGACAGGCACCTACAGACATGACACCAGTGCTGACACCTTCTGCTACAATGTGGAATAGCAGAGACAGGAAAAATGGCACTGTGATGTTGCATCCATCCCATCAGAGATGAAAGCTGACAGAAAAACAAATTATTTACTTGGCCTCTGTTTATTACTCTGAACACCTTTCAACTGAAAAATCTTCCTCTGGCATGACAGAGCTCTCACATACAAACAACACAACCCCTGCTCAATGTTCTAAACAATTACCAAGGAAAAAAACCCTGACACACTACCATTTGCTTTCACCACACTGATGACTCTGCTGTATTTTCACATTGGATCTCTCACTCTCCTTGGAGTGGTTTCAGCTATGTAGGCTATGTCCTCTTTAGTGCCAGGACTCTTCCTTGCTCTATGCTTGTATTGTGTGCCACACAGTGTGATCTCATTTGGCCCCCTTTAATCCCCATGCCTTCTTATATTTGTTATGTATGTAATTAACAGGGCATTCCACCTGTAAACGGAGCACTCTGGCTCCTTGGAGAGTGCTTGGGAGAGACATCCTCCTTTGGTCCAAAGGGAGATATGCTCTCTGCAGAAGGGGTATCTGCTGAGAAATTCTCAAAGTCCTCCTCTTCTTCTGCTGGAGAGACAGGATCAGGAGCATCCAACTTCTGCTCCTCCATGCTTGCACTGTTTGGAACTAGTTCCTTAATAATTCTGTCATACTGTGCAATGAAATCCTCACCATCTGTGCTCAGCAGTTTTACACTTAAGTTACAATCTGCCTCCTGAGAAGAAATCTTTAACTCTAAGTCTGGCTGTGGATCAATCTCAGTCATTTTCTGGTTTATTTGTTCTCTCATTACACCTTTAGTTGAGCTTGAATTTTTCTTACTGTGCTCATCCAAATCCATTTCCAGCTGGGTCTTTGCAAGCGATCCATTGACTACGGTCTGGCTCTGCACCTTGTGTTCCCTGGCTACATTTAAAGCTTTCTCCTTGGAGCTGTCATCATCTTGAGTATCCTTTTGGGCACATAACCTGTAAACCATAACATCATCCTGAAAGTCTGACTCCTCTATGTAAGAGCCTTTGATGAGCATAATGGCATTTTTTTTCATTTCTTGAATGTGTTTTGGTGGCTCTGCAGGTGGCTGCATTTCTGTGCTTCCCAGATCATCATATGGTTGTGGCGAGCTCACGTTAGAACCAGGAGAAATCCCCGTGTCATAACTGTCATCCCATTCTAGCTCCAGCTGCATCTTCTCACTGAATGGAGTTGCTCGAGCAGAGCTACACGTGCTAGGGGTCCTTTGCTGGAGCCGAAACATGGGGTGCTCCACATCCGTACTGTTCTCCTCTGCAAGCGTCTGGATAAAGGTGTCTGGATCAGGATTTACTCCGTCATACAAGGCAGACCAAACCTTACAATCTTTCATGCACTGGATGATGGCTTCTTGAGCTTCCCCCAGGTACTGCAAGTAGCTGATATCCACAGCCCTTCCATATTCCACAATGCAAACAGATTCAGAAGAGCGTCTATCAGGATCTGGAAGTAAAGAAGACAAATTGTATCAAGAGTAGTACATCAAATTTTCTCCAGCAAGGCATCCACTAAGACATTGCAGGAAGAGTTTTTAACCCTAACAACCCAATAAGGCAGGAAGACCAAAGCACAACAATTGAGATTTACTCATAAACACATGACTTTTTCCTATCACAAAGACAGAGCTGTAACTCAAGATTTCTATGAGAGCAGCCTTCATTCAAACATTAATGCAGCAACCACACCGAAGCAGCCAGAGTTGCTGCCGTGTATCAGTACACTATTGTCATGAATGCATATTCAAGCTGGATAGTTAAAACAAAATTTTGATAGACCTGGACATGTGAAAGGAATTAAACAAACTTTCTACTCCAGGCTTGCCCAGTTTATTGTTGCCCACCACATTTCCTTCCCCTTCTATTTCTTCACAATTCCTCCCGTAAGGTGCTACCAAATCAAACTCAATTAATTATTTCATCTTCCCCTGAGCACCAATTACCTTTAGCTTGTGCTGGTTTTGTCCAGAGAATATAGTCTTTTCCTTGGCTTTCAAGTGTCAAAGTGATTCCAGTGGAGCAGCAGAGAGGTGTCAGGGCCAGCAGTTTTGCAGCAGATACAGAGTAACAGTCTCTCTCTTTCACAGCCCTCCGCTGGCTCAGCATCATGTGGTTGCACGGGATCAGATACCTGAAACAGCAGTGCCCAGCATCACTTATCCTTTCATGTCAGAGAAAGCAGCAACACACAGAATTCCCTTCCCACCTTCCTGCCTTCTCAAAAAACAACAATAATATTTACAGTGATCCATTTTCTAAGCCTCTCAAGGGCATGAAACCATGACTCTTTATATTGTGATGCTTGGTTTGATAAGGAGCTGTCAAGATGAGCAGAGATAGGAGACAGTTGCATCAGAACAGGGAATCCTTTGAAGGTCAGAGCAAACTTGCTGTAAGAAAGTATGGAGGAAGTGTGGGATGGGCAGATGTCAAAGGCTGGCAGAATGGTTTGGTCTGGCTATGAATGCATTTTGTCTCAGAATCCTCAATTTATTTGTTTTCCTGGGAAATCCAGAGAGAGGCAGTTTGCCAGGAAAGCAGCCAGGAAAAAAAGGAGGGAAGACTCATCCAAGCATTTTACTGCAGTAGATCAAGATTGAGCTCCTAGGCAGAGGAGGGAAGAAACCAGAGGAAGCTAAGGAACAGAGAAAGCACATGTTGAAGTCTCACATTGAACTTCTTTAGAGAACTTTGGTTTTACTTTTTAAAGGCACTTTTATAAGAGCCTCAGTTTTAACTGCACCAATGATCTGTCATTTAAAACGCAAATAAATTCTAAAGGATTCCCTAAATAAACAAAAAGATCAACCACAGCACTCTAATGCTAGATTGGTGATATACTTGTGCTCACAGAGGTCCTAGCAGTATTTTCCAGGCACTGCCAGTTCTACAGGGAATTTCACCTTAATGCCTGTGTGTGGAGGGACAGACAGTATCTGGAATATTCATGTGATCTGCAATGCTAAAAGCCCAAATCGGTTACACCAGTATTTCCAAATAAATAACCAGTTCTCATCTAATAAACATATCCAAATTATAAGTATTTTGAAGCAATGTATAGAATCCCAAATTAAAACCAAAAATTATCACTGCATTTAGTACATCACTTAATCTACCTACAACAGTGCAGGAACATGAAGTATTCTCATTGAGCGAGGAATCTAAGAGATGGAAAACAACAAGAAGGGTAGGAACTGCAAACAGTATACAGGTCTCTATCACAGTGCATAATACACTAGAGAAAACAGGCAGGAAGGAAGAATTACGCATTTAAAAGCAGGGCTTAAGGACTCTGGAGGTGATAAATATATTCTTAGCTTCTCTCACTTTTATAGAAATAAATCACAAGAAAATCTCTTGCTCTGGAGATCTCAGGACGTAAATCAAACTTCATCAGGTCTGGTAGACTTTTGTTGGAACCATAAATATTCTTATCTCTGTAGTTACTTGGATTTCTGCTCTCTTGGAGAACTCCCACCCAGCTCTGCATCCAGAGAGAGAGACTATACATCCCAGAGATAGCAGGAAGAATGGGAAAAAAGAGTTTGGGCTTTACCTTAAAACTAGCTGTAACATCACATCTTCACAATGCAAGCCAATGAGTGTTCTGAACAATGCCAAGGAGACCACACAGAGCTGGAAATGATCAACATTGTCAGCTTTTGATCTGGAAATTGTATCTTTCCAATCTTCCCTGCATACTACATTACAAAATAGCTCTGCCAGAACATCATGATTTATAAGACACTCTTAGAATGGTATTTCATTTAGTAAGCACCCCATGAGATTTTTTCAAGTTGTCTAGGGCTATATATGTAATATGTTACACTTTAACAAAATACAATCCTAAAGAGAAATTTCCTTCAAATAAGCTATTAAAACAAGAAGGCTTGAATATTATTTAAATTTATTAATTTAAGTTGACTTAGCAGGAATTGAACCCTGTAACTTCCAATATAGTGTTTTAGTTTTCACCTGTGACACAGAATTTGAACCAATTAAAGGTCTTTCCTGAAAGAAAAATTATAAATCACTTCAGCTTTCTGTTGCTTTAGGTATAAGGAATTATTAGTGCTCTGCACATTAAGAAGCTGAATGGTTGAAGAGCTTCACAACAAGCCTTTGAAAGAAGTCAGATTCTTGCATAAAAGGTGTGTTTTTACTGGGGAAGGGATATAGAGGAAAGCAGATTTCCTGTTTTTCTCCTATGAAATTTACAAGGAGTAGAGTATAACTTTTCTTCATGGCATGAAACTTCAAAAATACCTGCTGCTGCCTTAAATTATCGTGTATTTAAGAAATTTAAGTTTACAGGGAAATAGTAATCATTAGTCTTTGCAAATCTGGAATCCTCTGAATAACTAAATCCAAGTCTATTTTTGTACTGTGTAAAAAGATAAGATTTAAAATACACTCAAGGAAAAAAGAGGATAATATTTCTACAAGTCCTTTCAGACACCTGTCTCTAAATAAGTTTAACTCTCTGAATTATTAATTAGTATTTTCATCAATAGTAATGTACACAGCTTTTGTGCTATGTTTGCACTTGGCTGAGTTATACTGCAGAAAACTCCTTTAGCATCACAGAACCACTTTGGCTGAGATCCTGAGCTGCTCAGGGCTGCAGAATTCTTTACAATTCCCACCTCATTTGCCTATGGAATAGTAATTAATGATCAGCAGAGACAACAGCATTTGCATTTTTGTTGACAGGACTGTTTCAGTTTTCAGAGTTAATCCATCTTAGAGATGCACTAACAGCAGCATATATCGATTTTTGCATGCACTTACATTTCAAAACAGGTGAAGCTACTGTCCCTAATACACAAACTTAATGCACATGCTGGTGTTCTGGCTTCTCTAAAACATTACTGCACATTCTAAGCACTCACTTGCACTAAAACAGTATTCTCAACTTCAAGAGAATACTGTTTTAGTGAACACCAAGAGTCAGCCGAGGTTGCCAGTCAACCAAGGCTCACTCAAGTAGTCCAGTGTAACAAGTAGTCATTTTCTCATCCAAAAGATCCAGCTGTTGGCAAAGGTAACTACTCTCTCTGTCAGGCAGCTCTCCAGCCACTATGCTGCACTGTGCCCAGGCTGAGAAGGGGCTCAGCACAAACCTGAGATAAACCCTACTGCACAAGGCAATGAAGGCAAAGAGAAGGAGGCAGCAGCCTCATCACTTGAGCAAGAAAGTGTGTTCTTTTAATCAAATAAAGCAGGCAACATCATAAGTAAACATGCTACAGAAATACAGACTATAGATTCCTGAGAAATACATCAGCAAGATTGCAGTTAACAACTGGGATTTATTTGGAGACTTCCTTAGAGGGCTCCCATTGTTCCCCCAGACAGACTATTTGAAAATGCTTGTTGCTTGGCAAAACTCCAAAGATCAGAAAGGCTCCTCACCACGAGTATATTTATAAGTCCCAGGGAGAGTTATCTATGATAGCACTAATCCAGCACTGGTCAGAATAAAAATGCTTCCAAATTTACCTTTTATCTTCCAACAGGATTCAGACTTCAGAAGCTCTCTTTACCCCTATCCCATTTCCTACATATGTGAAACCACTTCACAGATTTATTATTTTGTATAGTGGTTGCTAAATGTCAAAACACATACACAAACCTGAGAGGGTGCAGAAATCATACCATTGGGTGGAGGGGAGAAAATTCCTAGCTAAACAAGTAGCCAACTGTAATATATGAAATCTCCCACTTAAACATTGAACCTGCATCCATGCTGAGTTCCTGAACTTCCTTCTGCTTGTCTTACCCGGAATGGTGTGTTGATTCTGCTGGTAAGTGTATCCAGGATATGAACATTCTCATGTCGGTGCAGCAAGATAAAGCGGAGGAAAATCTTGAGGAGGGCTGGCTCCGAAACACTGCGCAAGAAGAGATCCAGGTATGCAGTTGTAGTCATCACTTCCTCCACAGTCACCTGTAAGCAAAAGTAATGCAAATACTGCAAACACAAACACACACAAAATATCCACCCACCCATCCTCTGCAACAGCACATCCAGCAAAGGTCTCCATTTGTAACACTGCCACAAAAACACTGAGCCTTCACTCTTTAAACTGGCCTCACAAGCATTTTGAACACATTTCTTATCTGTCTTGCATCCCCAGGAAAAATATTCTCCCTCATACTGACACCCCAGATCTCACACATAGTGAAAATCAAAGGACCAAATCATGCCAGAAGATCCCCAACAACATTCTGCCCATGTCATCTCCTTTGCATCACACTTCTGTTGTCCCTCAGAAGCATTTTCAGATGCTGTGAATGCCTGCATCTACCACTTAATTAAAAATAAATGTCAGAGCAGATTCAAAGCACAGTACAAAGTCATGGTCGTGCAGCTTTAAAGAGAAAATTCCCATAGATATCCAGAATTTTGTCATGATTTTCCTTCTTTTTATTTTGCCACAGCACAGTTTCTCATTTTACTCAATTTTTAAAAGGAGTATATATACAAATATATTCACACATAAAGTCCAACCCCAAATTTTCACTCCTGACTATTAGTAGATCAAAATAGAATTCATGATCCATGTGACATTTGCATACCATAACCCACGCTGCTCTGCTTATTGCAATCCCTTGGAGATTATCTATTCACAGAACACACTGGCAAAGCACAGAAAATTCCAAAGCCCACCTCTGCACCATGTATTGCTCTTGCAAAGTCAGCATTTTTTAAATAGTTACCCAGGAATCTAATAAGCTTAAGTGCACAAAGATAAACCCTTAAATACAAGAATCTGTCTATATGAAAGGAAGTATTAAACATCCATTGTTTACCAAACTTAGCTGGATAAATGAAAAGACTGATTTTATTAAAAAAAAAATCAAAGCTGTCACTTAAGACCTAAGAGGATTTAGAAAATACTCAGAAGGGCAACGTTTACGTAACATGCTGTAAATATTAAAATCCCTGTTCCATTATGCTGCATGTTAGCCATGTACACAGTAATGCCATGATGCAAACATTCTCTTTAAAGCATTTCACATCACAAGCTGCTTCTGGGTGGTTACACAGAACATAGGAATGGAGTACACAGCCTGCAGACCTTATGGAGAGAGAAGCTCTAAAGCTAAGGTCATTGAATCACTCTCAGTCTGAGGCTTTATTCTAATACTCAGCTACACCATCATTAATACAGTGGGATACTAGCTCATTTTGGCATTAGAAACAAAGCACCAGCGAAGTAGCAACAGTCAAATTTTTCAGCAGGAAATAGAAGCAGCCCAGCTCCAATCAGAAACTTTTTTTTCCTGGAATAGGTCTGGGGAGTTGTTGTGTAAAAAGGAATAGCCTTCTGGTGAAAGTTAGTGTCTCTTGTTCTAAGAACTGTCTTTTCTTGCCATTTTTGCCTTTTTTTTTTTTTTTTTTTGCTTTTTTCCTATTGTAGTGAGTGGTAAAAAGCAAAGCCAAAGAAATCCATCATGTGACATCATTATGACACCATACAGTTCATGGACAAGTTTAAACTCTCTGCCAAGGAAAGGCCAGACAGAAGTAATGCATCTCCATGTCACTTCTTCATCCTTTATGGGGAAAAGGAAGCATGTTCTTGGCTGTCAGTTTCACCAATGTTTGCTGACAGAATGTATATGTATCAAATACTGCAGCTGTACACGAAAGCAAGAAAAGCCAGCAGATTCACAAGGGCAGTGACCTTTTTCTAAAACCCACACTCTTTGGACAACTCATCCTTCAATTTCTATCAGTGAGAAACCCACATGCTTTTCAAAGTGCGTATCACGAATGAAACAAAGAGCAGCAGCAGAAGAAAGCCAGCTGGAGAGCAGCTTAGAAAAGAAATGCTACATTCTGAGAGTGTGTTCAGCGCTCCTAAGAGCTTGGGCAGTAGACAAAAAATGAAATCATGTTTACTAGCCAACACTTCACTGATACAACTAAGCAGAGCTAGAAGAACCAACCAATGATTAATGAAGCCCTAATAGTTCATAAAGGTGTTACTTGTAATCTTGTTAAATCCTATTTTTTTTTTAATTAGGGGGTATTTTTGAAGGGTACCACATTACATTTAATTTTTATTTCTTCTTGGGAAAAAAAGTTGGTTAATCTGATTAACCATTTTCCAAGAAAGAGACAAGATGACTAAGTTTTGTCAAGATTTAAATGGATTTGTCAGAATCTTTTTCAACTTTCAGTGAACACACACTGCCTTATCTACAATACCCCTTCAAATTTCCTCAATAAATGAAGCTAGGGTCTATTTTGCAGGATCACTGTGCCACACTCAAAGTAGGCACAATAAAGTGTGCCTTTTGTAAGGCACAAGCAATTGCACAAGCAATTTTCATGCTATCATGTTCTAGAAGTTCTAGTGTTCTCTGAGTGTGCCTTTGTGTGCAACTTGTCCCTACAAACCAGCAAGAAGATCAACCTTCTGCTTCCTTGCAAATCAAACAAAAATATTGCTGTTGAGCACTTAAATGCAAGCCAGGTATGCGGCTTAGGAAAAAGATCAATAAACCTGGAAGCAGATGTCTGTGCTTTTACAATTACTGTATCTTATTTTGCCATCTTGCAGTCTGTGTTTGCTTCTCCCTTTTAGCATATCTGATGGTGAGTGTAACATCTGAAGATTCAAAGCACCTAGAGAAGTATTCAAGAAAGCCAGTTTTAACTCCACGAGGCTAATTTTCCTTTTGCTCTGTGGAATACATTAGTCTGCTCTGATTGAGCCTCTGGAGAGCTGACTCTTTTTGCAATTAACTAGAGAAGGACGCTGGAGAAATCAGTTAGATGAGGCTAAACCCAGTCCTGGCAAAAATCCTTTTAACTCTGCACACCTTCTCTACAGACTGCATCATACATAAAACATGGAGTGTTGAAAGTGAGATTGGTTCAATTTGTGCAGTTATTATTGAAGATTTCTGTTTTCCACGATACCAAAGCCATGCTATTAAGCTTCATTCAGTCTACCTGCTGGCTGTCTCTTCTTAAACAAATGTCTCGTGAGACAGATTTGGGGGAAGAGGGAAATCATCTCTAATAAATTCAAATCAGTACTCAGATAAACATCAAAAGAACAAACCTTCCCCGAGAAGTAAAGAGGCGCTACCCATGTCAAGTATGTCCACTACAGTCAAATCCTGAGGCAGTTCTACAAAAACTGTTATTGTAAACATTGATTACAGTATCATTTCCCCAAGAAAGCTTTTAGTTACTAGCCCTCGGAAATGAACATCTTTGAAAAGATGATAAACAGCAAGACAAAAATTACAAAAATCTTATGTTTAATTTGAAAATTCTTCACCTTTGGTAATTCATATGTCAAGAAGAATACTGTAACAAAGGGAGACTAATAAAATCAAGACATGGGTTTCTAGAAAAACCCTTTGTTAAGTAATTAAATTTCAAGTTTGTTTCTGATAAATTTTTTTATTAAATTTTTATTAAATTTCAAGTTATGTTCTGATAATACCTTTTTCATAAAGGTATTTCAGCAATAATAAAATCCACCACTTCCTCAACAGCAAAAATAGAAACCGACCAGTAGCATCCCTTGCATTAGATCCTTTCTGCTAATGGCAGAGACCAGGGATATCTCTGCTCTTAAAATAAAACTACAGGATTAAAAAATTTAAAAAAAAAACAACAAAAAAAATTCATTTTCATTGCATTAATCAGACCACTACTCTACCATTTTTATTTTGATTACCCCCAAACACAACTAAAAGTTGCTCCTTTTTTTTTTCAATATAAAGTGCATATCTAAAAATACCATTTTAAAAACCTCATCCATATGTTTTTCTATACAAAATCAGCTGTTACAGATCTTTTTCTGAGAAGTAAACTGCAACAAAAGGACTAGCTGAGAGTCTTCATGGCCAGAGAGATACTTGACTGGAGATTTTTGAAAAGACAAGGCCACTTTTAGCCATGTAATACCCTTCTATAATTATGTAATCATTTTCAGCAAATCTTTCCTTGCCTCCTCTGATGACTGATTAGATGGTGAGGCAGAACACTGTAAAGGGATCCAGCTTTTACAAGTTACTCTGCCAAGTAATAGCAAAAAGCTAGAAATTACTGTCACTGCAAGTTCAGTTTAATATATTACACTCTGTGTTAGACCAATCACATGGATTCTTTTCTACTGGCCATTTTCCCTTGGGAATCACATATATATTTTCTAATTTACAGCTTCATGGCCCCTTACATGAATATGCCTACATGATTCCTCCTTTCCATCACATATCCCTTCTTACAAGGACTTCACATTGCCCATGAAAAGACCTCAACTGTTCTTATTTGACCTTATCCTCTAGATCCATCCACAAACAGTTTCAACCTGGGTAAGTTCACCTCACTGATAAAAAAAAATCTAACCATTTCCAGTGTCTTCTATTAATTTTCAACTTCTTGCCCCCTACTTTTACAGGCAGAAGGGTTCATGCTCCACAATGAATTGGATCGGGAAATTAATTCAGATTAAAAAAACTCAGAAATAAAGGTGAGTTTTAACGCTTATGTTTATAAAATGCTTCAGTTTATACCAGGTTAAATTCAATTAAACTGCATGACTGAAGCATGCAGTGAGAGGCATATATCAGCACCATAGCCGGTAAAATTAAGTTTTGTAGCTATTAATGGGCTTCTGCAAAGCACAAGGCTATTCAAAGTTTTCCAGTGACATTTGGTTTACATGTTTTTACAGCAGCTGTCCAAACGCTTTTCAGTAAGGTGAAGGATGGTATTATTCCTAAATGGGAACTGACAGTCTTGTAGGACGTTTATAAAGATGCTCCTTCTAATCTGTAGAGTATAATTTACAGGTCATTTCCCCCTAGCTGAGCTGTGTAATCATGAAGCAAGTATTATTGAATTATCACAGTAGCACACCATGTCAGAGGGTTTTTTTGAGATGGGTTAGTGTGTAGTAGACTTGAGGTCCATTTGACAGAGCTTATTTGACAGGACTGTGCCAGCACCTCTGTAGTGCAATTCTGTTCATTTGGCCAATAGTAATGTTTTACGTCAAAAAGCTGGTACAATTTTCCATTATTCAGACTAAACCAAGTATATTCAGATTAAAACAAGCCTTCCAAGTATAAAAATAATTAGATCATAGTTAGCAATTAAATGCCATGCAGTAGAGGAGTAAATGCTGACATTAAAATTTTGCTTTTATCATGTAATTTGTCAGATTTTAATGCTTTCTTCAATAAATTGAAGTACCACAATTACATAAACATTCAAGATGGTCTGAATAGCTGCCTGTGTCAACCAAATTCTTTGAATGCCAAACTAAAATGAAATCACATGTGTTTACAGTGAAAGGATGTATATAACCAATGTGAATTGTACCAAAGGAAACCAGATATTTATAAGTACCAAAGTGTGGCTCCTAATTATCTAGCACATGGTTTTGACTGCAAAATATATACATATTCAAGAGCTTCTGAAAAGGATTTCACTTATATTTCTACAGAAGTGCTGTAACTACCTAAAAGAATAAGGTAAATAAACACAGTCTACTAACAACCAAAATAAGGCAATACAGCCTCTAACACAACCAGTAAAAATGACTTCAACAGGATTATTCTGGATTCACCCTGGGATTTCAATGAGGTTTCAACTGAGGAGAAAATTAGTCTTATTCGATTACTTAGACCCTTGTATAATCTGGCCCCAAAAGACCTTGTATTTTATTGACAGAGCTTAATATGTCACAGAATCCAATGGTATGGCTCTGTACCATTCTCTGAACAGAACCATACCTTCTTCCAAGTATTTTCTTCCCTATGTATCAAAATATAAGGAAGAACATACAGAGCTGTATAATTTCAAGTTGCAACTGACAGGCCACCAGAAGTTACCAGTCTTAATTTAAGAACAATTTCTGTAAGATAATCTTAATTTTTTTCTAAATCCCAGACACTTACACCAGAAAGAATAAAAGAAGGTTTGGGCAAAATTTAAATAATAGAAAAAAACTACCAAATTAACATTTTCTTTAGCTCTGTATCTTTACAGACAAACCATTTTATTCCTCTGTTTTCAAATGAATTTGTGACCTTGCAGAAAGACATGCCTTCCCCCTGCTTCGCAAACAGTTTCACTGAATCACTTTTTTGATGTCTCAAGCAACCCCTGTGTCAGAAGTAAGGGAGGTTTTGTTGTACATTTTGTAAAATGTACAATAACATCCAGATAACCAAAGGACAAGGCAGAGCTCTCCAGCACAGCCAGCTAATGCACATGCCCAGCTACGTAATACAAATCTGGGCTCTGACTACCCATTCAGCAATGTGCAGCTTTGGAGATAGGAACATGCTTGTCAATCGCTCATTACACATGTAGGTGGGATAACCCACACAAAGTGACAAGACTAGGACAGACAAGGTATAAATCAGGCTACAAGAACATGCTATATTTAGGATACTTATCTTTGAGAAATGAAGTTAGGGAGTCATAAGCTTGAGAATGTTTGGGTTATTTAAGCACATCACAGTTAATCTGCTACAAAAATAACCTGCACAGAGCTCACTGTGAAAAACAGGTTATTTCTAGCTAGCTAGCTTGCCCGATCAATTTGAAACTTCCTTAACTGGAAAAAACCTGAACTAGAGAACACTTTTTTTCAACTCCATACTAGCTTCCCAAGATAAAACCAGAAAAATCACACCAGGAAAAATATATATTGGTCTTCCCACCCACGGACTTTTTCATAGAAACATCTCCATCCTCAACAGTCTTGTACTTTTTCATTCACACAGTGAACTGTGTACATAGTAAGTATTTATAGGGAGACAATATGCAAAATTTTTTAAAAGACAGAGCTTACTACATGGTTTCATAAATGTCACAAACATTTCAAGATCACACATAAGCATACCTTAAAGTTTTGAACCACGCAGTGAAACTTTAAACAATTTTTAATGAAATTTTACTTACTGAAATTTTAATGCTACTTTTACCAAAAGTCTTGTTTGATAGTCAGATGTTTTAAGCTGGGAGAAGAGAAGGAAATGAAGGAAAAGAGGTAAGAGGCCTGGATGAATTAAGAGCTCCTAAAAAGCCTGAAACATCAAGAGACAGAAGCATGGAAAGGTGACCCAAGAGGAATATGGAAAAAGTGCCTGAATATGCAGAGAAAGGATGAGGAAGGCCAAAGTCCAGTTGGAGCTGAAGAAGAGCTTCAACAGCAAAAGAAAGATCATGAAAATGCATGCTCACTGCTAAATGGGGATGGGGACCCAGTGACAAAATACATTAAAGACATCACAGTACTTAATCGCAGAATAACTAGGGTTGGAAGGAACCTCTAGGAGATACCTAGTCCAATCCCATTCTTGACTGGAACTGTCTTTGCATAAACAATTAATGCTAGTCTGTGTCTTGCTGCAGAGCATTTTTTTTCCTCAGAACATATTTCTTCTAGAAAAATTAGAATATAGTACAGAAAGATCAGGTTTGTAGTAGTCGGCCTGCCTGAGCCATACTAAAGCAGAGCCAGAAGCTCATCTCCCTTCCAATTTTTACATTTACATTAAGACTGAACCATGAATGTGAGATTAGATGTGGGATGTTAAGACCAGTATGCCACATGAGGTCTAAACAGACTGACTGACATCCTTGCGTCCTATCACCAAGAATTATCAGAAGCAGCCGTTCCACACCAGTTAAATTCTAGAAATAAGATTTATAGAAACACCTCAGGAAGATGTACCAGTAATTATCATCATCGCTTCTTACCACCCTTTAACCTTGCACTGATCTGTCTTACTCATCAGGTATTTATACCATGCTCCATTACACACTGTATTTGAACTCAAGCCAGAATGAATCAGAACAATCCAAACTGAATGACTAAATTAAAACTAAAATCTTCAGCCACAAGTAGACTTTATGACACCAAACCATTTTGAGTCAGTTCAAAAGAAAAAAATCAAGATACATTTAGTGTTGTGCTAAATAAAAGAACTCCGGTTTTAAAAATTGTCATGAAACATCTGGCCTCTCATTTTGGCCCTTTCCAATTTTTTATTAACCTCAAGGTTAATTACAACATTAAGTCCCTAGAAGGGAGATACAGTTTTCAAAGTCCACTCTTCCCCTTAGTATTAATGTTTTCAATGCCAACTAGAAATAATTTTAATGTATGAAAGAGCTTTTGCAGCATAATTATCATAGTGCATAGACATATGTCCCAAAAGCAAGAAGGCAAAATATTTATTTCCTGTCATTAATGTCGAGCACAGGACAGAAAGACTGAAGAGGTCAAATGTGCCTCAATTTACTTAATTCCTTCTGCTACAGAGTTTTGGTCTCACAGACGTGAGACCAAAACTTGTATCAGATCCACTAGATGGTGCAATCCATCTTCTCCATTAAAATCATTTGAAGTTTATATAGAAGTTAATTTTTAACGAGGAAGAAGTCAATTTTAATGCTAATCAAGGAAAGGTTTATTATTGGAAGAACAAGGCACCAACCAGAATACCAGGGTTCAAGAAACATCTAGGCTATGAAAGTCACCTATGTTAGCAGCCAACATCCCCATTTTCAAGAGAAATACGATTTCACCCAATTTCAGAGTATATAAACAAAATTTTTCATCCAAGGAAAAAAGGAATCACAACAGACATCTTTAAATTATTTACCATCAACAGGGAAGTAATCAACCCAATAGGAGGTCAGGAGATTTACTGACTGATAAGAATGTTTTGAATACTACCATACATCTGAAAGCCAATCTAGGGTTAGTCTCAAATAAATCAGAGATAAAGTAGTACTCACTAAGACTAGAATCCATTCTGATATCTCCCTCATTATCCATAACCTTGACCTAAAACTGGTTAGGCTTTTCACTTTTAATTCCCAGTCTTGGTAAGGGATTAAGTCCAGATATAGGAATAGAAAAAATTACTGCCAGGTAAGGAGGTGAACTACCTCAGGACAGATTAAAGCCTTGATCTGGATCATAGCCAAATTTTACTTCAACCCTCACCCAATTCCCAAGTGTTTGAGGTCTGCCAAATCATTGGAAAAGACTGCATTGCTTATGACTTTCTCGATGACTATTTACGGTGAAGAATTGTGTGTGCTACTGAAACAAGTTGTGAACAAGAAAGCAGGGTACAGTGTTTCACTGTCCTCCACAAAATAAACCAGCTGCAATGCTTTGTGCTTGGTAGGCTATGTGAGAATAAGGAGACCTTACAAAAGTAATTTTTTTGTTTGCTTCTGATGTTTGTTGTGGTTTTTTACTCTCAGCTGTTTCTACATTTTCTCCTCAAAATGAGTGTTTTTTTACAGGGCAATGAAGACTTAATTCATAAAATCACAGAACCATACAACGACCTGGGTTGGAAGGGACCTTAAAGATCATCGAGTTCCAGCTCCCCTTCCAATAGCAGGAACACATTCCACTACACCAGCTTGCTCAAAGTCCATCCAACCTGACCTTGAACATTTTTAAGGAATGGGGAATTGACATAATTGACACATTCTGCAACAGCTGGAAATGTAGTTTTTTGCAGCCCAACCAAAAAAAAGTAAATACATAATTCACTAACATTGGTGACATATTTTGCAAAAGATAAACCCTAAAATTCAAAGAAAAAATGAATTATTTTTCTTCAAAGTAACATAAATTGCACTCTAATGCATTAGAAAACTGCTACCAAACTCTATTTAGGAAAATAACTCTACCCAATATGATAAGGAACTACAAAACAATAGCAACCTTGCTAAGACTAGCATAATATTTCTTGACTAAACATTTTCCTTATGAGCATCTTCCTTTAGAAAAATATTCATTTAGGAAAAAAAATGCTCATGGAAATATGTCTGCCATGATGAAATGTCTAAAATGTCACTGCTTTTTTGATTATATGTGAGTCTAGAACAACACAAACATTTTGGTTCTTCATTACACTTAAGAATTTTAAACATTTTCAGAAATACCTATATGTTGCATAAGAAAGTATATAGAATGAAAATATGGAAAGTTAAGTCTATAAACATACTGAATTGCATGGAAGTCACTAGTGACAATACAGCTGATGTTGTTATTGTTGTTGTTCTTATTACTATTATCTGATACTATTATTATTATCTGAAATTATTACATTATTATTACATCTGATAGTGTCTTTACACAGAGATCTTCCATAACACTTTTTCCCATTATTCTTTTGTGCCATGCTTGCAGACGTCACTGACCTTATGGAGTGCAGGAGCCATTACTGGCACCAAAAATCCATTGTAAATGTAATTCACAAGCTGGTTGCGTATCAAGGGATGTGCCACCTAAGAGGGTGGGGGAGAGAAAGACACAGAACAGCTCCAGTGAGATTTAAAAGACAGGGCACAGAATGCTATTATTCACTACCAAAACCCTTTCCCATTTAATAAGACATTCATTTGTCCTTCTCACCAGCATTTGATATGATTCTGGTTCTTAACAACTGTTTCTTCTACAAAGAAATACACACACCGTCTTTAATTACAGTAAGTCTGCCAAACTCAGAGACATGGCTTTTCAATCTTCCTGCATGCTGACAAAGATGAATGGATGAACAGAGAAGTGTATACAGTCATGCATCAAAGCAAGATCTGAAATTCTAAATTCAGCTCCTGCAACCTTGTTGGGGTCACTTGAAGGTGGATTTGCCATTGTTAACTTGTCCTTCTACAATAAAGAAAAGCAGAACAGCTGCTTTCCTATAGTTCAAGAGTAGGTAAATCAAAGCACTCTCTAGCTATGGGGTAAGAATACACTGTTCGCATGTCCTTCTCCCAGCCACTGTAAAACAAACAGAAATTACAACAAAACCTGCATAGTTCATTCAATGGGATGGTTAAGAGCTTTAAAACAAACACACAAACAAACACCCCCAAAATATTATTAGAGGAAAAAAATTTACTTTTTTAATTAAACTTTCTTTTTGTTTTTGCAATGAAAACACATCAATTCATGTATATAAAAGCAAAATGAAATTCCATTCAGAAGCTTTCAAAATCAATATATTATGTTTGAAGTTCACAGAGACTGGAGTGTCACAGCCTACACATGGCCTCCAACAGATTCTCCAACCTGCAATTCTTACCAGACTTCCTTTAACTTGTAACTCTTAATTTGGTAAGAGGAAGAAAAAGAGTGGTCCTTCCTATGCTGTGGTCCAGGGAAAAAGCAGTAAATGGCAAGAGGTCTTGGCCACCCTGTTCCTTTTAAATCTCTGGCCAAAGTTTTTGGGTGAACACAGGTCATTCCATGTGCAAAGCAAAAATTCCTACTGTAATTGAGCTTTCAAGTCAGCTGAAGACTATACAGACACAATCAAGCAGCAGTCAGAAACTGCTCTTTCTACATGTCAGCTGATATCCTTAACCATTTTGAATCTATCTGAACAGTGTTTTTTTAAAATAATTCATTCTTTAACTTTTCTGCAGGGCCCTTTATGTAATTTCTTATGATAAAGGTATCAATTATGATCTCCTGCAAATGTAGATCTGCAGAATAACTCTGGTTAGACACCAAAATTAATATTGTCTCCTCTTCATGTTTAAACATGCTAAAAACCTTGTGTAGTGCATTTGAACAATGACAGCTACTATTATTTTTGCTTGTTCAAGGCTTTAATAGTCAATCAGTTCCTTTACTGTACTGTGCATGCCTTGCACCGAAACATATCTTTTATTTAACAGTAAATGTGACTAAATTTTCAATCCTATCCAGCACATTTCTTCAAATAACACAAATCCACAGTTTCTGTAGAATTTAGATCCTGTTTTAATGAAATACTGGATTTGGGTTCTATTGAGCATTCAAGCCTTAAAAGCAATATATTAAGACAAAAATTTAATTTTGCACTTAAATCAGAAAAAAAAATAGTAAGGGAGCAAAGCACTGAAAAGAAGAAGAGAACAGATTCGAAATAGTCCAATCTAAAATGAATTTATACTTCTAGAAGGAGACCTAAATAATTCTGCTTGGAAGGCTTTCTTTATGTTGTACTCACCAACAGGCAAAACAGACTATTTTCACTATTTTCTTCTGTACGCTGTTATGAGAGCTTAAACAAATACAGATACAAACCCTATTTTTCCTCATATGTAAAGGCATTCCATTTACTTCTAGGATCAACAGTGTTATTAGAATGCAATAAACTTTTGTTTTTTCTTTTAACAGAAAATGCTCCGAATATCAAGCTTTCATTTGAAACATTTGGCACCTGAAAACCACAAATATATTAGTTCATCCTTATAACCAGAAGAGACAGCACAAGGCATTAATTTTATACACACCTTGTTTTAGTCTAACTTTAATAGTTCACGCCATTAACAAAAATAAATAAACTCTATGACTTACAAGCTTTTGCAGGAGCTGTAACTTACTACTACTTCTAAAGAATAGGCTAACTCCATTCAGTTACCTGTATCACAGCATTGCAAAATTCAAGGGAATTCATGAATTGTACAAGGGCTGGTGACAAAAGCCAGTCATCTTTCATCAGACAGTGCCATTCTTCTCCTTTTTCTTCCAGCTTTGTAGGCAAAGATGAATAGAGGCCACTTAGTCCTGTTGCTAGCACCTGTATTTCAGAAACAGAAGAGGAAATAAGTTAACTTTCCATCTGCTTGAATGGCAGTACCACAAATGGTTTCTCCTATTAGTTTTAGTAACATAAGAAAGTGTTAAGATTAAATTAATTTCCTTCCAAAAAAGGCCTGCGGCAGAAAGACATAAATATTTTAAAGAGCCTTCCATATAATATGCTTCATTCAAGATCTGATATTTAGGAGAAAGTGATGGAGAAAATCAGGTTATCTTGTCTTTTTTTATTAATCCAAAGTTATAATTTATTTTTAAATTTTTCTAAACTTATTTTGTTCTTTCCTTTAGTCCCTTTTAGAAACAGCCATGAGTGCCATTATCTACAGCTTGTCTTTTGTTGGTGATTTTCAAATGTCACTGCTCAAACATGTAAGAAGTCATTTCACTAAGAGCCATGAAACATCAGAAATGGAGGGGGAAAGTGCCCCATCAAGAAAAATGAAGTTCAGCGCCAGTTAGACCACAGATACATATTGACTTTGATTGCCAGGCACCTAGACTCAGCTGAATCCACTTTTAAAGAAGTAAATTTAACTGTTCGTAATTTCCCTTTTCCTTACTTATTTATTTGAAGGAGGGAAGCTGAAAACTAAAAGAGTTTGAACTCAGTTATTATTTAAACAATGTTTTCAGTAATATTAAGCCTTACAGGTGATTTATGCAGAATGTATCACCAAAGAACAAGAAAGCATTTTTAGTTACAATTTAAAAAGCATATTTCCAAAAAGGTTTTTAAATTTTGCTGAATGTATCTAGAGTATGGTATTTCTAAATGCACTCTTTAATTGTTAAAGTTATTTGAAGCCAGAAACTTTCTAAATATTACTTAGGACTCTTATCCTTCTGAGATCACGTCACAAAACTTTATGATAATTTTTCAAGATGATTCTTTTTTTAATGGGAACGTTATAACTCAGCCCGATGGAAATATTTTTCATTTTCATTCAACAGACTCTTCTAAGAATATTTCCTCTTACAAATGGCTACTTGGCATCTACAGGGCTAGACTGTCAAAGCTCAGATGAAACACAGATCTTATCTACTAAAGCACTGGAAAACAAACAGTTGACAATGTCCAGATCAAAGACCAAGGGTTCACAGATTGTGATCAGGTTTTGGTCATACACAAGCACAAGCAATTGTAACTGTTAATCCATATAGTCAGACAAAGTCTGTCTTTCTGAATACTTTTTATTCCTAATGAACATAATTTTGAAGATGGATTTATTCTTGCATAGGTAAGTTAGCCAAATAAGGCAGGGGAGAATACTGTGGAAACTGATCACTTTAGTACAGTGACATATACACAGTCTTATACACACAGCTAGATAAAGGACAAAGCTGGACATATGTTAAAAAATTGAGAAGCTAAAGCTATTGAACAAAGCTTTATTTGTACAATCCCATTCTTCTACAACCAGAATCTCTTTGGGGTTTTTACTTTCTCACAGTAGAAGAGCTCAGAAAAAATCTCAGAACTACCTACACATAACCCACACAAATACTTACTCTCACAAACCCAGGCTTCCGACGATGAGAGAACTTGACATTTGTTTGTCTTGTGAACTTTTAATTAATGCACACTTGATTTTCCATTGTCTGCTTAAAGTTTAATTGCTATTCATAAACACAAATGCACCCTCTCAGTATGCAATCTGATCCTCAGAGCTGCGTCCCATGCACGTTTCTCCTTCATGTGGGTATTAGCCCTTAAGCACAAGAAGCTGACCTTGAACAAAACATACTACTCTCCACTAAAAGGAGCAGTGAACTCACAATCAGTCAAAGTCTTGAATTCTTTAGTCTGTCAGACTTACTGAAGTAAAAAGTGACAGATGCAGCTGCTAAAATCTGTAAAGTTTAGGAAGCTCTTATTTTTGCTAAGAAGTACAACACAAGTGGCTCTATGGAATTATGTTTCTTAAGCACTGAGGCAGAGTAGCCACAGGAAGCAATTTCATCTCTTCAGATAAAAAATATTTTAAAATGTTCCAAAGTGTATGGTATAAATAGGGTTACCATCTGAAATTACCAAGAGAACAGAGTTTTAATCAGTAATGAAACATTAATGAAAAAAATAATCTGAAAGGGAAGGAAATGAATGCATTCACATCCTGAAAAAGCAAGATTGGTTTTATTTTTTGTTTTACGCAAGCAGTGTCCTTTGAAACTTCTAGCATTTGTCATGTCAGCCCTACATGCTCATCTACTTTTACAAGCATCCTCAGCATTTTCTTCCTCACCATTGAGTCATGAGTCCCTCTACAAAGCAGTTTCTTTGATTTATTTACTTTCTCTTGACTCACAGAAGACACTGACTACATGATTTGTAATCCCAGGCATATTATGTGATTATAATGTGTTGTTAATGCATAAACAATTGCTATCTGGACAATTATTTCCTTTCAATAATTCTCTCTCCTCGCACATCCAGATTTTTAACAGATTTCTGTGGGTACCAAAGCTCAGGACACAGTATCAATCTCATCACTATAGTCTCTCTCTCTCTTTGCAGCCACAATTCAAGGACACTGCGGAGCCATTCCTCCTCCTGCTAGAACAGTCGCTTTCCTAAGCTGCAAGGTATTTACAAAGTTTTGTGAGGGACTTTGTGATGTGACCCTGCTCAAAATTCTTGAGAAACATTTTTTTATTATAATGCTGAACAGACAGTATCTTCAATCATATCCAGAAAACTTTCACGTCAAAACACGATAAAAGCTATTTGGTTTAAAATCAGAAAACTTCACCAAATTGTTTGCCCACACATTCTAACACATGTGTTAAAAACATTTGTTAGTGATGTAACCCACTGCAAACTGTCTCCTTACTTCCTTCCTTCTAGTTTCTTCAGCTACAGTTTTGAATACTGTGGATCTATGGACAGCCCAGTTTTTAAAAAGCTGTGAACCAAATTTATGTCAAAAAACAAGAAGGTTCACATTGGCACAGCTCTAACAATGATCTGGGTACATAAGGCAGCAGAGATTTATGGCAAGACCCCACCCCAGGGGATACCTATATTATGAAATAAGGCATGGTAAAGAAAACCCTACATGCCAACCCATTCCCAGAAACAAAGATAACATCAACACAGCACCACCCAAAATGTCTCTGCTATCAACACAGGACTACATTAACTGTTTTGCAGAGTACCTGAGGCAACATTTTCACTGATTTCAGAGATATACAGCAATGTCACTGACACCTACAAAATCCTCCATCAGAACAAAATCTGTTTTTCAGCTCATCACAACTCAAATTCAAAAAAGATATTGTGCTGGTAAGCTAAATATATGGCATTACATTAAAGTCTTATTATAGACTTAGGCCAACCTCATTACTGTTCAGAGAAGTCTGATTTTAGCACATTTTGACAAGAAGCCTTCCTAATTGGAATGATTGTCAGTCATGGCTCCCTGCTGTTGAAAGCTGGCTTTTATCTTCAGTGTAATAAGGCTAGGTTTTTCTTGTTGGGTTGGTTTTTTTTTTTTAACTAATTGGAAAATGCAATTATGGAAGTTATAGCATGGATCCAATAATGGTATCTGTCTTAAGGACAGTTGGAGAATCAATACTATATTCTTTGGCAGTATCTATTAAACCAGCTCAATTGGAGTCTCAAATTGATGCAATATTTACAACTGACAAAAGAACCTTTTAGAAGTTTTGTTGTGGAATTTTTAGGTTTCACCTACCCTACAAATGTGGCTCTGCCTTACTGCTCAAAGCAATCTCAGAATAAATGAAAACCTAAGGCTGGAGCAGCTGTCGAGCAGTGGCAGGGATTCTAGTGCTCTCCCTTCTACAGCTCTGTGCTTTAGTAGCCATGTAAGACTCTCCTCCACTTCATTTCTCCAGGATTTTAAATCAAAATGCAAGCCATGCAGAAAATAAACGAATCCATCCAAAAACTGATCCACGAGAGCAACTTCTTTACAGAATGATACTTGGGTTTGAACACACCCACTGCAGATCTCAGACTGTGATAAGGCATGAAGAAACAGGCGTTGTTATTCCAGTCTGCTTCAGCTTTAAAACTGCAGTAGCACAGCTTTGGTAGTTAAATCAGATTACTTACTTAACAGCAAGGTAAGTAAAGGTTTTCTATTCGTGTAGTAAGACCAATTTGCCAGGTGTAACAACGCAACAGTGCTACCAAGTTTTGTAACAGAGAACAACATAGCAAGATGGTGGTTAGTCTGAAACAGACAGGAACATCCAATTTTGTGACAAGAGCAAATAACTCTTTTATCTTGAAAAAAAAAATATATTTCTGTAATACTCTCACTATTCTACACTTGTTTTTTGAACTGTTGAACTGATGTCAATGTGGGAAGCACAGCCAGCTTAAGCTTGTGCTGCCACCTGAAACAACCACCCTCAGGACACCTCACTCCTCACTCCCTTCAGCCCCAGAATCTCAAAAGTGCCCCACAGTAAGATAGAACAGATTTCCCTCCCACTGCGTTCTGCTATAACTTCCATCAGTTTTCCAATTCAATTCACTATTGGACTGAAAAAACATTTGTTCAGGCCCAAAAGCACAAAAGTACGGAAACAAGAAGTAAGACTGTGTTTGGCATTGGGGATGGTTTAAACAGCATTATCATTTATGAAATAAATAGGTGTTAGCAGAAACAAATGTGTTACCACACTTCTTTACCAAAAATGATAGAAAAGGGGGAAAGAATGCAGGAAAGAGTTAGTTTAGCGCTGAAGACCATGTAAAATAAGAACAACTTACTGGGCAAAAATAGGTGTTTTCTGCTATGTGATTTGCAACAAGGTTGTTTTCTGCAGACAGAGACATAATAAAAAGCAGGGCATCCCGGGCCTGTTGGCCTACTGTTCCTTCTCGATGGATGAAGGGGATCAGCAAGGAAAAAATGAGGAAATTGGCAGCTCCTTGGTCCTCACTAGTGTGGAAAAACAGTTCTAAAATGGAGGGATCTTTGGCTATTATAGAGCAGAGCTGGTTCAAGAGGACAACCAATTCCGTTTCCACTGTTGGAGTGGCTGTTCCTGAGCAGGAGCTCAGCAACATCATCAAAGGCTTCAAAATGGGCTTGTGATGCAGCAAAGGCTGGTGAGACTGGGTTACAAGCATTTCATACATTTTGAGTTGCTCAATTTTTGTCTCATCGGTGAATTGTCGCCGTAGGCTCCAAAGGAAAAGTTTCTCCATGATGTTTTCTGAGACCACAAACTCCAGTATAGGCCCCATCGAGGCATCCTTTGCTTGCTCCTCAATTAATAAGAAAAGCATGTGCTCCACGTAATTCTGGACAGTGCTGGCCTCATCAGCTGAGATTGTCCCATATTTTGCCTGAGTATTTTTCAAAGGATCATGCTTCTCTAAGATTTTCAGAACCTAAAGAGAAACAAAGACAGATCAGTTTTAATGCACTTGAATGCATCATAAAAAGCATGCACCTATCAATACAAGGGAAAAAATTATCAAAACTCTTTAATACAAAAAGCATTAAGTCTTTTTATGTTTTCAAATTTAGGAATTTGACAGACAAGACCCAAAAGTTTCACATTTGGTACGTACAAGGCAAGAATATACTGCTGTTGTTCACCATTTTTAATAAGGACCTAAATTTGTCAATTGCCCTACTCCTGAAAAAGAGGGGTTCTCTCAAATAGGGATAAAGTAGGTTTCCTTAGTGTTCAGAAATTGAGCTTCCATGCTGTTTGAAACAAGTTTGTCATCGAAGACTGGAATCAAAGGGCCTGTTCTCCAGCCAGAGTAACTGTGCTCAGGAATATCAATATCATGGGATGTTTTGGAGTAGTAAGAGTAGTAGCAGCTGACAGTGCTATTCTTTGTTTGACAACTTTTATTTGATAGTAAGTGGCCACTGACACCCACATACTCTTGCAACTTTCAATATAATAATAATCAACCAGCACTTCTAACAATGAATTACATTCTGTTGTGCATGCAAACAATAAAGCTCATTGTCTGCAAAAAAACCTCATTATCTTTAGCCTTTCTGCCACAAAAGCCTAAAGGAATAGTGGCTCCCCTAACATGACACATCACTAGTTAGGTGAGAAAAGGTGATTCTTGAATGACAGCTCCTCTGACTCTGGAATACCTCAGAAACACCACCATTTGTCTGGCTGGTTTCTTGGGAGAACCAAAGAACAACAAGAACAGCAGCAAAGAAATCAATTTTATCTAAATTGTTAGGTTATTAATATTACTGCACCAAACAATACCTTATATTATGATGCTCACGGCAAAACATCTTTGCTTAAAAGCAATTACAATCCTGATGACATGCAAACAATTTTTAGAATATGCTGAAGTGTATAATCTACATCTATCCATAATAAAGCAAGAGTGCATACAGCTTTGCACTGTGCATCTAATTTACTTTAAAAAGGATAAGCAATACTTACCTAGCACAAGGAAAAGAAGCACAGAAGTCTGCAACAGGGTGCAAGTCACAATGAATCAATAGGAAAGCCAGTAAGAAGATCTAGGCCTTCAGTAAGATATTGCCACGTCCTACCACTTCCCATTTAGATGCAAATCCAGAGTTCCAAGTGTGATTAGTAAAGGCTAACCATACCTTGAAAGGTCAATTATCTTTGCATTTTAAAAATAGTTGAGTGGCATGTACTAGATTCTGCATGAAAAGACATTTGTTCCTGAGCAATTCAGGATTATTCCAAAAGAAAGAATGAAGTAAATTCATATTAATGCAGCTCAATAAAATTAATTAACATTACCTGTGCCCAATGTGTTCTAAACACTATCATGCATGTTTCTGGGTCAACACCCTGCAGGCTGGGAGCCTGCCTATTTCTGCTGATACTTGCTCCAGAGGACATTATAAAATTTCCACAGGTCAAGCCAACTAGGTCATGCTGAATTTCTTTTTTAAATCCCCCGGTGAGCTACATATGTTCAAGCATACTGATGAGATTGATACTGTGTCCTGAGCTTTGGTGCCCACAGAAATCTGTTAAAAAGAAAACAAAACCAAAAAGAAACGTATCACACATGTACCAGTGAACATCAAATTATAGTGTCTAACAGAAAAGAACATTCTTAAAGAGAACACAAACTTTTCTTCTTTTGATTCAGCTTGAGGATAGAATTTTTTAAAGCATGTTATATGGGGTCATAGACTTTTGCTCATGATAATAGCTTAACGCTCAAACTTTTGAGATCAATGACTGTAATAAGGTGCTACTGAAATAAACAAGCCCAACAGAAGTTTATGCAATAAACATTTTATGCATATCACTGCATTTTTAGTTTCTCATAATGACGCTTTTGCCATCTGACCATGTCTGTTCAGAGTTACTTAGTAATTAATGTTGCACAGACTGCACAGGTTAAAAAAAAATAGAGGTTATTTCTCTGGGGTTTTTTTTAGTATCTTCCAGTAATAGATATAATTACATATTCTTAGAAGTGTTCTGACAGAAACTATATCATAAACAGTTGAAAACATCTGTAGATCACCATACTCACATAGAAGGGTGCATCTCCATCAATACCAAAGTAAACAAAACCAAACAACATGAAAGATAAAACCTTCATGCATCCAAAGCCATATAAATTGAGATGTCATATTAAAGGACTATGAGAATAGGATAAAACATTGAAGCATTCCATTCATCCATTATTTAATATCCTAGCTATATGAGTATCAAAGTAGTTGCACACCTGCAGGGGAAAGTTAAAATGAAACAAAGAGTGATATCCTGCAGATATTTGAGAGGCTTAAGAGAACATAGTACTCCCTCACACACCAGTATATAAGTCACAAAGCTCCCCCCAACCCTTTTTCTTTTTATAAAGTTTACATTTTTATTCTTCTCTTTGCAAACCAATAGGCATTTAATTTATTTCACTTTGGGACCATAGCAAAAAAAAAAACCCAACCAGAAGCGCCCAACAACAAACAGAATTTTTTTGTAGCATAAGCTGCCAAATCCTACACAGCAATTCTTTGCCAGTATAGAAGGGATTTCTTTGTGCATATCTTAAAAGACGAAAATCTCTTCTCTGTAGCGGACATCTCTGCTCCCTGTATGTGCGCTCTGTTTACATTCTAGAAACTGCTAGCACAGGAAAACATCCAGCCTGTCTCAAAAGTAGCAGTGACTTTTGCCATTCTAAAAGAGTTCAAAAATATACAGGGTACTGTTAAGATTTCTGTTAAGATAACTGTTAAGATTTCTGAGGCAAGCAAGGAGGTTATGCACTTCCCTGTGTATATATACACACACATATATTTTAATATATTCAAGATTCAATCTTCATCCTAACTCTGCTTCTTTCAGCATTTACAATGTACTTTCTATGCATTTGCTAAGCACCCTCACACAATACAAGTAACACAATCTAGCCCATCCTTTTTGCAGATAACATATTCCATGTGTGGAGAAGCCAGCACAACCAGCGCCAATCCTGCACGCTTTATCTGTTTGGGTGACAACACTTCCAGAATGAAGGTGGCACTCCATACAAACTACTCTCCAGATTATAAACCACCTAGAATCAGATGCAGTGGAGAGGATTGTGCACAACCAAAAAGAACCAGCTCATGTACTCATTTACTTGAAGGCACCTGCCAGTACACTGCTACTTGTTAAACAGTCCTGTGAAAATGAATTGTATGTACTATTTCCACATCACTGATGTTCCTGCAGAGAGAAAACAAAAGCAAGACAAAACAAAAAACTACAACCCACACACAAAAATAATCAGAGATCAAAGTAGCAGGTGGATTTGAGAACCCAAGACCCAGGATCTAGGTGTTTTTATCATGACTTCCTTAAGTAATGATACTACTATACCTTAAATGCACACCTTCTGGAAATGTGTTTGCAACTCTGAGCACTCAACATTTCTACCAAGAAACACTGGAAAAACACGATGCATGCTTACACACCATTTAGAAAAAGCCTACTCTAAGTACTTTGCCTAATACCATAGCTGATAATCCAAGGAATATTTAACTGACATATACTTTAGATCACCTGCCCGCTTCCTGCCAGTTCCTTTTGCCAGCATCTCCTGCAAACAGAAATCTTTCCATGACGGTAGAAGTCCAGCAGGTTCCTCCAGGCACAAGTGTCCTTCACTTTACAACCCTAATTCATCCTTTTAGCAGATCTCTACCGGGCATGAAGCAAGCAGCTTTGGAAAAACTAATATGACAAGGTAATTAAAGATGGTATCAGAAGGTGAAGTAAGGGAAGTTAATTAACAAAGCAGAGGCAATTTATGAGTTCCTTCACTTGACAACTTAAAGCTGTTTCAATGTAGCCATTGCATGTTGTTTAAGAATTTAACCTATACTAATATTACACACCTACCTATCACATGACAAATTCCATTAGCATTACAGAATCAGAAACTTAACATCAGTTTCCAGTACTTGTGATAAAAACAACAAAGGAGACTATGGCTATCTTCACAAATTCTGATAAAAATCAGTGCTGTAAGACTCTCCAGATGGAGACAGTTCAAGCACACAGCAGACAAAAGCAGAAAGCCAAGGGAAACACAGGACTGCCACAACATGGTTCCCTCCCCATGTTTCTGCTTGCCGCCAGCTCCGCCCAAGGCTGGTGCTACTGCTGCACCTAGGGTCGGGGTTAGGATAAAGCCTAGGGTTAGGGTTCAGAAAACCACAAATCTAGAAGTAACAAGACAGCATTGCAGACTGAAATGTGCAATAATATTTCTATGTTCAATTCAATTCCCATAAGGAAGAAAATATTTCCAGTTTCAAAAGCGTCTTGGGATGCTGGGATTTCCTTAGTAATACAAAACACTAATATACTGTGTAGGCTTTAAAGACTTCAAACTCTGTAATAGTGTTTCAAAAAGCTTTTGACAACTTAAATGGTCACAGAATAGGTCCTAAAAACAGCATCCCTATTTTAAAAATGCAATTGAATTGGATGAGAGACTATCTTGTAAGATACATTTCAATCTAACATGCTGTAGATTGAAATGTAACATACCAGTAGCAGACAGACTACATTCATTGTAAGCAGATTTTGTTACTGTATTAGGTTTTCGTGATTATATTGCAAGATCAAATGTGCAACACTAAATGTAACATCACATCATTCCCTGTGAATTAAATTTCACTTCAATTAAACAAGACAAATAACCTGACCAGAATGAGTCCAAAGGTGAGGAAGTAAATTAATTTATAAAACACCAATTCATGGAGGAAAAAGGAGAAGTGAACTCAGGGGCCACTAAGAAAAAAAGTAACTATTTATTTTAATCAGCTCATTATTAAATTTTTACAATAATTTAGCCTTTTGTCTCTGCTAAATCCTGATCAAGTTATTACTCCACCATTTGATAACCCTGACAAGTGTGAATATACCTCTCATGCAGTCCATTCAAAATTCTACTTCCAAAAGCCGCTGCTCAAGTTTTGCTTGGACTCTGCCATACAATAACAGAACCTTCCTAGCAGGTAAACCTTTCATAGCTTATTTAGCAGTTGTTTGATCATATCACAAGGTCAAGCCCACTTACATATGCCTTCTAGAGCTATTTCAAAAAGCTTTAGTACAACTCGGCCTATTTCCAGTTGAAGAAAAGCAGCAGTGCACAAGACTCAGTCTTTTGGCTTATGGGAAGATATCTACATTCAGTTTTCCTTCAGAAGCCTGGAAGCCATCAGCTCTTTTCACACAGCTGATTACAGGGCTCAACACCTCAATCAAAACAAGCACTTATTTTACTGCAAAGTACACTAGGAAGAACAGCCTGGCAGAGAACCCCTTGTGAAGTTTTCTCACAGTGGAGTGACTCCTCAAAAACTTCACTTTTGCATTTAAAAAAAACTAATAAACCAGCACAAAAGGTTGCAAGATTGGGGTTTCCAGGCAATGCATAACAGACAAAAGACACACAGCATAATACAGTAACACAGTAAAGAAGGTATAAAATATGCTGCAAGGCTGTGCAATTTATCAAGGTTGTCTTCTGTTGAGACATTAGGATGCCATGCTCAACAATTCACAAACACAAGCGAACCTCTGTTATCAGATACCACACTTTTGCTCTCTACAGACCAAAGCTTTCCACCCTGTCAGTCCAGGTACACAAGAGGCAACAAAGAAGCCCTGATGGCAGTGAAAGAAACATCATATATCAAAACTTTTTCATGGATCAGCATAGAATAAAGGGGCTTGAAATTAGACCGCTTCAAAAAAGCAGAGGGAAATTATATGCTCCTGCTCATAGCTACGCAATCACACCTCTGCAGTCTCTGCTAAGTGGATGAGGGAAGGTAGGAGAAAAACGACCATCAAATTTTAGCATGCCTCAACTTAGTTTCAACTTAAGAGGGACCTTGTTCAGGATTTGTTTACTTTTGATTGAAAAGAAAGCCTTCTGCACGAATTAGTCAGATATTCTTTAGGGACTATGATCAGAGAGAGGGTTTAAATCTTATTAACAATAGTGTTCTAAAGGAAGACATCAATCCTTTCAAAGAAAAGGATTCATAGTGTTATGACAAAATTTTTGCTACAAAAGCAAAGCCTATGAAGAACAGTCACATCCCACTCTTAACGATCCTATACAATCACCACAAGAGTGCAGAAGGATTACAGGTTGTTCACCGGAGAGCAGTAGGTCTGCCATAGGCAACTGCAAAACTGCCAGTGGTTAAAAGTCACTGCTTCAAGGAATACTCATTTTCATTAAGTCCTACTCACCTTCAGAAGCTCTACTACAAGAAAGCTGAAGCAGATTACTAGAGGAATCATTTAAACTATGTGAACAACTATCTGCCTTCTTCATTTGTCCTTTCTTATTTCAGTGCTGCAGTCCCAATTTTTCCTGTCCTTTGTCTACCTCAGGCAAGCATTTCACATCTAGGCAGCCTTCTTCAACCCAGCTTTTCTACCCAGTATTTGCAAACATGCTAAGCCTTCCATGTGTAGGTGGGACAAGATGTTTTACACTGATAAAGCTATCTACTTAAAAGCCTAACAGAGAATGAGACACCACAAATTTTAAAGCAAGGTAGTTAATCAAAGTATCAATTTGTTCTCATCAAGCACAATTTAACCCAACCTGCTAACATGAAAGTAAGAATGTCTTGTGCCTTGTCCCCACAGAGACTGCCTAACGATCTCTCTCATGAGAGAAACTACACACCGTGTGTTTTATAATGAGACAAAAAATCTTCCCATCCCATCTACAGTCAGCCTGCTTCAGTCAAAAACCACAATTCATCTTTTATCAAATGTCTGGGGAGCTACACTACTCACATATTTATTGTAGATTTCCATTAGCTCAATTGGACTACCACTAAACTCTTCATGTGATCTGTATAATCCTACAGTATTATACATTAGGAGGTCCAGGTTCCAGCATTAAATAACTCCATGGTTCTCCAGACATATCAAGAGGCAATTCCCCCACAGCAAGCAAGCAAGCAGCAGTGACACCCCAAGGCCCAGCTGACAGCCCTAGCCCAGCAGGGCTACACTGGCATAAACAGACTTGCTTTAAGGGCAAGCAATAGGATCAACTCCTGCTGGCAGCCTATGCCCTGGGACACAGCCTAAGCCACATACCAGGCCCTCAGAGACTCCTGCTGCATGGGGCAGCCAAAATGAAAGAAGAGAGATGCCACTTAGGCAGTATGGTCCAAAATGCATTGATGGGTTAGGCTGAAATTACACACAGCGTACCCAGCAAAGATGGTTCATCAAAGATCTATTACCAAAGTAGAGAAATGGCACTGACTGCTCAAGAAATCAGGAATTAAGCAACATAGAATACTTGACAGAGACCTTGACCTGCTCAGGAAAGGCCCGATTTACCTGTTACACCACAGGGTATGTTCATCTACCACACTCATTTGCACATAGGCAATTTCACTGGAACTCAAGAGCATATAATTACTGAAGCTGTGTTTGTGAAGTCCCAGGAGGAATGAACTACATGTTCATATCCCTAGGTCATAATTCTGAAGCTAGAGAAAGAAAAAAAATATGGTTGTTATTCTAATGGTATGACTTGATCCTTTTTATGAGAGATAAAGAATATAATAAACCTGTTTCTCTGTTGTATTTTATGTCCTCACATATAGCCTACTACAGAAAGGAAACAATTCAGTAACAATTAGTGGTTCAAAACACAGATTAGATTGGTTAAAACCATAATAATAAAATAGCAGCTCAGGTTTTTAAAATCCAAGATAGATACCTCTCTATTCCCAAGAGCACTGTGGCACAGTATGACTGAGGTGTCTAGTCTGCTTCTAGACAAAAGGATATCAAAACTGAACTTTTAAAAAAGGCCTTGAAAATAGCAGTTCAGAAAAGCTCTTTGCTACCTACACACTAAAGAATGCAGATGTCATTGAACTGAAATCAGTTCAAAGGCTTTAGCTTTGCTGGTTCATCCCCACATCACCAACAAAATTGATGACTCCAGAAAAGACTGCTTCCACACAAAACCAAGTCATAAAAATGTCCAAGGCCCACAGACCAAGGCATTTGGTGTTGTACTGTGTGAGACAGACCTTACAAGCAAAACAAATCTCAGTTTAAAACTTTGTACTGCAAATGTTTCCATACCAAGTTTCAAAGAGAAACAAAACAACTCCAGAGGGCACAGTACATGTCACTGAGTGAAAGAATCTATTTTCCATTATTTCACATATAGTGAATTACAAATATCCCATGCTATGTCTAGACTAGTAATTTTTTGCTATAATTGAAATGAATTATTGCTAAAAAGTTGTTGCCAAAGTCCTCATCTTTACTGAGAATCTGTACAGGGTTTATTTCAAAATTCATCACTATCCAGGAACGGGAGGGAGTGACACATCAGAAAGCAGACATTTGACAAAACCTACTTTATGTTCTGATTATGCTAGTGGAAGAAAGAAATCAAAGTGACCCACGCACTCTGCACATCAATTTTGCTTTGCAAGATAATACTGACACCTGTGTGACACACAAACCCAGCTCCAATATGCTCATAATTTAGAGAAAGCACATGCTTCCTGAAGTTGTGATGCTGAAGTGATGAAACATTTTTTGTTGTTTAGATTGTTTTTGAGAAAGGTAAAACAGTTTCTGTAGCTAAAAGTATAAAATAAATTCATAGGAAATTATTAAGTTGCCTTTCTAGAAAGCCTGACAGAAAGATGAATGAGACTAGCAAAGCAGCAGAAGACTCTATACTCTTAAGATTTAAAACTATTTTCAGAACACTAGCATACAGAACAGGAAATGCTACCTTCCCAAGAGAAAGATGGTCTAGAAAAATGTTATCAATATACCTGTAATTATCATATGTAGATTACAGAAAACAAGATTAAGCTATATATTTTATCACTATAGCAATAATGTGTAAGACAATTTTTCAAGTGATTTGTACAACATGTCAAATTACTCATTATAATAAGCATAAGAAGTCCAAGAATAATGTTCTCAAGTGTACAGAGTGGCATTAAAGAAGACGTGTGTGCTTTCAGCATTAATCACAATAAAATGCAAATACACATATATTCTAAACATTCTGTGTTTCGTGATAGAGAAGCTGCAATTTTTTTTTTTTTTTCATTTCCACATTCTGGGTTGATTCTGCAGGTTCTAAATATAATCCAAACACAAGAATCAGCAGTAAAACACCATTAAGACTACCATGATTATCTGACCAATAAACAAAGAAACCAAACAACAAGCTTCCCAAGAGGGTTGCTGCCAAGTTTGCACTGAGAAATGATCTTCCACGCTGCAGACAGCATTGCTCTCTTGCTCACATGCACATGATACTTCTCTTTACACTCCTTTTTCAAACTAAAAGAACCAGAAAAGGACAGAATATTCCATAAAATCAAAACAGTTATGTATAGAATGGTTATTGCATAGTTGCTAATAAAATCTATAAGCATATTTATTTCCCAAAACTTAATTCACAATACAAAGTTGTCTTTTTCGTGGAAAAAATCAGTTTATACCTCTACCTAAATTTAAGTAGCTATAACACAGTAAAACTCTTCTATACCTCTCAATATGTTCATTATAGCACCCGGACTATAATAATTGACCAGATAACTTGAATCTGTCATTTATCTTCTGTACACAGTTATTGAAACTACTCATTTTAGAGATAATTACCACCCCAAGCTACTTTTACCCACCAAGTCAACATTATTTCCTACACTCTGAAATGATAGCATGCTATGACATGATGAACTAATGAACAAAGACAATCAGCAAAAGCATCTTGTTAGAGAGCTTCAGGACAACTGTTTCAGTGTACTGTAGGATGGCAGAAGCCCATCACAAATTACTCCTCAAACTTAGTCAACTTAATGAGCTACTAAAATCTGAAAGGTTATTTTCCTATCTTGCCCTATGTACATTCATTACCTCATTCTAGGCAGGCCTTGTGGCAAAATGTTACATTTAGTGAATTGATACTTTCAAACATAAATGCATTTTTGTCAGCTTTCTTTCCTTCTTAAAAAGAATTAAAAGAAAGATAGAAACTACAGAACCTTTGAACCAGTATTGTTTGCATCAGACACTCCCAATTTAGCTTAGAGAAAGCTCCAGAAGCTAGTGAACTTCCTTTGGCCTAAATTATGTTCAATTTTGACACAGAGAAAGCCCCTTGCAAATTTTTTTTTATGATTTGCAATTGTCAAACTTGGGCAAAACCACTGAATAAACACTACTGTTTAGGATGAGACATTATCATTATACCTCACTGTAAAGTGAAGAAAAAAGCGGTGAAAGAATAAAAGGGGGGGAAAATTGCAAAATGAACACTTCCTTACCAAATCCTGTCCCACCTCTCCAGTTCCCCTTTCCCAATGCACAAAACCCCAGGTATTCATGTCATAGGAAAATCCACAGAAACACTTCTTTTCCTCTCCCTTTCCATTCCAACTCAGAGCAGACAAGCAGAAGTTGAAGATTCATGTTATATTAATTCCTATAAAAGTCAAGAACGTCAATAAAATATAACATCAATGAGCACAGTTCCATGGAAAAACAGCCTCACCTCCTGCAGTGACACTCTTATTTAAAAGTATTAGTATAGATTTGCATGGTGGGTGGACTTTGGCAGGCTATAGATTTCTATATGTAGGTTAAATTTTTTGCTTTTAATACACAGGGTAGCAAACAAGAAAATCCAAAATTGAGTGTTGGTATTTTTATGATGTTTAGTGCATAAACATCATAAGCTAGATCAAAGAAAAATCTACATGTTATTTATATTTCCATTTCCATTTAGTTACATTGCATTTTATACAGGTGGTAGATGTTTTTCCCTTGAAGCTTCTCCAGCCTTCCTAGGAACAAAATTATTTGTGTCATGTAAACAGTGTTAAGTTTTTCATTACACAGAGTGCAAATTAATTCTGTATCTCTGATCTCCTAACACAAGGCTACTCTACTATGAAAATATTTTACACTCTTACACCACCTAGTTTTCTGCAACTGAAAACTGAGTATCACTACAGCATGTCCCATTCCTGTGAATGCCTTTCCCTGGATAATGAAACATCTGAATGCACTGGCCAAAAATGAAACATATACAGTCTATACAACACCTGTCTCAGACATGTTACCAGCATGCAAAAAAAAGAAACTGATAAACAATCAGAGGAACAATTAAAAAAATTATGGAGGTAATCTGACACTTTGATAGCAACTCCGTATAATTTTTTTTCAGTCTTGCCTTTGAACTTTTGAGAAAACACGAACAGAAATACAGGTGTCTTTCTAGTCCAGGAAGGAATGCAGATAAACTAGCAACTCTCACACCTGGGACAGTAAAAGAAGGCAAATACCCTAACAAATTGCATATGAAAACTATTCATCTTGTAAAAGGAGTGCTCTGAAAAGCACAGAACCTCACAAATGTATCAACTAAAAGGTGAAGCAAGTATCAGATTCAAGTAAAAATACAGTCTAATTACTATTTAACCTTTCTAACACTTGGAATGACCAATACTGAAAGCCTGGTAAATAAGAGAGTTGGATGTCAGCCCTGGCAGGAATTCTTCTCAGCACAGATAACCAAAGTCAAACCACAGTCTCTCCCATCTAATTTTGTAACACCTATGGAAGCTTCCACCAGCGTGGGAAAGCACAGGTTCCACCCATCACCAGGTTGTTCATTCCTGCCTGCACAGTTCTGAAAGTGGGGAGTGTCTGTGAGTGTCCTGGGGAACCCTGCAGCTGCTCACCTGCATTTCTGTCCTTCTGTAAGGCTGTCAGAGCTGCAGAAGCTACAGTATCCTGTCAGATCTGAGACACCAGTCCTCAGAGAACTCCCAAGCTGAAGACAGAAGCAGTTCAAAGGGCAGGAGAAAGTCTGTTTGTATGCACAGACCTTGAACAGCTGTCAGCTGTAACCACAGCACACTTGGAAGTGAGACCTCTGACTTTTTTCCTGAGGACATGGTTCTTGACACGGAATTAAAAAATTTATGATTATTTTTCCAACCTCTGAATTGGAGAAAGCATATGCCAAACCAATTTTTTGTTTTGATGCATCAGTTATGAAAGTACTTTAGAATATGCAAAACTGTTACATCATTCACCAGCTATCCCTCTGCTAAAACAAAACTCACAGTATTTCTACTGTCACCACACACACTGCCATCTCTGTTCTATTTTATCTTCACCTTGCCCTACAGGTAACATTATACTTGCACAGTGATTCATGCCACAGCCACTGCAATAATAAAGCCTTTCCCTGCTGTTTCAGAACTATCAGGCAGTTCAGACATCCCTGCTGTTCTCAAGCAGACTTTCACTCTGAAAAGACATTACCCTCAGTCCCGAGAGTCACAGAATGTCCCAGGCAGCCCTCCAGTGACTTTATGAAGCATTTGCATACAACCAAGTGTCTGTGTTGAAAAAACTAACTGAAAATAAATGGTGTTCCTAGTAAGTCAGCACAAAACCAAATGTATATGACTAATGACAAATTAATGAAGGATAGAAGAAAACCCTGCCCTTGTGAGACCACACCTAGAATACTGCACCCAGGTCGGCAGACCTCAGCACAAGAGAGATGTGGACCTGTTAGGGCAAGTCCAGAGGAGGGCTCTAAAGATGACCTGAAGGCTGGAGCATCTCTCCTACAAAGACAGGCTGAGAGACCTGGGGTTGATCAGCAAAAAGAAGGCTCCAGGGAGACCTCATTAAGCTTCCCAGTACTTTAAGGGGCCTTACAAAAAAGAGGGAGAGCAATTTTTTACATGGACAGACAGTGATAGGACAAGGGGAAATGTTGTTGAACTACAAGAGGAGGGGTTTAGATTAGGTGATAGGAAGAAGTTCTTTACTCAGAGGGTAGTGAGACAGTGGAACAGGCTGCTCAGTGAAGATGTGGATGCCCAATCCCTGAAGTATTCAAGGCCAAGTTAGATGGGGCCCTGAGCAACCTTGTCTAGTGAAAAATGTCCCTGCCCATGGTGGCAGGACTGAAACTGGATAATCTTTCATGTTCCTTCCAACCTAAGCCATTCTATGATCCTATGAAAGCCTCTCTTGAGGAGTGCCAGTACCAAAGGCACATAGAGCTGCAATCATGGATAATACAACAACCAGCCTAACTGGGAAGAATCAGTCCTCAAAGCTGCCAACACTTAAAAATTAAAACCACTGGATTCCATGTGTACAGGTGGGGTTGTGACAATGCCCCTCCATTCTCTAACTCAGTAGGACTGGGAGACAAATCTGTGGTTTTCTCTAAATAGGGGAAAAAACTGAGCTTTCTCTGTGACAATGTATCTGCCTATCATCTGACCATCACTAAGATCAACACAGAAAATAAAACACAGCACTGTGAAGGATGAGTACTAGCATAGTCCATCTACATCCAAAAGTAGTCAACAGGCTCTGTGCCCCTGTGAGGGCAGCAGCCATTGCTATTAAAATACACTGCTAGCATCCCTCAGCACACTACAAAGAGGTTTAAATATCAGTTTAACACACTATGGTAAGAAAAGATATTCCTCTTGCACCCTAGCAACCATTTAAACCGATTCTGTCATGACAAGACCATACATATTTGAAATACTGCTTTAATATGGCTCTAGAAAGAGATGCAAACATTAAAAAATTCAACCTGAGAATGCTAGTATAAATTTTTTGAAATAATAGACCACATGGAAACAAGCCTGAACCAAATCAGCTTACAAGTGAAATGACTGAGTTTTGTTGCCTCAGACACCAGAATCACACCTGCTCACCCCCAGTCAGTGAATCTTACCAACATTTATTGAGAAACCTTCAAAGCTGGAAAGTTTCTAGAATAATTGAACAGGTTTCTTTAGACTTAGACAATGCTATATGAGCAACTTGCTGTGGAAAAGCATCAAAACTGGACTTCCTAGAATAATAGTTTCAAATGTGTTCAATTTTTCTTTTACTTGCTCTGAATAATACACAGGGCACACAATGATCATCATCATGAGCTGCAATGGTAACTGCTGGCACACAAAACCTCAAGCCACGAGACTTTTCTCCTCCAATTCTCTTCCCTTTTACATGGGCCTGAGGCAAATTACTCAGCTCAGTTTCTCCCTCAATACAAGGGCCACAGATTTTTTGGAGCTCTGGTAATTATTAAAGCAGGAAGACAATATTATTCAGTTGACTGTCTGGCTATTTACCCATCCCAGAAACTCTTAGAATCCCTATGCACCACACTCTTAGAGTTACAGACTACACACTTGGACTTACAGCCCATCACAAACTCCTATTTGGCAAAACACTTCTAAAGCTAGAGCCTCTGAGTAATGAATTCTCATCTTACAGTCATTTCTAGATTTTGGCATTATGCAGAAGAGATAAGACACAATCAAGGCCCCCTAAATGAAAAAAAAAAAAAAAAAAAAAAAAAGTGTTTCAGAACACCAGTGGGAGAATTTCATGCAATGTATGGCTATTATTAGATTGCTATTTTGCTGAGCAGATCAGAGGGTATAATCGGCAGATGATGCAGCCCTGATTTGTGAAGCACAGCCTTATTAAAGGCTAATGAGATAAATGAGTTAAAATTTACATTTTGCTTCACTGATAAGGTTCATTGGCACACTTAACTCCAACACCATGGTTTGAATATTAAACCCACTTATTAATGTCTGGTAAAGCTAATTATAATGCTGAGTGGCATTAAACTATAATAACCAAGCAGGATGTTAGAATCACATCCTTTAGTATTACTGTAGCCCTGCAGTAAGTGTTCTGCACCTGGAAATAAGCACCTGTTGAGGTCATGCTGAGAGAAAGCACAAGCCTTTTGTGCCTTTTTCCTGATCCTTCTGAGAACCCAAAGCCCTGTTCTTCTAGCAATGTATGTTAAAAGAAGCAACATCAACATAAACATCACTCAGTACTCTCATTTCAACAGTGTCTGTTTTACTGCAGTAACAGCAAGGATTAAGTGCCAATTTTTTTATTTTTGTAGGTACAATATATTAAATTACACTCGACATATACTCTCTAATCCTTAACAGAAAAAGAAAGCACTGAGATACTACTAAACACTGAGATACTAAAATTAACAACAAAACCCTGCAAACCATACCTGTTGGTTTTTTCTCCCCCTTTTCCACCATCTTCTGTTAAAACTACAAATATAACTATAAAAACACCTCCCTTTACTGGAAAGGATACTGGAAATACACTTTAGACCTTACACTAGCCTATGTATTTTTATGCCACATCTATTTAAGCACTTAAATGGACAACAATTATTTTTAAGGATAACGTAAGAGGACAAGGACCATAATATTCTTTCCCTTTTAATCTCCACAATGTCTTTGTCATGTGACAGCAATAGAAAGAAGATGAGACGGGATAATTAAGTGCCAGATATCCGTGGATCAATGGTATCCAGTGTGGGGACTCACATGTGCCAATCCAATAACAAATTCCAGTCAGCACAAGCTTGAGATACACAGATCCTCTGGGATCTCCCCATCTCAACACAAGAGCAGTGCCAGCTCTCTTTCCTCTAGCAGAGTCATATACAGGACTGCACAACAGCCATCATTACCTTTTCAAAGTAGAATATAAAGAATGACAACAAAAAGCATAAAAACACTACAGATAAAATCTCACCTTTTTATTTGCAAGATAATACTGAAAAGCAGACATTCATTACACACATAAAAATGGCACTGCAGTACAATTAGAGTTTCCTCTTCTGTGGGGAAAAGTGAAAAGGCACTTGCACTGTGACAGTAAAAGGAACTGGCTGAGCAAATCATGTGTGAAACATTAAATGCAACTGGTTTTTTGAACACACTTTTGTTTCTTTCAATTTATCACCTGATTTAAACTTCTAGCTTGTAACACAATCCATTCCACTTTCTTCAGCCCAGCTCTAAAATACAGGCATGACTTATATTTCAGCAGTAGAAGCAAAGAAATGCTATGGAGGTCAGAAAGTAAATATTTGCTTTATGGCTTTCTGTAGAGCATTCCACTGTATCCCTGCTTGCAGGAAACTGTGAGTACTGCCCAGCATCCCCAAGCCAGTGCTGCAGCTGGGAAAAAAAATAAAAATAAAAAAAAGAGAGCAGTCTACTTCAGTGGTAGATTCGAGATGCCACAAGCTCACCAAGCCAGCTGAGCACTCCACCAGAGCCCTTTTGTATTAATTATGCCAAGGGAACACACACCCTGTCCTCTCCCTCCCACTCTGCCATGCTCTTCTCGTGGATCCTACAGCACACACCTGAAGACAAACCTAAAAAAGATTGCTTGTTGAGGGCTCAAAGTATCCCTCACAGAAATGTGTTCTGAAAATGGATACTTGTGACTTCTAAAACGCAGAACCATCAAGTCTCTTTCCCTAAGGGAAAACCCTGCCAGCCTAATGCCACAGGAGCAAATCTCTCTACAGGTTCTGCCCACAGAGCAGAAAGTACCTCTGCAGTCTTTTTCCTCCACTACATTGCACTGGGGGTGGCTTTTCCCAAACAATTTTATGAGTATGGTTTGTTTACTAAAAGCATAATCAGAGAAGCTCCTCCAATTACTATTTCAACTATGCTAATACTTGGTAGACATTCTGAATCTAAATGTTTCAATACTTCTCTGCATCTACAATCAACAGACACACCTAAAGCACACTATATTTTTAAAGAAGAGAGAGCCAACTGCACAGTATTCCCACAGGCAGGCTTGTCAGGAAAAGATAGGTGGTAAATAATTAATTTTCCTAGGTTAACTTCAGTTCCAGACTAGCATTTGTGAGCATGAGTGCCACAGAAAGGCAACTTACAACTCTAGTTTGTATTCTTGTCCAGTAAGGAGTTTGGCCTTATGTGCAAGCACTGACAGTGAAAGTTTTATCATCTCAGGGACAGAAAAAGTAAAAAACGCTTATACAAGTCCAGTAAAAGCTCTTCTGCAAAATTCAAAGAAACCAGAAGTCCTTGCTTGGCTACTACTGTTTTTTTAATTATTTCCTTCTTTGACAGATAATGGGCCAAACACAGATAGATGCTGAGCACTGGTGTCAGACTGCAGCACACAGAAACCTCCCGTATAATCCGCCCTACAAATAATTAAAGACATCATTCACTGCTTACCATACCTTCTTTTAGTGCATTATAGATGTTTGGCAGGAAGGGTGGGAACTATTCTAAACACAGGGAAGGGGTAGCACATTCCTGACAAATCTTTTTTAAACTGATCTTAAGCTTAGCAGTTTAACACATCGAGGTTTCAAAAGTTCATAAAATGTTACAAATACTACCAGTGTATATTCAGTACTCATGGCTTGAAATGACTGAGCTTTTACACAGACTATCAATTGTAATCTAATTATTTTTCCACTTCTATTTGATGTCTCAAACGTCCTAGCAGATCACAACAAAGAATAGTTCATAGAATCTAAGTAAGTTGGCAATAAAGAGAAGATTTTGCAGAAGGTAGTTCATTTTCCCTGGAAATGATTCATAAAAATGGACTAAAAAATCTAAAAAACTATTTAAGAAACAAACTTCATTAACATATTGTTTCTGCAATAATCTTCAAACAAACTGGGTGTTTCTTAAGTAATTCCAGACCTGCTGGTACCCACAGAGGGAATGGAAAAGCCTCAAGCTTAGCATCCTCTTCAAGTCAGGGAACTCAGTCTAATACCCCTGAAACTTCTCTTCCAAGTTTGAGTTTATTTCTTGTGCTCCTAAACTGCCTTGACTGTGTGATCAGGAGCAAAGTTCACAGACCTCAAGATCTTATTTCCTACCATTTCAGTCAGCTGAATTTTTGGAGGATCAGAATACAGTTATATATTTCTTTATAACAGAGCTGCATTACAATTATGATAAAGAAATGGGAGAAATGTTCTGCTTTGTTCATTACATTCAATAGATTATGCAGCTCAGTCACAAACCAGAAGGAATTATGAAAAAGAAAGTAATCTTTAAACTATTAATATTGCCAGAACAACTTTTCTTTCAGATACGCAGACTCCCACCTCCCAGACGTAGCTAATAATGTCAGAAGCTCTGAGATTCATACGGTCAGAATGACTAATATTTACATTAAGCAAATGTATTGCCATAGTAACATAGACACCACAGAGCTATCTACCTGCCACAGCTCTCTAAATTATTTAGCATGCCAATACTACAGTGACACTGTGTAAATGATCACATTCATTAAGAGCAGAGTATGTGCTGAAAAACCGAATGTTAGACAGGTATATTTATAGCTAGGAAAAAAACAACAGCACCAGTATTCAGAAAAAAAAAAAGCAGAGAGGTATAGAGAAAGGCTCCAGCCTGGAGCAGAACAACACACCTTTACAATCTTCATCTAAAAAACATGTTCACATCTGCACCCCTGAGCAAAGCAGCACAAACAATAATCTCACTTATGGGACATAAGGCTGACCAACTGTGACCAGAACAAACAGATTTATGTTCCAAGCCACATTTTTGGGATAGTTATTAAACTTGCTTAATTTGCATTTTTTATTGCCAAAATATTATTCTACATTGCGAGTTGCAAGAGCCAGTGCACAGAAAATAATAATAACTATGACACACCCTCAGAACATGGCTATTCCTCAACAGTCAAGAGATTTATGGTGAGGAGACAGGTGTGATACTTTGGATGATGGTCTGCCACTTCCTCAAGCAGTGGATGATGGCAGGGATTTGAGTGGTTTGTGTAAGCCACTATTCTCATCCTGAGTTAAAGCTTTTGGAAGCCTCAAGCACTTCCTGCACTACAGATATTTTCCCCTCATCACATGCAATGGCAGAATCAATGACACGTGGAGAAAACAAAGGACAGTTCAGGTCAATTCTTGCAACCAGATACATTTCTCCCTAATTTTTATTAGCTATAGCCCCTTCTTTTGTTGGACACAAATAATGTTTTTTCACATTTCTCTTTGAATTCAAAATAACAAAGAAACCCCCTAAGAAGCACAGCACAAAGATCCAGGCATAAAATTAACCTAGCCCAGCTCCAATCAATTCCTATTCTCTTGGATTTTTTTTAGTTCTTCATAGGCTCAATTTACAGTATGTCAACATAAGAGAAAGCTTGAAATAATTTCTTCTACTACATTTTTATGAAAGTAAGTCTGGCATACACCCGCCTCTTATTATTCATTTGCATTAAAATGCCACAAAGTCTTACTTAAAGACATTTTTATGGCACTAGCAATAATCAAATCGAATCTCAATCCAATAGATTACTGTAACAGAGACTCATGTAGAATTTGATCTTCAGAGACAGAATTTTGAAAACAATTAAGTGTTTGGAACATGCTCTTCTCCAGAGAGAGTACTGATACGTAACAAGAATCTGCTTTTCTTAAGCAAGTTACTTTCATAGGAATTGTTCAAGACCTGACTTGATCCTCCACAGAATGTCTGGAAAGTACAGAGATCCTGTTCTAAAAGCAGTTTTAGAAAGCAGTCTCATGGAACCCAACAGCCAGACCAGTGAGGGTACCTCAAATATTGGTGCTGGAGAGCACAGGTGTGATGAAGAACACCTAAGAGGTGTTCCTACAGAGGTCAGGTCATCTGCCAGAAGTATTTAGGTTGTGAACCTCTGTTTGGAGTCTTCACTCAGTATCCCATTTGCGACTGTGAATTTAACAGAATGTCTGCTGGTTTTAGAGAAATGTCTGTGAAGGATGAATACCGCTCTTAGGACTGTCAAAATATAAAGGATCACATGAGAAGCAACTGACTAGTGGACTAATTAGCAGTAAGGAATAGAATTATGCAAAGCCTCCAGATTCCAGGCAGAGCTATCAATTACATTTACATGTTACAAATCACCTTGCTGATGAACTGCAAGCTGGAAATAGGAAGTCACCTTCAAGTATTCAGCACCTTAAAGCACATTTGTAATGGAGCCTGAGGGGATACCTGCTTAGTTGCTGGAATAATTTAAAATGTTCACTAATACTTGAAATGATTCCATGACAATTGAGCATTCAGCTAAAGTGGCTGAGATAAGCCTTGACAATTCCAGATAAGAAACGCTAAGCAATTAATAGAGGTATCCAAACACTAACCTTTAAATCCACTTAGGCTGAATTTTCTCGTGCAACTTGTATCTTTCAAGCTTTTAACTGAGTGCACTAGGAAAGTCAGTCCTGCTACACAAACCACAGCTAATTCTGAACACAAACCCTGTGTTTTGCTTTCAAGCCAACAGTGAGTAGATGAACCCAAAAAGCAACGGAACACAAAAATAGTGGCTGAATTTCATTAGGTTTGGCTCAGCATCACTACAACAGAATCCAAATTGCTTTCTACAGAGCAATTCAAGTAGCAGCAACACAAAACACTCAGCTCCACAGGAGTCCTTCATGTACCAGATGTGGCACCATTCACAAACTAAGTCTACATTACTGCATAAGGCTAGATTATGTCCCCTCACCAGCACGGCAGTACAAAAAGCAGAAAAGGCCTTGGCTGTAAGTCCTGCTCAGCAATAACAGAAACATCTCTATTATCATTAGTGTGTTCAGCATAAATCCAAAACACAGCCTCATACTCGACATTGAGAAGAAAACTAGCTCTACCTGAGCCCAAACCAGCACACAACGAAAATCCTAGATCTGCAGGGCACTTTGTCAAAGAACCAATAACTCTATACAAATCAGTTAAGAGCTGATACTGAGGTTTTGTTTGTTTTTGAGGTATTGCAGTATCTGAGTAAATACAATTTGCAAGAATAGCCCATGTGTTCAAATGATTCCTCAAAATCCACAGGAAACAACCATAGTGAAGACTCTAACTATAGCTGGGGACTGAGACCTGTTTTTATTTTTACTAGAAACCCAAAAAACCTACTTCCACATTCTTCTCTCCTTCTCAGCCAGGATGGGAATGGAAACCTTTGTCAGGGTTAGCTCAGCCAGTGGCCTCTCTCACCCTGGCAACTGCTTTTATACACAGCAGGGAGACTGAAGAGGTAGAGCAAAGCTTAGTATTACTCCCTCAAGCTCAGGACTTTACAAGGAATGGAGTCTTTTCCCACTTTGCATACCAAAACAACTCAAACAACTCCCCAGTGCAATAAACTATGTCCTTTTCCCCTTCCCTCCAGCCTCCACAATGAAGAAGTATCATTGCCGTGTCCTCTGACAGAAACCTCCCACCCAGACTCGGCAAACAGGATTAATGTAGAAAATAAAACCAACCTTTTTTTTTTTTCCCAGGCAAAAGGCAAAGGGAAGAAGTAAATAAAGACAAAAATGGAAATCAAAAGATAGATCTATATGACTTACAGTGATTACAACATTAATCAGCCTCTTCTGTACTGTACAGCAGGGTTAAAACCCCCACCACCACCCTGCACACAGAACAACACACACACCCAAAGCAATGCACACTGCTGTCAGGAGTGGAGCTGCTGTGTACTTAATACAGAGGCAGATTTACTGAACAGGTATTTCTAAATTCATGTTCAAACCCCATAAGTGCTATACCTAAAAAGCATATAGAGTCCTCCATATCTACAACTTGAACATAAAAACTGCATTTTGAGATGCAGACATCTTTCTATTAAAAAAAAATTGGACAATTACACATGCATTAAATAAACCTTACGCCATAAACGTCCTTGATTCTTTATGTGCCAAAACATGAAAAAATAAATCCAACAAATCACCCACAGAATAAAAAGCAAATAAACAAACAAAACCCCAGACATGGGACCAGCTCACTATATATTATTAAAATGCCAAGCACAGTAGGTTGTTAATTTTTCACTTGAAATAACTGCATAACTTGGTTGGGGAATTATTCAGTTCTAAAATCTCTGTAGCCATTTCATTTCACCTTTCATTTTCTATCATCCACAAGTCAAAATCATGTATGCAGTTTAATGAAAAGTGCATAAGTCCTTGAACACCAGATACAGATAGGATGAGCTGTGAGTGATTATCACCAAACCTAATAAGCAAGAAACCAAAATAAAAATTGAAATATACAGATACTAGTATAAGCATAGTAAGTCAGTGGTATTTTTATCAAAATGAAAAAATATTTTCTTCTTTCTATAAACCCAAGATACACTTTCAATCTTTTTGTCATCTATCCATGCTATGCATCATGAAGATAAATAGTGATTAGTGAATGGAAATAAAATGGTGATAGATGAATGGAAACAGAATTGCCATAGATGAAAAACAGTGACACTTAAGAGTGCAAGCAGTTTAAAGAGTACTTTGAGTATAAACATAAGTGTATGAGCAAGAAAATAATTACCTATATTCTACAGACAAACACAGCACAGCCCCAGGGACTGATTCCTTTTCTGTGAACACCCTCATGCTAATAACTGTGCAGGAGTCAGGGTTTAAAAGGATGCAGAGTCAACTTGTGGCAACTAAAATATTTAACCACAACAGACATGCTTTTACCTGACAAATGTAAGTGGGAATCCCACTTGCAGGGATCCAACCACTCTTCTACAGACAATTTAAAGACAATTATTCCACATCATGAGATGCTTACTGCTTTTGTATGCTACTACAGCAATTTTTATTGAGAGAATCAACTAAGATGATATACCATACAGGTTTAAAAAGTAAGATGTAAAAAATGTCACCCAACACAAATTCTCTAACTTGTCAAGAGAAGGGGAATGGGATCTATGTCCTTCAGAAGTATTTAGTACTAGGCTTGTCTCAATTAGATTCAAAGCCCATATTGTTTCAGAACACTTAAGGACTTCTGTGGAAGCTAACAGTGACATGGTAAATGAAATATGCTGACAGAGCACATTGTCCTATTATTAGTAACATGCCAAGCAATTCAAAAAGAACAACACATACTTTAAAAACTGCATCTACACAACCTCTCCACTTTGCTTTTCATAAGACACAGATGTAAGATACACTGCCCTATACCAGTTCAGATGTTTTTCTGGAGTATATATTTGTAAGATAATAATGCAAACACTAAAAACGTTCCATAATAATAGAAAAAAATCAAAGCATTCATAAAAGAGAATGAGTAATTCTGCTCCAGATTTGTTGGTTTTGGTTTTGCTTTTTGTTTGTTTGAGGTGGTTTTTTTACTGTTTGGTTGAGCTTTTTTTGTTTTGTTCTCTCCTCCACACTCAGGAAGTGTTTCAGGAAAAGTGACAAGTTCTGAACAGGGTCATTCATGATACTGATTCAGCTGCTGACTTACCTTTCAAAAGTGCCAGACCAGTTCTACCTCATTTCTTTTAGGAAAGCAATGCAATGGGACAGTAACTTCATCTCCCAAATTAAATATTGTTGGATACCCAGCTCTAGGCAATTGGCTTACTCTGTGCAAGCACTTTATTCCTATCCTCCTACATGTTTGTATTTCTCAAAATGCAGCATATTACTCACTTTGACTGTACTTGCTTCCCACATGTTCATTCATCTTAGTTTGTCTCACTGGATTTCTTCAACTGCATCTCATTAAATAGCCTGAATTTTTTTCTTCCAGTTGCATGCTAGGCTGACTTTCAGTGAAATGAAGGTAGATTTACACCAATGAGAGGAAAACAGAATGTAGTTGCATGGTCTTAAAGTTTAAGAGGCAACAAAGCTTTCTAGGCTATGAACTTTAATACTCAGAGATTAGCAATTCATCTTAGTTTCAGTCATATCCTTTTAGGACAGCACAGTTATCTAGAGAATCCCTGATAGGTATTTTACTAAAAGCATTGCTCCAAAAGCTGTGGTGAAGCAGCAGTGCAGTTCATGGCACACACAACAAAGAGGTCCTATCCCATGTCCCTGGCACACTCATGCTGTAGTTCCTGCTCAGTTCACAAACAAGTCAGTTCAGCAACATCTTCAGGGAGAGTAAAACAGAAGGGAGTAAGGCCACATCACTGCAAACTGGGAACAGAGGCTGGGGAGGCTGTGCAACTGCCACCCTGGACAGAGACTCCATCAGCTCTTCTGCTTCTAGAATCAGTCCATGGTTTTTATTACCGTAACTGCATATTTAGTCAGCAAGTCAGAGTCTGAAGACTTAGAGACAGTAATTAATGCTGTGTTAGTTCTTCTGCAATAATGTTACAATAATTCAAACTTACTAGCAGCAAACATGTTCAACATGTCACAAGAATCACCAGACTCCAGGTTCCATCTAACTCTTAACTGACTAATGCAAGAGCAATATTCTCTGCCCTAGTAGCCAATGTACCTCTGGCAAGGGACGCAATTGAACATTATATTAAACACTTGCAGAACTGGACAAAAATTCATTAGATATACTGAATATGAACACCAAGGAAAATATTCCCAGAGATTATTCTCTTTTTGCAAATAAATTAATAAAAATTCCTGATTTTTCTAGAGTAAACTTTTCACACCCTTTTCTCTGGAATTGAAAGTGTTCTGGTTTCTCAAAGATTGCTTTCCTGTTTTATTTCTCAAAAGTTAACCCTTCAAGTCTGCATTGAGCCAGTTCCAAGTTAAACATGACCCCTGGAGGCCAGCAGATCTTCATGCATTCTCATCACCCCAGCAGCTAAAAGCAGGACTGCGCCTCTCCCTACCTGGCCAAAAAGAAAAATAATCATGGAGAAAGCAACTCCTTATCTATTCTATCCCACCCTCAAAGGTCCTTGGCACAGAGGGAACCAATTCCAAAATGCATCTACTATGGCACCAGTAAATACACTAGCTCCCACCTTAAAATGTGCACAGCTGACACAGTTTTGAAAAGGAAAACAGACTGATAATGTTGCAGTCATAAAATTAGGGGAGGAGCAGTAAAGTAAGTTGTTTCTCTAAGGCATAATACTTTTCTGACTTGCTCCTGGAATGATGCCTAGCATTACTTCCTTAATCCCAGCAAAATGAAGTTTCAGTCTTGCCATTCATAAATAGCAAAAATTTATGCTGAAGTTTCTGAGGTGTTTTCAGAAGAGAAATACTTCAACTGCTTTGGCTTTTGAAAGATTTTCCTGGTGTTGTGACCCTCCTTAGGACTTGGAACTGAAAGATTTCCATGGTTATCAAGCCCCCCTCATCTGTCATCACAATTTATAATCCTTCATAAATTGATGAGGCTCCAGCTTTTCAATATTCTCTTGCATTTGCTAAAGGCACTATGACATTTCCAAAGCAGGGACCTATTAGTCCACACACTTTTTGCCCAGTATCACATTGTAACCTACTTACTATCTAGAATCACCCATACGAGAGGATTATAGCCAGAGTGGTTTGGAAATGTTTTTTTCAAATGAGAAGGTAAGTAATTAGAACTTCAATGACTGCACTGCAACTTAAATGCTAAAGTTACTGAATTCACATGTAAAAACTTTATTACCCAAACCTCTTTAAAAGATTCACCTTTTAAGTTCCAACTGTTTGCTCAAGGGTGTACCTGAACAATTATATCATGAGGCTGAAATGAAGGTTCCTCTCTCCAGCACTTCCTACAACAGTAATACTCAGCTGCTGGTGTGTAGAAAGTCTATTTTGCATAAGTCACTTGAGAATCCACAACATTTTACAGATCAGCAATGTAATTTCAATCAACAGAGAGAACAAACTCTCAACTCAAGCAAAGCTCATTAGGATGTAAAGACAATCAGCAAAACTGATAAAATATCAACATCCTGAGATAAGGTTGAGGGGTAGGGATTTTTTAAATTACGTTGTTATGTGTCTTTTCAGTATAAGTGGGTAGCCATTAAGTGCCAACAACAGCTATAAAGGGAAAAAAATGCCACTGAACAAAATCAATATTAAGTGGTACTTAGACCAACTTAGTTTGTAGTATCCCTTTTTGTATCTGAAGGATCACAAACTGCTTCAGTTTGTGATCCTTCAGATAAAGCACTCAGATTTAAATTGATATAGTGATTAAATTAACACCAACAGCTCTTCAGTGAAACAAAATATTGATGTTGGTAAAGTAAGTCACAGAGGAGTGCCAATCAAGTCAAAAAGTTACAGGAATTTTATCTAGAACACCACCTTTGGTCAAAGTTTCAATATCACTTCAGATTAGCCTCCTTCTGTGGTAATCACCAAAGATTTCCCCTTAGCAAAAGATTCAAGCAAAGACATTCGCATACTGTCACACACTGACTCTTTGCCACACCTAGAACGCAGTGATAGACTTTCCCTTCCCCTTGAATATTATGCTCCTACTAGGAGAGAAGCAAAAACTCCATGTGTTTCATAAAGCAGCTTCTGTGCAAGCTGCAAAAACAATCTTCAAATGAGACTAGTGGTCAGCTGCACACATTTGCAACACATGAAACAGCCTACAACAGAACAGCCCGTGTATAAAATGCACTGTAGCACTTCACTGGAAGAAAGGGGAAGCTTTCAAATTGAATGGACATAAAAAGAATACTACAATAAACCATTGCAAACTACATGCTAGTTTCAATAAGCAATATCCTTCAGGAATGCATTATATTTTAAAATTCACTTCCACCTTTTGTTGGTTAAGATAAGCTACAGTTTATTTTAGTTAGTAGAGCCACAAAGTAGGATGAAACAAGTATTCTGCTTAGCTTGCATTTTGCAAACTTGAGCACACATATGGCAAAGGAATCAATTACTTTACTCCCACCCGATTTCTTCACTTTAAATCTCAAGTACTGCAAGAAAATCTCAATAATCTAATCTGGAGAGCAAATAATGTTATACTTAGAGTGTACAAATCCTTGTTTTAAAAGACTTACAACAGAAATACTCAATGTGCATTTCACAACATTGAACTTAATATGAAACAAAGGCCACAAACACTGCTTTAAAAAGCCCAACAGTACACTTGCAGTAGGTGACAGATTAGTTTTTCATTAATCCAATTCTATTTGAAGCAAACCAGAGTTTTAAAAAATTCCTGTGAATCCAGAAAGTTGAATGAGAATATACTTCTGTAGCTCTGAAATATACAATATGCAGAGTCCTTAAAAAAATTAAAATCAGTATGTGATACATGATTTAGACACACAGAACTTGGACTTTGCACTCTCCTCTCACTGGACAGCTCTTCTTGCCATCTATATTCCTGCACAAGTGATAATTTGTGACAAATTATGGAACTCATTGTTACAGGCCTTAAGAGTTACCAAAAGCACAGATGATTTTTAAAACAGTTTGAAAGAAAAAGACAAAACTCACTGAATTTATAGAATGGAAAGACTACTAAATAAGACCATGGACTGGTCTTATATTATAATATAATATTTATATTCAAATTATTAAATAAGACCATGGACTGCACATGACCAGGGACACCACCATATGCTCGGACTATGCACATGGTCACCTGCCCCTTCTCTCCCACCAATTCCTATTCAGAGGACAGCCTACCAAGGACAATTTACCCTGATTTAGTACTAAGGTGTAGCCAATTTCAGCACAATACGTACTTACCATGTTTATTTCCATGAGACCAAAGTTAAGAAAAACAGTTGTCACTAAGATGAGAAAACCAGTCATACTTTTCCATTTCCTCGTGCCAGTGGCCTCTATCCACCATTACACACTGCTCACTTCCCTGCACTGTGCTTAGTTCTTCAGGGCAAAATACACACTTAGCTAATTAAACTCAAGACACAAGCAATGACAAGTAAATCAAGAGGGTTGGACAAAACATTCTTTATGACATACCCAGGAATTTTACTCACATTGTGTGATACACACACAAGTTTTTTCCTTGTTTATCTTGAGCTGAGAAAGAAAAAACACTTCATGCATTATGAAAGCCATGTATCCCTCTTTATATTCTGTGAATTGCCAGGTGGATGTGTCCTTTACAGACCTCTCCCTCAGCATCACAGGGAAAGCAAATTTGTATGCTAGTGTATAGTGATGAAAGTTTAGTAATCGCAACCATTTAAATTATTTATAGAACATATAGAACTGATTCCTCAAGAAGGCCATGTGAAGTAGCCTGCAACTGGCCCAAAGAATCCTATGAAAGAGTAAAGTCATGTAAATAGCTATTTTCTATTAACATTTTGTGAATTTCAAGGCAGTTTAAAAATTACCTACATCAGTAAAACAGGATCTTCCTCTACAATATTCATTTCTGTCAGTAACCAAGTTTTTACTGGCTTGCTCCTAAAACAAAACTCACTGCCAAATGAAAAAGATGGTTTCCTCCCCCCAAGTCTGAGTCTTCACAATTTTTATAATGAGAACAAACTCAAAACTCTACAAACTGACACCAGGAGAAAAAAAAAAGCAATAGAAAACTACAAACAAACAAATAACCCCCACACCACAACTCAGGAAGAATACAGCTCAAAGGAAGCATGATCCTAAGGTGCTCCATATAAACTAACGGATTATTTCACAATGTGTCTTATCATTCTGAAATTCCAACTTGAATCTATTAAAGTCTTACTTAAAACAGTTTAATTGAAAACAAAAATAAATAGGAACATATTTGTTCCAGATGCATTGTTTTTTTCCAATAAAAAACACTAAGGATTTAATACAGCTGGGACTAGAGTTGGTAATCACAGATACTTAATCTTAGACTAGACACTAAAGCTTGTGTGTTAAGGAATTAGGGGTTTCTTTCATGACTGCTCTTAGCTAAAGCAACAGGAATCCAAACATACTAGTAAAATTGAGGAGTTACACTAACACAGAAGAGGAAGAAATGACAGAAAGACTCCACATCATCATGTTGGTTCATGTCACTTCCTGCCATCGGTGACTGTATTGCCTTTACATTAGCATAACTAGATTTTAAGTCAGGGAAACAAGAAACAGACAACTGAAAGCTTTACACTGCTAGAAATAAAGTTATGGAGTAAGACCAACCTCTAGTTTAAATTAACAATTGTTGTTACTCAGTTTTCTCTCTGGAGAAGGAAATAGACTTGTCTTTATTGAGCAATATATTATATTCCAATGCTACAAACCATCTGAAAAACTTAACCTACAGCAACTGACTGACAAATAGTCACTTTGGCAACTAAAGCTGCTTCCATACAGCCACAGAATCATGGATTAGCTGTAGGTCAGTACATGTAAAAGCTTAAACTCAAATTTTGGATAAGGTGCCATTAGTCTCAGGAATATGTAGTCCTTCCAAATACCCTGCTAGATAAGCTTTTAGACAAGGCTTGATTTTCCAAAGCATTCTAATGATCTGGGTTTAATAAAACAGGTTTGCAACACTGTCAGAGTTGCCAGTTTTTTCAAAGAGAGGAAAACAATATCTACAACCCCTCAGTTTCCTGAAGATACTTTGATATGATACTCTGGGACCTTTTATAAGCTATTACAGAGAAACCAGACACCTCCTTAATCCTTACAGAGCCGCACAGGTTAGGATGAGAAGAACAGGATCCTTGTTTTCCACTTGACAAAATGGTCTCACATCAGCACCAAGAATTGCAACAAACAGCACCAAAAAAGAGGTAGAAGCACTACAGGGGAGGATAAAACCAGACATATGCTACATGAAAGGCGGCTGAGAGATGGTGTTCATTTTCATAAAGCAAGTGTTTGGTGGTTCAGAAATAACAAACAAGGCACAAGAGTTTACCAGAAAGTTAATACTGAATTATAATCTAACAGCTATTTGTATTTTTTCTAATCAATTTGAAAGAAAACCTGGGTATATAAAACCTAGGAACTAGTGGTTATTATGAAGTATCATATTCATAATAAACACTATTATGGTGGTTAACAACCAGAAATATTTCATATTTCTTTGCCTTTCTAATGTTGTTTGACTGGTGTAAATGTTCCACCTGATACAACAAACACAACTTGGGAAACCAAACACACTGTCAGGTTTCCTGTGATTTCAAGCTTGTCTGTACTAATCCCAGTCTCATTTCACACCCACACATCAGGCTCCCTCCCTAGCTAGCTTGGGTTTCTCTTCTGTACACAGCTTCCTTATGACAATCTTGCAATTAACACCCACATCTCCTCCCCAAATGATGCCAACTCGTCTATGAAACATTCAGTCTATGAAAACCACACCCCTCTTTCATGCCCTTTAATCTGGCCCTTTTGCAAACTGAGAATAAGCATCTCTTGGGGAGGTGACTCATAAGTGTTCAGCCCTTTTCAAATTGTAAAACAGCTTATCTAATAAAACACAGCACATGTACAATGTTGCATCAAGAACCAAACGATATTCATGCTTGTAGATCAGGCTGGGGAAAGGACTTATCTGAATTTTCACCTGTCAGCTAACTAGTTTCACTGCAGAGTAAGATAAAGATGATCCAATGATAAGCCAAAGTCTAGGACCTCTGTCCCTTATTCAGCTTTTGTTGTAAAAGGTTTTCTAAAGTTTCTGTGCTCAATTTTTAAGCTCAGATAGAGAATACTAGTCTTTCCTCCTTCAACTCTTTTTCTATCCTACATTGTATGTGTTGGAGTCAGGAGAAAAAAAGAAAGCATACATTCTTCAGATGACAAGCATTTCAATTTCATATCCCGTAAGCCAAATAATGTGGAGCTATTCTTAAACAAACAAACACAAAAAAACAGGAGTCGTGCCCACTCAAGAAAACCCTGGTGAACAGGCTGTTGGGTTCTCATCAGTGTGCCACAGGTAATCTACCTCTGATTACAAGGTATGTAGGTCACAATATATGTATTGTTCTCCAGAAGTTACAGGGCACTAAGAGACAGCTAAAGCACCTTTGATAATTGCTGTATACTCACTTCACATGTAAGCAATTACTGTGATTGCCAGAGGAATATTGCACAATAGTTACACTGTACAGTTGTGAACACAAACAGAATTAAAACACAAAACATTGACAGGATGCTCCAGAGCCCACGGGGCCTAAATGCAGCTGAGTGCTACTGGAGACTCTACCAGGCTGATATCAGACTGAAGTCTCAAGCCCACTTGCCATAGGATGGATATCCATACCACGAAAACTGATTGTGACAGCCAGCACTCCAAACAGCAAGCTCATGGCTCAGCAAACAGACTTCTGTTCTGAGCTGCCTATTACACACACACAGACACACACTTATCTTACCTGCAATTAAAGCATGTCAACAGGTCAGCAAGGAAAAATTGGCTCTGGCACTTCTTCCATTTGGTCAAGAATCTAGACTTAAAGTTTCTTCAGCTTTCAGCAGCATTCAGCTTTCCACTACACACAAGGAAAAGCAGAGAAAGTAGAAAAGTAAAAATTATAATTCTCTATTAACAGAAATCTGGCAGTGTAAAAACTGAGAAGGAAAAAAACTCCATCTCAAAGAAAACGAGCTAATAAACTCTCAAATACACAGGAGCAGTAGTAACAGAGCATATTTCACATCTCAAGACACGTCCACACAGACAAGGTCAGAGCTTCCAGGCTTTTCACCAACACCTAGTGAGAAGCCCTTGCAAACACCAAGGGCATCATCAGCTAAGAACCCACATCACTGCAGAAGCAATCCATATTTGCTTTTCTTGTTGCCTTCTGTTCACTGCTGCAACTTAAAAACATTTCTATCCATGTTGCAACCCAAAAACAATCATGCATAACACACTGAATAAATCTGAAGCAATTAAGAAACTGTTCTGGCTAAAAAGTAACCACTGGGGAAAAAAAACCCACAAAAAACACAGAGGCAGAAAGAAGTGGTATTACACTGAATAGTAAAGCTGGCTACGCTGCCAAAAAACTGATTACAGAACTTACTTTTCAGACAAGAAATGCATCATAACAGCATCTTGTTAAACAAGCTAAACACATGCAAGGGAGAAGGAGAAACCCACACCTTTCTGTCAACACTGAAGTAATTCATATTAAATTTATATTTGACATGTAACAAGGCTGCACACATACAGAAAAATGCAAGTATGAAAAGCGTGTCTATTCATTTACACAGTGCTTAGCATTCAAAATTGATTTTACAGACATCCTGCTAACCTGCCTGACAGAAATTCTTCCAGACAACACAAATTAATTCAAAATAAGAAGACTGTCATTTTTCTGTGTCTTAGAAGGAGGGAGGTAAAACTCTGAAAGTTTTAAGTATGCTGAAAGGAATCCTGCAAAAATTTAGAAAGTATACACATCAAGGCAAAAGTATTTTTTTATAAACAAAATTTTTAACAAAGAACTCATAGTTTAAAACAGGTTCTTAAACAGCTTTCCCATCAGGGGAGCATGAACAAAACAGCCAAAAATTAAGGCTTTATGGGAAGACTCTGTTTTTATATTGCAAATATAATATAAATAACATGCTAGACTAGATGACCCCTTGCCACTTCATGCTCCTGAATTTCAGGGATGATTATATCAGGTTCCTCCTCAGACCTAACCAGAAATTTCATAAAGAGACTTTTAGCATTCATTTTCCCCCTCAACTACAACAAAGAGGTAGTCCTAAAAATTAGCCAGTTTCCAAGTGAAATGGTAACAGGGTCAATCTCTCTATCCTCCAGATCATCTCTAAAACATTTCCTGTAGTAAAATACTGTTCACAAAATTCTACCTCGCTAACCCTGCTATTGTTAATATATTTTTTATTACTCAAAATCATTACAAGTGAGGGCTCCAAAGGAAGAAGATTTCTCCATAATTTGTAATTAATACTAACTTCTCTCCTGTTTGCTTCATACATTCATCGCATCTGGTCATAAAAATAAGGTTCCAAGTTTCTTTTGTTAAACAAATTTTCCCTATTTTTGTTTTACTGTATCATTTATATGGGTAAATTTCCAAGCAGAGCCTATAATTATGTTCTTGACCAGACTGTCTTTTAAATTAAACAATTATTTTTTCCCTTGGATTATCTTCTTTAATTTGCAGCATAGCTTAAGATTTATTGTCATACACATAACAAAATAGGTATAGTCTAAATGACATCCTCATGTTTTAGGTTTTCAAGTTAATCAGCCTGGTATTTTTACTTCCTTTTACTACACATGAAATAATCCATCTGAGGGAACAGAAAAGAAGAACAGGGGAAAAAAATTAAAAGAGAAATTTCCCCTACCCAGAGTCCAAACTGAAGTCCTAAAGGTAGCCCACAGCCTCTACAGAAATAACTCCTTCCAGCATATGTGGGAAAGGAGTATGCAATAAGCATCTGTGGAGGGGCTTCAAGTGAACAGAATTAAGGGGACATTGGGGGAGGGCAAAACTCCTCAGCATATTTGTTTTAAAGATTCCAGCATGCTTTCATCTAAACATCATGTTTTATCTAGACCCACAAGCTTGAAATTGAAAATTGGTACAAGAGACTGACACCAGAGCAAATGAAGAACAGACACATGAGAGACATTCCCATTTCTGACATGGCTAGTGCATGTTTTCAAATATATGCTTAATAAAAAATTACACAGTAAGGCCATATTATCGAAACTTACTCAGTGTTTCAGCTTCAAAGTCCTCCAAGACTGACTCAATGAATCTTTGTTACTACTACGGAGGCAGTAAAGAAAATTACGAAGGTCTGTTCTTTTGTAGGCTACAGAAGTTCTTTTGTAGTCTACAAAAATTTCTCTATGATATGCAGTTAATGTGCAGGTTTTAAAGAGAAGGCATTCAGAACATGGACTGATTGCCTGAACCAACGTATGTAAAAAAATCTGAACCTGAAACCTGAGCACCAAGCAATGGAAGATGTCCAGAACCCAAGTACCTTTAGCTTCCCAAATAATTTGGAAAAAAAAAACCCAACAAAAATCCACATAAAACCAAACTCACACAGACACCCCTTAGGTTAGAGTGCAAAAGAAGACTCAGTCTAGTATACGAAAGAACAAAAATTTGAGAAATTTAGCAAGTTCAAATTTTGAATCATCCTTTTTAATATTATTTTTAAAAGCTGTAATTAAATTAAAGAAGCATGGTGATAATCAAACAGAGAGCTTCCAGTAGTTGTGGCCCAGGAGAGTCATATTAATCACACAGTAACACCAGTTTAGTATTGCCAGATAGGAAATAATACATCCTTATCTCCAGGGAGCACTGACACTGGGATCTCTTTGCAGGCACTGACAAACCACTACTACCAAGCACAGTCTTGCCTTATGTAACATTCTTGGAAGAGCAAATATTTTACTTTTGCATCAAATACACAGCTTTTTAAAAGCAGGCAACAAGGTAAAAAATAATACACATCTGCATTTTGTATCCTGGATGGTAAGGAGAGGGAACAGAAGGAGAGAGAAGAGATTAAAAAGGTTGAGAGAAGAGATTAAAAAGGTTCTGCCTTCTCATTTCTGAAAACTGAGATAGATGAGGAAAACATAAAATGGTAGAACTGCTCAAAAAAACTTTGAACCAGACACAAAAATGTTATATTTTATCTAATATTTTCTATCTCATATTATTTATACGAATTTTATATATTTTCTGGATCACAGTATTCATACAAATCATATGATTTGTAATTATAGCAGTATAAGAAAAAATACATATCTCAGCTCACATGGCTTGGATAGCCTGAAATTCTGTCCTAAAATGAGTGTGGTGAGGCATGCATATTAAAAAGCTTTAGAATATAACCAATAGTAGTTAGTAGTACCCTTCATGAATTAGGATGCTCTACTTTGTATATTGAGATCATCAAATCAGACAGCAGTTTTCAATGGTTCTTCAGTCCACAGCTGAGCAGACTGTCAAACTTTCTTTTAACAGGCAGGTTACCAGGACATTTTCAGAATGGCAAAACCCTTTTCAAGGATTTATATGTTCTCTCTCCCTCTGTTTTGTTTTTTTTAACACAATTAATTTTGAGCTCAGGGTTATACTGCATTTTATCTGAGAGGAAAGTTGTCCTTAGAGACTGTATCACATCCCATGCATCTTAACCTACACCACTACCCAAGCTGGATATTATGAAAGATGCATAGCTTTGTGGTTTGGGAAATTCAAATTGCTTTCCTTATCTTTCCCCTTCATGCGAAAGCCCAAGAAAATAATCCTAGAAACCATAGTCCACAGATATATGAATCAATAAAAATACTCCCAGTACCAACGGATACCATTCAAAACAGCAGATGGACTTTAAAATATTAAGAGGGAAGTATGTTCCAGTTTCATACATGCATTAATTAAGATAACAAACACATCACAGAGGTGATACCGCCTGGGAAATCTCCCTCTGTGAGCAACAAACCAGAACTCTTCTAAACTGCTAATTTTACATTAAAATGTGCCTATTTGCTTTTGATTTAAAGATCAGCTGACACTGCAGGACTTCCTCAAATCTTTGTTTTCCTTCTGCTATTCACAGTTTTGCCCAATAACATGCAGCTGAAATTAAAACCCTTGTTTAATGTCACTGTTGTAAATCCCTGTCATTTGAACAAGAAAAATCACGCAGTGAAGAACCCCTTCTGCTTTGGACTGTTACTGGACAGATAATTAAAGAAAAGGAATTAGTGTATTCAAATAAACACAGGCTACAAGGGCAGCACAACAGAGGGCTGTAAACAACATACAGCAGATTACATGAAAGGTTTTCCAAATTTTCACTAGCACAAGCTGATTAAGTCTGTGTAACAGAGAGCAGACTCACACAGGTCTGGAAGCGGGAAACTCCCAGTGGCTGGGATGCAACACCACACAAATATGAAAAATTGTTTTTAAAGCTAATCCAGGCATCTTCACACTACATTTCCTTGCACTCCCTGTTCAAGGATTTGCTCCTGCAGAGCCAGTGTGGGTATAGCCATGCCCACAGTCATTTTTTCATGTTGTTTTCTCTAACAGGGAGTTCTAGCTACTTTTCAACAGCCACAGCACTGCAAAGTCTCCCCCATCTACTCCATGCAGGTGAAAAGGAAAAAAAAAAACAACAAAGAAAGAGGCGCAATGTTTTGATATCTTCTGTATCCTCCCTGTCAGTTGAAATATAAAAGTAGGGGTACCGAAGTGAAATCTCAGTACTGTGCTCTCCCTGGACTTTACACATCATGCTGCACCACAGTAACCATCTCTGTTTTGTACTCAAAGGATAAAAAAAATCAGCTCAAAGTCATCTAGCCCTTCCCCCTGTGCCATGGTAACACACATCATGTTTCTGTCACAACTCACAGCTGCTTTCATTACCTGTTCTTAAAATCATACACAACTTTTTCTGATAATATATTCCAATGCAACTCCATCTTATCAAGCAAGGAAAGAAAACAGATCACTGTGAAAAACACTTTTATCTCATACACTTAGACAAACCCTCACTTTCTCATTTCTCCACTGTCTTCTTCATTCTTTGAAGCTAAAATAACAGCTCCCAGTTCATTCAGTCATTCCTCCAGACATCTAGGTATCCCTACTGCTCTTCTCCAGACTCCCTCCAATGGGTTCATATTCCCTTCTTTTTTTCCTTTTAAATTATTTTTTAATTAATTCCATCTTCAAAACATGACACTACATCAATCTTGGCCAGAAAGACTAGTTCATTTAACTTGTAGAACATATTTCTGTTTACACATATGTGGTGCAGACGCAGGATCCCACAACAAGAACTGGAAAGGTCCTTAAGGTCAGCTGAAACAAGGCTCAGAGAGAAGCATTTGGTCCTTCTGGCCTTCTCCGATTGCTCTCATCAACCAGGAGGCAGGAATTACTTTAAAGAAGCCTTGCTGTGTTTGACATAAGGAACTGTGTTATAGGGGTTTGCAATACAAACTTCAGTCCCAACCTAAGAACCAGCTTTATTTTAAAAAACCCAAAACCTTCCAAGAGCAGAATTCAATCATTTTGATTGAAGATATTCTCTAATTTTACAATTCTATAGCAATGTTGACTCCTGTTATTCTTATTGTCTACTAAAATATATAAATCCTTCATGTATATATCTAAAATAAACCTCTCACCTCTAAACAAGAACACTATCTCATTAGTCCATTTCTAGGGAAAACAATGTTTTTCAAACAGTTTAGCACTTGCCCACAGTCAATTCCTCCAGACATTCTTTATTAAGAATGAAATTTTGATAGTTTCTATAATAGAGTCAAGCTACCAGAGACCTACTGCTCCTCTTCTGTTAGCATTTTGGAAAGAGAAATTCTATTAATCTAATGGTTTAATCTTAAAAATAAAATTATATGGGCTACTGCTTATTTCTTTGTCATCTTCTACTGCTTTGGGAGGGTTTAATTCCCAAGAAAAATACTAGAACAGATAAAGATAAACAACTGAGTCTACAGTTACTCATTTCTACTTGCCCCTTGCCCCTGACACCTGTAGAGACACTACAATCCCTCTTCTCAGTGGCACAGTATTACACTTATCCTCCATGAGTTAAGTAACTGCAGCAGCTCAAGGATTACATCAGCCAGCCCTTACTCTTTCAACAGTGTTTTTGTAAACACTTAAACTTCCCTAACTGCTCTAAAACTCACTCTTTCCTCACACCACCTTAAGTTTTAGCGCTTGCCTTGGACGTCATGCTCCCCCCCAAGTCCCAGTATCTTTTATTAGACCTGAGGTGAAGAAACAAACAAAAAAAGACCTCAGCCTGCTTTGCATTATCTGTCCACAGCTCCACTAGTAAAACAGAAGCAAACCTCCTCTGACTTTCTTTCTACTAACTTTCTACGTCTATAATGATTTCTCATTATTCATTTTGAGCTGGCCATTCTGAATTTTTAATTGTATGTGTGTGTGCTTTATTTCTACACTTGTCCTTGGCAATTCAGCTGGGAATTCTTTTCCCTCCTTGCATTTGATGTTGAAGGGCTCACTAGTAGCCAAGCCAGCCTCTCCCTACTTTTCATATTTTCCTCTGTGAAAGAATAGTTTCAATTTCTGCATTAGCAAATAACACAGACACCAATATTCCTGCTTCTGAATAAATCATAATTTTATCTCAGAATATTTAAATGTACTTTGAACTATAACTGATTAGACCACATTGTCTCCTGACACCAAGCCCAATGCCAAGTGCTCCTGAAATGTTGCTGTTGACTTGATGACTCTTTTAAATCTGAACTGTTATTTTAAATGTTTGCAAAACAAATGCACACTAGTAAAAGAATATGCCTTGCTGCCAATACAACAAAATTTTATCCCCTTGCTTGCTACTACTTTAAAATCAAACAGTAATGTTTCAGCTAATCAATGTAAGATGCTAAAAACACTACTAGCAAAATATACAATTTGCAAATAAGCATGCATTATAAATGCAGTCTTTGCTAAACCGCCTTAGTTGTTGCTCTCTGAACATTTTATTTTTTTTTCTAACAATAAAGGTTCTTGTGAGAAGAAAAAGAAGTTCTCCAAGTTCAAGGATCCCACTGGCATCAAAGCAAAACGAACCTAGCCCTAACTAGCTGAAGGAAATTTTTCAAAAGAAACTCAATGCTACTGTGTGTTCTGCTTTATCAACACCAGCAAGTCAGGAACCCATAAGCACGGGGCTGGCAAACATCACCTCTGTAAAAATCACGCCAGCAAAATATGCTGAAAGCAGATGAAACCACTGACAGCCATAAAAATCTCTGTGTTGCCTGGCAGCAAGTTCAAGGAAATATCTTTTAGTGCTGTTCACACTACTAGGACCAAGATATTAAGAACAGAATCACTGCAAAGGCAAATCGGTTTCTGTCCTCCGTGCTTTCCCTTCGCTCAAAATGTACTCTCACTTCACAGGCTTCTCATCCTATGAATATGTTTCAAGAAGCTGATAAAGAACTTTCTAATTGTTTACCTGAAACCACTCCAAGCAGGCAAGCATAATTAATCTTAATGCAAGTCAGCAATTCAGAAAGGAAATTATCCTGTTACACCTATTGCTGACTATGTGTTCTTATGTGTTCTTTGCTTCCGTGTACTGAATGGCAAAATAGCCAATTAAAAGGAAAAAAGGAAAATAAAAAAGAAAAAAATTCACAATCCATACCAAAGGCATTCCAAGGACATTGGGTGATTTGAGAACAACATCAGAGCCAAAAATAAAAAGGAGCACCACACTCTTTTCTGAAGATCTTTATGGTTTGCAGCAAAATTTTTGTCTGCTTAGCACCTGTTGTCACTTTACTTTAGTAAATTCTAATTACACTCACAGAGACGAACAGAGCCCTCACTTCCAAAACAAATCCACATCATGCTGTGATTGGGGGCACACACTTCTTGCGAAGTCCGGCACTGGAAATCACTGAGTTCCTCAGAAGTGGAGATAAACTTCTGACCTCCACAGGTTTTCTTAGAGGAATATGGAATTTATAACACTGAACTAAAACACAATAACAGCACGAGTGAAGTGTAAAAATGCCACCAGCGTGCCAAGAGGAAGCAGCACAGTTCTCTTTACTAAGAGCCATGGGTCCAGTGCAGCAACTTACTGATGTTCCACCTTCAACTTGTGATTATGAAAGGCATACCTCCCTACTCAGGCTTCCTTCTTCCCTTGTATGTTTAAGGTATACATGTTTACAAAAGCACTACTCAGGATCATGCCAGCACAGTGATGAAGCAGAAAGCCAAGTTATCTCTCCTCTCCTCTCCAGGAGCCCGCCACAGCAAAATGAGCTAACACAATTCAATAACAACCCATGCTATTTCTTGGACTTGGCTGCACAACAACTTTTTAACCACAGCTCTCTGACTAGTGCGTAAAAAACCTAAACATCTGAAAATAATTTAGTTATTACAATTCTATTAACTGTTAATTGTTAATAAAACTAACTGAAAAGTATAATATTCTCTTTTTTCTTGCTCAGGGGTATCTGAGGTTTTACAAAAGATTTTGTGAATGCAAGTGGGATTGATTCTTCAGCAGTTTAACTCTTTAACTGTTAGCCAACAGCTAAATTTAAGTTACAATCCAAAGGTTTACTGGAATATAAAGACTGTCAATACTTTAAAACTTGTATTTGTTTCACATGCTCTAGGAAATCCTTCCAATTGTGAACTTGTTCAAGGCCATCATTTGATCAGTTGAACAGGCAAACTCTACTTGCATTGCTAGAATAGTCTTTCTATATAAAAACCTTCACAGAAAGAAATCCTACCCTTCACCAATATACAATCCAGGGAACTTGCAAAAATGAGCTAGAATCAGAAGGATAATGGGCACAATTGTCTTTCAGTAATAGTTACTGACACAAAGAATCTAGCATGCTTTCATTACCACACAGCTTTCCTGTCTTAAAAAAAAAAAAAAAAAAAAAGGACGAGTTCTAGTAAGGCATGCAAATGTTTAAATAAACAAAATTGTGTCTGTCATACGCTTGGAGACTACAGTAGAGGTACAAGGGGAGAAAACATTTGACTGTGCTTCTAAAGCTAAATGGCAAAAACTACATTGTAAGAATTTGCCTCACACTTTTAGCACTAATCTAGCTGTGCTATGTATGTTCTCACACAAAAAGGAGATAACACCATGCTCATTATGTTTAGATCAGAATTAACTGGTCTAACATTACTGTATGCATAGGCAATTCAGTATTGCATCAAAATTTGACCTTTTTTTCATGGAAAGGAAAAAGATAAAGAAGTCATTAATTTCCCAATAACTCACCACCCATGGCAAGCCACCCCAGTTTGAAACAGAATAAATTTCAGGGCAAATTTTCCAACTGCTAGGAAAAGGTGCTACGTTTGGTTCGGAGATAATCTGAGTCAAAGTCCCAACTACAGGCTGGGCCTCCTGCATGCAGATAGCTATGATTGTGTCATGTTTCCAAACTTTCCTCTGCTAATTAAATGTAATCTCATTTGATAGCATAGGTAACACATTCTTAAATTATATCTTCACATGCCTTGAACCCATATCACCACTCTCACAAGCTCTTATCTTACCGGCTCTGTTTCAATTCCACATGGAATTGCTTCACCTGGATATGCCTTTCAGGATCACCTTGGACAAGAATTTTTTGGCCACATGGTTTAACATGCAAAGCATTCTTATCATACCATCACTGAGTCCTTGACTGAGAGATACCTACCTGTACTAACACGAAGTCTTATGATCAATGCCTACAAGAGAAAGTAAGGGAAGATTGATTCCCAAAGCTCCTCAGTGTTCATAATGCTAACTTGAGCTGGTGAATGCTTCCTTACCATCAGAGCTCTTCCACAGTTAAAGCTTACTCCTGTACTGGTGCGTGTACACATGTGTTACAATGGAGTGATACTAAGCCAGAGGCACTTATTGTACACATTCACAAGTGCTTTCAAACTGTTCTTTTAATTCACTAGAACCACAGAATTATGAAGGCTGGAAAAGACCTTCAAGATCACTGAGTCCAACCTGTGACTGAACACCACCATGTCAATTAAACCATAGCACCAAGCGCCACATCCAGTCATTTCTGGAACACTCCTAGGGAGGGTGACTCCATCCCTTCCCTGGACAGCCCATGCCTATGTTCAAGGTGAAGAAATTCTTCCTAATGTCCAGCCTGAATCTCCCCTGGCACAGCTTGAAGCCATCTCCTCTGTTGTTGGTTGCCTGGATGAAGAGATCAACACCCACAGGGTTACCTTTCAGGCAGTTGTAGAGAGTGATAAGGTCTCCCTTGAGCCTCCTTTTCTCCAGGCTACATAGCCCCAGATCCCTCAGCCACCCCTCACAGGACTCACTCTCTAAACTCTTCACCAGCTTCACTGTCCTTCTCTGGACATGCTTGAGAACCTCAATGTCCTTCTTGTGAGGGGCCCAGAAGTGGACTGAGGACTTAAGGTGCAACCTCAGCAACTTGATCCAGGTCTAATTGACCTGCTACCCACAACACAATGAAGTCCTAGCTCTACTTTCCAAATAATTTAATAAGATCAGGAAAAGGCACTGTTTCTTGTAAGCTGTTTGCATGAGGTTTTAAAGATACAGACATTCTTACAGAGCACCCATACCAACATCTACTTACAAGTCTTTATTTAGCCAGCATATTGCCAAAAGGACTGAAAAAAAATTCAGAATTTCTAGGCCACTCATACCTCAAGTTCTGACTAGTGCAGACCTTTGTCATCTCTTCTGGAAGCACCCCAAGGTTGTTTGTCTTTACTAATACCATCAGAGCATAAGAAGTGCAACCATAACATACCAAAAGTATAGGCATTTGCTGTTGTGTGCTGCACTACCTGAAAAACAACCAAAAGCACTATTCTGCTAAGAGCCTTCCTTGATGCCCCCTTTCCTGGTGCTTATTCTGATGCAGATACAGCCCATGACCGCTTTGTTGAGGTGGCAGCTATTCAGTATAAAACTAACCTATCCCCTTAGGCTAAGAAGAGACCACAAGTAAGGTAACAATGCCAAGCTGGCATGTCTGAATAGAAGAGTCTGAGACCTTGTCTGTAAACCAAAATATAGTTATAAAATTGTTACCAAAAAGGATTACTGGAACAAGAGGTCAAAAAAGCCTTGTTCTCAGCAACACAGAACAAACACCACAAACATGCCAACTACACTAAATATGCCATGGGAGAAAAAGAGAGAGAGAGAGAGAGAGAACACATCTCTCTCATGTCTGAGGGAAACTACTGCTCACAGTAACATCAGATCAGGATGTGGAGAACTGCATCTTAAAAAAGTCAAGTATGCTACTCAAATTTGATAGAGCTAAACAAGATTCCCATCAGGCTAATTAAAATTTGGAGATCTTTTTCAATGAAACCCTCTGCAGGCATCAAAAAGCAGCATCTATTTATAAAAAATAAAGATATGCAAGGGAGGAACAACAGCACTTGTGAATAAATTCTTTGTTAAAAAAGAAGTCTTAAAACGATGTATATCAAAGTAATCTTAATAATCCTTCAATGTACAGTTTAACAGAGAAACTGATGCTTCAGAGGGTACTGAGAGTCTGTAAATCTGAAGCCTTAAGCTTGACAGGCATCAATGCATCATTATAATCTTTTTGAAGAGAAAACATAGCTATAGATTTCCAAAACTCAGTTTCATGCCAGGATCAAATAAAACCACCTTAGCAGCAGTTTCTCCAATTTTGCATCTCTTGGCTTCCAATTCTATGAAGGTTTGTATCCCATTTAGAGGAATAAAACCCCAAAAATAAAACAAGAAAAACAACTCAAAGCCAAAACCCTTATAGAGTACAATCCAGTTTTTACCAGCACCACCATATATTTTAGACACAGTAAAGTTTAAAGAAGAAAAAAGGGAAACTATGTACATAAAGCTAAGTTTCTTCCACAGGCTTTGTCCACACATTTTTCATCAATCTAACCGGATTCACTTCTTTTTCAAAGCACATATCGTCAATCACTGTGGGTCAATAAACAGACTAAAACAGCTGTTAGTGGAAGTCAATTGAAAACATTTGTTTTGATTGAGACAGATAAGAGGAAAAGGCACCTAGATGTTCCACAAGTTTCACCACTGCCATCCTCACATCAATATCTCACTGGTACAATCTTGCCCTCTACAATTATTTATACTTCACCTTATGGATTGTAAGTTTTTCTGTTTTTCCTTTCTCTCTTTGACCTTCCATGTTCATTAAAGGAGAGCCAGAGAGAAAGAAACAAATTACAGCATTAGGTCTTAATTCTTAGATTAGTTTCAGATCAGGTGGACTCTTGTACACTCCAGCAAAGTAAAGTAGCACAGATAATGTGAAAATCATCATTTGACATCACTCCTTCAGGTATTACAAACCCTTCCAATCAACATTTTTTTCTAAAAGGTTTACTTCTAGAAATTATGATATAAAAGCAGCACAGGGCAGAGACATGGGTCTACACTGCATGACCTAACACTACTACCTTATTGGGGTATGAGAGATCTCTTTGAATGGATAATTTACTATCACTACCGCTTCTCTCTGAAAATTAAAACAAAACTAAGACCTCATGCTTCCCCACTAAGATGAGGCCTTACATCCTTCTTACTGCTATACAGGAGAAATAAAAACACTGCTGTACTAAAGGAAAAAGTAACTATCAACTCTTGCACAGCATCAGTTTCACACTGATCAAAAGAAAATACCTAGGCAGAGAGGGCATGGCAGGTTCTTAAGTCACATTCAGTTCAATCACAAGTAATAGGGTGGCATACTAAATTACACAATCTGTTTTATGCACTTTTTTCTTCTTATTGTCATTGTATGAGATATGTTAATGCTAATCACAAAACCAATCAAACAGCCCAAGGAAGAGAAAAGTCAGACTGAAAAAAAAATCTCCAAATACCATCAAGTATGCCTTAGCCTTTCTCAGGTACAAAAACCACATATCCCAACCTGGCAAACTGCTATACTGGCAGGCTGGCCTTACACATGACGTCCCAGTAGACAGTGGGCACCTGCCAGCACCTATGTATTTGTCCACGTGGAGCAATCAAGTCAAGTTGCTACCAACACCCTTGTGCAACAGAAAGGTTCACATGACCTTGCTAATAGTTCCCCAAAGATGAGGGAAAGCAACACAGTAATCACTTTGCCAGGGCACACTGCCTTCTCCCGTTTACCCGGGCCCCGAAGTTGCCGAGACCTCTGCCTTCCTTTGGCATCTAAAGCAAACGCCAACACATCCTTCGGTGATTCGGTGAGTGACGCAAGGAGAAAGAAATAATCAGTGTTAATTAACCTGTTAAAACAGAAATCCGAACCCAAACTCGGCACACAGACACAGGGTCACGCCGGTGACAGCGCCACGCAGGAATACCTGGCACTCCGTTAGGCGTCACACTTGGGAAGAAAAGCCTTCCGGAAAATAAAAGCGCGTATCCCAGGCTCTCACCTCGGCACTCGACCGCTCACACAGCCCTGCGCGAAGCCTGGCTCCTCTCTCTCCCAGAAGTTTGCGACCAACGCAGCCGCAGGGTCGCCCTACAAACCAACAGCGGAAAAGCCGAGCCAAAAAGATAAAGGGGATTAGGCGGGCATTACTTCCACTGACCTATATACTGCCCTCAGCCCGCGGCGGCCCTGCGGCAGACGGCAGCTGCTCGGCCGGGGGTGACACCGGCCTGACAGCCCGCCCCGCCTGCCGACGAGGCCGAGCGGCGCCACAGCACCCCCGAAACTCGGTGCGGGGCCCGTCCCAGCCTCCGCCGCCCCCTCACGGCTCCCGCCCCAGCGGGACCGGCCCCTACCTGGCGCGGGTGGCGGCGGAAAGTTTCTCCGGGGAGGGGCCAGGCGGGCTCCACTCCCTCTCTGCCGAAATCACCGGCTTCGGGAAGGAAGGAAGGAAGAAAGGAAAGGGGGAGGGAGGGACGTGGCCACCCAGGTAAATCGCCGTCCGCGACGGGACAGCGAGGCCGTCGTTAATCCCTCGGACGAGAGCGCCCTCACGCCCGCCCGCCCCGAAGGCTCCGTCACCTCAGGCGGGCATCACCCCGCGCCTCCCCACCTCCCGCTCCCTCACGGCGGGCGGCCCCCGTTCGGCACCGGCCGCCGAGTTGGTGTAAGTGGGGCCGGGCCGTGAGTCAGAGCGGCGGGGAGGAGCCGCGACCTGCCGGGAGAGGCCGGGCCCAAGGCGGCCCTTGCCGGGCGGACGCCCGCCGAGAGACGATTCGGGGCAAGGCGCCCGACTTGAGAAACGACACTCCTGCAATTAATAAAGCTTCCTGCCATCTCTGCCTGCCTGCTTGGAAAACCCACAAGCCAAAAGTACCATTTTAAATCAATCTCGATCTTACAAATTAAAATTAGAGGTAGTTCCCTAATGATACAAACTGCAAGGTGATCGGTGGCCAGGAGCGCTTCTCTGAAGAGGAGCTGAGAGAGCTGAGGTTGTTCAGCCTGGAGAAGGCTCTGGGGAGACTTTGTTGTGGCCTTCCAATACTTGGGAACATCTCTCCCAAGCAGGAGCTGAGCCTTTTTAGTCCAGAGAACAAAAGACTGGGAGAAAATCTCATTAATACATACTAATATGCTAAAGGCAGGTGCCAAGGGGATGGTGCCAGACTCTTTTTGGTGGTCCACAGCCACAGGACAAGGAGCAATGGGCATAAACTAAAACACAAGAAGTTTCACCTCAGTATGAGGAAGAACTTTATGTTGAAGGTGTCAGAGCACTGGAACAGAGGTCGAGTCTCTGTCTCTGGAGACCTTCAAAACCCATCTGGAGGAGTTCCTGTGTCATCTGCTGGAGGTGAACCTGCCTTGGCAGGAGAGTTGGACTAGATGATCTCCGGAGGCCCCTTCCAGCCCTATCAATTCTGTGATACTTAAAGCAGGCTCATAAAAAAGTGTGAGGGACCTTTTGTCCCATTATGGGTACATAATGATAGGACAAGTGGTAAGGCTTTAAAACTAAAAGAAGAGAGCTTTAGATGAGATGTTAGGAAAATTCCCATATTCAGAGGGTGGTAAGGCTCTGCAGCAGGTTCCTCTCAACTCTGGATGTTCCTTCCATGGAAGTGTTCAAGGCTAAGTTGGATGCGGCTTTGATCAACCTGGTCTAGTGGGTGGCATCCCTACCCATTGCAAGAGGTTGGAACTGGATCCCAAACCTTTCTGTGATTCTGTAACACTATATAGTTCTTATTTTTAAATACCTCACTGTAACTGTGATAGACTGCTGTGGTGAATAGTTAAGCATAGTTCGATATGCCACTATGCTTTCTTCTTCTTTTTTTTTTTTTCCTTAAGGTTTCAGATAAATTAATTAGACTGTAAGTGTTCTTATTATGGTTTCACTAAAGACTCGAAATAGGAATAGATACTGGCCTGTTAGGGTAACAGCTTATTTAAAGAAATGTGTAGTATAATCTGGCAAGTGTAATGATGATGTCTCTGAGCTCAGGAAGCATTCTTTCCAAAGCTCTATGTAATTAAAGGATAATTTACTGAGAATTCTAACTAACTAGACTCACACAAACTAACTCATGCCTAGGTATGCCAGAGTTAAGGTTTCCCAACCCAGGATAAAACTGTCATCCAAAAATCCACTAAGAAATAAAACTGATGTAACATAACTGAGGTTCCTCCACTCCTCCACTTAGGAAGACTGGAAGAATCATTGGTTCTTGTACTATATCTTGGCACACATTGAAACTAAATCTAAACTTTAAGGAGCAGGGAGTACTGCCATTTCTGGGGACTATAATTCCTCCCTCACATGCTGTTGTTTATTGGTTTTGGAACTGCAAGATGAAATAGTAAGGCCATATAATTCTTTATTGAAAATGCTATGGCAGAGGTGCTTGGTGCTCAGCAGAGCTAGTTACACCATCCCCTCACAGTCTGAATCCAGAATCTATTGCCTAGATGTCTGAGCATGCATGTCTCTCTTTGGAGAGCTGTTTTCCAACGTTAGATCTGGTATTTCTTTACATAAATTCAGGAAGCGGCTTCCAAGTGCTGCTATTGAGCCTGGGTGTGGAGATGGATGGCATTGGCTCCTGTCTAGGACAGCAGAGCAGAAGCCAGCTTAGGAATTTGGTAGAATTGTCTAGAGGACTTTAGGAGAAACTGAGAGGATACTGCTCTTTAAATTGTTTGGTCTCAGAATCACAGGAAGCATCAGCCAGCACACAGAGGAAAGATGCCCTTTGTGTGAAAGCTCTCATAAGCAGATCATTAAGGAGTGAGCCTCTGAAGCACTGCCTCTTGCAGATGCCGATAGAATCTAGTTTGCTTCTTTCTGTTGCCGCTCTAAGCATTTTAAAAGCACTCCATAATTATTTTTGCTGTGATAATTAGGTTGAATCCAAGATAGCCATCCTTTTACATCCCTATCTCCTAATGATTTGATAAGCTGTTCTATCACACAGAGTTAGAAGAGATGGAAGTGTAAAGATGGCTTATCACCAGCTCACACTAATCCTGCTACTCACCCTCTTTGTTCTGGAGGCATTCTTAGCTACTGAGAAATACTTCACCCAAGTGTAAGAGTTAGAGGCATAACACGTGAACACAAACACAACTGACTGACAGCATAATTGCAAGTAGTAAAGGTAACATGAGATTTCACTACCAGCACTTGCTGATCTTGAATGTTGTGTCATTGATACAGTTGTGCAGTACCTCTAGTGAAGTTACTAATAATTACAACTAACTTTGTATTTACAGTAGTTAGAAAACACAACAACATTTATGCTTATACTTTTGGTCACAAATTTTACTCCACAGAAAAATCAGGCTTTCTAATGAAATTTCAGAAACTTTCTGCTTTCTGTGACCCAGGGCATGCCTGCAGCATCACAAAGATATTTTCTGTTGCAGACAAGAAATGACCGTGTATCTACAAAGGTAAACAGACAGCTTTTAGAAGAGCTCTCTTACAGTAGATTTCTATGCCATTTTTTCATGTTACATATTTTATCCATTTGTCCTTAAAGAAGTGTACTTTATGCAAAGAATTGAATTACACTCTGCAATTATTAGTCACAGGTGTACTACATAGAGAAAATCCCTAAGATAGAAATAGTTTCATTTAAAGAAACCCAAGTTACTGTCAACAGACCAGAATGCTCACTGTAAATTAAGTGACCTCTGAACTGTCCCATTTACAGATTTTTCTTAGATTTGATCTAGATACCACCTCAGTAAAACAAACCTGTACCACATTTGCTTCTTAGCAAGAGATCTGATTTCCAGGAAAGGTGTGAGAAGATAAACATTTCCCATTTAAGAACGAATAAAAATACAGGCATTTTCCAAATCATGTTACATGCCTTACTACAGCCATTGTTCCTTATCTTCTCTGAGCAACAGGAAAAAAGAAAGTTTGCTTTAAATCTTAAGAAAGTGCTTCAGTATTTTCTCTACACATACCTTAAAACCTTCATACTAAGAAAGGAAAGCACTCTAAATGCCTATGAAAAGCCTTTGGTTACTTGTACCTAAATCATATTTCATCTGAATGGTATAAGCCACGTTTATCCCTTAATGTTAAAAGATGTCTCCAAGCTGGTTTTGAGATATAGTTTTGCAGATATTTTGCTGCAACACACAATTTTCAATGTAGTACCATCCTAAAATAATTAGTACAGGACAGATAAATGTTGCATTTACATGGATAGAATCCAGACACTTGGCTGGACTGGTAACTAATGCAAATATGTATATAGATTGGAAATTACTACATTATCTTTAAGTGTTTGTACTTTGATGAACAAAAGTTAGAGATTTCATAATCTATCTTAATTGGTATGCATTGCATTCAAGACAACTCTTTAAATAAAGGAAAATTCGTTTGAAAAGTTATATAACAGGATTTAGTGGAAGGGATTTACCTATGACCATTATAAGTCAGTGATTTATGAGTCAAACCAAAATAAGTTCATTGCCCCTTTAATAAAATTATTTTTCCTCTTTAAAACCAGATTTGGTTATCCATGATGCATTGTAAGGGCCTGACAGTAATTTTGAGAATACGTTAATTCACTGTGCTCCAAAAGTCAGTCCACTCACAGTCTGTAATTTCTCATGCACTGTAAAATGTCACAGGTCAGCACTGCTAGCAAAAGAAGTAAACTTGCCTTCCTCCAGCCATTCTGTTCCTCCCTACGTTTCCATCTTCCCTGATCTATGCAGCTGTTTAATAAATGAGATCAGTTCCATGATCCAGATTAAAATTAACCCCCCTTTTTTGTGCTTAAATTTAACACGGATCAGTTTTTTGATCTGCTTCACCTGCCACCACATAAATCCTTACTCTGGCACAGAAGAGAGAGCAGCATGAGGGCAAGAATGAACTGGGGCACCATAAATTAGCACAGAGAATATATAAAGCAGAAAGTATGATTTTAAAAAATGGCTTTTAATAGATAGGCATCCAGTAACAATTGTGCTCTATTCTATTGCTTGTGAGGGTGGTTTTATGGGTTTTTTTGACATTATGTGCCCAAAGCACGTGATGCAATATTGCTACTCCGTTATCTGAGAACTTGCCTATGTCCTCTTTAGGTGCTCATATTTTCTCTTTGTGCTTTAAAGACACAGAGCTGAACCCTGGACTTGTGCTGTAAATCCTTCAAACTGTGTCTTTGGGGAGGTGGAAAGCAACTGACAACTTAGGAAAAAAATCTTTCCTTCTGACAGAAACAAGACAAGACCTCCTTCCTTCTCCACAGGCTGCTAGATTTGCAGGATAGAATTTTTTTCTGTTTCTTATAGATTTCTTTCAGATTTGCTAAACCATCTTTGCCAGAAAAGATTTCTGTCTGGACCATAGCAAATCCCTTACCTTAAGACTACAGCTGGAGGATATTTAACAAAAATATATCCCTAGAGGCTGAGTAGCCGTAGACATATAAAGGCTTAGTCCTCCTTTTCTAATTACAAGTTGTACTCCAAAGTCCAGGGGGAGATTTGTCCAAGAACTACATAACACATTTTTTAGTGAAAATTAGGTTATCAGCATTACTCTGCTGTTCTGGTTATAAAAACTGTGATTATAGCAAACATGGTATTTGAGCAAATAGAGCCAAAGCTTCTTCTCTATCTGTGTCACATCATAATCAATAGTGAAAAAATCCATGTTTTCTAACACTACTCCCTCAAAAGTCATGCCTGAAAACCTGAATCTAATAATTTAATAGTTTCAGAGTTTAAAAAAAAAGAATGTTGACAGTTCACCAGCAGGGAAAATTTTAGTAGGCCACAACAGCAGTGCTGCACACTGGGTCAAATACAAGGCCTTTTCCTAGCTAATTATGATGCAGTCTGTGGAGATTCCCTAGAGAAGCACTTGCTTATTATTACCTACACAGTGTTCTCTGTTTCCATAACATCTCCCTTAGTATTCACCATTATATTGCCCTTCCAAAGTCACACCTCTCTCTTCTTTCATAAAACCTTCTACTTTGTCCTCCTGATAGACCTTTTGGTAGACTCTAATCACTGAGCTACTGACAATGGGGAATAGGTTAACTGTGATATGGGAAAATCCCAAATCCCACAGTCTGAGTTACACAAAGCCTATCTACAAAATGTGAAATCTGTCATATTTGAATTTTGCAATTTTTTTTTAAATTGTGTTTAATTTTTTTTTCCTGAGCTAATATAAATTTTCATCTGCTGGAAACTGACGGAAGGAAAAATAAGTTGTCATACTGTACTAGCCCCCTGCTCTCTGAATACAATGACTGTGCAGCTGCATGCCTGGGAAGATGCAGAGATAAACAGGCAATGGAAGTTCATATAAGCTGGCATGTCTCTCTTATATTACTTGAAATACAATGAAATATTATTAAGAAGCATTCTTGTGTGAGTATATGAATAATCATTTTCTCTGTGAGTAGGCTAATGCTAGACAGGAGATGAACCATTCAGCTGCAAGGCAAAAAAAATCTAAAAATCAGAGAGTAGTTGTTACTAATGTTTTGTTTCTCTGCAAGGACTTTTTTGTTCCTTGTTTTGGTCTGGAGTAAAGTGATTCTTCTCCATTTTCACATACTTTGCATGGCCAGTAGCTGTTACTTTCTACAGAGAAAATAAGAGACAGAAGTAAGACTTGCCAAGGAAGAAAGCTTTGCTTTGCATTTCTTCAAATGCAAGGATGTACAGAAAATAAAAGTTTATTTCCTGGAAACTGAGTTGGTTTTAATGTTTTGCATTGTAGCTTATTTTCTCTTCAGAGTTTGTGGGTGACAAGAGTTAAGAATCTTAAGTATAAAGTACTTAATTGATGGAAGTTTTTGCAAAATCTTTTGAAAAATTGTTTTTAACTTTTTTTGCCAATAATTTGATTTATGCTAAATAAATACTTAGTTCAAGAGAAAAGCTGAGCACCCATCTTTATGTGAAATTAAACACTTCAAACTCTCAGAGTAGACAGCTGGAGAGAGACAACACCTCCAGAATGACTACCAGCCAAATCACACATGTAAAACTCCATATTTTAAGGTCCCTCCTTGTTCTGCAAGGTATTCAATAGGAAGTTTACTGAAATTCTCATAAATTTGCTGAATTAGAGGTCAATGGCTGCTGGAGATTTGGGGGTCAAATATCTACATTGGTAGGTGCCTAAATTATTTGAAATAAAATCCTGTTGGGATTTTTTCAAAAGCATCTAGCGGGTGAGAAGCACTCATAACCCTTTGCATTTTAAAATCATTGGATAAAATGCAAAGACCAAGTTCCAAGTCTCTTTCTCACCCTTTGAGAGTTAGTTCCTAGCTGCCAGCTGATACAATCATCCTCCTCTTGCTTGCTCTTCCAGGATTTTGCTCTTTGCAGCAGAATACTCCCTCTCCAAAATACTACCTAATTTCTCACTTTGCATTGATGGGTAAGAAATATTGATGCAAGGAAGGGAAGGTAAATTATAATTTTTTTGGCCGAGTTAAAATTAAGTCCTGATCTTTTATATTGAAGGGAAATTATCTATTAATGTACTATATCTAGAGCCAACAGCAGCCCCTCAGCAGATATGTTCTGAAGGAAGCTCCCTTCTGTTCTTTCCAAGAGCAGTTTGTGGATTCTGGGTGCTCTCTAAATAAAAAAATCTTCATTTGCAGCCCTAATTTGTACCCTTAATGTCCAGGGAGTACAGAAACTGCAGTTACATGCCCTGTATGACACAGCCCTTGAGCTGGCCCAGAGCAGCTCCCTGTTCAGTGGCACTTGTTGGATGGCCTGTGTAGGGGCTACATTTAGGGACACTTAGCTCAGGCTGAATCTCACTCCAGCACCTGAAAGTTAGGTACTGCCACCGTCAGTGGAAATCTGGCCATTAACTGTCTTGCTGAAGGCAAAACAGAGAAACAGAAATACTCAGAATTCAAGGGAATTTGTCTTTCAGCTGCCTTTTTTTGGGTATTTCTGTTTTGGCTTTTTTTTCCTCTTGCTGTTCTTCCTTATATTTCTCTCCCCAGAAAGAGATTCTGTAGTATTTACTTGCATTAAAGGAAATTGTATATTGTTGCCATTTACCAATACAAATGTGAATAATACATAGTTACTATCCAAAATAATTTGGTTGATATATTAAGATGTTGTTAATTTTGAATTTGGACCCTTATAATTCCAGAAATCTGCCCTAAATGTAGAGCATGAGTTGTATGCTTCTGAGAAATCAGTTTGCACAACGAAGAACTTATATATTTAGAATGTAAGCTGTCAGATACTAGTGTCTTGAGATTCTTTATCAAAATAATTATTTAAGTTCAAGCTTGACACCCTTGTTCTTAAAAAACAACAATTTTAGAGACTCTGTCCTTTAAGATGTAGTCACTGGAAATGGCAGTCCTGATGGAATTCAGCGTTTTTTATTTGTTGGCCCTGGCAGCTGTATATTAGTAAAATAAATAAATTAAATAAACAGAAACATCTGTTCCAGTCACTAGAGGCTTATTGCTGGAGTTATCTGCATCAGATGGGAGGAGACGCTCTAGTAGAGGAGCTTGGCTTTCCAGAGGAGAGATTAGTGAAATCAGTAGGAATAAACATGTAAAATTGTGTGACCTGTGGGAAATATCTCACCTGCCAAATGATGACGCTAACTAGTGTTAAAGTTTGAAGTCCTCTAGTATCTATTCTGCATTATTCATACAAGTAGAAATCCCATTATATTCCAAGTGCTAGCAGAGTCTCAGTCTGTATCTTATTAAAAGGAAAATCTGTGGCTTAGCTGAGAACCTAAGCCTGTAAGATTTTTCTTTTTGTTCATTATTATTGGATCCAGGATACCTTACTCCATATATATGTAAGAAGAGTATAAATGTGTGACTGTGTGTGCATATATATATACATGCACAGAAAGCAAGAAAAGGCAACCTAATAATTCCTCAGAATTCCAGTTCTATTAATATCTCAATAAACCTGAGAACAGACAAAATAGGTATCCCTCTGCAAGTATTCCTATGCTACATGATGAATTGATCAATGCTTTGGTACAATTTTCAAAGAGATGCAAAATAAATTCTTCATCAGCTGGACACATGTAACTTGCTAATTTCATGAAATTAACATGGGGAAGTTGTATATAGCTGTAGGAAAAAAGTGGCAGAATGAACCAGAATGTTCCACTTTTTGATTGTAATCTGCAAAATCAAATTAAAGTTGCTTACTGGGTTTGCAACTGTTTCCAGGAATACATGATAATAATAAATAATAAAATAGAAATCAAACAGAATTGAAGTTTATAGACTTCTTCTGAGGATGATTGCGCTACTGAAGAGCTATTGTTGTACAGTGCACGGTTATTTCAAATGGCAAAACTAGATTTCTTTGAAACTAGTTCTGTACTGAATCCTAAGCACTTCAGAAAATAATTTCTGGTAGTTAATCTGCCCCTAGCAGGAACTCACAAGTTGGCTTCTTTTGGTAGAAATTGCTCTCTTCTGGAAATCATGGAACGTAGAATGGTTTGTGTTCAAAGGGACCTTAAAAGTTAATCAGTTTCAACCCCTCTGCCATGAGCAGAGACACCTTCCACTAGACCAGGTTGCTCAAAGCCCAGTCCAATGGTCTTGAACACTTCCAGGAAGGGGGCAGCCACAGCTGCTCTGAGCAACCTGTTCCAGTGCCTCACCACCCTCACAGTAAGGAATTTCTTCCTAATTTCTAATTTGATCTAATCTTCATCTACCTTCTCTCTGTTTAAAGCCTTTTCCTCTTGTCCTATAAATGCCCATATAAAAAGTTCCTCTCCAGCTTTCTTGCAGGCCTTCCTTAGGTACTGCTAGGCTGCTACAAAGTCTCCATAGAGCCTTCTCTTCTCCACGTCAAAGAACCCAAATTCTCTCTGAGCTTTTCTTCCTAGGAGTAGTGCTCCAGCTGTCTGATCATTCAATGGCACTCCACTGGACTCACTCCAACAGGTCCACCCACAGCCTTCTTGTGTTCCCCACCCTATTCCTCACCTTCTTCTGGTTCAATTGTAACAACCAGGGACTTTAGAAACAGAATCATTCATGTTGGAAGAGATCTCTGAAGCCACCTTGGTCCATACCTTGCTCAAAGCAGGACCAATTAAACCTGGTTGCTCAGGGCTTTTTCCAGCCCAGATTCAAATGCTTTGAAAGTTTTTAAGAATGGAGATTCCACAACCTCTCTGGGCCATTTTTCCAGTATTGGACTGCCCTCATGGTAACAAAGTTGTTTCTGATACCTCGTGGGAATTTCTGTTTTCTAACTTACTCCCATTGCCTCTTGTCCTATCGCTCTGCCCCTTCAGTAAAAGATAAGGGCATGCTTCCAGCTCACATCCAACTCAATTTCAAACAAACTCCACCAGTATCTCCAAATCCTTTTATGTGGAGCTGCTCTTTACCCATCTGGCTTCTAGCCTGTCCTATTGCATGAAGTTATTCCAGCCCTGACACAGGACTTTGCATTTGCCCTAGTTAAACTTTATGAGGTGACCATCAGCCCATTCATCCAGGATACGGAGATCCTTCTGAACAGCAACCCTGCTCTCTAGCCATGCCCTCCAGTTTGTTATCACTTAGAAACATGCTATACATACAATCCATACCATCATCTGGGTCTTTATTAAAGATATTATACAGTATTGACCCTGCTAGTAAATGATATCTAGCTTGATTTTGTACCATTAATCTTAGATAGTTTCCTGAGACCTTTTGATGTTTATTCCCTTAATTTCAGACAGTAGAGTCTGTGGCACCATTATTACCATAACATAAGCACTGGAGTGCTGCCAATGAAGAGATCTGGTTGCAGGTTTAAAGCCAGTGAGTAAGCAGCAGGTAGTGGTAATGTGAGGGATAATAACTGAAGCCTAGGAGGTCTCAGGATCAAAGGGGAGTAAATAAAATGGAGGACAAGGCTCACTGATTAAAATTGATATGGAAGAAAAGTATTTCTGGCACTTCCTTGGCTTAGAAAGTTTCTGAACACCTTGCTGCTGAAGAGAGAGGTTACTCAAGCTATTTTCATGCTTTTCCTGGAAGTATGGACTACTTGCTATTGCAGAAGATGGGATATCGGGCTGGACAAACCCATCTGTGGCTCACTTCGTGAGCCATTATTGCTTACTTGACTTTCTTCTCTTTTCACATTAAAAACATGAAAGTATCAACAGACTAAGAGGTAGTGATGTAGAAGGTGGAGAAAAGAAAATGTTGCCTTTGTTTTGATAAGCAGGAGAATATTGAGAAGGTTGGAGGTTCCCACTATCTTTTTAATTCTTTAGAAACATCAATTTTTTGCAAATAACTGTTACAGTTCTGGGAAGTATTGTGTTTACCAGTTCTCTGAACTTTAATCATTGTATGTTCAGCCAAGTAAGTCAGATGGATTTGTGTGGGTAAAAGGGATATGTGGTAATTTCAAGAAACATGAGTTTGCCAGCAAAGGCTTCCTCAACTTTGTGTGAGGGTACTCTTTAGTTTCCAGTTTGTGTCTTAGTCTGCTAGATAATCTTCAGTCTTGCTGAAGTCAAAGTTGTTAACTTTAAAGTATAGTGCAGCCAATATTTGATTACTAATTGGTTGGCATTTATCTCTCCACTTTTCTCAATTTTGTATTACTTCTGGTTTCCAATAATAGTAAAATGTGTGGACATCAAAGATACAAATATCAGGAATTGCAGCATGAAGATATTTACTGTGTAATAACTCAATTTGATAATTGCAGCTATTTGAAGTAAAATTATAAATGGTTCATATAAAATAATTTTGGCTTTAAGGATAATGAGCTGTATAATTTAGTAGCACTGGGAACTAACTTCTTTAAAAGTTGCTGTGGCTAATGCTTTTCTCACACTAATTTCATGCTGCTGAAGCTCCACCAGCACTAACAGAGTTAATCCTTATTTTCATTTACATAAATGCAAAGAAAGCTCAGCCTCAGTGATTTTTTACATACTGTTTCAAGGGTGCTTGAAACTGGTAAACCCACTTAATTCCACATAAAAATAAAGCTTAATGCAGAGAGATCTAATTGTTCTTATGTCACACACAAAACTGTCTGGCAAACAGCAGAACAATGAAATTCTATTATTTGACATCTTAGATTTGCAATGCTTGGTGAACATTCAGAGGCATTTTGAGCTGTATATTTATCAATGAAAAGTCTGGAACTGCTTAACTAAAAATTAGCTTGCTTTAATGTTAGCTTGTCCACTAGTTTCCACAGATGATGGAAGTGCTTAACTGCCTGTATCAAAGGGAAGAAACAGTATTTGATTTTTAAGACATAAATCGAATACTTCATTTCTTACTCTTTGATCAGCTTTGCTTATACGGGCACGTAATCTGACCCCCTTTGCCATCCAATTTTCAACCTCTTTCCCCTCCCTCCCCTTAGTATTGAGCTTTTATCAAGGCCAGATTTCCCCCTCCCCTTCCCCACTACTCCCCCCTCCAGGGAGTAGTCATGCCTCCTGCATTTTTCTCGCTAGTGTTTAGAAGCCCCTCTGAAATGTTAAACCCTTAGGAAACACCCACGTCTTTTAACATGAAGTGCTTTTTTTTTTTTGCTTTTTTGGTTTTTTTTTGGTTTTTTGTGTGTTTTTTTGGTTTTTTTTTGTTTTTTTTTTTTTTTTTGTTTTTTTTTTTTTGTTTTTTTTTTTTGTTACTAGGCTGCCACTCTATGGCCGTGCACATGAACTACAGCTTTAGTTCCACTGGAGTAAGTTGCACTGGAGGAGTTTATGGGAATGAGTGAGAGAACATCTGGGCTTCATGTCCTACAACGCGAGTATGAATACTTCAAAAGAGGACAAAGTACTCAAAAGAGGAACAAATACTTCAAAAGAGGAAAAATCTACCATATCATGTGTAGGCATTTACCAGACTGATATCTTAAATATGTTACAGAGAATTTTTTTATCATTAATAATGTGTGTCCTGTAGAGCCCCTAATATAGACCGTGCTTGTCCTGGCTGTCTAAAATAATACTAATTTGTGTTAGATTTTCAAAGGAGAGCAAAAGGACAATGCTTTCAAAATACTCTGGCCAGGAAAACAACTAAATGCTTAGACTGACCCATGCCTGGTATCCTTCATAAGTATGAAGTTTTGATGATTTTGAATCTGTGCAATAACTAAGTCATAGAAGTGAATCAAGTATTTTAAGAGTAGACATTTATATGTAGCCATACACAGTGGTTTATAAACAGGTTAAAGGGACATTAAACTTTTCTTAACAATGGTTTCACTTACACTGCTGCCTAATAAGTTATTACATAAGTCACTGTTTTCATAGCTGCATCTGAAAATGGAGAGGATTGCAATTTAGCAGATGTGCCTGTGACTAGAGTACTGTGAGGAAGTTATAGATTTGTCTGCCTGTAAGCACTTTTACTTGAGTCCTACCAGTGTCAATACCTTTCATAGCCAAAAGTCATGTTCAAAAGTGTGGGAGTGGCACTCCATATGTGTGTACTATTATTCCTCACCCTTGGACAATTTTGCATGTTTCCATTCAGAAAGTGGAACAAAAGCAAACTTGAGATGTGTTCCTGCCTTCATTTTTAGCACACCCAAGTTAAGACGAAAACTCCAAAGCTGATGGAGATCTAATTTCTTGGAGATGTTAACTTCTAAAGAACATATTCCCTGGGTATGACTTGTCAGTGATGATCAGTTACTACCTAAAATATTGTAAAGCTTCAAAATTATACTATTTTCTATTATACTATTTTCTGTATAAATAATGTTTGAAAGTGATCTGAAAACCTGAGTCCAAAGCAAATTGATTCATTTGAGTGAATAAAAGAGGTCTTATTGGCCAGAGAAGCCCAGTGGATGGAAAAGAAGCTCAGAAGTTTTAATAGTGTTTTGCTTTGAATGCACTCCTGCATGTACTCCTAGATGTGCTGGAGGGCAGAGAGGAAGAAGGATTATTAAAAATTAAACAGCTTGCTCTTACTAAAATAAAAATCCATTGTATAGTTTTCATTGATTTAGTTTCATTAAACTGAAACTGGTGCTGACCTTTGGCCATGTTAGTAACATTGTTCCAGACACTCTCTTCAGGATTTTAATATATTTTCTTAATGTAGGTTAATATTATAAGAAGGGACAAATCTTCTTAGAATGGTATTTTCCAGGATCTTCAGCCATAAGGCAACTTTGGTTTCTAACAGAGCCAGCTGTTAAAAGTGCTAATTAGTTCTGCCAAGAAGGTAATAGTGCCTATGTCCTAATAATCCAAACTCATATATATATTAGGAGGCTCTCAATGCTACAGTTATATCCCTCCATTTAGGAATATTACTAGAAAATTTTACTATGAACAGGAGGTTAAGAAAGAAGGGGAGATCATAAAAACATATAAATTAGGTTCTCAGAAAGAAGTTGGACAAGAAACATCTTGGGTACAGGAAATAAACCAGTATAAAAGGAGATATAAGATTACTTCATTTTCTAAAGTCTTTCTACAGCAGTCAGTGCACGCAAGAGCAACATAAGTGGTGTGACTTAAAACCATACTGAAGTTCCAAGTGACAATATTGAAAGATAATTAAAGTATTTTCAAAGAACAGGAATGCTGACCAAAATGCCAGGGGCTGGAATGCAGAAGAGAGTGAGTTTGCCTGAAGCACGATGCAGGGCAGTGCAAGATCTCTCTCTGTAGTTTATTTGTTGCACCAAGGTCCCCAGCTACCATCGGTGCCACGTAAAAATCTACAAAGGGCTGCAGTGCTGCCATCTTTGACACCTAACACATGCAGCTGAAAGGCTCAAATCTACCAGCCAGGCTAGAGTGAGAATTAGAGCAGTAGACAGTGAAAAAATATCAACACACTTTCTATTGGGTGGCAGTGTGTCAGGCAGATGCACATTAAAATACATATGCAGAGACACAGCGCCAGCAAAAGCCAGGTTAGCTGTCATTTGCAATAATTAATTTAACTGTTGGTTCATGAAGGTTAATTGAACTGCAAACCAAACCTGGTACTGTAACAGTTAACACTGGTTTTGAGCTGCTGTAATAAACTGAACTATTTCCTGCACATGGAGCTCCTAAATGTCCATTTTGTACAAAGTGTTGTATTTTTTCCCCTGAAACTTTTGGAAAACTTTGTCACCATCTACCATAATTTTTCTCCAGCATTATTGCTAAATGATTGGAAATGCCATTGCACTGTATTCCAGATGTGGATGCAATAGGGCTGCAACAGGACTCTATGGGAGATTATTTATTCTGCTGAATTCCAAATATGATCCATAGCTATTCTCAGAATGCCACTGTTTCTTTGGTCTTACCATGGCATCACATAACAAACTTGTATTTAATTGCATACTTTTCACCTATCTGTTTTTTTTTTTTGCTTCTGAGATCACAGGTGGCCCAAACTGATATGTTTTTTAAAACAAAATAATATGCCCTCAATATTTTGTAAATGTAAAAATGTCATAGAAAGAGACCTTTTCTTCCCTGTGCATCTAAATTAATCAAAAGGAGAAAAGGCCTATATAATCAAATTAATGTTATTGTCAATACATGAAAATATACATAACAGCTTTTACCTTACATTTCGTTTCTCTTGTTCTGTTTACTAGAAATTAGACAGTTAAACAGATTCAGTGTATTTATGTTATCACAGTGTCCAGGTGATTTAGTTATATCCAGAATCCTGTTGAGGCAACACAGAAAGTGCCTAGAGGACCCAAAAGTAGATTTCCCAGTCTTCCTGACCTTTGCCAGTAAAGATGTTGGGTAGCATCATTGAAACATCAAGGGGTAGAGCCTTAGAGAGGCTGAGTTAATTACCCTCTTCTCCCATTCCTCGTGAAATGCTGTTTCACTTTTCTGTATTTCAGTTTCCTCATCCATTATATTTCCTTCCTCTTGTCTTTTTTATCACTTGTTTGATTGTTTGTTTGCTTTCTGGTGCTGTTGCTTGGGTTTTTGTTGGTCTTTTTTTACATATTTGTTTGGATAATAAGCTATTCACTGTAGGAACAGTGCGTCTAAACGGTCCAATAGGAATTGGAAGCTCTTTGTGTCAGTATAATCACACCAATAAATTCTTCAGCTCAGCTACTCTAGCTCGCTTTATTTCACTAGACATAGCTCCTCACAGCACTTTCTCCTCACTAATACTCTGTTTTAGTGGGAATGAGCAGATTAAAATGAGTGTGCTGGACACGTGCTACCACCCTTGCAAAACATTGGAAGTCATGGTCCAATCCAATCAAGAGCACAGCCCTAAGGGATCCTGAAGGTAGTATCCCCTTGATCTGCCCAGTGCTCTGCTCTCTCTCACCTCAGATCAAGTTTTAAATTGAAATAATTTTCTGTCCTGATTCTCCTGCTTTGTTTAATTATGTGTAATGTTCGTACTATTTCTTTTCATGTTCTGTCTATAAGGCTACCAATTCTTTTCCTGTTGGCTTGACTGCAAAATTCTTACCCTGAACATGAATGGAATCTAGCACAACCTTCAGGCAGTGGTGAATCTCCAGTACTGTTATTTATTAAAGATATTTTAGGGACACTGTACAAACAGTAGTAAATTTATTGACGTGTAAAGAGAAAAATGGCTCAATACAATGCAACACTTCAGGAACACATTTTGATATAGCTCTCAATCACACACAAACATGAAGTTATACTGACTGTCATAAAAGAATTGGATGTGATAAATTCTGTGAGCAGTATATTAAATATAAGGCTCAAAAAGCTAGCCACTTTCACAGTGCCAGCTCCAAGAAGTTAGCTTGATTTTTCTTCAGGCTTATATTTAACAAATTGCCACAAAATTATGTGGGTGTTCTTTTCTTTGCCTTGAAAATACAGCTTTTTGAAACATCATCCTTTATTATTCTCATTTCCCATCCCAGTGGATAAATATTCATATCTCAGAATTTCCCACAGCTGGCAGAAATTGGCAGCCCTGTTGTTTCCTAGAGGAGAGGCAAAGGACTGAAATGGAATGGCCTTATTGCCCCACAACTGTGATCACATAAAATCAATCTGCAGGTTTGGAAAATATGTAGTTTTCCATTGAGTTACTTCAACATTGTACGTGTTTTGTGGATAATGTGAGGATTTACATGCCTGACCCAAAACCAACTGATTGTAACTCTTTGGAGTATGTGTCCTCTTCTGCTGACAGAGATTAAAATAGATGTAAAGAATACCTGTGCCAGGCTTCTCTATCTGTTTACAATACAGGAAAAGCATTCCTATTTGTACTGGTTTTTTAAGAGTGGAAACCCAATTCTGATGTAGAAATGAGCCCGACAAATTAAGTAAACAATGCAGCAGGGCTACAGGAGAAATTTTACACTGCACGTGTAGAAGAAGGAGAACTGAAGCCACAGCCTTAGGGGAGGATAAGCAATACTGCCTTTATACCATCTTTGTACTCAGATTCTGGGTTGCTCAGCAGTCTGAACTGACTTCTGACTGGTGCTGAGATTCTGGCTCTGACAGCTCTTGTTTGCCATGTTCTGCAAGAGGCCTTTGGACAAAAAGCCTTTATATTCCTTATACCACCACCAAAAAGGACTTCTGTTGCACAACACTCCAGCTATCTTAATGAGCATAAAGTGAGTAGAGAACAGTTGAAGACATTTAAAGTGCAGAAGAACTACTTCAATATTATTGCAATGCCCTAAGGTATTTTAGTGAGGCTCACTCACCTGGAAGCACTGTGCTGATAGATCTCTGTTGTCACTGTGCCTGTTCATCACTGAACTTGCTCCCAAGAGTAATATGAGAAATGGAGAAAACATGACACCAGAGGCTGTGGTGAAACCTACACAGAGCTTCTTGTGATCAGGGTCTGGGTTACTGTAGATCAAGTGGGTTCATCTTAAATGTGTAAGAATATTCATTATACAAAGAGCAAATACACAAACACAACTTTTTATTGTAGCCAACAAAAGATGTAATGTAATCAGGAGAAAAGTAAGGAATTATCCAACTTTATAGTTGATGGCACAGAGAACTATGATATCAAATGTAAGGCCAGAATTTCTGTGAAGTAACATCTCAGTGTGTCTTTTCATTATTTTAATTTTCTGGTTTAACATGTGAATGATCAGGAGATGCTTGGGGCATTTAGAAGCCAGAAATAAACTAAAATGTATAGCAGTTTGTTCTGATCCTCACTTTCCTACTGCCACACCTTGCTTTCTGTCTCTCTCACTTCCAATTCATTGTTCCTTAAAACTGCTTTTCCTCATTGTGATCATGTCATAGTCCTTCACTGATTAAACAAGACAGTTCCTCTAGATGGTTTCTGATTCTATCATTTCTCCTGAATCCTCATTTCTGATTCTACCATTTCTCCTGATTTCTCACTAGCCTTTAATGAAAGTGATATTTCTGCTAGCCTCAGGGTTTCCTGCTTGAAATAAACTCTCAAGTAGCATGTGGGTATTAGCCAGGCTGAGTGAAGACAGAGGAGCTATGACAACTGGGAGGCCTTTTAATGAATATTTTCAATATAAAAGGATTCATTTTATAGGACTTTGGAAACAAGACATTGGCAAATCAAAAATTAAATCAAATAGACATAATTTTTAACGGTTTTTACTTAGTTCAATAGAATCTCTTTGGTTTTCTTTCTTAGAAGTGCTGTGAACTTCTGGTTTTCCTGTTTCTTCTTGGCTCACTGTTTGTATTCTGATATCACTTTGCACAGAAGAAAATTGCCTCTTGCAGAGTTCAGTTACATGTGATGTTCAAGTGATCCTGACAAAGATGAATGGTAATAAAAATTGTTCATCCTTTGAATGTGATTTGGATTACACTGCAGAAATTGTATATCAGTATTGGATAGAGCTGTGAGGGGGCTATACACAAGAAATATAGGGTTATATCTGGACATGATTTGTCATTCCCTTCTTGACACTGCTCATTCTACATGTGTGTTCTTTATTTATAGGCAAGAAACATGCTGACATTTCAATATTCCTTCAACTCAGCAGTTCAGAGTACAATCACAACAAGAAAAGCAACATGTGTACCCACGAATAGCCAGAGATTCATTTCACTGGATTTTCCAAGTATTGAAAGGTAAGCCACAATGCTAATTTTGCAGACTTTTGATAAGGAGAGGTGAAATTTTAGGATTAAAAAAAGAAAATACATTTGAATAGCATTCATAAGATAATGAAAAGATTGGGAAGACAGCATACAAAATTCCCTTTACATTTTAGTAGTAACTACAGGAGAAAACAGATGCTGTCCTGTCATGCAACATAATGTTTTATTTCATTTAGTTCTGGGCTTTAATTGCATTACTAGGGACAAAAGTCAATCTTAGCTTATTTCTGTAAATTATGTCTTCATTACTGACAGAAACAGTAATGATTATGTGTACACAAACAGATGCAAAAGACACAAATAAAAGTCATACTATTGTAATTAGAAGGATGATAAAAGTGTATTAATTGAATTAGGCTTCAGTTAATTTAATTAACATGCCAGGGTATTGTGATCATGAGCACATTAGAGACATCTTAATAGTGATGATTTTCCATCTCTTATGCCCTCTTCAAATATATATTTTATCATGCATTAGGGAAATATGAAAATTCATAGTTGTTCCCTCACGTCTTGACCAAGTAATGATGCAGAATGAACACAATGGTAGAAGACTAAGAATGTTCAAGAATTTCAGAAATATCTAAGATGAAGATTACATCTTGCAAAAGCAAGATATTTTCGTATTTCAAGCTAACAAGAACCTTTGCACTCTTGAAAAAATTCACTTCCCAGGGAGAACAGGAAGTGTAATCAGGCCAGTAAATTTTCAGAAGCCTTGAACAAATTCCAGAAAAGACTCAGAATAGAAACATTCAGGCACATAACTTTTCCTGGTTTTAACATACCAGTTGTAATGTTGGCGTATGTGAACCTGTATAGAACTAAGCAGTCACTTTTTTTTCCCAACAAAATATTTTTCATCAAGAAACGAAAATAAAGATCCTACTAGATTCAGAAATCTTTGGTTCAGCCAACATTATGTCAATATTATTTGGCTTCAGTTGCTAACAACTTGCAAGCTGGAGAATTAATACCTAGACTTCAGTTGCCACCATTCACTAATGAGGCTGGAACGTGACCTGTACACCTAACCAGCTGTGAATAAAACAGAAAAAGCACAAGGCTCACTTACAACTGTCAAACTAAGGCATTTTCTTTAGTGCTAACCCAAAGATGGATGAGCCCTAGTGCTGCAGCAGTATATCAACATTCAGCCAGTGTAAACACCAGAGTAAAACAAGACACGGTTTACTCCAGAAGTTCTCAATATATTTTTTTTCTTTTTGTGTTAAACATTTCCTATGTTTTTCCCTGGGACTGGATGCTAAACCATATTAATCCCCTTGGAAGACTGTATTTACTAAATTGCGTGAGATGGACCAAGGTCTTATCTGCGTATTTTATATTACCCTCTTGCAAATTTTTGCATTCCTTTCTCAGTTTTAAATCATTGCTTTGCCAATAGTAATTGTGTATGCCAGAGCTATCAACAGTAGAAAATTTCATATGTTGCTGCACAGATAAAATATTGTCAAGAGAGTAACTCAGACCTACCTTCTTAATATGCACCTCTCCAACCTGAGCAAAAGAGAGGGTGGTCTATGTAGATTTCGTAGTTGAATTCTAGATCAAAAACCTGTGTTTTAATTATATGTTCAGTTCAGTCAGAACATCTCACTTGTTTTCTCTCATCTTGAAGGAAGTCTGAAATTGTTTGCCCAAGTACAAATTTGGTGCATGACCACATCATTGACTTTCAGAATACAAAACCTTTGATAGAATCCTGAAGGTTTTGTGGAATAAAGTTGTCTAAGAAAGCTGCTGCAGGACTGATAGGTTGCTCCTGGCTCCAGCACAGTGCTGAACACATGGCTTTTGTTAAAGCATCCCAGAAACTCCTTCTGACACTCTCTTCCTTATTTTCCAGACCATTGAACTCTTACTGATCGGGAATTGAACACTGTAGAGATCCTTTAAACAACTTCTGGCGTTTAGACAGCATTGGGAGGAGGGGAGTTCACAGTAGACATAAAAGATTTTTTTTCTGAGAAGCAGTTCCTGAACTGATAAAGTTATCCTGAAATAAGCATTTAGGGAATTTTGTCAATAAGGACAATTAAGTGAGTCAATGGGAACAACCAAAAAGAATGCAGAAAGCACAGGTGAGTGTGTCTGGAATTCTTTTTTGCCCTACTAATTCCTGGATACCGCTTCCTGTCCTTAGAAACAAGAAAAACCCATGTAAATTGGAGAGAGGCCTTTTCTGGAGAGAGGAATAGCCAATACCTCCTTCCATGGTGTAAAACCCCAAGAAATTCTACCCAGGCTTTTCTCTGCTTTTCATGCTTTCCATACACCTAAAGCTCAGCAGCCCCTTGAAGAATGTGGCCTTTCCTTTGAGCTAATGAAATTACAACAAGCAGCTGTAAGATTTGGACTATATAAGCTATTTTTCTGTGAGGAAAGAGCGCATTTTCTTTATGACTAAACGAATAAACATTGTGAAGAATAAACAGTATGAGTAGCTTTAGCTGACAAAGACAGAAATTTGGGATAGGCTAGAGGAGTTATGTTGTATGCACATTGAGGAAGAGTAGGAAAGGCATAAAGTGCCACAGAAAAGAAGACGTGAGGGAAGTCTAAAAAGGTTTGAAAATTATGCCTTAGGGAAAATCCAAGTTGCTACAATTTTCAGTTGAGAACTGTTGTATACAGAGCTCACCCCGAAACCAGCTACTGTGAAGCTCTGATTCAAGGTGTGAGTTTGCTGTGAGAAATTTTCCATCCTTATCAGGATTTTGCCAACTGCATCTTGCAAAAATGTTGCTTCATCAATCCAGACCTACTGGGAGCTCCAGACATTTGGCAGATATTAGGATTTCACTTCACTGAATCACAGTTAGAAGAGAGCTCTGGATATCATCTAGTCCAACACCCCTGCCAAGGCAGGGTCACCTAGAACAGGTGACACAGGAACATTTCCAGGTGGGTTTGGAATGTCTTCAGATAGGGAAACTCTATGGCCTCCCTGTTCCAGTGCTCTGCCACCCTCAAGGTAAAGACGTTCTTCCTCATGTGGAGGTCGTTTGGTTTATGGCCATTGCTCCTTGTTCTGTCACTGCGTACCACTGAAAAAGAGTCTGGCACCATCCACTTCCATGACTAAACCAGGAAATTTGGTTAATGTTCTACCATCACATTATAAACTTTAGCTTTGTATTTTTTTAATCATATGAACCCTTTTCTTTTGAATGATGCAATCCCAAGATCACACTTGGTGAACCCAGAAAAAATGCTGAACCTGGTGAATTGTGTATATGTAAATGCAAAGTAATTGGGAGATAGAAAAAAACAGGATAAGGCCTCCTTTCTTGCTATACTGCTAAGAAAACTCAACATTGAAGAATTTAGCAAGAGGTCATTGATACGAAAAACACCAGATTGCTTTGTAGCAGCAACGTATGAATAACATGAAGCTTCTTCTGAGAGTCAGAAAACGGAGTAGTTCTGGAGTTCAATTTTTCATCTATCTAAATAGTATGGATATGCCTTTGGGCATTGTCAGCTCAGAAACTACAGTTGTTTAAATAAGTATTTTTAACTGGAGTGAAGGACCCCTGAAAGCTTACCTAAATAGATTCTTGCAAGCATGAGTGTGAAATACATAAACCTTTTCGTTGATGTCAAGTCTTAAGCCTCTTTAAAGCTACTATGGAGGCCCTGATGATGAGGATGCTTGTCATCATCTATTCCTCTACTGACATCTGGTGATTAGAGTAAGGGTTGTGGGGTAAAATTGAAAAAGACAGGAGTGACATTATCTTGTAGGATTTTTTTATTTTCCCTTTAATTGCTACTGAGCTATGTAGGTCCTTCCTTCTTACCAAAGAAATTGAAAAATAAACACTGTTTTATCTTACATGATGTTTAGCTGTCTGGCTTAAAATAAGCAGGTGTCATCCACAGTTTGTCAGGGGTCCTAGCCAAGTACTCAATCAAAACCATCAAACTGTTTTTTCACTCAACTTTTAATAAAACAAAATTGTTCTAAGAAGTTGTGTGTTGTTGAATGGATCACTAAAACATAATATCTGAAACAGATCAAAGTAATTTATTTTTAAAGTTGGAAACACATGATATTCTATTTGTCATAGTGTATTTTGAATTGTTTTAAAACTTCTACATTAGAAAAGAGTTTTTCCATTAGTAAACACACATTAATGCATCTAGACTGTTACAACCTCATTAATATTAAACTTCTGAGCACTGAATTAGTAATTATCATACAAATATTTAATTGCAAATTTATTCTGTTGCTGTATATTAATGTTGCTTTGTGAGCACTTCCATTAAGTTTGAATTCTGTCAGTGTTCAGCACAAGAAAAACATGAGGGAAAGTGCTCACAGGTGCTACTGTGGAGGGGAAAAAAACCCCAACCCAACCAACTAAACACTAAAAAACCCAAACAACTAAACCTTCAAAAAAAAGAATAATAACCAAAACCAGAAGACTGTAAATTTTAGTATTGAACTGCAAAAATTCTCTACCTGTATGTCATATATGTTGTCAATGAAAGGTAGTTTAGGTGCATTTAATGACAGAAGAACAGAAGAAAACAAAATCAGAGCTACTTATACCTTTAGTCCATTTCAGTATTGTGAGAAACTCCTAAATTTACCTCAATTGACAAATTACTGCAAGAAACTCATAAATTTACTGCAAACAACAAATTTATGACCCCATTTCACCTTTTGAAAATGTTTTTAGGACTCTGTTTGCTCTCTTCCATAAGTTTTTCCCTCGTCAGCTCTTTGCACTGAAGTGCAAGCTGCAGCAGGAAAGCTGCTGCACTCTCTCCTGGGGCTGGCATTATATATCCTTAGGTATTAGACTCACGTGTGTCCAATGTGCGAATACTTCTTACATCATGCCACTGCCAGCTCACTTAGCACTACATCAACTTTGTCCTCTGATAACTCTGTGGTTATGGAGCAAACAGGAGCATATTTCAGCACTCAAACTGTGAATCAATTTGGCTTTGACAGCCTCTCATTCTAAGAAGTATTGACCTCTGAACCAGCTCTTTTCCCTTCCATATTTTCTCACTTTTTTCTACTTCTTTTTCTTAGTCTCTCTAATCATGAAGGCAGTAGAAATAAATTTATTTATTACCCCACAAATAGGGTCAATTAATAAAGGAGAATTACACTTTAGAAATGTGTTTGTTAGGGAAAGGGAAAGGGAAAGGGAAAGGGAAAGGGAAAGGGAAAGGGAAAGGGAAAGGGAAAGGGAAAGGGAAAGGGAAAGGGAAAGGGAAAGGGAAAGGGAAAGGGAAAGGGAAAGGGAAAGGGAAGGGAAGGGTGCTTTTAGCCCACAGAATTTGGAAAACAGCAAAAGTAACCAAAATTATTTGTAAATGTAATATCTAAAACTGAAAACTGTAAGAATCTTTCTCTGAATAGGTTTTCCCCCCTTGACTGCCAATTTTGGGTCTTTTGAAATTATTTGATTTGCTGCTTTTATGCAGAGAAATCCTTCTCATTTTTTAAAAGCAATCTCAAAATTCCTAGTTTTGCATCAAGGTGATTTTCCAGTTTCAGTAAGAAAGGTCCTTATTCATGGAAACAAATACTCTTCTATTTTAATTATCTTCATTCATCACAAACCCACTTACCTTTAGACTGTCATCATGCTGATATGCTAGGAGCCACAAATAGTTGTAAAAAATGCAAGGAGAGCCTGCATTTAGCTGGGGACATTCCAGGAAGCCTGCAGGCTCCTGATATGTCATTCTCCAGCTACACTAGAACTCATTGGATCAGCTGAACACAAATGGAGATCAAATTATCAGATCTTGGCCCTCACCAATGTCAGCTTCCTACACTGGCTGTATCGCTAACGTCATTCGTCTATTGAACGAGAACCTTGCTATTTTTACTTGGAACAAAAATAATGTTGTCATGTCCAAGGCTACATTTTTCCCCTTGAAAATACTCTTTTTCATTCATTGCATTTTTTAAAAATCTTTTGTCTGCATTCTTTTGTGGTCTGAGGCTCCTGTATCTCAGCCAAACACTGATACATTCATTGCAGGCTTCAGCTGCTTTGCAGAGCCTAAATAGACATTGAGGCTACACAGGCGACTTCAATTATGTAGTTCTATAGAACTGACATTTTTTGTTGAAAAACAGTGTCTTTTTGCAGGGCCAAACAAAGTGGCAATTCCAAAGGTGCTAATCAGAACAAAATACTTATAAAATAATAACCACCAAGGCAACTAATTGTAAGCATTCAGCAGAGAGGACAAAGATCCATTTACCCAGTTATTTCCTTCTTTTACTTTACCACTGTGTAATTACAAGTATGTACATTACAGCAAAGATGCATATGATAAAGTAAAATTTCAGTGAGAAATCTCCAGATTTTAATAACCAAATTGCAGACTTTTTGAGACAGTAAACTTCTTTTCCTTGGAGAAGTGTAGCTATGAAAATATACAAAAGCCTTTTGTTCCTACACACATGTATGCAGCAGATTCTCACTGAAGTAGAAGAATGCAGTTATTTTTCCTTCATCCTGCTTGTAAGACACAAATACATAGTACTTCATGAAATGCCTTAGAGCAACATATATGCTGATGCTTTTCTCTCAACCACCTTAGACTACAGCAAGTGCCTTCCTTCTTTTTCAGTTCTTTTTTTTCAAAAAATCAGCTTCTGCGACTTGCAACCATATGTACTTTCTCTTCCCATTTTGTTTTTTCTATAATTTCTATCAATTTATTTGCTGAAAAGTAAAAGAGGAGCTTGGTTCCTTGACTTTCTGAAGAGAATTTCCCACATTTAATTCCTTCTGCACTTCAAATCATTTGGTCCAATTCAATCTGTCCTCCTCTTTGTTTCCTACTTCCCTTGGGTCCATCAAGCAAGCAGCAGAAGCCTTTGTGTGTGTGTGTGTGTGTGTTTGTGTTCTGATCTGAGCCAAATGATCACAAATTACTGTCTGGCCTAAGCTATTATTAGACTTGCCAGCAACTGTGGCTCTTTTGATTATTTCAACAGCTGGTTTTGTAGCTTGTCTAAAGATTCAAAAGCACAGTTCTCTCCTCCCTGCAGAAACTGCTTACCTGGATAAAGGGCTGTGTCAGGATCTGCTCCAAGATGCTAAGGTAGATCTGCCATTGCTGCTCAATCTACCTCTTGCAGACTTGTAAAAGCCTGCCTCCCTTCCTAGGTACCTCTATTATTTACACACCTTTATCAGGTATCAAGCCAGCGATGTGTAGCATATGACAAAAGAAACTAAAGCTGTTTATCACTTGAAAATACCAACATAAACTAGAAGTGAGTCAAAGGTCACAGACAAAGCACCGATGAATGCATCTGGCAAGCACTAGAAAGGAATTACTTGCAAGAAATGGAGGCATTTAAAACTTAAAAACCACTTCCAAGATTGAATGCTTGTGGCATTCCTCAGGGGTCCGTACTGGGACTCATGCTGTTTAACATCACTGATGTGGACAGTGGCACCCAGTGAGTTTAGCAATGACACCAAGCTCTGTGGTGTGGTTGACAAGCTGGAGGGCAGGGATGCCATCCAGAGGGACCTGGACAGACTTGGGAGGTGGGCCTGTGCAACTTCCTCAGGTTCAACAAGGCCAAGTGGGAGGTCCCCCACCTGGGTTGGGACAGTCTCAAGCGCAAGCAGAAGTGAAGAAGCAATATAAGAGAATGGATCAAGACTACCCCTTGGGAGCAGGACATGGGAGTGTTGTTGGTGGATGAGAAGCCTGACACGTCTCAGCAATGCATGCTTGCAGCCCAGAAACCCAACCATCTCCTGGGATGCATCAAAAGACAAATGGCTAACAGGCTGAGGAAGGTGATTCTCCCCCAGTACCATGCTCTGGTGAGACCCCACCTGGAGTGCTGCATCTGGCTCTGGGGTCCTCAGCACAAGAGCATCCTGAGGAGGGCCACAAAGATAACCTGAAAGCTGAAACTCTGTTCCTATGAAGACAGCTGAAAGAGCTGGGGTTGTTCATCCTGACAAAGTGCAGACTTTGGGAGGACTTCACTGTGGCCTTGCAGTACTTTAAAGAGGCTTAAAGAAAGGAGGGAGAAGGACTCTACATGGGCAGATAGTGACAGGACAAGGGGGGATGGCTTTAAGCTGAAAGAGGGTGGGTTTCAATTAGATACTAGAAAGAAATTCTTTAATGAGAGGGTGGTGAGACACCACAACAGGCTGTCCAGAGAAGCTGTGAATGCTCCATCTCTGGAATTGTACAAGGCCAGGCTGGATAGGGCTCTGAATAACCTGGTCCGGGGAAGCAAAAGTGTCCTTGCCCATGACAGCTGGGTTGGAACTGGATGACTTTCAAGCTCTCTTCTAACCCAAACTGTTCTTTTGTTCCATTACTGGTACACTGGCAGTGCGAGCATGCCTACAGATAATTACCCTGAAAAATTCTATCTACTAGTAAGCAACATCCTTTTAGGGGGATTGAGCATTATTGAATATTTTTTTGAAAAATTTCAGAAATATGATTCAAGTACTTCATTGAATGCTGCCTTGCATTTTAATTTTGTTTAAATGTTGTGAAATTTTCTTGTTTCCAGGAGTACTGATTGGGAATTGTTTCCAGTACTCTTCACAGTAATATGTTGGTTATTGCTATCTGAATGTTATATCCAAATATTAACTGCATCTTAGTTTGATCTCTTCCTTTCTGGTGAAATCCATCTTCAAACAGTTACAGGCATTTTTTGAATGGCTCCTCTAGCCTTAAATACAGTCACTGTCCCATGGGCATTTCCAGCCGGCAGAGCTTGATGCATGGCCAAGTGGTTGCTTCAGGGACTTTATCACTTTCAATAATTTGGCTATTGCAATTCCATTTTTAAATTGGACTTTCACGGTGATCGCTAATGAACTCTTGATGACTGTCAATATTAAACACTCATGATCACTCTATACTGTATTATGTGATATTTTTGGGAATGTTTTCTTAGTAATAGCTGGAGCTACTCTGTTCAGCATGATTTTCTTAGGCCTAAATTTTGTCCAAATGTATTTTTCAATTTTATGTGCATGGAAGCCTCTGTGTCAATTTCATCAACAGCAACAAAAAAAGGGTTAATCTAGTCTTTGAGGGCTCTTGGAATTCGTGTTATGTTCTATGGTTTATTTCTGGTTTTTCCTTCCTTAGTAATTTTACATTATACCAAGTTTCCTTTCTGCCAAACAGCAGTGAAACATATAGTATAAAAAAGAAGATATTTGGGAGGTGAAAAGTGGATGGTCCCTGTTGTTCTTTGTGGTTAGCAGAGTTTGGGAGCTGAATGCAGGTGCTGCATTTTGGTTCCACAGTAGAGAACCAGAACACAAACAACACACAGTTTGTTTTACATGGGAGAGTCTCTTCTGTCTCTCACACATGCACACACCAACAGCATGTACTGTGACAGCAGTGCTCTACTGAAGAGTTTTGTATCTGCTCTAGATCATGTACAAAGCATGTTGCTCTTGCACTGGAATTTGTAAGGTGATTTCCTTGGACTACCATGCAATCTATCCATGCAGATGTCACCCAAAGCATGAGGCTTTTGAGAACACATACCTGTATTGGAAGGTTTCATTTGTCTGTTATACAGTCCTGCTGTACATTCAATTTTATTCCTGGCCTTACATCTTTTTACAGTATAAAGCCTTATGTCCTTCAAAGAATATCTATTATACCACTTGAACACTAAGAGCTGCAGTGGAAGAAAGCCTCTGTTAAGGAACAATGATTGTAAAGTCAAGCACTGAAACACAAAAAAATGCACAGACAATCATTTGTATTCATGCATTATATATTTTTCATTTTTTTGATGACTTTTTTTTCAACCTGTAAAATATGCTGCATTCAATGTGAACATAGAAGGTGCTCAGTGTGTCAGTACAGATATTGCTCAACATTAGGATTACTCACTGTTTAGTTGTACCTTCCTGCTCTAATTTGTGGTCATATACTTTATTGGTTTACTGTCCCTTATTCACTTGCTCTGAAGCTGAATTTATCTTCCTTATAGTAGTATCTACAATGGAATAATATGTAAAAACATTTATGATTAGGCTTTAGAGCTAGCATATGAAGTGAAGAAGCAATATAATTTCTGTTTAGATATAGGCAACTGAGGGCCTGGGAGGGTGGGGGAGAAATTAGACATAAAACCACACAGGTGTCTAACTTGAAAAGTGGCCATATTTTTCATATCACTTCAGCGCTGTTAAGTGTGTACCTCACTGGTTTCAAGTAGGTCCTAAGATAACTTCTTTAGTAGTTCAAACCACGGTAATGAACTCGGGCCAAGACACACATTCTCCTAGCCACGAACCACAACTGCTGCCAGTCAAAAACCTGCCTGCCCCCAGCCCTCAGCCAATATCGGGGCCACAGTCTTCTGCACCTACAATTCCTACAGCTCCTGGAGCTCCCGACTTTCTGGCCACGCACAGCAACTGCCCTTGTCACCTCATAGGATCACAGAATTGTTAGGAGCTCATCTAGTTCAACCCCCCCTGCCAAGGCAGGGTTACCTAGAGCAGGTGACCCAGGAACGTGTCCAGGTGGGTTTAGAGTGTCTCCAGAGAGGGAGACTCCACGACCTCTCTGGGCAGCCCGTTCCCTAAACGTAAAGAAGCTCTGCCACCCTAAACGTAAAGAAGTTCTTCCTCGTGTGGAGATGGAACTTTTATGTTTTAGTTTGTGGCCACTGCTCCTTGTGCTGTCGCTGGGTACCACTGAAAAAGAGTCTGGCACCATCCTCCTCTTGGCATCTTCTTGCTGTCGTCAGACAGCGAGGCAGACCTCGCATCCTCTCGCCGCAAGCCCCTTCTCCCCTTTAGCCGGAGGCCGCCCTGGCTCGCACACCCCGCTCGCTGCCGGGCCTCGCTCGCCGGCCATCCCCGCGGGGTGCCCGGCGGAGCCGCCCGGCGGAGCGCGGCTGCCCAGCGGCGGCAGCCAGGTACCTCCCCCCGCCGCCGCCTCCTCCGCCCCCTTTTGTGGCGGTGCCAGGCGGCCGCCGGGTTTCCTGCTGACGCCGGAGAGCCGCGGATGGGCAGGAAAGGCCGCCTCTCCTCCCGCCTCGCCCCGCCGGCAGCAGCGCGGAGCGGTCTCCGGGAGAAGCGCGGCGGAAAGGGCGCAGGTGCGGGGCGGGCCCGGCGGCCGCGAGGGCCGGGCGGCCGCGCCGAGGAGAGGGCGCCGGTCATGGCAGCCCCCGCTTCTTGAATGCTGCCAGCCGCCCCTCCGCCGCCGATGGCCGAAGCCTGGAGGCTGGAGGAGGACGAGGAGGAGCTGCGGGAGCTCGGCAGGAGGCACCGGAGGGTCGCGCTGAGCTCGGCAGCAGGTGAGCGGCGAGGGCGCGGCGGGCCGCGGCGTCGCTTCCTTTGGGCTGGCCCTGGCCCGCTCCCCGAGTCTGGATTCCTGTCGGGGGCAGGGCGGCGTTGGCAGTGCCGCCCCGAGGTGTGCCGGCCCCGGCGGCCTCGCCCCAGGGCAGCTCGGTTCAGCTCAGGTGCATCCGAGCCGCAGGCGTGTGCCCGCGGGCCGCCCCTGAGCCTGCTCCTGCTCCGAACTCATCGTAGTCATACAGTGGCTCAAGTTAGAAGGGGACCTAAAGATCACCTGGCTCCAACTCCCCTGCCGTGGGCAAGGACTCCTTCAACTAGACCAGATTGCTCAGATTCCCATCCAACCTGTCCTTGAGCATGTCCAGGGTTAGGGCATCCACCACTTCTCTGGGCAACCTGTTCCACTGTTTCACCACCCTGAAGCTAACATGGGCACGTGCTGACTAGCACAGACATGTCCAGGTGCGTAGGGTGCTCCATCAGGAAATTAACTGCCCTTTTTTTTTTTCAAAGTACCAAGGTAGAGGAGCATCTAGATAGCAAAGTTGTTCATGTTTAGCCATTTCTGTATAGGTTTGGACAGCAGGCCCCTGCAAAAAGGCAAGAACCAGTGCATGTGAGAAGGAATGGAGCTGAGGAATGAGCATATTGTCATTGTAGAGAGACCTGGACAACAACAAACTTTTGTTTGACATTATTAACTCGAGTGGACCCTGGCAGCAGCTGAAATTATTTAATTCAGACATCATTGTTAATTGAGGGTCAATATGCATGTCACTGTCCTGTAGTCACTGAGGTGTGACTACAGGACAGTGTAGCATTTCTTTTTCTGTCAGTGTAAAATCCGTTCCAGAATAAATCATTTTCATAAGGTCTGTTTCCAGGTAAAATCTCAGCCATGCTGCATAGTTGAATTCCAAATATTCTGATTTTTAATAATTATGGTACGACTGTAACAATATAGCACCCTTTGCAATTCATGTGAGTTTGCATCCATTTGAGCAGCAAGAAATTAAATGTCCCTTTCGTAGCTGATAAAAACACAGAGGAAAACTTTCAAGAGGCAGGCCCTGTGGCCTTCAGTGGCTCAAGTTATGTCAATGCCTGTCTGTGCAGGTGCAGGATTAGCAGGACCCTATTGAAACCGCTGTGGTTTGGCATGTCTGCAGGGTTTCACCTTGTCTTGGGTAGAGTATAGAAAATCAGTGTTGGTTCCTGTATGATTTCCTCCACAGCAAAGTGTTTGTGCTGCTGGTTATGATGTCTGTTTTCTAAAGGTGTTTCTTCTAGAAGTTTTTATTAGTGGAAAACATAGAATTGGTTCTACAGTTTATGTATCTATATAACCTTTGTCACCTTCTTGTGGAACAAAGCTTGTTCCCAGAATTTGTCTTTGGCACAGTGCTATTAACCAGTAATGAAAGGTTTTTTTTCAATTTTTACTAGTATTTTTTCCTGACAGCCACCCCTTGAAATGGGGCCAGCACTGTTTGTTTAACTTTCTGGTGTAAAGTATGTGTGAATGAATAGCATTCTGCTTGAGCAGTCTCGCCTTCTTCCCATCTGTTTGCACATCTCTAGCTGGAAAACACCACTAAGACTCCCAGTGGACTATTCTTAAGGCATCAGTGAAGAATATCATCCAAAGTAGATGAGTTTGCTGCTCTTCCCTTACTTGACCTTTATTTACATACTTTTATTTACAAACCTTTTGAAAATTAGTGGGACTTTTTTGCATGTAATGTGCGGTTACGCTGCCAAAATGGTAATACAAATAGGTGTTAAATAAGCCTGGGAGATATTTTGTTGTAGGGTTTAAAAATGTAGTAGCATCTTAGCAGGCTGTCAATTTAAGTATTTCAGTCTGTTAAACTGGTTGTGAATGCAAACAGCTTAAATTTCTGCAATGTTCAGCCTGTGCATGGAAGTGCGTAAGGGCAGTTGATCACCTTTGTCCTGCTGGTGGAAGGCATGTGTGCAAAGTGGGAGCTAAAAGGTGAAAGTTCACAAGTCCTTCTGACTTCCTGAACGCTCAGACTTGCTTAGCTGTGGTTTGTTGGAGAAGCAGAGCACAGGAGGCTCTGCAATGAAGAAATAGTGCTTTCCCTTGAAGCTAGTCACAGTTGTGCTGCACCATGCACTGTAGGATGAAGCCAGCTAGACTAAACTAACAGCTTGCTGCTGCTCTAGAGGTATGATCTCCTTTGGGGATGTGCACTCCTGTTCTCTCTTGAGTGTGAGCTCTGCTGCTCGTCCAACCTGTTGGTGAGTGAAGTCACTGGAGTTGTGGTTTGGTGGTAGCCTGAGCTGATGTACTGGGTGGCTGCCTCACTGGGAGCCCCTGTGCTTGCTAGAACCTGCACCAACCTGTTCTGGTGCATTGTCCAAGCAGAGGGATATTTTTCTAGTTCTCTTCAGTGGTTGGGAGTCTTCTCATTCAGCTCACTGTAATGGTTTTGGGTGAATGTTGAAGCTGGCACAAGGGAAAGAGTAGGAACATGCAGCCAGAGGGAGGTAAGAGCCTATGCCAGTCAGAAATTAGTTTGGCTTAGATTGCTGTGAAACTGCAGCCTGAAAACTGTTAGAGACCTACTCATGGTTTGGTTTTTTTAAATTTGACTTAGTGGTGGGTTGATCTGTTTGGTTTTTTGCTGTGTTGGGTTGGGGGCTTTTTTGCTGGTTTAGTGAGCTGAAAATGCTTGTTTAATCAGTAGACTACCAGAGCAGATCTTGGAGCAGGGAGACTTGGAGGAATGAGATAGGCAAAATGATTTGTGCCATGGGGTGGTTGTAGATAGCTCAGGTGATGTGTCTGACTGCCTGTGTCTCCCACACTGCATGTATGATCCCATGTCATGGCATTATTTTCCCAAAATTCAAGAAAGCTTTTATTTGGCATGTTATGGAAAACCTGTGAGAAGATCTTATAAATAGAGCAATTTGAAACTCTTCTAAAGAAACTGTTTTCCCTTTGAGAAAGTGCTGGTTGATTTTTTTTTTTTTTTTTTTTTGATATATGGGTTTTTTAGGTTAAAGGGAGGAGAACTACAACATATTCTTTAAAAATTGAACGCAACGAAAGTGGCTGTATAGGTTCATTAAAACTGAATCATTGGGTCACCTGCTCTGGGAAAAGAAACCACTTTTGTTGGAAAGTTTTAGGGGTTTTAACTGCAATATAAATAATGTGATCGATTTCTACCTCCCTTGTTGCTTATTTCTGTCACATGCATTATGTTCTGGAAAGTTATAGAGACCACAGGATATCTGCTAGATTTTTGTTTTTTAGAATGTTAGTATTTTTACTTATTTTGTTTTCAAGAAACAATTTTTAAATAAATACATTTTTTCGTACAATAAACAAACATTAAAAAAAAAATTCCAAACAATCCAGAACAACCTCACTAAAATGCTATTTCTCCATAGACATACAGGTTCTCTCCAGTCTAACTCTAAACCTTGATCTGGTGTGCTTTCCTATTTTCACTACCTTTTTATTCTGTAACTTCTGACTAACGTGGACTTCCAGGAAAGTTTTTAATGAATGTAGTAAATTTTAGTTATGAACTACATTGGTTGATTATCTGTCCTTATTGTCCTTGCATTAGAGCTGAGCACCACAATATTCTGATATTATCTAAAGCACACAAGAAATTTTTAATACATTCAGTACCTGCATTATTTCACTTTAAATTCTGGCCAGTGTTCTCTGAGAAAGAATAGCCCATTATGGATGTGGCAGAAATTTCCTTACTTAAAAATAAAATGAAATTACCAAATATGGAAGTCAATAATGAAATTTATTTGAGTTGATAATGAAGACCTATGTGATTTTTACTTTAATGTGTGGTTAAAAGTACAGGGGGTCAAGGCTTTGGTTTAATTTACTATTACTCTTTAACTTACCACAAATGCTTGTGTGTGGTTTGCTCTCATACAATGGCTGTAAATTTTGCACATGAGTTTAGCTGTGCTGATTGAAACATTTCTGGGTTGAGTTTTGTTGGGTTTTTTCCCCGTTCCCCTATTTCTGTTTCTCTGTAGTAGTTTAGATGTTTCCTGGAACTTTTTCAACTCTAGTGAGCAGTTTTAGATTATGGGTGAAATCATCTGGTTTTGTTTGGTTGATTGACTGAGTGCTTTGGGGTTTTTTATGCCAGAACAAGATTTAGTTCAGAGTTGGATCAATTCATTACACTCCCACAACTCCCACATCAAACTGGCACTGACTTGTTTTTGATGCTGAGAACAATGAGCTGTATCTAGTATAACAAATTAAGGTTGAATATTTCACTGCTCAACATGCTGAGAGGTTGTGGGGGTACGTTTCTGTAGTGTGTCTGACAAAGTTCAGCGAACACTACTTTGCAGGCATCATGGACTTTTTACAGATAAATGAAGAATTTAATACAACAATGCTCAGCAGTTGTTCCCATGTTAATGCAAAACTACATATTTGGCCTTAAGAAGTAAATAATAAGATGGTCTGAAATTCTTCATTAAGTTCTTGGGTCTGAGGCTGTTTCGGTGGTGATGTCCTTTAGGGTTCACTGGATCACAACAAGGGAAGCTCAAGCTTAGGCCTTCCCAAGAGGTGCCAGTGACCCTGGAGCTAGGAGAAAGCATGATTAGGAAAATGGTAATTCAAAGACTTAGTTGCTTAACTGACTCTTTTATTTAAGAAGTGGAAGGATCGCCATCTTGCAGAAGAGAAGTCAGCATTGTTCAGCTGTAACTTTTGTCTGCATGCCTGTGTCCTTCAGTGTTGATCTGGAAATTGTTCTGCTTATCCATAACAAGTGTAACCATTTATCCTCTTTTATTGAGAGAAGAGGAAAAAGTCTCCATCAAGTCAATAATTTGTTTTAAATAAATTCATAAATGTACCTATGATCTGCTAGTCTGCCCATGTGTACCCAGGAAGCCCTGAAAAAGAGGACTGAGAGGAGCAATCAGAATAGAGGAGTGGGTGCCACTATTTTAATTATTTGTTTGTTTAGTCAGTTAGCTCACAAATTCAAGAAGTGGTGGAGTGGATGGCCAGATGAACATTGCTTCTTCCCTGCGATTCAGTCTGTTTTGTTTTGATAGTCCTGATGCAGATTTAGGAGCTTCAGTTTTAATAACTGCTTCAGGAACCACCAGAGTAAAACACTTGAGATCCAAAAAGCACAAATAATGTAATTCTCCTGTAATAATCTCTGACTGATGCTGGTATGTTGTATCTTGGAAGTATTAAGAAGATTATATGATTAGGCATTTTTCACAGCCCATTGAACTTTCTGGGCACATTTCTACTATATTTCTTAGTTTTTGACTTGAGCTTGTTTGAGGTAAATATAAATACGAGCTAAACTAACTAAATATAAATACTAACTAAAGCTTTTCTGGAAGTTAAATAATATAGCCTATACATGGAAATTCTCCAGCATATCTTGAGATTCGAGTTAGTGGCAAGAAAAAAACCCATTTGCAGTTACTTGGTCCAGAGTATAAATGGAACCCCAAAGAATGCTGTGCCCTCTGAAGAAGCTACGCTTCTAAAAATGAAGGCTTGTCTTACAAAAATATCAAATAACTTCTGGTAGTCAATGAGGTATTTCTTAGCCAAAGAAACTGTAGAAAGCCAAATAATAATAAGTATCATTATTAAGTGATTAAATGGACCTACTTCATTTAGGTCAGAGCCTAAGCAAGTCACAGAAGTATATAATTGCTTAAGGAGAGATGAGTTTGTAGCCAGAGAATGATCCATAGAACTGTGATTGCACAAAGGCCTTGCTGTTACCTGCGTTGTAAGCAATCATTTCCTGTCAGGGCAACAAATGATAAGTCTGGGGTGTTGCATAAAGAATGGGGATAGACAGCAAAGCATAAAATGAGTCATAACCTCGTTGCAAGAAGCTTTTACCAAAGTGGTTGTTGTTTACAGATGGGAAAAAATGTAATATTTGTAAATAAATTTCTTAATATTTGCTTGTGAGGGTATTACCTTTGTTGTCCCAAAATGGTTTCCTTCACCCAGTGTGCAGGAGGCCAATCCACACAGAGTTGAGGTATTTGATTTATTTAGTTCAGCTCAGAAAGGGGTCCTGAATGGCAAATTCACAAAGCCAGTACACCAATTATCAAAACTTTTCATTATTTATACATTTTGACAAGCAGAGGCATTAATGTTTATTTGCTATAATTTAGAAGTTCTCTTATTAATTAGTATTTTATTTCTGTTAGTTAAATTACTTTCTTCTGCTGCTAATCAGCCCACAAGCTCGCACTTTTGAGTATGTGGGTTTCTTGAGTTGGTGGCTGCGAGTCAGTGGTTGTGGTCCTCCCCTGCCAGAGTTGCCTTTTACCTAGTTAGCACATTAGATTGATGAGTTGGCTTTGTTTATTCCTCCTAATCTGGTTCCTGCCGGCCTTATCTTGGACATTCTGCCCAGTGTCCTTGCAGTCTATCAGTTCAGCATTCTGTTGTGATTCTGTTTCTCAAATTTTGTACTCCAAAGTTCTCTCTTGTTATTTCTTTCTTTATAGCTGAAGTCACTGAGGCATTTTAAGCTGCAATTACTGACATGTTAAATATTATTTATCTATTTGGCAGCCATGCATCACCTTGACTTAAAATCTGGAAATGACAGGGTAGTGGTGTTTACACTCTCCATTAAGAGTTGGGGTAGTTCTGTGTGTTTTGTTTCAGTAAGCATCTCACACAATATGTGCCATATGAAATTTTATTTTGATAGCATTAAAGTAATTTGCCATGAACTTCTTTTCTTGATGCTTATTATCTATAGCGAAATACAATGCTTTTGCATTCTTCAGTTTCTTTGCTTTGCTGACTTTGTGTTTGTGGCCGTGGAAGTGTTGTCTGGAAGGGGACTCTGGGGTTACCTAGTCCAGCCTCCTTCTTGAAGCAGGCCTGTTGCCAAGGCTTTGTCTAGCAGTGTCTTGAAAAGTCTCCTGAAAGAGGGGGATTTACAGCCTCTGCAGGCAACCTGTTTCAGTGCTTTATTTATTCCTAAAGGAAGAACTTTTGCTCACCTACAACCTGAACCTCCCAAGCTGCATTTGTGACCATTGCCCCATTCAATATTGTCCACACCAGGAAGAGTTTGCATTTATGATCTTTGTTGCTACTCTACAAGTAGCTGTGTGCTGTGGTTAAGTAGCTTCTTTGCCTTCTCTTTTCTAGGCTAGAGGAGTCTGGCCCTTTCAGCCTTCTTATTGCACAGTCCTGCCTTGCTTATTCAGGTCCTCTGACTGTATAGAAAAAATGTAGTGGAAGTGTTGTTTTCATTGCTGGACAAGTTTTTTTACTCTGCTCTTGAAAAACAGTATGCACAAAAGGCACTGAGGCATTCCAACAGCAGATTTGGGAACACAGTCTATCATCTGTTGATCTGTGGTTTATGCTTGGCAAGCATCCTTCCCTTTAGTGAAGGACGAAAATAAGTTTTGTGGGAAAGCATACATTTAGTGGTTGATGGCACGTACCAAGAAAAATTCCTGTTTTTTCCCTCAATGTTGTATAAATTTTGACGGACATGGGATCTTATGTATATCAATATTTTTAAATTGACCACTTGATGTAGTGCTGTTACACTAATTGCTTCAGGTGTTTTAAATCGGTGGAAATTTGTATGGATTTAATGTGTTATTCTAAAAACATCGATATGACATTCTGATTTGAGAATTTAGAATCTTCTGACAAAAGTTAATGGAATGCTAAATAAGATGCTTCAAAGATGAACCTAATTGGTTTAGAAATTCTTGCATGTGTTCCAAAACAAATCTGTCCTTGCTTTCCTGCTTTCTCTGGTTGTATTTGGGTCCATCCTGAAGGGCTGGATGACAGCAAGGCTGAAAAGGCTCACACTGGAGTAGAAGCTGAATGCAACAAATTTTACTGTTCATTTCTTCTTTTCCCTAAGCTTTTAAAGAGGTCATAGCATTTATTTTATGTGTATATGTTGTTACCTCAGTCAGCTTGTTCAGGCTTTTGAAAAAAATATGATTGGATCAGAACATGCTAAAGATTTCAAATGATTGACATCATTACTCCTGTGGTTAATAGTGGGCACACTGTCAGCTTTTCAGAGCTGTGCTAGTAGCTCGTGTGTCACAGCACACAAACTGAAAAAACAAATATCTTCAGGAAAGTATGCATTAAACACTTCCCAGGATTCAGTTTTTACTTCCAAGAGAATTCCTTCCCCTTTGCAGTCAATTTCTTAGCAACTACTGGGAGGCCTCATATGAAAGGCCCTGCTAAATTGCTGCCAATGGATTTATCTTTCACTAATTCAATTCCTTTTTTGAATCCATTTTGACTTTTAGTCTTCAAATCTTGCATGGTAGTTAGGAGCACAGTGATTCATTATATGAAATCAGTTACTGCCTTTTGCATACCTCTTGGTATTTCTGCTGGATAATCACTGTTTCTTGAATAATGATAATAAATTTCTTATCTGTATTCTGCTTTTTAATGTGGTCTTGATTATGGTGATTTACTTCTTTAAAAGCTTAGGTAAATTTTCAAGCACTGTGTTTACTACAAAAGGGTTCTGGTCCATTCTCCTTCTAGACAGTAGGTACAAAAGAAGTTGTTTGATGTTTTTCTTCAGTTATAGCAATTAGGTTCTTTTTTTAAGAGATAAGCTAAAATTAATATAATTTGTTTTCTCAAGGTGGTAATTTTGTATTCATCATTAATTCCCTCTGGCATTAAAAACTGAGTTCTTAATATCACATGTCTATACATGAAAATTGATTCGGATTGAGCACATCTGTGCTAAATCATTTTAAAGAATTTTTGAGTGTACAGTGTGTTGTGATCTTATTTGTTATTTAGATACTGTTTGTTCATCCTGTTGGAGAGATGGGACATAAATGTCTGGAAACAAGCTCAGCATTTCAATAACTTTGTCATATTAAATTACTCCATTGGTGTGCTGTATCCATTTTATAGCTGCACTTTAAATTTAGGGTAATAGAAATGTGGGACTTGGGATTAAAGAAGAAGCTTTATAAGAAGTCTCTCTCCTTCTACCTGGTACTTGAAGAACAGCATTGTCAGGTGCCACAGTTCAACTGAAACCAAATGCTGTACACTTTATCATTTGTCTTAAGCTTGCCATTCTTTGCAACATCCAGTGAACTCCAAACTGGCATGATGAAATTCACCTGAGATTGGAGTTCCTCAGGCTGGGCACCTGCCACGTCCTACCTGGACAGTTTACCACATCCATTGTTTAAGCAGGTTAAGTCCATGCTCGGATGGGCATCACTGCCAGCGTGGAACAAGTATCACTGAATGATGAGATGGGATAATGCTGCAGTCCTCATGTATTCAGCTCTTATCAGCTTAATTTCATGAAAAAAATGAGTTTTTTCCGTTTGAGTGTGCAAAGCTTGCTGCAGATGACCAATATCATCTCTGGGAAATACATGGTAGCAGCTGCCATGACATTTAGGCACATTTCATTTCTGTAATTGCTGTCCACTAGCTTGATGTTTGTGGATCCTTTATCAAGAACTATTTGAAGTGTGTCATTATAGCAATGTAGAGGTACTTATTAGTATATTTACAGAGGCTGAATGCCTCTGACAGGATCTGTAGGCCTTTTTGGTGAGTGCATGGAATTGGGGAGAGGTCTAGTAATACATGGGAGGGTCATTATTTCCTCCAAAGTACCAAACAATTGAAACTGTCTCTGCCAGCATTACCAGAGTGTCCAGAAAAGCATTGTTTATCTGTGGTAAGCACAGGATTCTTTGTTTTGAGGGTTTCTGAATGCTTAATAACTTTGCCATCCTTTTTCTTAGTCAAAGCAGATTTTTGAAGCCTCTCATTGACTGTAGGTGAAACTGCTTTGTGTTACCATGAGTAGCACCTGAATGGATGAAATTTACATTTAGAAGACTGAGAACGAGATTCAGTAGTCTCATGTCAAGAGTAGAAACAGGCAAAGAATTACTTTTATAACAGCTATATAAGGTGACATCATGGTGCTAGGAATCCAGCTGTACATAGTGACTACTGGTCAGGATGTTCTTCCAGGACCAAAGGGCACACGCATGCAGAGTTCCATGCACACGTTAGGCCAGTAATGAAGGACTCTGAGGTACCTTGAAGGGGATTTGGTAGATGTTTAACACCTTGGAGTCGATGTGGATAAATTCAGTGCACACTTCAGCAAAATGTCTTCAGAATGCCAGGTGATTTGCATTTTTAAAAACTGGATGTTGATCACTACATAATTAAATAATATGCATTAAAACATTACTTGCTTTAATAACAGCAAAGTGCTGGGCTTCCTGTTCTGTGGAATAGTGGCAGAGAGTTGCACAACTTTTAAGCATGTGCTCAAAGCTGATGGAGGAGGGTTATCTCAGGGTACAACAATTTATTCATATATGCCACCATCATTAAATAAATCCATTTTTTGCACCTTCACATTAATCCCTTTTATGATGTGTCTAGGTCTTGTAGTCTTTGTTTGATGATAAAGGGCAAGAATCCTTTTTGGGAAAAATCCATTTTATGGTATTTCAGAAGAATCCCATGCACATGAGAAGCAATTGTTACATTCATTTTCCTAGAATTTTTTTTATTTCTGTGTTGAGCAGAATTACCAATGTCACTGGAGGGAAAATATGTTGTTAATAGGCTTATGTGAAATGGACTTCCCTAGAAAATTAGTACTTGTAAAAAAATCAGTGATATTTAAGACTGTTCTCATTAGGTGAACTGGGTAAACAGCTTGGGGATTCTTTAATCATAAATAGTGACAAAGGACCATAAAATACTCCAGGAACAAGCTACTGAGTATTTCAGCAGTATCTGAAGAGAAATAAATGCTTTCATTTGCCTGGTACATTTCTTCTATTTTTAGAGATATTGCTTTTTTTTGTGGTTGAGTGTATTACAGTTCTTTCTTTTCATACATTATTTTCTTTCTCTCTATGTCATTTCATCTCCCTAGTCTCCAGATTCCTCCCACAGTGCAGACCTATGCACTTGCTTGCACTCACTATCATGTCTGATATCTAAATTGAAAGCAATGTCACCTTTTTTCTGTCGATGACTTCCCAGGATGAAATAGTCAAGAAAGAAAATTTCTTGTTTGTTTTAAAGTCAAATTAGTTTCGTGATATACAGAAGGGGGAATATCTTGTGAATTGCTGTTCAGCACTTTATTGTGAATCCATGTCTTGCCTACACTCAGTATGACTTAGCTTCTAAGTGCTTAATCTGTAAGATTACACTGGGGACTTTTGTTGTTGGGGTTTGCCACCTCAGCTGTATGTTGTGACGGGTGAATGTACCTACGCAGAGGTGTTCAAAGCTGGAGGCACTTTTGGTGCTGGATATTCTGGTTCTCAAGTAGGGCAGATGCCTGAGAAGGAAAACAATGGAATAAATTTGGATCTTGCATATTGTGTATGAATGCTTATAAGATAGTCTGTTAATACAGTGTCCAAAGGACAAGTTTATTCATACATCTAACTATTGCATTTTTTGTATGTGTATCAGCACCCTTTGACAGGCAGACATAGGTAGGACTGAGTGAGCTCTGTGGTCTAGCTGAGGAATATGCAGAATCTCTGCAGGCATGCTAAATCTCTGATTCAGGAAGAAAAAGGTAGTACAGTGCTCTTATAAAAAGATGAAAGATAAATTCCTTTTAATGGCAATGCTAACAACATCAGAGAATTATTTTTCAGAAATGTAGATTTAACATTTTGGAAATGCCTAGAGAGAAACGTATTTTGTGGTTATAAGTCTTCTGTTCAACAAAATGTTGAGTCAATTAATACTTTCCTTATGAAAGTATAAAAAAAATAAGTACTAGGGCTCATCTAGAGTAACTCCCACTGTGATTCTGTGGTGTACTGATACCTGTGTCTAGTTATACTTGAAGTACATAATCTAAGAATTACATTGCACTGATCACTTGGGATGTTTTTTAGGAAGATGTGGGGATTTGTACTTCCAGGAGTTGCTAATTTTTTGAAAAAAAGAGCTTTAGAAGCAGCTGTGTCCTAATTTTCCTTTTTAAACAACTGTGGTAGAAGGCAAAAGTGTGGTAACATATGTATGTAGTGGGTGTATTTGATTACTTATATACTTTGTTTATCATTTATGGCTTAAGAACAAGCCCAGTTCCCAGTGCTGAGTTTAGTCTAGGTTCTTACAGCTCAAACCTTTTAGAGAAATGGTGATAGCTTACACAGTCTGTTTCATTTCTCTTTTGTTTTCTGCATCAGCCCCCTCTTTTGCTGGCACATATGCTCACACTGATGCATGCACACTTTTGCTGTTTGCAGTGCAGGAGAGATGTAGGAGCAAGAATGAGGGGGTGGAACTTCAGAGTCACAAAAACTAATCAACAGCAAATGTAGCATTGGCAAATATGGCCTCTGCTGTCCAGTAAAATCTTTTTCACTTTTATGTTGTGCACTTAAAAGTGCACTAAAGACTTTAAAGATGATTATAGTTTATTTTTAACCTTTTTATCTAGGTAAAGATACTATAATTTAAAGTCTTGGGATAATTACATGCTTTATGGTTGTCAGTAGGGTTCAAAATTAAATACTCTGAACCTCTGACTGCAGAGGTTCATTCTATTCTCAGCTGTGTGTTGGGGTCCATCCCCAGCCATCTATCAGTTGTGTTTAAGAGTGGGGGGAAAAAAGCATTACTCCAAGTACAAAAGACTGCAGGAATGCTTTGTGCTTAGAGACTCAGTTACTGTTTAGCACTAAAACTGACAGACTACTATAATTTCATTGCGGGGGATGTTATAATATTGTTTTCTTCCTGGCAGTGTACTGCTCTGGAAGTCAACAGCATACTGTAGAATTTAAAGTAAGTATAAAAGCTGTCTGCCTTTACAATTAAAAACTCCGAGCATGTCCTGATTTTGTAGCCTTTTGTGGTAGAGGGAAAGCTATACATAAAGTAAATTTTAAAAGTTTCTTCCAAGCCTCTCATTAATCTCTGCTTGAGCCTTCTGCCTTTTAAACAACTGATAAGGGACTCTGCTGTTAAAATATTAAAAAACTAAACAAATGTTCAGTTTTATGGGTTTTGCTGTATGACTGTTCCTAACAAAATTGACAAAATTTATAGTAGATTCTACGCAGTGGAATCAATTTGCATTGTTTTGGTTCCATACCTGAGGGAAGTGCTGGCAAGAAGGGAGAGTGGCTTTGAGCCACAATATGCCTTAACAAACAGAGGCAAAAAAATGGCAGTATCAGTGGCAGTTACTGCTTGTTCCAGTGCAAGTAAAGCAACTAGCTTTGAAAATCCCCCACAAATGCAGATCATCTTCCCAGAAAATGTGCAGTTTGTTGGAGTGAGGGCCCCATCTAACTGGCAATTAGAAATGAAAATTTGGGGTTTTTGATTCAGTTGTCCTGCAGGGACTGGTGCACCATTTAGCTGTCGTCACCTGGATGTAGATGTATATGACTGAAATAGTAGCATCATGTTTCAGCACAATGCTTTGTAAAGCTGCAGTATTGGTCTTAGTGTCCGGCTTTGTTAAGGCCTGGTGGCCTACAAAGCTCATTGGGGATTGAAGCATTCAGATGTATCATCAGATGGAAGTTGTACAGCCTCTTCCAATAATTTTCTTATCCTGAAAACCTCACTTCTCTCTATATTTTGGTATTGCCAGCACTGCTTAAAAGCCCATGGTTTCCATTGCTTGGTTTATCTGAAGGTTTGTCATTGTTACAGTAGCACATCATGCTTGCTTTCCTTGTGAAACCACTGCTGGGCCATCGGGGGCTAAAAACTGCTGGGATGGAGACTGCTGTTTACTCTAGCTGTGTGTCTTCTGGAGAGTGTTAGTGCCCCGCCTCTTTTGCTGACTGATCAAATTCAACAGGTATAAACTCAAGGATACAGTATTTCCCAGAAATGGGAATGGTATGTGCCCCCCTTTCCTCCCTTCATCTTTCAAGAGATCAAGCTGTGGAATGGGGTTAAGAGTGGGAAGTTACCAGCCTCAGGAGGTCATTGCGTTGAAGGTTCCCCGGTAGCTTTGCAGTTTGATGCAGCAGAATGTGTGTTAACTTTCCACTCATTTTTCAACATTTTATGTTTATACTTGAATTTTTTTCTAGTGAGAGCAAACTTTTCAGTTGAAGTCACTCTTAGCAACAAGATGCTTTGAAGAAGTTTGCAAAATAAACAGAGGGAAATAATGGCTCTACTGAGTGTGAGTTGCCTTTTTCCTTTTCTTTGCTTGTCTTCCAGAAACAAGAGGGATTGCCTTAAATGATACTGTTTTCTGCAGTGGTGGTCTTTTTGGCAAAAACTTATGCTGTTTCAGGTTTGTGGAGCAACTGAAATGATGTTGACCCAGTTATTTTTCTCCTGATGATTATATTTGTATTTTCCTTGAGAAGAAAAACTTTTCTGTTGTATTAAAAACAAACAACAAAGGAAGCTAATTTTCCCAAACTTGGAGTGTAAGCGAATCACCTTTTTTTCTGAAAGCAACTGGAACATGGCATTTCTGTCTGCCACTCAGCCTTTGCATGCTGGAAAAAGGCATAAGGAGTCCATGCTGCTGCTGAAATACACAGAGCATGATTTTGTAAAGAAATGCTAGATTTGCCAAACTATTGTGGTATGAAGAGCAGATTTTGGTGCCTTAATGTTTTCCCTGATTCTTCTGCTGTGCTTAGAATTGGATAACAGTCTTCCCAGCTTCAGCCAGGAGTCTCTGACTTCTTCCGCCTCATCTGCTCCACCTGCTTGGTTTCTTGCACTATATCCTGCTTCTGAACAAGGCTAATATATTTCTCTTGTATGGCTGTAATTTTATGAGGGCAACAAAGGTTTTTATAAATAGTAGATGTGAGTATGAAGTGGAGAAAATCTCAAGTATGGTCTGCAGGAGGTTGGAGCATGGTCAGTTTGTACGGATTGAGAGACTGCAGATCTCTGGCTATGTAAATTATGAATTGTATTATAAATTACGATCCTAAGTTTATTTCAGTTAATGAAGTTCTTTCTGCCTCTGAGGAGAGGCAGAAAGAACTTCATCAACTGAAATAAACTTAGGATCATACAGTCCGGTTCTGTAGCTTGTGAGTATTAGCTGCTTGTAAATTCCTAGCATATTTTACTACAGCTATATACACAGTAAAGAATTTTATTGCTTTTAGCAACAGAAAGATAGGGAGGACAGTACTGGTGTCTTGTGTCTGGAAAGTAGTATCTGTCACTAGAAGTGGCATTTTTTCCTGTGCATTTTCTATGCCAGAGTGCAGACAGGCTTGTTTGTTCATTGCTAAGTGCTAGTCCAGCAGCATTCAGTGTTTGCTCTGATCTGACACATGGTTTTGGCTTACAGAATTTAGAATATACAGTTTTCTGCTAGAAGGACATAATGTCCTGTAATGTTTTATAGCAATTTATATCTTTGATATAGAGGAAAATCTGTAGTGCAGGATTTCATTTTCAGTTCTTTGTAATTATACAGTATTCTTGCTTATTTCTGTTAGAAAAGATTTCAAAGACATCCTTCTGCTGTTGAGGTAACATGTATACAGAAAAGAGAATCAGTTATGGGCATGCACTTTTGATACTCAGCTATTTTCAAGTCAAGGATTTGCCTACAGAATGGAGAGATCAGATGTGTGTGTGTGTGTGTGTGTATTAAAAAAAATTGCCTGGCTTTCATATTCTAGTAATGGTAGGCGTGTGTCATTATTTGAATTGAAACTTGTACCTAATGCCAAAACAGCATTTAGAATTGCAAAATTTGCAGAATCACAGAATCAATTAGGTTGGAAAGGACTTCTGAGATTCAGTCCAACCTTTGACCACACCACCTTGTAATTCAGACCATGGCACCAAGTGCCATGTCCAGTCTTTCCTTAAACACCTCCTGGTACGGTGACTTCACCACCTAATTGACTCCAAGAACATAATTGGAAGATTGAGCTCTTTGAGTCTCTCATTATGCTTGAAACTAAAACAAATTTAAAAGGTTAGGGTCACAGGAAACTTAATGAGGTGGAGGTTTTAGTTCTGTTTTAAAATGTTGGCTCTTTGCTTGTAGGATTACAATTTGTTCTTTTCAAGAAGATCATTATGCATGTGGATGGTGTGCTCTCATTAAGTTTATCAGAAAATAGAATGTGCAAAACCAAATATAGTATTGAAATGCTGAAACAGGAATGAAAATAAAAGGGAGAAGGGAATTGCATTGATTTCCTGAATGAGCAGGTTGCAGCGGTGTGGGCGGGCTGTGGTGGATCTGCTGACTGGCCATGGGCTGTGTGGGAGAGCTCCCAGATGCTGAGCTTACATGTGCTCCTACTCGTTTTCTTCCTTTTCATTCAAACGATCGTTTTAGCAGTGGGGGGGCTTTGTCTGTTAGATACTGTTAGATTGTGGCTGCTTACAGAGCAGGAGAGTCTGATAACAAGCAACAGATGGCAAGCAGATTTTAGTAGGAAGTCCAGTCTCATTTTGTTCAGTGCTCCCAGGTAAGGAGGTTACTTGGTAAGGATGGAAGTGTGTGTGTTTTTGAAGAACTGCTGCTGCAGCTCTGATTTGAGCTATACCATGCTGCTTCTGCTAGCAGAGTTGCACACAGTGTGATGAAATGGAGATCGCTGTGAGTCAGGAAGACAATAAATTATAACTGTGTGGCTATGACAGCTCAGTAGGAGCACCTATGGATGGAAAAAGCATTACATACTTTTAAGCTGTTGATGTGAGATAATTTTTTTACCACTTTAATGAAAGCTTAATCAAATGAGCACATAAAGCTTGGAGAGGAAAATATTTCTTTTACACAGGAAATAAAACTGCACAAACAAACATGTACTGTTAGCAGAGCAAATTTTATTTCAAATGCAGAGCTTTAAGATTGAAAATACAATCTGTGAGAATGAATTTTTTTTTAGGAAGACTCTTCTGTATAGACAAGATTTTCAGTAGAGTGTTTATTAACACATGAAAAATAGCTTTCTGTTTAAAATACACAGGGATCAAATTAGAAGTAAAATCACCATGGTCTGTGGCGATTATGTGCAGCTGTAGGAATTCACTTCTGCTTGTGTAATGGGTCTTTCTGCTTTAAAAGATTAACAACCACCCCCACCCCTAATTTTAGAATATATGCATTTTAGGTGGACAACAGTCTCAGCTTTCCTAGTGGTTCAAAAGTCATGCAGTAAAAGATATTCTGGACTTAAAATATAAATGATAATACATCAATTCTAATATCATAGCACTGCAGTTATTTTATAATGCTTGTACAATAATCATAACTCTTGAGAGAAATATTTTATACTTTTGTTGCATGCTGGAGCATTATGTGTAGATTTTTTTGGGTCAATCTCATTAGTCCAAGTAAGCCACTTGAAATACTTACAGGATAAGGAAAACCCTTTCTAAAAACACAGAAAAACCCTCCAGAAGCTGAAGAGTTAATGGTGGGGTTGCACTGGATTCAGTGTATTTGCAGATGTTGCTGCAACCAACTGCTGATTTTTCTCCCATCCTGTCAGGGAACTCTGCCAGCTGTGATTCATGGAATGATTTTTTTGCGCTGAGTAATCTGTGGTTTTTCTTTTTTCCTCTTCCCTCTCCCTTATTTTTATCCTGAACTAAAGCACTATTCATTTCGGCTAAAGGGAGGAGAAGCTTCCAAAGCATTAATACAAAACATTAAATACACTGTGTTTTGAGTGGTGGAATTGTAACAAATTTTAAACTTGCAGTAATTTTACTTGGTCTTAGGCAGTCTAGTCCAGTGTGGGAAAACAGTTTTAGAATAGAATCAGCTTTTGGTTTTGCTAGTCATATGGTTTCACAGTTGTCTTAAGACTTCTGTACTAGTATTGCTAAAGAACATCCAACTTCTGTGCTGATATTATGCCTTCTTTCTCACAGATCGCTCAGAAAGAAATAAACCAGACTGCCGCTCTTCAGGGTAAGAACTGTATTTCTCTATTTATTCTTCCCTTCTCTTTTTTTTTTTTGCCCTAATGTTTTTCCTTTTATTGGGTGAACTAGGAAATTAGCCAGAAATATAAAAATGTCATTCTTCTATTTCTCTGTTTTGGTAACAGTAATGTAAAATAAAATAAGTTTTGTGTTAAACAAAATAAGTTTGTGTTTAAAATAATTGTTTTGTATTCTTTATGGGCAAAGTTCTTTTTTCAAGAAATTAAATAGGACTTGCTACATTGTAATTGTATTCACTGAAATCCCAAATACTTCTTTGTGTATCATGCACAGGGTTGTTTGGTAAAACTGTGGTTTAAAACAAGAAGCCCTTCATGACTTTTACTACTTTGAGCTGTTTGCTTCTATAGCAAGGAAAATAATTCTTGGTTCAGTCAAAAATAGCAACACTTTTTTATTTATTCCATTAACTCTGATTCCATCATACCCAAGGTTTCACAAGAAACAAGCAAAACTGTTTTAAACAAAGCCCATACACACACACCAACACGTTGTGTTTATTTAGAATTTCCATCAGGACTTGTCATGAACTTCTATGCTATTGATTTGCAAGGCCATATTTTCCCTTAAGCTTCTGAATATTCTGTAGTTCTTCTAAGCTTCTGAGTATTCCGTAGTTGTTCTTATACTCTGATTTTTAAATAATCTCTTTCTCTATTGCCTCGTTTTCAAACTATCTTTCAGTTCTCCACTGGGGAATAGGATTTTGTCCATGTCGTGTGGTAGATTGTGGAATTCTAATGAAAAAAAGTGATAGAGCAGACCAGCGAACACTGGCTCTCCCATTCCTTTGTGAAAAGTCTTTCTAAAAACTTCCCCTGATGTCTACGCTTTTGACATGACCTGACCTTTTCATTTGATATTTACAGTCTACATTTTTTCCTTTTTGGTACAGTTTTACAGTACGGTGGCTAGGATTTATAGCTGAAAGAACAGTGTAGCATTTTCTTACAGCACACTTGATGTGTTGTATCTGTTGTGTGATGTGATGGGAGAGGATGTTTTTCCCTTCCCGCTCCCATCTGCCACAGCACTGTAGCTGATTCCAGCAGCATGTTTAATTTGCAGGGGGGTATTGCCATTGTCTTTGAATACTTTTATCTGCTTAAAAGGTCAATCACTGCATGTGCTGATTTTCTTTAATACTTAAAAATACTGAACTTTTCTCTTTTCTTTTTTTTTTAAATTTTGTGGTTACAGTCTAAATGTTAGAACTTTCATTAGATCATGTCATATTACAATAATGTCAAACAAATCCAAATCATTATCAAAAGGAAATATTAATTTATCAAAATGTTTAGTTTAAGGTTGAACTAGTTTCAGTCTCTTCCCCTTTCTTCTCCCTAGTTGTTCTCACCAGTATCTTTTTGCTCTGGAGTGTGTTTTACAACTTTGAATTTGAACCAAAAGCAAAGTAAAACTTCAGATTTTTTTTTTCCATGGAATTGGAAAGTCAAATGTGGACCAGCCTTGGCAATAAAACACTGCCCTAAGTTGCCTGGACTACAGTTTCCAAATTCTCAGGTGGAAAGCACAGAGTAATTAACAGTGTAATGTAAATTGCTCATAATGTTGAGAGAAATGCAGCTTTCAGTAATCTTTCATTCCTGTCAGTAGTGCATGTGCTTTCTGACCATATCTATATATCTTCTACCCCCTTCTCAGTCTCACTGGTCATTGTAAATTCATCATGAGATGTGCGGAAGACAAGCCGCCATTTAAAGGGTAGTGTTGTTTTGTGCATGTCTCACTGCTGTTTCTAGACTGGAACAGGAGCAGCCTGCCTTACTTAAACGATGTATTCTGCTAATTGATATTGCTACACTCAGTGGTTCATCTCTCATTATAATTAGAAGCATTATTCTGTGGTGACAAATTGCTGGGCGAGATTCTTATCCCAAGTCTGGCCGTATCATGCCCTGGAAAAGAGCAGCAGTTGCATCCAGGCCAGAGCCCCTTGATAGAAGACCTGAGGGAAAACTAAATTGTGAAGTATGCACAGCTAAAACTGAAGTGCAGAGCACTCTTCTCTTGTAACATAGGCAGTATTTCCAAGCTGTTTGAATATTACTGGGGACCGTTTTATTCCATTTTATGATGAACTACTGCACTTTGGACACTGTCCTCTCTGGGAGCAGTTCATGACAAGGGAAGAAGAAAATACAATGGTTCAGAGGCATTTTGGCTACTTATTCCTTAAACTGAATGTTGAGGGATGCATAGCTTAAACACACAAGATACTATCCCTCTCATGGTCTCAAGTGGAACAAAAATGTCACTGCTGGTGAGACTGCAGGTCTTGAACTCAAGGTCTGGAAACAAGAGTTTCTGCACTAGAATTTCTATGAAGTATTGAATGTGGACATGGGTAGACCAGCTAACAAGATGAAGGAATAAGCAGTGAGCCTTAAGAAAGGTATATTACCTAAGATGAAATAGCAGATGTAGATGTTTCCAAGAGAGATTCAGAGAAGTAGTTTATTGTTTCATACAAAACTCTGATGAGATCTTCCCCAGAAGTCTGTCAAGTCTAAGTGGGGAACACTGGGATAAGAAGAGACCAAGAAAAGGCCCAGTTATTCACCACCAACTCTTCCTTGTGCGTTGTAAGGTTGAGTTGTGGTCTGGAGCATGATCATTGTAACAGAAAGGTCACATAACAGTATTCCTTGTGATTTCAAGGTTCTTGCCCTTTCTAATCTCCTGTTCTTATATATGTCTCTGCCTATGTATTTCTAGACATATTTCAAGCTTGTGCTTGAGTCTTTGCAGTATTAGGGATGAAGGGTTTATATGTAGTGAGACAGGATCAGTTTTAAAACATACTTTTGGACATAATTCACTTGCAGTGAAAGACATTAAAAAACCTGTTCAAGGTAAAACAGTGGCTATATAAATAGTCATTAATATAGTACTTTATTATAGGGTGATGCCATTTAGAAGAATTTTTACAGCAGTATCATGAACTTTGACAATTATTCTGGTTTGGTTATTAGCCTGTCAAATGTTTAGCATGGGAGAAATGCTACAGAAAGAGGGAGCATTCTGAGAGTGATACAGGGATCTAGCATGGCTTGGGGAAGAAACCTGGAGAGTGGATGAACCAAAGACCACAGATAATGATTTAAAGGGAGGAAAACAGGTAACCTTTACAAAATGTGCATTATTACATTATCTTCTGCCTCTTTAGGTGATTAGCAACCATCTGACACTCAGGAGAGTTTAGACAAAGCAAGGAATAGCAGAACAGGGCCTGTGTATCTCTTTCGTGTACTGCTCTGCACTGATTTTTTGTTAAATATAGCACATTAGTAAGATCAAAACAAATGTTCACTGAATCCAGATAATACCTATTGCTATGTTAAATTTTTATCAAGAGACATCTAGTTTCATGACCTAATAGCCACCCTTCAATTGCTACATTTCAGACAGTATGAAAATATATCTCTACTGGTAGCAGTGGTCTGTAATTATAATTCTTGATTTTACTGTCAAGTCATGCTTGTACTGTTGTCTCTGATAGCTTCAGGTCATGCACTGCTGTAACACAGGTCAATTAGGTCAAAAGAATTAGCTCTTTATTCCTCTAAATGTTTTCAAACTGAAAATTATATGATAGTAATAGAATAGAAGATTTCAGACATCTGCATATTTGCAGTTAATCCCTGAATGTGAGTAAAGCTTGTAGAAGGAACTAGATTTTTTTTTTTCTTCTTTTGGTTAAGGATTATGGATCAAAAAATCCTGAAACATAGTCCTATAATTTGGTATAATACATTGTAGTAGCCTTGACCTTGGATATGAGCAGATGAAGGTAGCTAACAACTGCAGCAATTTATTGAGAGATTTAGTAGGGTATCAGTCACTTGAAGTTAAGTCAGAACTATCAGTGTCTACTGTGAAAAATGGGGAGGGGGATGTAAATAATTAGTTCATTTCTAGAAGCAGATCCTAGGTTTTACTGCATATAGTCTGCCTGGTGACTGTATATTTCAAGTTCTTTTACAGATGGTTGCCTTCATTTGATTGCAGTAAATTGAGCTATTTTTATTTAAAATGCATCAAGTCAACAATACAAATAGACAAAAGTCGTCTTTTGTTCCTTTATAAACAAGCATTTGTAGTGGCTGATCAAAGGGGCTACTGATCCCTTTAGTGAAGCTCTGGTAAATCAAGTGATCATTTTTATGAATGGTATTTTGTATCTGACTTTGCTTTTAGTTGTTTGGTGGTTTTTTTAATGTAACAGAATTCCATTAGTGAAAGCTTCTCTGCATTTCTAGTTCCTCTGCTACGTAATGTTGATTTTGTGAAACTGTGTTTAAGAAATACTGCAGTAACAGTCGGACTATGTCTTAATAATGTGCTTTCCCAGATCATCTGTGAAACCTAAAAAGACACCCTTTCATGACGATCTTAAGTGTTTAACAGAGCATGAAGGGAATCCTAAAGGAAGGCACTGGCTTGAGAATGTGGTGGAACTGTCCCCTCTTTATAATTAAAATGAGGTGGTTTTGCAAATCAGTATGCTTTTGAGGTCTTGAGAAAACAGACAGTAACAGGTTTTTCTATGTTGTAACCATTACAGTCAGTCGTTTAATAGTTTCACCAGATCATAGAATATCCTGAGTTGGAAAGTACCCACAAGGGTCATTGAAATCTTAACTCCTGGCCCTGGATAGAAGCATCCCCAAGAGTCACACCATGGGCCTGAGAGCATTGTCCAAATGATTCTTGAACTCTGTCAGGCTTGGAGCTGTGACCACTTCCCTGGGGAGCTGTTCCAGTGCCCAGACACCCTCTGGGTGAGGAACCTTTTCTTTATATCAAAACTAAACCTTCCCTGACCATAGCTTCAGGTCATTCCCTCAGGTTCTGCCACTTGTCACCACAGAGAAGAGATCAGTGCCTGCCCCTCTTCCCCTCACCAGGAAGCTGTGACTGCAATGAGGTCTCCCCTCAGTTTTCTCTTCTCCAGGCTGAACAGACCAAGTGACCTCAGCCACTCCTCACACAGCTTCTCCTCAAGGCCCTTTGCCATCCTTGTTGCCCTCCTCTGGACACTCTCCAACAGCTCAGTGTCTTTCTGATGTTGTGGCACCCAGCACTGGAGGTGAGGCTGCCCCAGTGCAGAGCAGAGCAGGACAATCCCCTCCCTTGCCTGGCTGTGCCTGCTGCCCCCCAGGGCAGGGCTGGCCCTCCTGGCTGCCAGGGCTCAGTGACTCACATTCAATGCCATGGACCAGGACCCCCAGCTCCCTTTCTGCAGTGCTTCCAGCCTCTCATTCCCCAGTCTGTGTGTACATTCAAGGTTGCCCTATCTGAGGTATAGAATCTGGCATTTGTCTTGTTAAACTTTATGCTGTTGATGAATGCTCTTGGTCAAAGGGGCAGTGTGGATAGACTTCTGCTGCTTTTGTACTGAGAAATCACAGAATGGTGGGAAGGTCATGCAGATCACGTAATCAAGCATGGTGCTCATAGTGGGAAGATGCTGATGCTGGGTCAGGCCCATGATGTTTTTTATAGCCAAGATTAGAAAATCTCCCAGGAATGAGAGATTGAGCCTACTTACTTTCAGCCCACTCTGAGTCTGCTTGTCTGTCATTTACTAACTTTATTTCCAAGTGATAGTGCTGTGGGAAGCACTACCAAAAGAAACAATCTAAGCACGGGACTACTTAGTATCCAGGAGGACCGAATTCATTCACACAAACATCCTGAAGTACAGTTTTTCAACACTGTTGTTTAAAACCCTTATGTTGTCTACTAGCAATGTGTGGACAGCCTTGTCAATGCTTCTGTTTTACACAGGAAAATTTCAGGCTTTTGCCCATGCAGCCAGTGTAACAGACTGTAATACACATCTGAAGTTTGAGACTTTGAACCTTGCTGGCACTCCATCTGAATGGGAAGGGTTGTGTTGGGGGATGTTTTACTGTGATATTCTTATTCATTACATTTAGCTTTTGCTAGCCTGATACTCCCTAGCCTTCCAATTTTTAAGGCTAGGGAGTATCAGGTTACTCTTGCTCTAAGCAGGCTTTTAGGCTGTGAAAGTAGAAATGTCCTGCTTTTGTACCCTCCCAGCAGGTCAGAAATTGGGGTAGTTCTAAAAAGTATCTAGTCTCCTTTCCAAATCCTTGGGGTGAAGTTTCACAATTGCCCTGAGCTGAGCTAAGCCTGTGTTGCTCCAAGAAGGAAAGGTTTCATTCTCTCCTTTGGGCTGCTGTCAGTGCTCATGTGGTTAGTTGGATCACAAGGCTGGTCTCCAGGGAAAAAAAAATAGCTGTGTCTCCACAGATGGAGCAGGTTCAACATAGAGGGGCAGAATGATTTCTTGCAAGTTCCACAATCAGTCAATGGCAGAACTGGAAACAGAGGCTCTGAGTTGTGACTTTTCTTGTTATCTTAAAAGTAGGCTCATGTGACTCCTTTATTTTCAGTCTTAGAGATAAATTTTGGACTTACTCACTTGCTCAGTGCAATCCCACAGGTTAAATATAGATTTAAGCTGGTGCAGTTTGAGATTGGAATCTATTTATTTATCTTTCTTTTATCACATGTTTCTCATCACCACGTGCTTTCACCTTGGAGCTGTTGCTTCTGGGAGTAGAATAAGCTGGAGCAATTTTGTGCAGCTTGTTTCTTTGGTAGCTTCTTTGCCACAATAAATCATTATGCTTAATTTTTAATTTGCAATATTAATTTTTACTCTGTTCAGTTTATACTTATCTGTAAGTGAGGGAAAAAAGAATCACAGGTTGAGCTGAGGAATAAATGGCAGATGGGTTCAGCATAGTTTTTGGCACTTAGGGGTCACAAGACTATCTAGAGCCTGTTCCTGGGGGTGTTTGTTTTAGTGTTGGCAATTTGTCACTGTTGCGTTGGGGATTTTTGCCTATTCATCTCGCAGATAGCAGTAAAGAGTTGTTGTGAAGGGTGTGTCCTAGCCAGCCTCCTAGATCCCTTACTCCTAAACAGAGAAGAGGGATTTGTTTTAATAAAAAGAGTGCTCTGTTCCTGGTTTCTGCAAAGGGAATTCTGAAGGACTGTTTGCTCTGGTGCCCTGAACAACTCTTTCCATTGTCTGGGCTGCTCTCCAGTGCCTATTCTAATTCATAATGGAAAATAACGCTGCAAGTGAGATGGTTGTTGAAAGAATAAAGAGAAAAAGGCTCACCCTCTGTCTTCGCTGAAAGAATTTCACTGCTTCTTTGGGCATCTTATGTACATGAGCAAGTTTCACCATCCCATCAGCTTTCAGAATAGTCTTCTATAGAAAGTACTAAGGACCATCCACACTCCTTGTGCATTAGGAGAATTATCTGGGGCATAAACAGCCACTAGTTCTAAGAAAGATGGTTTCAGGAAGGAAAATTGCACATTTTTTAAGCCAAGTTATTCAGTCATGGTTATAATTTTGCTTCTTTATAATTTTTTTTCTCCCCAAGACATTTCAGTGATGAACAGCAGATGAAGTTTGTGGTAACTGTGTAGGAGGGCTGGGAGAGAATTCTTTCCAAAGGTATTTATAATGCTCTCAAAGAAAACAGAAAAGGAGGAGGAGCTGCTAAGAGAAGCCTAAAGGATGTGTCAGGGTTGAGGAGGCAGACTCAGCAGGTTGTAAACTTACAATGCAGAAGTAGTAATCGTGAGGTTGTCTCTGAAAGAATTTCATGTTGATATTTTAAGAGTGTTGGAGCTTTTGTTTATTTCCCTTGGGATTTATGTAGGTTTCTGTCTAGGCTCAGTATCTACATTTTCTTTTGCCTCTGGAATTTGAGTGGGAGAGCTCAGTTTGCAGTTATATTGTATTCGTTTCTGTGGCCTCTTACTCTGATGTGCACAAAAGAGAAGAGATTGTTATTTCTTTCTCTTTTTTTTTTTGTTCACTTAACAAAGTAGGTGTACCACTCACCTACTTTGTAATTTCATTGTAAGTTATTTCTTTGGTGTCTTTGTTCTTTATTCTAGTATAGGGAATCAGTTACCTTAAGTACCAGCGTCTGATTTGGCAGGTTGAACATTGAAATGATTGATCAAGTACTCTTTTAAAGCATGTAACAATTGCATTCTTACTACATCGTGGGGGTGAAGTATTCCTAGTGAGGCCTGTCACATTGATAATTTCTTCCTCTTAAATGTATTTTAGTATAATGTGCAGTGTAATGTGCAGTTTGCACAGCTGTACTTTTGACTCTGATTCTATCATTTGTGAGAGATTGCATTTCTGATTTTTTACAAAATTTCTCTATTCAAAAGTGGTATTTGAATATGAGCCATGTTTGCATACTGCGTTTGTCCTAGTTTTGGCCATCTGTGACAAATCACAGGCTCAACTGAGCTAGTATTAGCCCCTAGTGTAGACAAGGATGAGCTGCTTTTTCATCTGTTCCAGCTGCTTCAGCTTCAGGAAGAGAACTAAGATCCAGTGATACAAAATGTCATGTTGCCTGTTCCTTCGGAGGCTTAAAACCTATGGCAGGTCGCCAGCAGGTCTCATGCCCAGGAAGGTCCATGGAAAGCATTCATAGAAGTATGGTCTTTATAAGTATGCATAGCTGCATCTTATTCTTGGGAGCATTGTTGTTACAAGAGGTTTGTCATCTGACTGTGTTGAACATTGTCATCTCCTGAGGCTTGAGGCAAAGGTTGACTTCTAATTAAAGAGGAGGTCCAAATCTAATCAGGGTGTTCCAACCACAAGCAGTAATTACTGTGTTAAATCTCCCTTTGATCTATAGCATTATAGTCTGGTTGAAGAAAAAGAAGTACCTCAGTGATATCACGTTTTTATTAGGCAATACTTTTGCTTGGAATAAATGCTTAGTAAAAAGAAACAGCTTTGATTTTACTATTATAATTCTTCTATTTCATTTCAGTGGACTTCTGTTTCTCCATCCCCTTACACACCAATATCCGGTATCTAGTATTAGAGTATCTAGTATTAGAACCTGAGAGGAGGTTGGAGAAGTGAGAGGACTAGAGGAAATGGCCTTAAGCTGAAACAGGGGAGATTGAGATTAGATATAATTTAAAAAAAAAAATTCACTGTTATGGTAGTCAGGCATTGGAGTAGGTTGTTCAGGGAGGTAGTGGAGTCACCATCCCTGGAGGTGGTCAAGAGACATCTGGATCTGGTGCTGGATGATACAATTTAATGGTTTAGTGGTTCAGGGGTTACAGTTCCAATGCCTGGTTGACGGTTGAACTTGATGATCTTAAGGTCTCTTCCAAACTTGTTGATTTTATGATTCCATGAATACAGTATTAGTTCAAACAATCCTGATATAATTTTGTGATTGGACCAGGTCAGGAAGTGTCACAGTTTCTTTGGACAACTGTTTTTTAAAAGTCTCTGTTGTTTTATTGCCTTTTTACACAGCCCCTTCTAAAATAATAGGTCCATGAATAGCTGAAAGCATGTAGTGCTCTTGACAGGTGAAGTTTGGGCAACCAGGAAGAAAGAGAACAATATGATGGGACAAGTACATTAATGACAGCTACTGGAGAGGCTTTCTCACCACACCTTACTGGTGTATAGGACAAAAGATTATTTGCTTTACTATTCAATCTATCTTCTTCCTTCTAAGGTTGTTGACAAGGAAATGAGTTCTGTTAAATGAACTTTTTACAGGGTGAACTGACTAGAAATGCTTTCTGTTAATAACAGCATTTATTTTTTTCACCAAAGACAGATCTGAAATGACAACACAGTTCTCTGGTGCAACTTGAAGCCATTTCCTCTTGTCCTTTTCCTTGTTATTTGGCAGAAAAGACAGACCCTCACATTGATATAACCTATTTTCATGTGGTTGTAGAGAGCAATAAGGTCTCGCATGACCTTCTCCAGGATAAACACCTCCAATTCCCTCAGCTGCTTGTCAGTAGATTTGTGCTCCAGACCCTTCACCAGTTTTGTTGCCCTTCTTTGGACACTCCCGGTACTTCAGTGTCCATCTTGTAGCCAGAGGCCCAAAACTAAATACAGAATTCATGGTATGGCCTCACTAGTGCCGAGTACATAGCAACAATCACTGTGCTGGTCCAGCTGGCCACACTGTTTCTGAGGCAGGCCTGGAAGGCCACCTGGACATATGCTGGCTCATGAACAAACACTATCAACCAGCATCCCCATGCCCTTTCTCACCAGGCAGTTTTCCAACCATTCTTCCTGTAGCAATGCCTGGGGTTGTTGTGACCCAGGTAAAGGACCCTGCTCAAGCAGGGTGATGCTACAGCACATTGTAGGGATTGTGTTCAGGCAGTTCTTGAGTATCTCCAGTGAGAGAGACTCCAGAACCTCTCTGGACAATTTGGCACAGTCACCTGCACAGTAAAAAGTTCTTTCCTGTGTTCAGTGGAACTTCCTCTGCATCAGCTTCTGTTCCTTCCCTCTTGTCCTCTTTCTTGGCACCACTGAGCAGAGTCTGACTCCATCCTTTTGTCATCCTCCCTGCAGATACTGAGACATTGATGAGGTCCCCTCTCAGTTTTCTCAAGGCTGAATAGGCTCTATCTTTCAGCCTGATATTTTAAGGGAGATGCTCCAGTCTTATTGTCATCTTTGTTCCCCTCCTCTGGACCTGCTCCAATAGCTCCATGTCTCTCCTGGGGTCAGGAGCCCTGAACTGGACTCAGCACTCCAGAGGTGCCTCACCAGAGCTGAGCAGAGGGGCAGGATCACCTCCCTTGTCCTGCTGGTATTGCTCTCTGAGAGAAGTGGTACTTTGCATTTATTAGCCAATAGTAGGTTTTCATTAGGGTTTTTTTGAATTCATCCACACTTTTAACACCCACAGTGTGTTGTGGCAAGCAGTGCCAAAGCTTAACCTCTCACTGCATGTTGAAAAGTCTCTTTGGCTCTTTTGAGCTTGGTGTCTGCTAGTTTTGTATAATGCTTTCTATGTTCTGTAGTGTAAGAGACTGAGCTGTCATTCCCTATAGCTTTGCTGCTTCTTGAGAAAGTTAAAATGGTGTTGTTTTGCTTTTAAATAGATCATGTCAATCAAATAGGTGGTCTTAAGGAAAAGGTCACTATTACTTTTGGAGGCCCAGAGGCATTTTAGCAATTGGCAAGAAGGCGGACTGATACAAGAAAAAGCGCGTGAATGTTTTACTGCCTTTGGGATTAAGGGCATCACTGAGAGGGGAGATTAGAGAAATTACCTGCTTATGTTATCTAAATTCAGGGCCTCTGAGTTGAACTGGAGATTGAAAAAAAGCAATATTTATTTTGTACACCTGTCCCTGTAAAAATTATGGATCAAGGGTTAAAGGTCAGAGATGAAGAGGGTAGCCTCACTGGTCTCTGGTTTTTTTGGGTTTTTTTCAGTTGCTGGAGTCAGCTGATACTTTGTGGCTCTTTTTAATTTCCTCTGCCTAATTCATCTGATAACATATGACACATTGATTGAAGTGCATGGAGGAGCATGTGGTGTGTTTGGGGGATACTTACAGGTGAGGGAAGGGCATTGATACCTGTGGCTGTGAAATGTTTTGGAGAGATCTTTCTAATGGCTGTTGCTCTGACAAGGTCCGGTTCAATCTGTTCTACAAGGTGTTTGTTTCTGAAGCTAAATTTAGTTGGGTGGCAAAAAATGATAGTGATTATTTCTTCCAAGTTGTAATCATCCATTAGAGACTGCAGTATTTACTGTCTTGCTATATAATTTGAGGTCCATGATGTTGTAAGACAGCCAGGATATATGATTGAGGGTGGAGGGAGTTCCTTTTGTCTTGTAGTATGTTTGCATGGTGACTTGCTCAAAGATGAGATCTCTGGAGAAATGTCCCTGGAGGTTAAAAGCCTTCTCTCAGTTGTTGAGGTTGGTATTTTGTTTTTACAGCAAATTCAGTGCTGTTCCCACCTATTAGGATTTTGCAGTGGGATAAATACAGGTTTTGTGGGCATCAGAATGATTTAAAAAGTTTCTTTGGCTGTGTGGGTCGATGCTTCTATTTCACTCTTGGAAAATAATTTGAGTATGTATAAACTTGAATGCTTTTCCCCAGCCTGGGCTAGTGAAGGTGTTAACTTTACCTATACACTTTACCTATACTATACCTTACCAACCTTCTTGTAGAATCAGAATTAAAAGACTTGAAAAATAATCTTTGATGCATATGTTTTTGGAGTTGACCTTAAACTCAGAGCTGCTGGATCACTGTGAATGTATAAAAAGGACTGAAGTGTAAGGTTATGTTTAAACTCAGAGGTAAACATTGCATACCTACAAATATGTGAATGTATGGTTTGTTGTTGTGTAGTGCAAATTTCTGGTGAATCATTTTCTGTATTTTGTAACCAAAAGCTTTATGAATATCTGTGGCATGGAAGAAAAGGAAGCATTTCAAGAAGGGCAGGGGAAAAGTGTTCAGGAAAACATGCCATTTCTCTGACTGAGCTGCATGCAGGGTACCTTCTGGAAAGACAGGTCCAATGAAGGGTGTGGTTATGAGATTTTATTTGACAATTTCTATGCACTGTGCATTCTGTAAGGGCCACTGTTCCAAGTTCATCGATCTCACATACTGTAGGGTGTAACTGGGTGAGTCAGCAGTACATTGCAACAAGATGTGATCATGCATGAAAATTGTTTTACTTTTGTGAGATTTTAATGTAAGAGGGCTGAAAATTAGTGTTTCTGCTGCTTGTTAAATTATTTCTTTATAAGTACAAATGGCCTATTTGAAACCAGTATGTTTCTTTATATGGATGACCTTGTAGTATTCTTAAACACATCTTTTGGCTGTTGGTTCATATTTATGTTGTACAAGGGATTTTGGTTTTTTTTTGTTTCTCCTTTTTCAGCACTCAGTTAAAGCTTTACTATGTTTGGAGCATATGTATTAATATTTCTGTCATGTCGGCTGTCCTTCACAACAAATGCCTTTACTGCCAACACACATCTATAATTAAAACAATGAGGAAATTCCCTTTGTTTCCTCACTCAGCTAAAGGTTAAACTCCAGCACATTTCATGCTGCTTGTTTGACTCAGCTGGCCTATAAGAAAGTTGAATTAGGCTGAAGGAGCACAGAAATCCTATGGCATGGGACTTGTCAAAGAACTTGGCATTGGCAATTGTTGTACTTTGAAATTCTCAAAGGCGGTCAACTGATTTTTTTGGCACTGAGGTCACACCAGTACTGGATGCTTCTCATAATCCCAGTTCTGTGGGTTAGGTTGAACTTTACATTTTAGATCCCAAACATCTGTCTTTTGTATTGCAGTGCTGGAATCCTGCTGCAAATGTTTGACTAGGCAAGATCCAGATACTATTTCAACTGCTGAGTGTGGAACCTATTTAGTAGTGTTCCTGGGAAGTGAGACTCAATGATTCACCTGTCAGAGGCCTCGGTTGCCTCAAAATTCCCCAGGAACTCCTTCCTTATTACTCTAGTTTCTTCTCAAAGGACGCCCAGTAATTGAAGCAAGTGGGCGTATCTTTTACAGATTTTTACACAGGAAACAAACATACCTAGGCAAAATCAACCTGTACCTTGTTGCCGTGGTCTGATTACTGCTGTGATGGCTTTGAAGTCTGTATTCTTGCAAGCACTTGAGCTTTCTCCACTGCATTCCTCCCCTCCAGCATATGCATCATCTGGGTCTTGCTGAGTTCTTGCCCTTGCAGTCAACACCCTTTTGTTCTTGCTTGTTCTTCTCTGGAGCAATGTTCTTTTGTGTTTCTATTCTAAAGCTCCTCTGTTTTCGAAAGTCCAGCTGAAATATACCCATCTTTTTATTTCTTTGGGTGATTTCCCCACCCATTCCCTATTGTTTTCACTTTGCTGATCTGCACATAAGTGATTTAGTAGGGATTTAAGATACTCACTTGCTATAAAAGTAGTGTTGTTATTTTGTTACAGTCATTATTAATGTTTCTAGTCAGATGAGAACATTGACATACCACTTTTTCCCTTTACAACACTTTAAAGATAATCTTACCACTATCCTTGTATGTTCTATGAAATATAGAAACTATTTGAAGAAAATCTAATATTCATGCTTTATAACAGTTAAAGCCCTGTAAAGACATCTTGAATCCTGTGGATCCAGATTTACTGGTTTTCTTTATGCCTTTGTCCTGCTCATCCTTCATGATTAAACCGGGTTTTATTCATCTATGATGTCAATTACAAAGGTTCTGGAGCTCATTTAGCCACCAAGTTATATTTGATGTACAGAGATGTATGAAGCAAGCAGAATGTCCCATCAGTGGCTAGAGAAGGCTTTGATTTACTGACTGAAATGCAACTGCAAATAGTTGAATCAAAAAACCATTCTTCAGAAATAGGCTTTGTTTTGTACTCTTGAACTGTAAAAGTAGGGCACTGTCATCTTTCCCCGTGTGCAAATGCAGAAGCTCTGTAGACTTTAATGGTAAAGTATTTCCATCATCAGAAGCTGCACTTTACATCTAAATTGTTCTATTTGAAAGTGCTGGTTCTTCCCTTCTGTTTTTTAACTGTTACTTTCGTCTCTGAATGTAATCCTGGCTGGGCCCAAATATCCTGTTCCTATCACTAAAACAATTCAGTGATACTTTCATTTACATTTACAGTGCTACATTGCTATTATGCTATTATTAAAATTATAGGTGTTTTCTACTCCTAGAATTATTTACTACCAAGATTAAATTGCCATTAATCATAAATACTATTTACTGATTTTAATCAAAACATACTAGCTGGCTTATCATAACAATGAGTGTGATATGTTGATAGATGGCATAGTGGGGAGCCTTTTTAGCTGTTACAGGAGGGCCAAAGTCTTCTTGTAGCATACATTTTATTGAGAGCTGAAATCAGTCACTATGCAATGAAGACTGAGAATTACTTAAATCATGCTCTAGGCATTTGCCTTTCTGGAATGACTGTGTTTATACAATCATCTTGGGGTTAGAGGCAGTTCACCTCGGGTTGTTGACTGAAAGAAAATGCTGTAGGAAATCTATCTAGAATGTCTGTGTCTCAGGATCAGGAAAGAGTTCATTCAGGGTGCACACAAACCAAGTGACTCGGATTCACAAAAAATTTGGGAGGTGTTTCAGCTTCAGGGTCTAAGCTGGACATTATTAAATGTGGAAGTCGTTGTAACCTCATGACTTGTAGGCTGCTCTGAGAATTGAAGTGTGAAATGTTATCATCTGCTGCCATGATTTGCTTTGACTTCCTGCCTGTGTTCTGCCTTAAAATTGAAGGTTTCATTGCTAAAATACGATCCCAAAGTATGACAGTGACAAGCACATGAATATGTAATAAGTAGTTGAAGAAACAGCTAGAGAGCAATTCCTGAAAGGATTTCCCTATGCTGATCAATGTGAGCTGTTTTAATTAGCTGAGCAGCTGGATTTTAGCTGCTGCTTAACTACATCCTCACTTGTCCAGACAGTGGGAAGTCGCAGTTGTGGCATTCATTAAGTGATGCAGAAGCAGACATCCTCAGCATATTGATGAGGATTGAATTGTGGCTGGACTTAATTACTGGTTCAGGATTTCTTGCTTTTGAGGCTGAACCCAAGAGAGAAGTGAAGTTGTGCGGGTGTAAGTCTTAATCTCTAATGACCTATCTGTACTATTGAGCATGTGATTTCTTAGGTGGGTAGGTCTTTTCTAGCCTCCTGTACCTGCAGGGCCAGGACAATACCCCATGATCTAGCAGAGAGCATGCAAGTGTTCATTTTACAGAACGACTGTGGGGACTGGCTGCTGCCAACTGTGTTTGTTCTGGTGCTTGTCTGATCTCCTAGTGAGCCAATATGGATGATCAGCACTTACAGGGGGGAAAAGAAAAAAAAAAAAAGAGTAGATCAGCTGATACTGAAGGATTGAGAAGAGCAGCTGACATGAGGTATAGCCAACATTTGGTGATTTACTGTCAGATTAGTGGCAGAGTCATGGACTTAAGGTTTGTTTTGTCAGTGGAGGTTGAGCTGCTTACCCCAAGGACTGCTGCTGACCTCCCCATCCTCTCCCATCGCTTCTCTGGTGCCACCCTGATGCTTATGTGGCTCTGCAGCCAGCTGGAGCAGTTGGCCTGTCTAGCTGAAAATTAATCAGGATATTTGGGATGGGATTCTTGGTTGGTAACAAAACCATATGGCTGATCCAGCAGACTTGTGACCATGTCAGCACCAACACAAGAGACCTGGTGGAAATGGTGAGCATGGGGAAGGCAGGAGTACTGGCTGTGCACTGTCTGCTTTTCTGACACTGATGGGGAAAGTGCCCCTGGACTCCATGTGCCGTGTCAGCTCTTTTACACTATCAACTAGAGGACTGGGGCTCCTCAGCAATGGAGGCATTGAAGCAGCTGACCACTGTGAGTGCATTTTCAGTGTAAATTGACTTCCACAGGATTAATACAATTCTGTCTACTGCACCCATATCATGAATTTGGGATAGCTGTGAGTCTTCTGTTTTAGCTTTAGGAGCTTTTTGGTAGAACTACCTAGTCTGTCTTTGGCCTGCAGGTGGTGGTAAATCTGATCTTTTGCACCACTCCTAATTTAGCTATTAAGTTACTACCATCTTTATGCATTTCAGTCTGCAGTGAAATAGTTTACATGACTGAAAACATTTTGTGCTTAATGTCTTCTAATAAGTTTTTAGAATGTTGTACTGTAGTACACTGGCTGTTATAAAGATGACATGATTTCTAAAGTAACTGAGAGGAATATATGATGCTTTTTATTAAACTAGTGTTTTGCCTTACAGTAATTTCAGCATGAGCCGTTTTAACAGTCTTGGCTCACATTCCAAGAAGTCACAAGACATAAAAAATAGCGATATTTTAATTCTTTTTACTTTGTGTGTGAGCATAAAACAGGGTCAGTAACCATCACAATTAGACATAGGTTTAACTTTTACATGGGTATGTGAACCTAAGGACTGATACTTTATGAAAAGCTTCCTATAACTTGAAGTGAAGGATAAATTTTGAGATGTTGGAAAAATGCTTGAGAATATTAATTTTTTAGAACAAGTGATCATTCTTTTTCTTTATTTTTGTTGGCTTTTTTTCCCCTTTAGGCTTTTTTGTATGTCTAGAGTGATGTATGAAAAAAGTGCAATCAGTTTTCCTTTAGAATATTCATTGTTATGTCAGTTTAGATAAATAAAATACAGGTCCTGGTTCTGATAAAGAGCAGGCAATGTGAAGGGCTGCTCAATTCCTGCTGAGAATCCCATGCAAGCCAATAGGAGAGTGTGGAAGTAGATAAAAAAGAGATGCTGGGACAGGCTATTAGCTTGGAATGTCTTTTGTATCCCAAGCAGTATCACAACCTGTAGAGCAGAAGGCTGTAGATAGCCAGGGGAGACCCTCCCTACATGGCTATGAGTAGGCTCACAGGCAGGAAGGGGACAGTCACAAGCCAGTACTGCCTGTGATCTCCAGAGGTAAGTAAAGTCCATCAATCCTCTGCCTGTTTGACTCAACAGCCAAGCTGCCTCGCTGTCAATCGGCTTGTGGGAATGTGCCCATGAGGTGCCCTCCACTGGACTGGAGACTCTGGTGCTCCTGAACCAACTAAAGGACCAGGAGGGTGAAAAGATAGCTCAGAACCTCCAGGCCTCTTGGCTTAGGTAGCTGTCCTGCTCTGGGCAGACACAGCTCCCTGCCTGCTCCCTTGGAGACGGCTGTGTGATTTGAGCTTTATTCCACTTAAACAGCACCTCCCCTTCTCTGCTGTGTAGGGTCTGCTGAGGTGAGTGATGCTCACACAATTGCTGAGTTGGGTCAGGAGTCACCCTGCAGCAACAGCCTTCTGAGAAACCTGTTAGCTACACTGAAATTGTGTGTGAAGAGAGACAGTGCTCAGTTGAGGAAGTGTTGAAGCACAGCCCCAGATGAGGGAGAAACCATGGTTTACAGTAAGTGCACTTACTCCACTGAATAGTTTACAGCTCTTTGCCCAGTCTACCTTGTTGCAATTTTATTTTCCTAATGCACTGATCTGAAATATGCTTTTGAAGTATTTTTCTCAAGTATTTATATTTAGAAAACCTGTCCTTGAAACCCAGAGTAGGGCCTGCCAGAAAGAGTGAGTAGGTGTTTTAACAACTTGAAACACTCCACTCCAAGTTCTTTATCTTTCAGAAATGGTGACCCATAGGACCCTTTTCAATTGCTGCTGACTTGAAGTACCCAACTGCTTTCAGCATAGCAGGCACAGCAACTTACAGATCCCCTCTGAACTTACTGAGTGGGTTTTTCTGGGTGTGACGTGGGTTTTGAGGAGCTGGCGGGGAAGCTCATCAAAGCTATTGCCTTAGCTGGAAATGAAACCAAATTTGTGATTTAAATTAACAGTTAGCAAGGTCTAGGATAAGTGTGCAGATGTCAGAGGAGTTGCTCTGGTTGTTCAGTCCTTCCTGCCAAAAGATGTGGGGGTGGGTGGGATGGCTAGTTTGCATCTTTACTTATTCCGTATTAGATATGACTCTGGTGTTGTTGCTGATGTTTATGAGATTCTTTAATACTTTGGAACTTCCTGCTGTCTGCACGGTTTTCTTCTCGCAATACGAGTTTGAACTTTGCTTGTGTACATTGCGGGGTGGCACAGGAGCTGCTGTCTCCCATCCCCACTGCTAGTTATTGCCACTCTGTCCCCTCGGGTGTTCTCATGTCTTTGTGGGGGAGTCGCATTTTGGATGGATTAATATTTCCTTGCCATGTGCATTTGTGAGGATTTTTTTTTTCCCCTGACTTCTGGTTCATTGCTGTGCCTTATGAACAGGAGGAGGAGGTGGGAAAGAGGCAAGAGCCATGCAGTACAGTAATTGCTGCAGCTCCTACCTCATCAAATAGGAGAATTAAATTTGATTTTGTTATGTTAATTATTTGGATGGCTTGAAAGAAAACATGTCATTAACTGTGGAGCAAAGGAGGTTATTAGTAACCTTATCACTTCTCTCTTTGCAACACAGAATAAGAGACCAGGAATTGCTTCCTATGGAGCAGGGATGGGTAGGCTCAGCATAAGGTATGGGTAAAATCACCAGCTGCCCCAAGAACAGCATCTTATTTAAATTACTGGGGTTTAGTATATAATGAAATTATGAAGTTTGCAGCTCCTATACAGGGCTTCATGAAGAAAAAAAAATAATGTGTCTACTGTTTCCATGTTTTTAAAGTGCTTAAATAATTGTAAGCTAGATGTGAATCAAACTCTCCTGGGGCTAGGAAATGTAGTGCTTTGCCAAAAGGTTGTTGATGAGTGACCTGTTAATGGAAAGTAGAAAAGAAAAACTGTCTTCTAACAGCTTGTTTTGCCTGTGAGCTCCTAAATTTTCTTATAGAACCATGTTATCCTGGGTTCTAAATTACAGATAGTTGTATACTTGGGCTGCCTTGCTGCCCTTGATATATCCATTCTTCAACTTCACTAGGTTGGTTTCATGAGAGGTTTTACTTCTTTGTTCTTTGCCTTTTCATTTAAAAAATATTTTCTGTGTATCCTTTTGGTTTCATGCTGTATGGAAAGCTTGAACGTGACAACTCCTATGATTTCAAGCCAAAAGTACTTGTTTTTATATGAAAGCGTTTATCAGATTCTGAGGCAAATTGCAATGGGTCAAAGGGCTTTTGCCAGTGGAAGAAAGAATTTGTTTCTTTTTGTTCTTACTAATACTTGAATGTGCGTTCTTCATAGATTTCTTAATTTCTGCCTATAAAACTTAAGTAAATCCTGAATTCTTAGTATAGAAAGTTACTGCTGCTCTGGGAGATTTCAGATTTATGTTACCAGACTTCAGTCTCCTTCCTGTCTGATAATAAATATGATTAAAACCCTAAAGATTGTAGTTATTCAGAGCAATGAAAGCAAAAAAATTAAGCTTCAAAAATGAACATTCAAAAGAAAGAGACTTGAGATATGAGGAGCTAAGAAAAGAGTCCAGGGTACAGCTGTGAGGAACATACAACTAAAAGTGTTTCTTAAAGATAAGACTGTATTTTGGTGGGACACTTTGAAGGAAAACCAGAACCCTTTTCTGCTAAAAATGCACAGTGAAATATGACTGATAGAAATGTTTTCTAAAGCAGCTTTGCAAGCAGTGTGGATAGGGGCCAAGCCACATTTGAACTGTTTCTGAAACCAGACAAATAGGCATTGTTTATCCTAGACTAGCCAGACTGTTTCAGAAAACAGTTCAGTCAGAGCAACATTCATTTCTAGTCTTAATTAGTTTCCAGAATGACTGTAGAGGGAGGACGTTTTTCATCCACATCCTTTTTGACTTGTCTCTTTCTTCTCTCCTCCAAATCCCCCCACTCTTCATCACACTGGAGTAACTGCAGCCATCATGTGCATGTGGAAGTAAACTGAGCCCTGACAGAGTTGGTGTGCTGCACCAGAGCAGACTCAAAATGCTAATGCACTCCCTGTACTGACATTCCTGCTGATGGAGTCTGGTGCTGAAATGTTTCTGGAAAAGGCTTGATTAGTATACCTTTGTTTTGTTGTTAAGATACTGTATTAATTTGAACCAGATACAGTCTATGTATTTTCAGCCTTTAAAAAGTCTATTCAGCTTTTCACCAATAAATAGTCTTTATCTCTTGCATTTAAAAGAGAAAAAAGAGAAAAAACCCTTCTCTTCTGAACTGGTTGTCTGGTTTGTTTGTGTTGTTTTAATTCCTCTGTAGCTTAGCACGAAGTGGAAGAATATTAATACCATGTTCTTCAAATTGCAACATTTCTGAAAGTGATAATCCCAAATTAGATATGATTTTTACCTGCAGAAATAGTAGGGACTGCTGTATCTCTTAAATAGAACATTCAGAGGAGAGGCATCAGAAACCTTAGTCTTACTAAGAAAACAGATGAGTTGGCAAAAGGAAACATTTTTCTGTCCCTGCGTATCAACAAATATTTGTTCATGTTGTCTTCCTAACCCCACCCACCAGGTTATTACTGAAAAATGTTATCTTAACTGGAAGGGAAGACAAGTTGTTAAGTAATTGTTAAAAATATTTAGCAAAGGGTTGTAGGTTTTTACTTCACTGTGTAAGTTTTATTTATTTATGAGAATATAAGTCATTAAATACTTGAAATCTGTGAATATGCACACCCACATGAGACAGAATGTGAACTTCAAGACGGAATTGAGAGACATAATGGATTTAATAATCGGCTTTCTATCTTTGCAGAGTTTTGAAGCCAAGCTGTAGCCTGGTTTTCATTAAAAGGGGTTGGGTATGGTTGTATAGTCCAGGAGTTTTGGACAAATTTCTGTAAGATAACAACGCAGGGGAAAAAACAGGCTTGGCAAACCCTGTACAATATATGGGGAATTTTTGCATGGTTTTACTTGTTTTCTCTTTGAGACATTAACCATGTTTTAATAATTCTTTTTTCTTCAATAAGCCAAGGACCCTTGTCATCCATAAGAGCGGCAATCAAGAGATGTAAGTTTACTTTTCCTTTTTGAGAACTGTAATGTTGTAAGATTGCAACATTTTTATTTTTAGTAACTGTTTAACTTGGTATGCAAAAACAAAGTAGCTGTAAATAAGTGAGCAGTAAGCTGAGGGGCTGTCATTTCTTTCTTTCTTTCTTTTTAGACCATTTTTTTGTTCCTTCTTTCCAGTTGCTAACATTTTCTTATTTATGCACTAATGCATCTGTGCACAGATGTGATCCTTCTCTGAAGAGCTTGGGTTAGATGTGCCAAATTTTTAGTTCATTTGACAGAATAGAAGATTGTTTGTTTAATTTTAGTAGAAATCTGCAGCAACTGCTTATTCACTGTACTGGGGACAGAATTAGACTCCTGTACTGGGCTTGTTTTGGAAAATAAAAGATTGTTTATAAATCTTGAATGAAAGTCCAAACTCTTCTTCCCTGATTTCAGCATTTAAATCCTTTTCCCCTTTTCCTGCTCATGATGTTTCCAAGCAGGGAGTTTCTTTAGATGCATCTTTCAAAGTATTTTATGCTGTTACTTTCTTCCCCTTTTCAATTTTATTTCTTTTCTGTCTGTGACTTTAATTTCATATTAATGAAACAAGTTTCAGGATTCTGCTACGGGGAAAAATAAATTAGTGTATGTTGTACTGATTTGTTTCTCCTGGACCTATTAGTCAGGGACTCATTAGTGTGGATTAGATTGGAGATAGTGAAAGGGCATCATGAAAGTTTTACTCAGAGCTAGTCTACATGATGCTGTCCTTAAAATGCAGCACTTTATTTGTGCTGTTGCTGCCACAGATAGAAACTGGAAAACAGAGAGCACCAGATCACAGAGGGCCTTTTGTGGTGGAGTCAGAAATTCATTCAGACTGCCTAAGCCCAAGTACCTTGCCAAACTGAGAAATCATCTATGAGATCATTAAGCATTTGATATCTATGTTTTTGAAAATGCAGTAGCAAGTGATTCTTTGTTTTGAGGCATAATCACAGAAAAATCCAGTCAAGAAGCTGTGGCTTATGGTACTTACTCTTTAACATGTGAATAACTATGATGAAATATAAGTACCATGTGAATTATTCTGATAACAAGCTAGCAAAATAATATCCATGTACATAACAAGGCATTGTATAGGAAACTATAGTTTTTTGTATGCCATTACCCAGTGCTGTTAGGATGGACCTATATTACAACGGGCACCGAATAATTACTAACTCCCCTTGCCATTAATCTGGAAAAAGTATGATATTCTCTGGACAAGTGTATTTCCCTAACAGAGTTAGAAATCTGTCTTTCCTAATCCCTGATTCTTTGAGCTCTTAATCTCAAATTTGTAAGAAACATGATAAGTATGTACAGGGTTTCAACTTACCCACCTGTGGACAATGCTGTATATCATTTTGTTTTGATAAGTCTCTCCATTTCTTATGGCCAGAAAGAGGGTTTATTTTCCTTTGGCACCCTGACCACAACTCCAGATAGAAACACGGTGTCATTTTCCATTCTTTGACTGCTCCATAGGATTCAGAAAAGTGAGCCCGACCAGTAACCTGAAGGAAGCAAGCATGTGAACATGAGATTTGCTCAGGAGTAATCTTTTGATCTCAACTCTTAAAAAGTTACCCCAGGTTCTTTAATGATGGTCACAGGCCTGGACACACCACTCTTATCCAGCTCCCACTGAAATCAGTGAAACTGTTTCCATTGATGCCAGCGCAGCAGCGTGCACAAGAATGACAAAGAAAGGGGAAAGGCAAGCCAAATACTGCAGCAGTGAGACAAAGGGGAACAGTGTTTTCACTCACTTCTCCACTCTTCCAGACCAGGCTGTTGTTGGGAAGCAGGGCTACAGAAGCAAGTCTCTTATCCTAAAATGTTGGAAGAACCTGTGGGCTTGTTCTATTCTCATTCTGTCCTAAGTAAATACATGGCTGAATGAAGGATGTGTAACAGCTTGTATGCACTCTGAAGCTGTGGCTTTCCATTTGGCAGTTTTGCAGCCATTTTTGGCTGTGGGTTTTGTTTGTTTTTCATTTTGTTTGTTTTGCTTGGGGGCTTCCTAGGTTCTTTTGGCTCCCACTTTTTCCCAACCAGATCAATTCCGTGACCTCATTCTCTTCCCCATCTGCACAAACATTTGGGCTGGCATGATGCAGGGAATGGTGCAGAGGCAAGAATATACAAGGCAAGGAAAGGTAGGAAGGAGTGAAGTGCCTTCATAAATCAGGATTGTCAAATTTGAGTAAAACTACGGACTTGCTCTAAGGCTGTAGTTTCAAAGATTTTATTCAGCAGCAATGCCAGCCTCTACAGTGTCTAACAGTCAGATCAGCTGTGAAAAAGGTATAGAGGACTACCCTGGGGGTGGAAAGAGGGTTATTATTTTATCAGTTCTCTCCCTGAAGTTACACAGAGAAACACTGGAGTCATGAAAGAGAGGCAGGAAAGAGACTGCTGTTGGGGGTGACATTTTCCTTCCCCTGTGCTGCTGGTGGTCTGAGCCCAAGGTAAGCAGGTTCAGGGAGGTAAAGTGAGACAAAAACTGTGCAGACAGTGGTTATTTTTTTTATCACTGTGAACTCGCTGTGGAGTCACATGAGTGCTAATGTTCACTCAAGGGGAATGAAAAATCCATGTTTGGAAGGAGAATTGGGCATCACCATTTCTTTAGCTAGGTTCAGGCATTAAATCAGCCCAGCTGTAATGTCAGACAATCTAATATTTCCTTGAGGTGCCTGGAAACAGAACCAGAAAAGGAGCAAGACCTCCCTCTTGTGCCAAGAAACAGTTTGGGAGAAAACTCTCTTATTGCAGAGATGGATGAAAAATTCCAATTAGTTTGAACCTCCACATCTTTTCTTCACAACGATTTCATACATAATCTAACCAGATGTTGGGTGAAATCAAGGCTCTTTTTTCTGGTATTGCCTTGAGGATTATCTGATCATTTTAGTGTTCCCTGAAGAAGAATCTCTGCAGTCATGTAACGCCTTTGATATTTCAAAGACTGCAAGTGTGGCCTCTTCCATGGGAACATCAGTTCTTCAAACTGCATTACTTTGTAGGTAAGGGAGGGAGTGTTTGCCCACTCTTGAGGCTTTCCTTGAAGTACTATAATGAATAACCTTTATTCCTAATCATCCATATAGTGAAACAAATAACTTCTTAGTCTAATAGTCTCCATATTTCATAGGTTTGGAAGAAATGTCTAACCTGGTTTTAGAAAGCATTGAAAGAAGGTGTGTTTTTAAATATTAGCACGTGTCCTTGTTGTAGAAAGGCTTGGCATGTTTGAGGCTATCTTTCCAATCGTTAATGCAATATTAAACTTGCTTTGAAAACACTCTGCAGTGACACAACTGTTCAGTATTTCTTACAGTTTTGCCAATGGAAGCACACAGATACTGTTATGCAATGCCCATAGCAGACCCTTATCTCTGAGGAGATCCTTGATCTGTTGTCTTCAGTTGTCTTTGTATTGCCTTAAAAGGTTGCCCAAAAGATTGTAATTTCAGCCCAGCTGTCTTCTAAAGGCTCAAATCTGCATGTCAGACTTCTGTTGCCATCAGCTTGTCTGTAGCATCAAAGTTTGAGTTTCTGGAATAACGGTGGTTGTACTTACACAGGTGTTTTGATCCCAAAGCTTAAAATGCCCCCTGCACCATATGGATGTATTTCAAATACAAATGGCATATTAAGTACACTTGAAAAGTAGGACCCTGAGAGTAGAGGAAAAAATTTGAAACATAAATATGCAGCACAAATAGGATACCCTTTGCCTCCACACATTTAAAATAATTGGAAAAAGCCCACTAAATAGTTCCTCTAAGAAATAGATACAAAAGGGAATCTATAAGTCACTGATCTGCCCTCTGTTTACAGTATTACCATTAGTCCTTTGTGCTGTACCAGGTTAAACACATTTAGATGCCTCATGGACCCTGGCTAATAAAGTGCCTCATTGACACTAACAGAAATAAATACTGACAATGGTATGAGTTGATTTGATTTTTTTTTCCCCCACAAGACCAATAAAGTTATAAGATGAAAAAGTGAGGTTTTTATGCACTGATATTTTCCTCTCCTTCCCCTTCTGAAGCTACTTTGCTTGTTTTATTCACATACCCCTAAGCATCAGCTTCTTGAAATGTTAGTGATTCTCACCCTGAGCATTTCTTATTGTTGAAGTTGAGAAACCAACTGTTTTCAGTTATCAGTGTATAAAGCAGCACTGAAATATATTTCTATTGACTCACCTGATGGAAAAAAGGTTTTTTAAATCTTAAAACTGTCATAATTTCAAATCTATATTTTTCTGATGGAAAAATGAATAGTATGCTTTTTCAAGACAATCCACAAAGGGAAAGAAGAAAGGACTTGAAGGATCAAAAGACCACAAGACTAGAAAGATGGCTGAGGTTTTTTTCTTGTGTTTTTTTAAGTCAGGTATTTTAACAATATTTTAACAATTTTAACAATTTTAACAATATTTTAACAATTCATGTCTTCATTCATGCACTTTTTTATTTAAATTAATTTCTTAGAAATAGTGAAGGAATAAAAGCTGTGCAAGTCTGAGGATAAGGATTATTTAGAAATTTTGTATTTTCTTTTCCCTAGTATTTGTGGAATACCTGAGAGCAGAAGATGCAGTAGCTTCCATCTCTGTTTCTACTGTGAATTTAAATCCTCTTAAGAGCTTCCAAAACAAAATATGTTCTAAAAGTGTAGTTGTAAAATAATGTGACAGCAAAAGTAGAGGAGATGTTGACAGAAGAAGGGAAGACTTTGTCAGTGTCATTAAAAAATAAATGTTTATATTAAATGCTTATACACATGAAAGTAACTTGATTCCATTGATGCTTAAGAGTTTTTTTTTCCAGAAAAATGGGTACATTCTGAAAATGTACATGAAGGCTTGGTCACTAGTTCTCTTAAGGAGACTTGTTTATATATATTTATATATCAACTAGTTATTTTTATATAAATATTTTAAATGTGTTGTTTTCAAGAGAGTTTGTTTACTTGAATTTTGGAGCTTGATGGATTACATAGATACCTCACTAGATTTTTTTTTTTGCCTATTTTAAGAAAGGAAAAAGGTCTTTCAGGCTTTTTTAAGGTTTTTCCTGTTTAATAAATAGAAGCACTCTGATAAATAGAAGCACATTTAGAGTCTCACAGGAAGAAAGAGCTCATAGAATTTATCCAGAAATTAAGAAGTAGTGAAGTAAGGTGACAGGTTTATCAATTCTTTTTTACATTCCTCTTTAATTAGCTCTTATTTCTCCTGCCTTTATCATTGGAATTGGGTTATAACCCAAGCAGATGTATTGACCATATTTACCAAAAGAACACTTTCTTCTATCATCTTTGCAAAAGTAATCTTGGATTTGATTGGTTTGAGTCAGTTTGGGTTTTTTCCCTAAGGTGTGTGTTAGATCAGTGCTATGCTGTGATCTCTGAAGAAGAAGGCAAGGTGTTTATTTACTTAGTCAGACAATTTTTATAGAACTGATTTAGATGTGAAATAATTTGAGGTATGCATGTTGCTGGGATCAACCTGCCTGCCTGTACCTCTGTGGTAGGGGATCCCAACTTCTTTGCACCTGTATCAAGTCCTCAGTGTAAATTATTATTTTTGGAGGGGAGAAAAGGCAGACCCAAATAAACAACAATTTTAAAGTAGGAAAAGCATTCAAAGAGGTTTGATTTCCCTCTCCTCATTCCCACTGTGTTTACTTGCTGAGCCATACAGTGGACATTTCCATGTTCAGTTATATTCTTTGTGGTTAATTTATTGCAAGGAAAACTTCTAAACAGCCACTGTTAAAATTGGCATGCAACTAGAAATAAAATGTACTTTTATTTTCATTTTTTAGGAAATAAAAAAGTGAAATAAATAGTGTTGTGAATAGACATTACAGTTATCTCCTTACAACACTGGCACATGCACTATCCTTGCATGACTAACCCATTTGATCGTGGCTTCTGGCACTCTGAAGCCTTGGTTTGTTCTCCTTTACCTCCTCTTTGTCTTCTGTAACCCCTTCTTTTTTTCCTCTAGCACTCATGAATAGTGCACATCCAAAATGCCCTGTCGAAGAGGTATGTCTGACACAACACTCTGCAGCTCTCCAATCAAGTATGCTTTGCTGATTTCGGCTAATGATGCTGTGATGTTGCACAATAAGATCCTACCACTTCCTTAAATTGCACTTGCTGTGCAAAAAAATTTTCCCTTGGATAATTTGTTTTTCTCTCTAAAGAAATCCAAATGAAAATGCAATGTGGCAAAGGAAAAAATATATTTGAATGTAAATATGGCAAAACCAGAAAAATTAAGAAGTCAGGATTTGCTTATTTTATGTAACTTAAAACACGTGGTTTGAAAAAAAGGTTTCTGACTCTTAATCCCCAATCTTTAGCAAATAGCTAGCTGGGAACATTTAATATTTTCTTTTTACATGAAGAAGAGTGAAATATCTTTTTAGGTTCTGTGCTTTAGTACCTTTCCCTTCTATAAAACAAAGAGAAAGAGACATTAAATAAGATTGAAGAGCACATCTCAGAAATTATCCATGAAAAGGAAAAGCCTGATATGTTTAACACTTCCTTTTGTTTAATCCATGTATCATTTTAATGAAAGAAAAAGAAGTTTCAACTCTTGGGTTCCCACAATGCAGAATATAGGAAGGTGTGGAAATAAAGAAGACAGGGGAAAGGACCATCTCTTGGTGGTAACATGGACTTAGAGAGACTTTAAATTATTATGAAACTCCACTCTGACTATTTTAAAAACTTCTCATATTTAGTACAATTTTTTTTCAACCTTGGCCAGTCTTAAAATCTGGGATTTAGGATCAGATGCTCTGTGTTCTGCATTTTATTGATAGTGGATTTGTAAGGGCTCTGCTATTATCCTCATATTGCTGTGACATATTTTAACCTCTTCAAAACTTTTGTTTCTTTTCTTTAAATAGCTTCTCGGACCTCTAGCCATAGTGATCAACAGAGGGATAGAAGGTATGATGCTCTTATTTATATTGTAACTAGGTGCTACTGTAAAACTTGTTAGATTGTGTCACAGTATTACTTTTTATGGCTTTCTCCTCTAGTTTATTTTTTCCTTGTCTCTATTCTTAGTATGTTTAGAGTAGACTTGGAAAAAAAAATAGAAATACTTTGATTTTTAAGCACAATAGGTTAAGAGTTTGAGGAATTCTCTCATCAACTTTTGTATGTGTCCTCAAAAGGAGAATGCAACCAACCATCAAACCTCTGCAGAGCTGTTTTATTTTCCTGACATCTATGTATGGGATCACTTCGCAACGAAAATAAGCACACTTTCAAGCCTCCTTTCAGTTTCTCAAAAGGTATTGAGAAAGGAGGTCACCAACCTGGATGGCTGGTGAACTGAGTCTGCCATTATTTTAGATGTGAAGGAACTCTACCCTTCTTTTTTTAAATTGTTTTTAAAATAGTTTTAGAAGTTATGCTTCTGCAGCTTTATTTCTGTCAGCAGACAGAAGCTTCTGTAAGCAGATGCTTTATCTACTCACAAAAGTCCCTTTTCAAAGTGGAAATTTTGTGAGATTCTGGATGGATCAGTGGTGCTGCAGGGACCATGGCCTGGGAGCATGGGCCACCCCTGCAGCTGATGCTCTGAAAGAGCAGGTACAGGGATAAACCAAGTGTGCTCCCTGTGGGTCCTTCACTCCCATGGAAGTCTCTGTAGTACTGGGTGATGGAAGCAGGTAGGCCCTGTCCCAAAGGCCTTGTGAGGCTTGCTCTGCCCCATTTCAGCACCCTGGAAGGCTTCGCTTGGGGTCTGAGGATACACACGTTTTTAGGTATCCAGCCAAGAAGCAGTTTTAACTACCCTGCTGTTTTCAGATGGTAGCTGGCTAAGGGCAAACGCATGATTAGTTCCCATTATCCCATGGAGACTAAGACTTCTGCCATCTAATTGAGTTACACTTGTGTTTAAGTACTTTAAGCATTTAAATTATTTCACTGAAGCCAGTAAACCTACTTTTTGGCTAAGGCGTTTAATTAAGGGTTTTGAATGGAAGCCTAAGTGTTTGTTAGAAAGGTCAGGTAAGTTGCTTTGAAATCATGGAAAAACACCTTTAGTTAAATCAAAAAGACCTGAGCTATTTTTATTTCCCGTTCTGGGAAAACCTTGGGTTGTTATACTTTAAAAGAACTATTTGTAAATGTTTTAGGTAATTACTCCCCTTTGCCTTCATTTCCAGGCGTCCTGAAATTACAATAGTTGCTGCTGAACCCCTCCGGCCATCCTCCTGGTTTCCAGGTGCAAGTCCTGTCACTCCTCAAGGATTAGGATTCCCTTCTGCTTCATCTCATGCTCAGTGGAGGAGAAATGAGCATCTTCCAGCTGAGGTGAGTGTGAATTTACATGAGGCATTGTTTGATTTACAAAGGTAAAAAGCTCATTAGGTTAGACAAGAACAATTTTTGCTTGCTCAGACTTTCATCACATTGAATAGAAGACTATGACAGTGTTATTTTCCTCTGTATTTGTTAATTTAGTATTTTTTAATTCATATGCCATTTTTTTTAAAGTATCATATCTGGATGTACCTTAATATTTATCTCTCTATTTTTGTAGCTTCCGCCATCGTACGAGCAGGTGATAAAAGAAATCAATCAAGTGCAAGTCAATACAACAAATAACAATAATGCTGCTGCTCCTAGACATACCACTACTTCTGCAACACAAACTGACTTTCCAGAGGAATTAATCAGCCATTTGCCAGGAAGTAATGTAAAAACTAGTGTGCCTACACACTGGGAATCTGCAGGCTGTCGAGGTGAGGCTGTTTTGGATTTCTCTGTGATGAAAACCTTACTCTGTCTTCTGAAGATGCACTTTATTGTTGGTCTGTGCAGCATTTAATATGAATGAATGTTAAATTTCTGTGAATTATTACAGCTATAAATTTCTGTAAAAATCCTTTCTTCTGAAAAGCTACTATTGCTTTCAGAATATCATTAAATCTTTGAAAGTTTTGTTCGATTCAGCCAAAACAACAGTCAGAACTTTGGGGCCATAGGAGCTCAGATATCAAAATAGCAGCACTTGAAAAATTTAGACTCAAAAGTGTGCTAACCAAGTTGGGGAAGCTACTATACTCTTCTTTGGTCTGGATTTTGTTTGCATGCCTCTCAATGCTGCAAGTTAACTGGGGCTTTTGAACTCAACTTGTAGATACCATGCATTTCAGCAATCTTCAGCTTATTCCTAAAGTTTGTATATTTTTCCATTCATCTTTTTAGGAACAGAACCGTATTTTTACAAGCACTAGTACCGTTCTCAATGAAAGCTATCATGTTTTTCTCAATGAAAGCCATCCTGATGGCAGTCAAAAAATAACACAAATTAAATGTTCTGGAACAGATAAGTAAGACCTTTTATTTTCTGTTAGCAGGGCAGAGTCCTCTTAAACCTCCTAGGCCTCCTGCATCTCTTCTGAGTAAGTCTCCTGCAGAAAATGAGAATCCTTTAATAGTCTTTGAAAATCCTGAAGGTCAGAGGTGCCAAGAAAATCCCAATGCTGTGATATGTCCTGTGCCAAAGCCAAGATCAAGAAGCAATCTCAGACCTGTGGTCAAAAGTACTGAAAGTAAGATAGACAGTGGAGAAGAAGTGAACCAGTCTAATGCAAAACAGCAGCAACCTTCAATTCAGCAGTCACCTCTTCTGGATGAAGACAGCTTGCTAGACAATCACTTGGTGATGGACAGCATGAGTACAGAAAGGAGCCAAAATAGTATTGTTTCAAGGATCAAAGTTTTTGAATCCCAAGGCACTAATGATACCTCAGGATTATCAAAAAAGCCAGAAATTGCCCCTCGTTCATTTGTTCCAAGATCGGTTACCACTAAGAAGCCAGTGATTGCTCCAAAGCCAGGGGTAGGCAGAGTTTCAGAAGAGTGGGATGCATGGACTGAAAGCAAATCAACACCTTCCAAGGAATTGCAGCCTCAGCCTGAAATAGTTGGTAGCAGTGTTGTAACCAAACCTGAACTGCCAAAGAAGCCAAAACCCAGCCTTGTTAAAAGTAGCAGTAGTGATTTTCTTGATGCAAGGAGTGGATTAGTTGCAGAAAACAGCGATGGACAAAAGAGATTTCCTGTTCCTGCTCCAAGGCCTCTTGTTCCTAAGAAGTCATGTTACTCAGAAAATCCTGCCCTTTCTTTGGCCTCACTGAAACCAGTTGCTGCTCCTCCACGGCCTTCTGTATCTGGCCAGGACAAGGTTTTAAGGTCTCTGGAGGAATTGTCCCCTGCAGCCAACTCCTCGGCACCAGCTTTGCAAAATAAACTAGATGTGGAAGGAGATCTGATCAGTTTTGATGATGATGTTTTGCCCTTAAGTCCAGCCTGTGTAGTTAAAGATGGCATCAGTTCTGAAGCAGCAGCAGGTAAGAAGAAAATTTTTTTGAACTGTCACTATGATTATTCTTTGCAGGTGTATCCTGTGTGAGTTACATCTACCTGTCTTGTTGGGGTTTATGTTTGTGTAAGAAACTTTCGGTTTTCTGTTATACCAAGATCACTATGAAATTACTTGGATTTTAAGATTTAGGAGATTTCAAGGCTATATAAATCTCAGAACTTGTCTGCTGGATATATTATGTAAGTACTAAAATAATGATAAAAGACTTGTTCTTATGTGCTAGGTGTCACCTCCAGTATGTGTAGCAGTTCTCTCTGGGGAACTTGGGATCGCTTATCTCTTACCATCTGATGTGACTCATGTATGTGAGTGCCTCAAGTTCTGTAGTGGAAACCTAGTCATCTGAAGAAGGAGCAGTGTTTGTGGCATATAGGAGCACTCATGATCAAACATAATGGAGTGGTCTGTCCATCTCACCAATGCCTCTTTATTTTCTCTGTCCTATCTTTCTGTCTTGTCTTGTCATGTGACAGCTTTCTTGTAACACGGTTTCAGCTTCAGGGTTTTTTAATAAGTGAAAATAATTAATTCATGTGGACAGATGAATTACTATAACTACATTCCTTTCCTAAACCTTGTTTGATACTATTAGACACTTGGGGTCAATTTTTTTTTAGTGCTGTTTTTAGGCAGTTTAAGACACAGGTGGGTGTTGGGCTGTCATCACATTTTATAGCAATAGGCTTTGCCCTCTTAGTATTCAATATGTCTGGTTTAGTTCACCAGCCTCATTGCAATCCAGGGAGAGTTCTGTTTTAAAGCAGAGGGTGTGTCATACAGAATGCTCCTTTAATGAAGTGGCTATGACTTTCAATTTTTCTTTTTATTAGCTTCATCTGTTAGGTTTGTGTGGGCATAGTTTGCTATTGGGGGGGCTATAGGGTGGCTTTTCTGAGAAGCTGCCAGAAGCTTCCCTTATGTCTGACAGGATGGGATGGATCCCATGCTGAAGTAAGGGATGAGTGTCAAAGTCCTCCCCTGAAGAGGAAGGAGTGGCAGAGACAAGGTGTGATGAACTGACTACAGCCCCTGTTTTCATCTCCCTGTGCTACTTGGGGAGGAGGTTAGAAAATTGCAAGTGGAGCTGAGACTGGAAAGCAGGGAGGGGTGGGAGTAGGTGTTGCTAAGATTTGGATTTATTTCTCATTACCCTTCTCTGATTTGACTGGTAATAAAGTCAAGTAATGTTTCCCCAAGTCAAATCTGTTTTGCTAGCTGGTGAGTGATCTCTCCCTGCTCTTATCTTGACCCAAGAGCATTTTGTTACATTTTCTCTCCCTGTTCATTGGAGGAGTGGAATGATAGAGTGGCTCTGGGGGACACCTGACATCCAGCCAGGGTTAACCCCCCACGCATCATTTATCATCTTAACTTTCACAAAAGAGAGGTGTAGATGCAGTGTAGTTGTCACAGTAAATCAATATTAATGATTATTAACAAATACAATTTCTTCACAGTTCATGAATTTCATTGACAGATGAAGTTCCAATTTGTTATTGTTTCTCCTCTATATTGTCATGAAAATCCCAAGGCAGATGTATAAACTTCCCCTAAAGTTTTAAATTGTTAAGATTGGTATGTACAGACATACAGTTCTCAGGAGAGCTTACGTAAGCAACGAAAATAAGGCAACAAAAAATCCTGCAGGAGAGGTGGTTATTTCAACGTGGACACAAGTCCATTTTTTCTTGGGCTGATAGATTCCAGGAACATGGCAAAAATGTCACCAAAACTGAAAGGAGGAAGCAGCGCAGGGTGAGTGGAGAGGTGTTTTGTACTTAGGTCAAGGAAATGTATGCCTGATGGTGTCTAGGTGGGAAAAGAGGCATGATCATTGTGTCTGGAGACTGTAGTCATGGAATAGACACTACATGTGCAAGGTTTTAGAGGAAATGCCATTTAGGGTAAAACTTTTGTAGTTTCAGTCATTTTATTTTGATTAATAGAGGTAGCTAATAGAAGGACAATGTACCTGTTCTATGTAATAGGCAAGAAAAGAGAATATTTACGTTTTGAAATGCATAAAAAGGAATATCATGTTTTGGCTACATACACTAAAAGACAGACTTGCCCACAACCTAGAAAAAATAGAAAACATTAATTCTACTATTAAATCAGAGTTTTAATGATCACAAAGGAAAATCACCTGAGAAAAACATCTTTCATGATGAAGTGATAGGAGTGTTGTTCTTACTCTTCCTGGTTGGTGCCCTAGGTGTTATTCTTCATTTAATTAAGAAGAAAATGCTTTCCATCCTCGTGGTTAACAAAGCAATTATTCATAGAATAGTTTCCTGACTTCTTAAGTCACGTGCCCGTGATTTTATTCATTCAATAAAATGTCATCTGAGTTGCAATCCCTTCTTGTCTACTAAAGAGAAGAAGGTATGGCAGCATTACCACTTTATTACACTGCAAAATTAGGACTGATTCCAGATTTTTGCTGGCATTTTTGAGCTCAAGATCATATCCTGTACCCTGGATAACTAATACTCTGCAGTGTCCTGATAGAGCATCCACAAGAACAACACTGGCTCTCTGAAAATGAGGCAACACAGAGCACTAACACTAGCTATTTCTCATGTTCCCATAGGAACAGCTTAGGGATTTGCAAGATGAATCCATGGTAAAATGTTTTGTGAAGGCAGGAAGAAAAGCTCTAATCTTGCTCCCAGTTCCCCAGACCTTTGCATTTCTTAGATATTTGTCATTGTCATTACTTAGCAAAATGACAGTGCTCTGCTTGTTGTTATGGCAACCCTAGGAAAGGAAGGCAGCTTTTATGCAGTGGCATTGGAAGCCAAGCACCAACATCTTGTTTGTCAGAGAGCAGCATTACATTGCATATTGCAGTGTTACCAGAGCTTCATTTTGTCTGGAACAGCACAGCTGTGTTAGGCCAATGTAAACAGAACTGCAGGGATCAATCCCTGCTGCTGCTGGCTCCTGCTGTGAAAGGAGGAAGGGGAAGTGTTCAGTGCATGATGAGGAGGACACATATGCTCACTTCAACTTCTGCCTGGTATTACATAGAAGGCAGAAGTTGAAGTGAGCATATGAATGAAAAGGTGAAACAGGCAAAACAAAGTTGAGTCTTCTCAGCAGTTTAGTTGACTGATGTAAGACATCACCTTCCTCTAAAAGAAGGCTAACACCGCCACAGTAAGTGAAATATATGAATGCTGTTTATCTGCTAAGTTCAGCGGTGTTGGCAGCAAACCACTCTAGTTTCACCTGTCTAAATGTCAGTGTTTAACTGGTAGTTCAACTACCAAAACTAGCTGAATGATTCAAGTTTATCTCAAGCAATCCTGTGAGTTTTGTCAGTGTTTGATAGCATCTCCAGCACAGCTATTACTTGAGTGAGTTTACCCTTATCCAAACATCAATAATTTTATCCTTGTCCAACCTGTATGAAGAGGGGAATCATTCTGATGCAGATAGAGACTCTGGATACTGAGATTTCTTTTAAAGCTTTCAGCATCCACTCAGACTTGAAGTCTCTGGAAACTTTAGAAGCTTCAAAATTCAGAGGTGAATTGTGACAGAATCTTGCAGCCAACTCATGATGCTGGCCCAAGGGAAGTGCTAGGAGGGAGAAGTCAGGAATGACAAATCTGTAGAACTGCTTTGTCATCATCCAAAACACTTTTAAGTGCCGTGCTTTTGGACTCAAAGGCTAATGTTCAAAGCCATTTGTATCCTAATGAAATTACTTCTATTTAAGTCAGTCATTTAGAATGTGAGGGCATCTGTTTGGGACTCTGCATCTTTTGTTTCTAATGCTTTGATGATAGTTGTGGTGTTTTGGATCATCTGGGTTACTTCTGCATTTCTTTTATTGCTGATAACAGGAACATATGCAGTTCCTGGCTGTTAAAAGTTTTGGTAATCTAACAGGTGGGCTCAATTCTCACTTATCCATTTTTACAAGGCTTGGAGATTAAATCCTAGTGCAAGTTTAACTGTGTAAATTTCACAGCTTCAGAAGACTCATGATTTTTACCTCTAACTTGTATCAGTTGCTATGTCAAGGCATGTAGTGGGCCTGCTTGCTTAAAATTATGAGAATGTATATTTTGGACAAAGAGGATCAGGTTATGGTGCATTTAGAGCACACATTTAAATTAAAACTTGGAGGTGATATTGCTGTAATGTTTTTATTCCTTTTCACATGTGGGGAGCTCTTCTCTGTTCTTCCTTCTCTCTGGAACAGCATATAATTCACTGATTGCTCTGTGCCTGACATAGCAGAACTCAATTTAAACCAGATGCTTTGAAAAGTAGTTCAGAGAGTGCCTTACCTTGCCAGCAGGAGACAGCTCTCATTTTGATATCTTCATTACATTCAGGTCCAATGGTAGTGAGACTACTGCATTTCTTAATTATCTTTTATGCAGTGGCATTGGAAGCCACTGCACTGTCTGTCTAATTACTTTATCGTAGTATAAAGATTCATTTCTGTCTCTGCTGAGAAAAAATACCCAACTAAAGCAATGCTGCTATTCATTTATATGTATTGTTGCTTCTTGTGGCATGAATGGTGGCATTTGTATGACATTATAGACAATTCAGAAAAACTGCTGCTTGAGTAACTCCAGATTTCTCTGCTGTGGGGATATTGCCCAGCTGCTTGATTTTAATTGCTTCCTCAGGACGGAAAAGAAAAAAAAAAAAAAAAGGAAATACTTTTAACTGGTAGATTAGTCCAGACATATCATCAAAATAATGCAGCTTTTCTTAAGGTTCAGCAGAGTTTCTGATGACTCTTATTGTGGTTATTTTCAAGACACCTGTCTCCTTTTTTACTTACTGACAAATTATCACCCCAGAAAAGGATGAGCTGTCTCATCCATTTTAATCTGGTCTTTGGCATAAAACCCTGTAAAAACAGTTTTACCTGAGGACATGCTGCTGTTGGAGATTGGGGGCTGTGCTGTGTCCTGTTGTTCTGCTGCAAGGTTGACAGTCTCCAGGAAGAGTGATAAGAAGCATCCATTAACTCTTCAGTCACTACAGATGCTTGAGTAGTGGATATAAATTGGAGCCTTCAAGGACCTTGAAAGCTGGCACAGGAGAGGGCCTTATATCTAGGCTTAGGAAACAAATAAGATTTTTAAATCATAGCTACATAATAGATGAGTAGCCCTTTAGGTTGTCAAATGCAAATTAATTTGGTTTGAGTTCCAGGTCTATAGATGCTGTGAAGTAACACACAAGTAATAATGTTCTTAATAAGATCTGTCTTCTCTGATAATTAAATCTGTTTATTTTACAATATTTGAAATGCAGATATCCTTTGTTCACAAAGTTTATCAAAGAACAACAAAATGCTTATTTAAAAGAAAATGTTTATTAGAAAGCCCTTTTTTTTTTTTTGCTGAAAGCCTGTGAGATTCTTGCAAGAGAGTGGCTAGATATTTTAAACAACATTATAAATTACCTTGTCCTTCACATTTTCAATTAAAAAAAATATTTTGTATTTCCATATTACTGCTTTCCATTACCTGCTTCGGAAATTTCCATCTTGCCTCTTTTGGGGCACTTCAGTCTCTTGGCAATAGAAAATCATTCATTCACCTGGAAAGAGTGGACAAGGCTGTGTTTCTTAATCTTCAGGGCACTTTGGGGGGATATTTTCTTGGTCACCCATTGTATGTCCAAATACCTTCCAGCATCTAATTTTTGAAGTCAGACCAGGTTACACAACCAATTTCTAGCAACATGCCCTCACAGCTGACTTGTTCTGGGCAGGAGGTTTGATCAGAGACCTCCTGAAGGCTCTTGCAATCTGAACTATCCTGGTCTTACTTCAACTAGCAAACTAGATCCATGAGAGAGGAGTGGCCTCCAAACTCTCCCATAATAACTTGTGCTGGTATACACAGTAGTTTTGTGCCAAAGGCAGTGTCATTTCCATCACCTTTACTAGTACAGATGGACAAATGGTTACGCTTTTAGATACACACAGGTGCAAAGTATGGGCATTTCCCCACTTCCAGAGAGAAAAAGCTCAGAAAAGGTCCATCTATATCTCTATATGTACAGGTAGTATGTGTGTCATTTTCTACCCCATGAATGCTTTTATTGCCATTAAGTGTTACAGAAGTCCAAGAAGTTTTGCTATTCTAATAGTAGATTTTATCTGCTCTCCAGCTTTCTGACTACATGGATGAGATTTCAGTGCTCAGTTAAGGACAGCTCACATTTTCAGCAAGTACATTTAAGTCAAATCTTCTGTGGCATGTTTTGGCAAATTTTTCTATATTTTACAGAGAATACAAAACTCTATATAGTTCTTTGTGCACTTTTGTCACACTGATGGCTAGGCTCTTTCTGCAAAGCAGATTTGCTTGCCTCTCCTCCAGTTTTAAGTCTGAAGCAGTACTAAGTGTCCTCCCAAATGATACTGCATTCCTGTTATTTGAGTGAGCTGGTCTCCTAGTGTTAAGAGAATACCAAGAAGCCTGACTATCACCTGAACTTACTTTCAGGTTCTGCACAGATCAGATGCTGAAAGAACATGCATCCCATTGTCTCTCTCTCTTTTTTTCTTTTTTCTTTTTTCTTTTTTCTTTTTTCTTTTTTCTTTTTTCTTTTTTCTTTTTTCTTTTTTCTTTTTTCTTTTTTCTTTTTTCTTTTTTCTTTTTTCTTTTTTCTTTTTTCTTTTTTCTTTTTTCTTTTTTCTTTTTTCTTTTTTCTTTTTTCTTTTTTCTTTTTTCTTTTTTCTTTTTTAATTTTCCAGTCTCTCAAAAGTTGCAGTCATGGCCAGATCATGACAGTGTTCCATGCAGAGGGAGCTGCAAATTGCATATTTTGTGAAAGGTGGTGTAGTCCATATTATTCTCTCTGTGTCAGAAATCCATTTCTGAAAACAGTGAACTGTTAATTTTCTTGATGAAAAATACTGTGGAAAGCAGATTGGTAAAATCTCTGATGCTGGAATGTAGAGTCCATACCTGTCTAATACGTCTCTCTGTTGTTGTAAATAGGTTGAGATTTAAAATGTCTGAGTGAACATCAGACTTCTGGCATTTCACAGTGTTTATCGAGCATGAGCCCCATTCTTTGAGGTGTTACTTGTCAAGTTTCCATTGACTCTCTGGCTGTATTACTAGGAGAGGCCTGATGTTGAGAATCTTCCCCCAAGTATGGGTTGATGATGCTTCCATAAACACCAGAGTGCTTTCACAGGGCTAGGCTTTAATAAAACCAGTTGTTGATGAGGTCTGTTCCTGTTCTCTGCTCCTGGAAGACTCTGGTGACTGTACTGTTCTGTGTGAAGTGAATGTGGGAGTTTTGCCTTTTACAGCTGATTTAGGTTTTTAAATTAAACCTTGAAAGTGGACACAGTTGCATACTTCTGTACTGGCAAGTGTAATATCAGCATCCCCACCTTTATACTCCATTGTTCTCATGTGTACTGAGTACTTCTTACAGGACTGAGCATCTTCACAACAGATAGTACTATCTGGGCTTTTAGCCTTCCACTTACTATTTGTTTGGAGATTCCCCTTATTGCTGAGGTATCTATTCCCATCTTACTACATCTCACTTAAAGACTATCAGTAAATATTTCAGGAAAATACCCATCTGTTCTTCTTGCATGGGCAAAACCTACTGCTTCTTCTGAAACCTCATTTTTAATTTTAAACAAGGGTGTATGTCAGTGGGAGGTAAAAGGTTGGTTCTCCAAAACTGTTAAAAGAAAGAAGATTATGTATGGTTTATTTGAATACACAGCTTGCATTTGTCTTTCCTTCCAACAAGCACAGTAATACATGTTATCACATAACCCTTTGAAACAGAAGCTCTAGAAAAATGAGACTAAGGAAGCCACAGATTTTAAGCTTTGTTGTAAAACTTTAATAAAAAAATCGATAGAAGTCTGTTGATATGTCTTATGAAAAATTACTTGCAGATTAATTTCCTTGAGCTGAGAAGCTTTAAATGAGTACATTAACAATTCTGTTTTCACACCTCTATGAATTATGCTCAAATGATGCCCAATTGTTGTTAAACAACATAAAAATTTGATATGTTGTCAGTCCCATTGCACAAAGCAGCACAGTCATTTTCTAAACCAATTTCTGCTGCAAGCCCAGCACTGGGGAATGGAATAACATAAACAAGGTTATGAGTTTTAAACTAATTATGAGGTGACAACAGTATAATTGAACATAAGATAATGAGTGGAAAACTAACGTTCATCAAATGGTTTTCTCAGCCCTAGAAATTGCTTTTCTCAGACTTAAAAATTGTCAGATGTATTGATGTAGAGACCTCTGCCAACTGCTGAATGGTCAAGAAAACTGTTTTTATGCATAGCAGTGACTAACAGCTGACAAATAGCAATTTTTTACAATTTTAAATCTTCTTTAAATTTGCAACACTACACAACTGTGATTATTTGGGATATTTAGACCATTTCCACTTGGTCTCTCAGTGTCTATATTTTCATAAGATGGAGGCTTTGGAAAATTGTTTCCTCGTTTTTCATGCAGAATTTCCTTCACCTTTGCAGAACCATACCCCAGGAGGTGCTCTGTGTGCCAGTGTTCCTTATGGTCATGCTGTGTCAAGGAGCCCATGACTTAGCCCTGCTCACCTTTCCTCTGCTCATACCATCTCCAGCTTCCCCATAGGCAAATGCAGCTTCGAGGCCTTGCTGCCTCCCCAGGGTCACTCCTCAAGTCTGATGTAGAGTTGCCAGATAACTAAAAGAAAACAAAGCCCAGTTACAGGGGGGGGGGGTTTCAGCTGCACTTAAAGTCAATCTAAACACCAGCACAAAAGTTAGTTTGATAAATCTTCAGGATTTTTTTAATGCAATGCAAGTGTTAGCATTGTAGCTAGCAGATGGAGGTATAAAATAGTAAAAGAAGCCTTGCTCCAGTGGTGGGATTTTGATTCCTTGTAATGACTGTACTTACAGAATGCTTCTACCCCACTTGTGCTCCATGTTTTCAAGTCCTCTACCAAACTCTTGCTGTGATGCAGCTTTCACTGAAGAGACCTAAACCCTCTACCCTCATGTGCTAATCCATAACTTGAACAAAATGTTGTTTCACCCTTAGATTCTAAAGCATTGTGGGCTGCCTGCACCTAATTTCCAGATGCAGTGGAAATCTTTGGGCACAATGTGATGGAGCCATCTTTTGTCTAGATGGTAACAGAGTTTATTTTTAACTGTGGCCTGTATACCTTTATCTGTAGACAAATTGCTGACCTGCCATGATCCTTTGTACCTGAAGTGTACAGTCCCAGCTGTTGTACTAGCAGCCTGACAGAAGGAATTGATTTGCTTGATTCCTGATTAAAATGAGATCTGAAGGTAGCTGGGTGGGTTTCTGGGGAACCTGTAGGCAGGTTGGCTTTAGGAGAGGCCATGGCACAAATCCACACAGCACAGCCATACGGGGTGGGACTGCCTGTGAAGAGAGCCTTAAGCAAGGGGCTGGTGGGAGGTGGACATCTGAGCTGGGTGAGCATGCATGGGCCCTATGGCATGTTGTCCCTGCTGTTGTGACAGCTGCCCGCTGGCAGCAGGAGCTGGGGGCACTGCCAGAGGGGGCTGATGGCAGATGCGCTGCCCAAGGGGAGCTGTGGCCACTGAGTTGTGTGCATGTGGGAGGGCATGAAGTTGTTCATAAATAAATATTGCATTTTTGGACTTTCTTAAATCTTATGTGAATTGCCAGGCACAGATGCATAGTGTCTTGCTCAGATTGGATTGTATTGTTCAAAATTGTCCATAAGAAATCACGACTTCATATGGCATAACATTTTTTTCTAACTGTTAAAGATAAAATTTTATCAAACGCAGATTTTTCCAACTTTATCAGGAGGTATGGTAGTAGTTTTGGGAAAGGGTATGCTTCTATTAAAGTCATGAGGAATTCAAAGAGATGCCCTGCATATTTCTTCTCTTGGACTATGACACTCCATAAATATCATCTCATTGAGCTACACATCTGAAAAGGCCAGCAGAAGAGATCAAACTCTCTTGTTGTGGCTATGAATATGTGTCAGATTTATCACCCAGAGTCCTTCTCCAGTTTCTACTGTACACTTTTATGATTCAGTTAAGCATTGCCATTTTACTATAGAATTTGATAATGTCAGACAAAGAAGTAGCAGTTGTTAAGAAGAAAGAAGTATTGCTCTTTGACATGAAGGTGTACGTGAGAAAGAACACATTAATTTGGTCTTTATTTATGTACTAGTATTTTTACAGCTGCCTTCTACATGCACCTATGTTCCCATGCCTGTTAATAAGAGACCAGTGTTTAAGGTAATGAAGCATGGGAAACATTGCTCCTGTCTTACCAGTGGAATGCTTGGGCAGGCTTGTAGAGGAGTGAGTGATATAGGCAGGGGCAGAGCTCAGGCACAGTTTTTTTTTCTCCTTGGTCTGAACCAGTTCCCTCCATGTCATCCGGTTTATAACCAACAAAATTATGCAGAATCTTCAAAAGAATTAATTGTTCTACAGCAAGAACATTTTGTAATCAGTAGTATTTAAATGTTTTGTATGTTTCAGTAGTTATTTTATCTGCTGCAGTGCTGATTGTTTAGCTTTGACAAGATTGTATTGATTAAAACTTTCCAGTGAATGTTTTCATGGCTATGTCAGTGCATTAGATCAAGTGCTTTGTAAACATTCCCCTGAAGCCATTTTGATTTCAGGTCCCTACTACCAAGCAATGCAGTTCCACTTGTTTAGTGGCTCATATAATTCCAGAAGGTATCTGGAGCATGTTTATGTTAAGTCAGCTATGAAGGCAGATGTATAAAGAAGAGCTGTTACTTACAAAGAGCTAGGTATGCTAGTTGCATCAGCCTGATCTATCCATTTTTATTACTGTATTGAGTGTGAAATATAAATACCCTTAAAAATTAAAGCAATATTTGGTAAGATTTGTGTTCAACAAATAAGTATTAAAGATGTTTTTCTCCTTTTAGATCCGTTTCAGTTCCTTACCAAAAGTGAACCTGCCAAGGAACAGACGGCTCAACCAGCTTTGGCTCGGAAACCCACTGTAATCCGAATCCCAGCTAAACCTGGGAAATGTAAGTTCTTCTCCCAAATGTCTGAGAAATGTCTTAGAAAACCATTTCAACTGGGGCTTAAGTGACTTGCTGTTTAGTAGCTAATATCAGCTGCCAGAGGAATCCCATGGCATGGTTTGACAAGTCAGAGGAGCCAGCCTGAGGGCTGTGGTGGGAGGCAGAGGTAGGTGAGCGTGGTGTTCCACTCTCCCTGCTGCCCAGCTGCCTCACTGGGCTCCCTCCCCTGAGTTTGATGTCTCAAATCTGATGGAGCTAATGCATAGCAGAGGTGAAACTGTATGTAAGGGGCAGATATAAAGGCTGGAAAGGAAAACTTGGAGGAGACCCCTGCAGCAGAAGCAAGCTTGTTTTGTCTGCTGAGCCATATTCTGGAGCTGAACCTTTGGCCTAACTGACTTTGGCGCTGACCTTAGCTGAGGTTTAGTGCTGCTCCCAAGCTTCCTTGTCAAAAGAAAAACATTGGTGCATTAAACTTTACTTCAAATACAACTTGGTTGGGATGTTTAGCATAGTTTTCATCATCTAAATCAAAAAGTTCCTTTGATCCTTGCTAGTTTTGAAATCTGTGGTCATTTAAGCAAGAATGTTTACATACCAGTTTAAGGGAATAAAAAAAGGCATGTGAGAACTGGGCTGCAAAAACCTTATGTGGTCAATTTTACGTCAGGGTCCTGACTGGAGTTTTCTGAGAGTCACTGTATTCCTAAAGCCTGCCACCTCTAATCTTTTACAGCTTTACAAATGACACTGACAGCATCTCAGAGTGGAAATTTATCAGTGAGCTGCAAGGTCTTTGTGTTGGTCTTTGTATGCTGGAGTGTGTACTTGCAGAATTCTGTTTGGCCTTATCTTTGATCCTCAAAGCTTAGGGAAAAATGTCAAAAGATAGCTCTTAAAACTCGTGTTTCAAAATCACATTTTGCCACATTTAGTAGGTGTACAGTCAACTTGTGCTAACTGTATGGCCAGGTGGTATTTCTCATAGTAGTTTCACTCTTTATTTCCCATCTCCCCCTGTCACCAACCCACTGTTAAAATACTCAATTTTCTTTTCCCCTGCATGTGTAAGAAATTCAGTGGAAATTATTAAAAATGCAGAGAAGACTGGAGATAAAGCTGTGAGGAAAAGTCTTTCTGTTAATATCTGATTAAAAAGAAAAGTTTTTTCAATTGGAAGAATATGTTTGTGAACTACTGTAAAGAAACTATGACATAATTCTCCTCTATAAAGAAAATTTTAATTACAATTAAAAATAAAATTAAACAAAAAGCCAATCAACTACCTGACATTTTTTCCTTTTTTTTTTTTTTTTTTTTTTTTTTTTTGACTTGGGTAGCCTTTTGAACTTGTAGATAACTGGGCTCTTGCTGCTCTCTAGTGGTAATTGAAATTTCCACAAAGGACTGCCGGTCCTGTACTTAGCTACAAACAGCAGGAGGTTGTGAAGGACTGCCTGCCTTATGGGAATCAGTGGTTGGAAGATTAATGGGATAGGGAGGAACAGAAGCATATTCCAAGAAAGCAGAGTAACCTTTTGTCAAATAGGAGCTGGTGCAGAAATGTAACCTGTTAAAAGTTAAAACAGGAGAACAGTACAACTGGGCCAAAGTAAAAATTGATCTAGTGGGGTTTACATTGTAAAGGGACCACATAATCTCAGTATAGGCGAGTCTTTTGCCATCTTGTTTATTGAGGAGATAAATTCTGTCAGGAACCAAGAAAAACTGAAAAGCCCCAATAAACAAACAAAACAAAATAACACAAATTTTTAAAACCCCCCAAAACCAGCCCACCCAGCACTACCAAAAAGGGGACAGAACTGCTTAAGAATTTGAACTCCAGTGACGTTTTCAATTAGGACTAGCATTTTTGTTGAGATGTGGTTAGAAAGGAAACATTAAAATTCCACTTCAGTTATTACACTTAGAAATCACTGAAAATAACACCTGACTTCGAGTTCTTGGGGATTTTTTTTTTTTTTTGTTCCTCTAGTTCCTTTAATTCTGACCTTAAAAAGAGTAAGGGAGAGGAAATTAGGCCATCTGTGTATATAACAAGATTTGAATTGGTAAATAAATGTCTCATGCTTTTTGTATCAGTAAGACATAAGTGAAGATTTCTTTAGGAATTACTGCCTGATATTATTTTTACTTTTCATCCATTGCAGTACCTTAGAAAAGTGATGAACTTGCCAACATTTTTCTCCTATGCCTGGTCACTGCCAACACAGTAACTGTGAGCTTCTCCTAAGAATTGAACTGATCCATTGAACTGATCCATTTTTAAACATCACAGCAGTGTTTTACATAATAGTAATGCAAAAAAGGTGTTGAAAATAAACAACACTTCTCCTTCCTATGTTTCTTTGTTGAGAAAATTAATTTTCTTAATTTTCATGAAGTGAGCAACTAAAGGTTTTGTTGTGAATAGCATCTCTCTTTTTTTTTTTTTGTCACCAGTCTATAAATGTCCAGGCTATCTACACATATTTTTATGTAACTCCAAGTTCAGCTGGAAGTCAGAAGAGCTTAAGTGTCTGTAGCTCTTTCTATGAAGTTAATTTTCTTGTTATACAAACAGATTGTAAATAGATGACATGGTTCCAATATATAAAGACAAAATGTTTGATAAATATGCTGGCAAAACCTGTCAAAGTGCTTCCCAGGTTTCAATGGCAGAGGTATTGAAAGCAAAAGTCATATTTTTAGAAGGGTTTTCTATTCTTTATTGAGGGTGAGGACATCATCACTCTTCCCTAGTAAGATCTGTAGGGCTTCCTCTTCCATGTCCTAAACTTGCTTTTCTCCTTAAAGACTACCTGGCAACTTCCATCTCTGTTTTCTGCCATCCTGAATTTTGTAACAGGCGATAATTTATTTTCTTGCCTTTACCTTTCTGGACATTCTTCCATCTAAGTCTCCTGATCTTTCAGGGTTGCTTGAAATAACCCTCAGCTGTTTTCCAGCCTGAAGGATATTCCAGGAGCTGACAGCTGAAAAAAAAAGTGAGCCAGTTTAGAAATGTGGTGATGGCGTTTCAGGGTATCCAGTAATGAATCTGACATTCCAAGGGGTAGAAACTCTTCTACTTGTCTAATATTGTATCACCAAATATTGCAGCTGAAACCTTGAAATTCTGAAATGACTTTGGTGTCCTTAGAGTAAAGTGAAGATCCATTATGCAGGATGGGAAGTATTCCTGAATTCAACCTCAGAGTTAAGATGTTCCCCTCATGTCCCTTTTCTCTTCACAGGCTTTTAAGGGGTTCTTCCCTTTGGCTGCTCCAGCTTTGAGGAAGGAATTTTTTGCATTCACAAAAAAAAATGCCCTAAACAAAAGTGGATTCCTTTATCTATTGTTGATCTGCATGAAGAGGGTATTAATTAGGCTTTAATTTGGGATTTTTGTTGTTGTTGTTGTTGTTGTTTTTTACAGCTTTAAATGAAAACCCACATAGCCCTCCGCCACTTCCAGCTGAAAAGCCTATTGGGAACACATCCAATATCATAGTGGGAAAACCCAGCAGTTGTGACCTAGTGAAAAAAGGGGTAAGTTAGAACTGTTTTGCTGTATTACAGCTTTGTCTGCTTTAGTTAAAAGATCTCTTGTGATCCTTAAGTATTTGTAAAGTAAGTTGTTTGAAGGACCAGAAGATGAAAACAACTACTCAAAAATATAAAGCTTTTTTCTTTTGATTCTGTTCTCTAATTAATTAGGTAATTTGGAATGCTGTCAGTTTTTGAAAAAGACTCTGGTTATTTTACTAAGCTTTGATCACATCTATCTTCAATTTTCTGTATTCATGATCTGAAATCATGGTATTCTACAAGTGAGTGTCAAAAGCATTGCAAAGTGGCTCAAAGTCCAGGGGGATTTACATGGTGAAATGTTGTCGGTGTTGTGCTTTAGAAATGTATTTTTTTACCTTTGTGCACACAGTTTCTCTCGGTGTCTGTACTAATTTGCAGGCAGAGGAAACTTTTCTGTAGAAGAATGAAGCTTGCTTTTTTTTCAGCTCTTTCTGCTGAGTAGAACCACCTATTTTGGGAAGTAAGGCTCTGCTCCTTGCTTCGGGGCACGTACACAGTAATGGTAGGCATTGTAGCTAAATGACATTTGACACAGTTTTTCAAAAGGTAATTAAACTAGAAAATGACAGTAAAATTTACAAACACTGAGTTTTCTGATGACAAGAATGGCAGAGAATCTTGTGAAAGCCACAGGCAGTAAAAGATCAAATCAAATTAAGAGGCCTTACTAGATGGATGCTGCCAACAAATGCCTTTGTAGCTACCTCTGCTACTAAGATAAAGGATGTTGAAATGTTGTCATTGAAAAGGCTGTTCAGAGAGGTTCCACCTTTTCTGAATAATGCTGAAAAAATAATTTACGAAACAAGACATTAAATGACATTTTATGCAGTGGAACTCCAGAACTTTTACAGTCACCCAGGCTGTTGTGACAGACATGTGTAAGCTTCAGCTTTTAAAAAAAGATTGTATTGAATCCACTGGAACACTGAAATTCTGTGTTTGGAAAGGTAAGAGCTGTGCTTCTAAAACTAGTATTGTCAGTGGAAGTGATTAAATGGCAACAGCAAAAATTGTTGCCCGTAATCAGCAGTTGGCAGAGATTTCTTCCTTTCAACACAGAAGAGGAGAATTTCTGATATGAAGATAACATCCTCATCTGAAAGTGACGGGTTGTTTTCTTTCTAATAGGGTCATTTAATCAGAACATGAAATTTGGGAACTCAATCAAGGGTCAGATTTTATCACAAAATATATCTGGGTGTTTTCTAGATGAGAAAAATCACAGAAATTGTTTATGAGTTTCAGGCATATTCAAGCATCTGATTAAGTAAACAAGACTGTTCAGACCTATCTGGAAGTACTGGTTCAGAAAGGGTGCTTTTGAACCCAGATTCAGCACTCTGATTTATGATGCTGTTCCAGAAGCAGCTGTGCTTGTTCCCCAGAGCTGGCAGAACTTTCTGGCACTGGGATGAAAACAAACAGCAGGAGGCAGTAAGGATGGTCACTTGTTAATCCATCACCGTGGTCCAAGCCCTTCAGACATGGCACATGTTCTCCTCTCTGACTGCTGTATGGGGGTAATCTCTGGCAGGGCCAGCATGGGCAGCTGGGAGGAGTGATGCCTTAATCTGCCAAAGCAAGATTCACTGGGATTTGTCTGTTAGATCTCTAGCAAACATATTTTGATGCCTTCTTTAATGGGAGCTAATGTTGTTTGCAAGAGACGCTGTCCTGTGCAAGTTGCATTAATGTCATGTTTTCTGCTTTAAGCCTGTTCAAAGTGTTCCATGTGTCAAAGTTAAATCCAAGTTGATAATGCAAATCCCTATGGGCAGTGTAATTGTACATTTGTATGACTCTCCTGGAATTGGCTCTTAAGTCCTTACTGCCATGTAGTAGGAAAGGAGGAGCTGAGTCATACTTAATGCACAACTAAAGCTGTGTTTCAGGTGGTAAATCAGATTATTTGCCCTCCATATTTTCCTCCATGTCCAACAACACTTTAAAATTGCAGAATCACACCATAATTCTTACTACTTTACTCACAGACCTCCAGACACTCTTGTTTTTCATGTCCATAGGATGTAATTTAATATGAGAATTATATAATTTAAACAGGATTTTTTGTTTTCCTTAGGCTTAAAGAAATGTCTTTTTTCTTTTGAATGATTGTAGGAGTTGGATCACTCAGAACAAGCTGGAGTGCCTCAGCTAGAACCTCTACTACCCCCAAGGTGAGTGTGGTTCTCCAAAAGCCCTTAAAAGTTCTGTTTCTAAATTAATTTGCATAGTTAGTCTCAGTGTAGACACTACTGACTCCAGCCATTGCTCAATAGTCTTGGCTGGGCACTATGCTCACTAATAAATAGGCAGGACCAAGTTGGTAGCTGATAAATACTTGTTTGTATAGTACGGTATGAGCAAGGACATTATAGGAGAGCAGCTGTTTGCCTTTTCAGCTAACGTACAGTGGCTGCTGACAGTCATTCCTTTCTGAATCTTTAACCTTTTCACCCACAGCACTTGCACTTGTGGTGGGATTTGGGTGGTGAAGGAATGGAGGTGGCAGATGATGCCACCCTGAAAAGGGCAGATGCTGGGCCAGAAGCATTGGCTAATCTGTACACTCTGGGCCTAAAATTCAGGTGCAGGGTCAATGATAACCTTAGGGGTTTTTATTCTTGTAAACCAAAAAGAAAGAATGTGTGCAAGGGCAAAAGTTGCTGGATCAGCCTTTAATTCATGTCCATCAGTGCCAGAGACACAGTGGATGGAGATCTGGCATTGACTAGCCAGCCCACTGTGGGTATCTCAGTGTTTGCATTCTAAATCTATGAGTTTAAACACAAGAGTTATCTCTGTTCTGATAGGACAAGAGAATCTTTCTGTTATTGAAATTATTCTATCAATAATAATAGGTATTAATTAACAGGAAAGAACATGGATGTGCCACAAGGAAACACCTCATTTACTGGCTTGTTCCTTCCCCACATTCAGTTTAGCATGACATTCCTGATTCTTATGAGGGTCTCTGGGACTGCAGAAAAAATTTTGTCCTTTCGCTCTACGCTCAAATGGATTTTTAATTTATTTTAAGTAAGCAGTAATAGTTCACTGAATTGCTTGTTAGGGTCTTCTTGTTTAGTTAAGTTGCTTTAAAAATGTGTGATCTGGTCTGTTTACAGATTTAAAGTAGTTTAAATTGGAATATCCCCTTTTGTCAATATTAAAAATGCTCAGTTTAAGATGAGGCCAAAAAAAGGGAGAGATGGATGATGAAGAGAAGTGAAAATTTTTTTTGACATTTAAATATTGTTCCATACTCAAATAGTAACAGAGAACTCTTATCAGGAGCATTAGTAGAGCACTAGTATCTTCTCAAGTAATGGGTGACACTCACAAAATGTGTTAGAATGATACTTCAAAGATCCACCAATGCACACTTGTTGGGGTTGATAATTTTTGCAGACCCATGAGGATTGTACATGAGCAAATAATTATGCTGAATTACATTATATGAAACAAAAAACTTGTTGTAGCAGAAACTTGCAGTAAGTGGTTGAAGGTCTCCCAGTAACAATCAAATGATACTGAAATTTTGGAATATTACTTGTGATATTAATTGCTAGTAAATATTAGTACTGTCACTTGCTAGTCTCTGATTTTGGTTTCTAAACTGCTCATCTGCTAATAGGAGTGTGAGGCCTCTAGCATTGCCAGAGAACTTGAGTGTTTTCACCAGTGTTTTCTTTCTGTGGTAGACATTAATTGCATAAAAAATGGCAAATTCTGCTATTGATGGCAGTGTGCAAAGTGGTGTGATATGTCATGAGTTTCATCAGCCACTTCAGGTAGGTGACATCCCAAGGAATGAGCTAGGTTGATTCCTGAAGACCAGCTTTCACAAAAGCTCTCCAATAGACGAACTTCATCCTGCAGCAGCTACAAAGAAAACTCTTTCTAGAGGTGGATCGCTGAAACAAATCCTGCTTATTTAGTGGGCTCCCCAGAAAGCTTGGAGGCTGTTGGTGAGCAGACTTGGAAATACATGGTCAAGGGATCTGTCTAAGGGCTCGATCAGTCCCAGTCAGTATCTGAAGAGTTCATGTATTTCTGGAAAGCTTCAGACACTACAAACTGTACAGCCCAGGTCATCACAAATCTTGTTTCCTTACTGCACACTCTGTATCTAGGATGAAGTGGCAGGCTTATTAATATGTATATTTCTCTGATGATTTGCACAATTTTTAGGCCTGTGGATGGAAAAATTATACCTGCTCGACCTCCCCCACCTAAAAGTGTTCCTGGAAGGCCACCACCACCAAAATTCTCTGCAGCCAAGACCTCCTCCCAGAAGGATGTTCTTTCACGATCTACTTCGGATATCGCTTCTGATAAAAAAAACAAGTTCAGGTTGGGACCCAAGAGAGCAAAAAGTGCAGTCTTTAAAAATCCAGATCCAGCATTACCTCCTAGACCTAAACCAGGTCATCCTCTCTACAATAAATACATGGTGAGAGTTGAAATATTCTGAGTACATTGTTTTTATAAAACAGTGCTGGTTAAAATAGCAGGAAAAAAGGTATTTAAACCGGTTAAAGTAGGTTGGTATTATGTGGCTTTCAAAGTGCGTCTATCAGCATAATGTTCCCTAGAAATTGCTAGTAGATAAATAGTAATAAGTCCTATAAGGCAATACTGGGGAAAGCAATAAATACATGTAAAGTATAGACCTGTGTGGTGTATTTTTGTGTATATATGTAATTATATTATCTTTAATGCATAGCTCTTGGGGCTTGGGGGTTCTTTTTCCAGTCACCAGTTCTGAATTCTCTTTCAGTGAGATTATGCTAAATAATTGCATTTGTATATTGGTTCAGCCATACATATCAAAATGCTTAGGGAAATTGGGGAAGGGAAGCATTGGAACTTATATAGTAGTTGACCTTATTTAATCAAGCTTGCAAAGTGTGAGGAATGTAACATCGCAAATCTTACATTTTCATCCTATTGATGACATCACTTTTCATTATAAAAATGGTTTTGGTATTGTATGTGTTGTTTGGGAATCTTAAATATTTTATGTGTTATTTGGGAATTTTAAATTTTAAATGGATCAACACTGCAAATAAAAACAAAGAAGGTCTTTCCCCAGAAATTTGAAACTGGTCAGTGATAGAGCTGGTGGCTGCTTGAACTGGTGCTGTTGTCAAAAAAAGCAGCCATGCAGCCATAGCATGAACAGCATCAAAATTCCATCAGCAGTGGAATTCTTGAAGTGGAAACTTTCTGTTGCCACCTTTTTGATCTTTCACTTTTACATTTAGAGTTTTGTGTATGAGATTTTTTTCTGTAGGAGATCAGTAGTAATTCCCTGCCCTGAAGTCTTACTGTCAATGGAAATTTCCTCCCAGGGTGTTTTTCCAGTGCCCTCCATGACAAATGAATATGTTTCTGCATCAGAGTGTCTTTCAGAATATCTTGTAATGTATGGTGTGATACCAGTTAAGTGTCTAAGACACTTTTAAAGGGGGTGACACCCCCTGAGTTTCTCAGAGTGGCAGTTCATATCACCAGCAGTTTGTTCTGAACACCTTCCAAAGGAACCTGTCCTCTTCCACTGGACTCCTAATTACTTGTAGTGGGTGGTTTAAATATTCAATCATCTGGCTATTTTCACTTGAAGTGAAAATCTGAGATGCTTAGAAGTGAAAAAAACTTTTCCATTTGCCTGTTTCTCTTCGAGCTGTCTGTGCCTCATGGAGTTGCCAAGGAAGATTGTCTTCCCAGGAACACTGGAGAACTGTCCTGTAAGGTAAGGTGCTTCTTTCCTGCTGGCTTAAATAGTCAATGAACAAGACTTCTGTTGCATAAAAGTATCAAATGTTTTAATCTTCAGAGCTTACAGAGACATGTAATAGTGATTTATTAAATCCTTGTGTTTCTGTAATCAAAACAAAACAACTGCCAAAACAAAACCCAATAATGGTGATTTGCCTCATGGCCCAGGGACACTGAGCTTATGGAACAGAGCAGGAGTAATTACTTGGTGTGCCAGAAGGGAGTGGAAACTGGTAAGGTTCCTCCATCTCATAGGAAAGTAATCACTCCCTTGGCTGAGTATCTGAGAATTGAGCAAAAGATAAGTGAGTACTTTATGAAGTGCTGTACATGATAGATCAGCAAATTGGCTTTGACATACTTGACATTATTTTCTTCTCTCTGCTTCTACAGATCCTGACTTGGTTTTAGGGCATGACTCTATTTATATTCAATGGCTAGTGGAAATTAGAGCATTGAGTGCCCTTTTTGACTATTATCAAAAGCCTAAGTAGCTGAAATAGATTTCTATGCAGTATGTTGTTGTCTGTTGCTGTCTGTCAGGTCTTGTCTTTGTCTTATGTTGGGTTTTTTTTGTAAGTGTTTTTGGGTTTTTTGGGCTTTTTTGTTTGTTGGTGTTTTTTTTTTTTTTGTTTTTGTTTTTTTTTTTTGTACACAGTGAATTACTTTGTATGTAATTCACACACCATTGTCATCAGTACAGCCTAAAAATTCCTGGTGGGTGGGACAGAGAAGGTGGCTCAGTATTTTGAATATAATTTCTCTTTATCAAGATGCCACAACAAAACTGTCATCTCCCCTCAGTGTTACCTTAGTGTAAGCAAAGGCATAGTGGCTTCCTTGCTCCTCTTGGAATGTTGGTTGGCATATGTGCTCTTCCTGCTGAGTGTGCTGGGGCAGAGTTGGGTTGGGTGTTCTCTGGAGCAAGGAAGAGTGACTGGTGGCACAAAGTACCAAGCACCAGTACAAAATTTGTCCACAGCCCTTGCAATGAGTGTTGCTATCAGTACTACAGATTTCTGGCCCACAGAGATGGCTGAGGCTTTTTCTATACTTGGAAAAGTTGCATGCCTTCCCTTGTTTTCACTGGCTCAAAGGTAGATTTTGGTGAAATGTATTCTTGTTTACACTGGCAAAAGGCATACAGAATTCAGACCCTTAGCTGTGTGACCAGTCACCATTTCCTTCTGCAATACCAGAATAACTCTGTGTCCAAAGTCAGAAAATTAATTCAGGAGTACATAAGAGAGAATCTGTTAGTATCTTTCATGATTTATAAACTACTTGGATTTATTTGTTGTTGTCAGGATTCAAACCACCCTCCAAAGGTTTCTGACACAAGTGCACCTCATGCTGTAGTCCTGCATGATTTTCCTGCAGGTAAGTAAATGTGAATATTCTGGAAGCATGTTTTATTCTAAGACTTTCAAATGGAAATTTTCTTAGAAATTAGAGCTTAAAAGTGGTATGGAAACTCAGTCTGCAAGGTCTGCACATAGAGTTGTTCAAATCAGTGGGTTTAGCTGTAGATGGGTCAGTCTTTCAGTTAAAGCTAATTGATTTATCAGGTAAAATTAAGACTTTTTTAAAACTGATTCTGATTTTGCCTGTGGTATTTGTATTAAGAAGGTTTTACTTAGAGAAAATCAGTGAGTGTGACAGGTACTGTTAACTGAAATGATGTTGTCTTACAGAGCATGCTGATGACTTGGACCTTCATTCTGGAGACACTGTTTGTCTTTTGGAGAAAATTGATACCGAGTGGTACAGAGGAAAATGTGGGAATCGCACAGGGATATTTCCTGCCAGCTTTGTTAAAGTGGTTGTATGTAGGCTTTGTATACATTGCTACATAACATCCTGTTACCTTTGTTTTCTGGTTCTATTTTGCTAAGGCTCCTGTGTGTTTAGCTCCATTATGTGTTTAGATAATCTCTTATCCCACTGGCAGCACAGAAGACTCATCAGCTTGTTTGTGTGGTATTAGAGAGATGCTTGATTTGGCACAACCAGCTTGTGTTATGGGGATTCATTTGCTGTCAATTTTAAGCCAAGTGAGAAAATCATGGCCGTTACCAGATTCTCTTTGGAAACACACATAGTTTCTCAGGGTCCTCAAAACAGATTATTTTTTGCCAGCTGCATGTCAGAATCACCACTCGGTATAAGATGGTTGATTTTTGTGCCTCCCTGCAGTTCCCCATCTTCTGTCGTTTTCTCATCCCTTGAACTTTGCTGGAATCACCACTTTTTTAGCCATGTAATGAATTAGGTCAGCGTAGCAATTTGAAACCATGTTGTTTTGTTTTTTTTTTTCTTCCTAGAATACTGTTTTTTTCCAACAGGATCAATTTGCCTAAGTGGTTTTCTAAGTGGCTGCACAAACGGTTGTGCTGGCACAGTGCAAGGAGATTGTGTTGTTGCAAATGAGCAGTTTAAAGCAATCCTATTCCTCAGTGTGGCACTTGACAGTGAGTGGAAGGCAAGGGACAGGTGCTCTTTTGGAGCCCAATGGTAATTCATTTAAAAGGGATACAGTATGGTTCCCTGCAGTCAAATGCTGGGTCAAACCTATTGCAAACCTGAGACTGAGGCTGAAATCCATTTTGTGACAGTGGAAAGGGCATTGGGCTGTCCACACCAGCCATATGGACATGGAAGAATGCCAGAGTGACACCAGGATGCTGGGAAGGTGCATGGCTTGGCACTAAAGACAGGAGGTGTCTGTGGCAACACTTCCTGGGCCAGCACAGGCAGCTGGCAGAGTGAGCCCTGCTGATGCATGGGCAATACCAAGGAATTAGTGGACATCAGAGAGGGTAGGGTGTCTGTTTAGTTTGTAGTAGTGGTATTGAAGAAAAAATTTTAAGATCTAAAAAGTGCTGAAGAATAAAAACTAAACTCATAGTAGTAATGGAACCCTGCTTGATTCACTTTCACAAGAAAGATTTGTCAGCTGAATTGATTGGCTGCTTCTGCACAGACCAACAGTTCCATTTAAAAGCTCTTGCTTCTACTGATAGCTAATGAAGAAAAGATTTCATGTTAAAGCAGTGGAGTGAGTATTTGGGGTCAAATTCAGCATTGATACAGACAGATACAACTTCATAAAAGCTAGGGAAGATGCATTTCTATTTTAGTTGTAAAAGATTATTATCTTTTGAGGGCAAAAATCTTTTGTTTGAGAATTTGGGTTTTTTAAAAAGAGAAAAAAGAGTGCAGTACATGGGGCTAATTTACTTGAGTGAATTCTCCTGTTAATTCATGTCAGATTTCATCCTGATACAAGGTCTCCATTCAATACACTACAATGTGTTTTACAGTATTGAGCTGGGTAGTAGTTTGGATCTAGACACCTAACAATAATACATAGTTATGGCTTCCCATAGAACCTTCAGAGCACCACAGATATCAGCTCCTTCAGCAAGAGCAATGCAGAGATTATTTGTCCTAAAAGGCATTGTGATTTCCTCCAGTGCTTCACACAAGCTATGGAACATTCCTGTTGATTTCATGGGAACTGGCTGGTATAATAGTGAGCTGTAACCCAAAGCTCCTCACCAGGGCCTCTCAGCTCCTAGTCCTGTACATCTCACAGATCATCCTTCATGGCACACCAAAAATACAGTTGAAATCCTCCTGTGATAAAGGACTTGAATGTTGGGTGTTTGATAGACCAGTGTCTTGATTTTTAAAGTTCTATTTCTCCAATTCAAGTGAGATTTGTGAGATGTGGTTTTGTTTGGAGAGCAGTTGGCTACCAAAGCACAGAAGGGATAAGTGTAAACAGTAGTTTTGTCTATTGTGGTGTACTGTGCTAGTAAATAATTAAGAGCAATTACCAGTTGAGAATTGGGATCTAAATTCAACAACATGTGGTAGCATCTAGTCACATATTCTGTCAATCAGTCATGCTACAAGTAAAAACAATAAACCAGCTTCATAAAACAAAACATTAAATATTGCTCCTTGTTTGCATAAGATTAAAAAATGAGAAAACAGGCATAAATTTACATTAATGTGGTCATATATCAGAGCATGCCAGGGATTACAGAGTGTCACACATCTGAAAAACAGATTATTTTAACCAGTTTCAAGTTTATTGTGGATAGTTGGCTTGAGCTTGTAATGGACAATATATTTTATTGTCTTGTTAGATTGATGTTCCAGAAGAAGCCAACAAGAAAAAAATACCCTCTTCATCACGATGTATCAAGTGAGTCAGATGAATCTTATTTGCTTTTTCATGTTGATTTACAAGGAATGAAAAAGAAATATTAACTTTGAAACAGGGGCTCTCTGCACTGAGGTTAACAGGGTTAACAATTTATTCACCAAAATACATTGTAAAAATTAAATTATGTTTTAAAAACCTGAATGTTTATGATGCTTTATAAAGACTCATATTTAGTTTAAAAATGCCTAAAATCATCCTTTCATAAAAACTAGTTCCAGAAACCATGAACCAATCTAATTAACTTCAGCAGCATTGTACACTCCTCTCTTTGCTCCTGACTTTGCTGTTTTATTTCACTTTCCTCCCAAGATGGAACACAGTAGGGCTCCTACTCATGTGAAAGAACAAGATACAATGGAACAGAATATAGAGGTACTTTAGGGAGAGAAATCTGTCTGTCCCCAAGGTGTGCAGATGTATGGGTAAATCCAAAGTTCCCCCAGGTTATCAAATGAATTGCCAGCACTTTCATTTCTGATTTTCAAACAACTTGTAGTAATATTTGTGGGCAAGAAATGATTTTTCATGTTACTCATTTCTCAGTGATGTTTATTGGATTTTGTAATCATTCATTCCAGGAATTAAAGCAAGTGCATGCAGGGGCAGGAGCAACTAGTGTCAGTGGGATCATTCAGTTGTTCTTTAGATGAGGCTAGTTCTGTCAGGAAAAAAAAGTTATTTTAAAAAGTTGCTTCTGCAGCTAAGGAAGAAACAGAAAGTTCTAGCTCTGTCCTGAAAGAAACATCTTTTCAAAGATACTGAGTGGGGGACAGGGGTGGGAATCAAGCTACTTACTTTGTTTGTGTGCTATAAATACATAGAAAGAATTAAAGCCTATTACTGCTTTTTTCCAGCATGGCATTTCTGATAAACCAAAAATTTTCTTAGGTTAATTTCTTCAATTTAATTTATTAGGTTCTTAAATAATTAAATTGATTTAAGTCAGGGAATAGAATAATTAGGATTTTTTTGAGTGCTGTACCAAAGTATATAAAATTTATCAGATGCATTGAAGTTTCTTTCTTTGATAGATAAGCTTTTTTGTCTATAAGATTATAGGGATGGATTTTACAGAATAAAGTATTTTAAAGTAGATAAAAACTATCTTCTTCCTATGAAACCTCCATGTATTTGGGACAAATGCACAGCACTCATCCCCCACCCATGTTCGAGTGCATCTAAATGGGATGCTAGCTTGAAAAATAATCAAACTCTTAATAAAAGTGTGTCAGGACACTTGCTTGGATACAGGCAAAGATATGAAATTGGACAGGTGACTGAGAAACAAGGCAGTTTATTGTTGCTTGGAAGGGAAATAGGGTCTTTTGCAAAATACTGTAACAGCCAGCAATTGGGATGCAGAAATTGCATCTGGCGTCTCCAGACTCTGTACTCATTCTCCTCAGAAAGCAGAGATTAGAACCAGGGCAGGCCCCCAATTTTCCACCTGCCTTATCTTCAGTGCATTTTTAATCATTTTAATTAAAATATCAATCCATATATTGCACACACTGCTGTCTTATTATTAAGTAGACAGTAATAATAAAAAAGCAAAATAATTTTCTCTTTTGTTTGTGCAGAGGTCCAAGGTGTGTAGCACGATTTGAATACATTGGAGATCAGAAAGATGAGCTCAGTTTTTCAGAAGGTGAAACTATTATCCTGAAGGAATATGTAAATGAAGAGTGGGCCAAAGGAGAGCTCAGAGGCACGTCTGGAATTTTCCCCTTGAACTTCGTGGAAGTAATTGAAGACCTGCCTGGAACAGGTATGAATATGTTTGCAAAAATCTTCAAGAGCATGGTTTTGTACTTAATGCAAATAGGCAGCATATAGGAGAAAATTCCAAAAAGGACAGTGATTGCAGAAAGGAGGTAAAAAGAGAGGGAAGACTAATAAAAAACCCCCTCAAAATTAACAGTAGGACTTCTTAAGAAGCTATTTTTAATAATGACTTCAAATATCTAAAATCTCTGTCATTAATAGCATTCTGAATAGAGACTGCTCCTGTTCTTAAGATGTGCTTTACTTACATAGGTACAGAAACAGCACTGAAGAATAAGGTGGAGGTTTCATCTTCCCTTCCTCAGGTAATAAAACTTGTATAGGTGAGGGCCAGAATTTATGTATATATATTTACAGAGACTCATAATGTGCGAGTAACTGCAGAATGTGACAGCACTCCCACAACACACAATGCTGCATTGTCACACCCTCAGTTCTGACACAAGGCCTAAGCTGATTGAATTCAGAGTCTCTGACAAATTAACATTGGTAAATTTTTATCCTTTCTGCTGAAGGAAATTCTTGTTAGCTCTATTTTAAGTATTGCTGCAGTGATCTAATTTTGAATTTATTAATCCTTTCCCCTGCCACCAGAGATAAAAAGGAATGTGGCTGAGCCTAGATGAAATTCTGTGGTGTTAATTGCTCAAATGCCATTCTAGTCTACACCTGCAGCAGCACTGTTGTATTGGGAGGGTGTCAGGACAGCCATGTGCTGTACAGCTGCTTTCAGCAGCATCCATCAGTTTTTGGGCTCCATTCACACTTCTAAAATTAATGCATCTCTTCTGTTAACTTGAACAGAGCAACAGACGCTCACTAGAGTGGTGTGAAGCGCTTCATGATTTTACAGCAGAAACCAAAGATGATCTATCCTTCAGAAGGGGAGACTACATCCAAATACTGGAACAAGTAGATTTGGAGTGGTATAGAGGAAGACTGAACGGAAAGGAAGGGATTTTCCCGGCAGTTTTTGTTCAGACCTGCTCAGGTACAGTGCTCCTACTAGATGCCAGTTCGTTATTCATTGGGTTGTGCCAGTCATGACAGCTGTGGGAGAACACAACAACATCAACAGGTCACACACCACCAGAGTCTTCAGTATTCTAAAGCTAAACTTAAGTTTTGAACCATCCACTCTACTAATGGCAATACAATGTTCTAGTCAGTAAGTGACACAGACTCTGGGATGTCTTCCAGTGTGGTTTGGGCACAGGCAAAACAGGGCCACTGAGCCACCTTTAAGGAGTAATTCAGGAGTTCAGTAATTCAGTAACTGTCTTTGATTGATGCTGCTTTATCTTAGACCAGAAAGAGGCAAAGTCAGCATTTATTATGTATCACCATTGGGAAGTTCAAGTTAAGTGAGTTTTAAATTTAGTCTGCCAAGAAGCAGAACTGTGAGACTGTGTAATACTGTAAAATGGACTGGTGGCAGTAGAGTTTTTTGTTCCAGTAGGACAGTGAATTCAGTACTGCAGTAGCAATAACATTTGGAGACAACCTGTAGCACAATAGCGGGGAGAAAACAAGAGAATGACAGGAAACTTCTCCAGAAACAGAGATTTATTTCACTCCCATGCAAGTAAATTCTCTTGTCCATGTTCTGTAGCCAGGGTAGAGCTGTCACAGCCTGGAGGAGGGAAGAAAGGAAAAGCCAAAGCTCTTTATGATTTTCATGGAGAAAATGAAGATGAGCTTTCCTTCAAAGTAAGTAGCTCTCTTAGACCACTTTTCAAGAGGTCTTGTACTCCTAATGGGTGCTAAAAAATAAGGTTCATCCACTGTGAAAATAGGCTTTAGACAAGAAGGATGAAGCACATAGATATTAACATAGATGTTAATATGCATAGATATTAACACATTTGATAAGTGGTCTCTCTAAAAAACATTTTTCCCTTATCACTCCTGTTACCTATCAGCAAAAATCTTCATTAAAGACACTGGAAGGAGCTCAGGAGTTGCAGAATTCTCAACTTCTCTGATCTAGTTAACATGACAAGATAAACAAACCTTATTGTAATGCAGCACATTCAGTTCCTGATTGGTTGATATGGTCAAGGGAGACTCTCTTGGGACTAGAAAGAAAAGTCTGAGTAGGAGGTAATGGTGAGAGTGCCAATACTACAGCAGCCAGGCCCCTGAGGGAAACCTAGTGCAACAGAATCTTGAACTGGCAACACAGTACAGACTTGCCACAGGAACAAGGGGAAAATTAAATACATGCTGGATGGCCAGATCATTTTAAGCATGAACAAGAAACAGTGCCCTTGATATTCAAAGTCATGGTTTAGGTAACCATGTTCTCAAAGGCAAATTTCTGAGAAGCAGAAATTTCACAGGAGCTGAAACACACAGTGTTTCTCTTCTAAAACCAGCAAAATAGTTTCAGCATTAGCAGCTAGCAATGCTGAAAGGATAGATGATACTTAAAAGCAGAAAAGGGGAATAGAGGTACTGAAAGAAAGGCCAGTACTTCAGATGAAGGGTGTGGCACAGGACAGTGAAAACAAGAACCAGTACTAAAAACAGTTCCTGCCATGAATTAAATGGCCATACTGAGCTTTTAGATTGCTTTTCCTTTTTTTTGGGGGGGGGGGGGGGGAAGTTTCCAAGTGCTAGAAAATATTGTGACTAAATGACCAAAAAAAAAAAACATCTCTCCAGTGTTTTAAGAAAACAAAGCCCAGAAACACACACAAATAAGCACTAAAGCAGAGGGCCCATGAGCCAGCTCTTAACATACCTGGAGAAGCAAAGCAATGTGAGACATTATCCAGCAGTGCTCTTCTGTCCCTCCAAAGATGATTTTTCTGCATGGACAAGTATTTAGCCTAAGAGAAACTTCAGCTGGTTTTTGCAAACCATCTCCAAGAGATGTAACCAACAGAAGACTGGCCACATCTTACTCCTCTTCTCTTTGATTGATTCTGTTTCTAAAGAGGATCAGCTCTGCATGCATTAACATTGCTCAGTAAGATTGCAGAGTAAGCTGTACTGACTCACACTGCTCCTTCTCTTACAGGCAGGTGACATGATAACAGAGCTGGAATCTGTAGACGAGGACTGGATGAGTGGAGAGATACTAGGGAAGTCTGGGATATTTCCCAGGAACTTTGTTCAGATTTTAAAATCACCATGAAGTGTTGCCTTTCTCCTACTCCCTGCGTATGGGAGAGAATGTTTTCTACCCTAAAGGCACAGCAAAGACATCAACAAGTGTTGATTATCAATGTTTTGCACTACTTTTTCTATACAGTCATAGTAGTATCTTGAAGTCAGATAAGAAAATTTGAGTCTTTTGTGACAGTGTATGTTATCATGTTTCATGAATGCTCAGAGAGCAAAACAAGCAGGCTTTTTAGCCATTTCCAACTAGGGAAATACTGTGGTGCAACACCATTTTAACTTATATAGCATTCTAGTATGTTTACTCTCTGGTATTATATTTATCATGCACAAAGTCTGCATAACATAAGCTGCTTTGGCCTTCTTTGAACTTCTTAAGATCCAAACTTTAAAAATTGTTTTAATATATAATTACAGCACTCAGTATGTAGATGAAGTTTGATATTCAGGTTTCATTACTGCTTGAGTTCCACATTAGCAGTAGAATCCACTTGTTTTATGACTTAGAGGATAAGAAAAATAACTGGTATTTCATAGTAGAAAGGTATCAAATCTAATACTGGTAAGAGGGGAAATGGAGAAATAAATTCTTGTGTAGTAGCCTTCTATTCTTAGCCCAAGCTGCTCATACATCAAGATCACAAAAGTAAAATGTTTAAGTATTTTGCCTCTTAATGAATTCTGTTTAAATGGTATGAATCATCTTAGACCTTTCTCGCTTCCCCCAAAATACTTTGCAAGTACAGGTTTAGTTTTTTCCTACTGCCCACTGTTCTTTGAGCACCATCATACCCTTCTTTCCCAGCTGAAGTTAAGTGTCAGTGTCTATGGAGCTTTCTCGGATCCCAGCCATGGAGTAGCTGCACTATTCCAACTATTTGCCCCTCCACTCCCCTCATGGAAGTGGAAAGCCAGTGTTCACCCAGTCTGCATTTTGTTTGTCACTCAAGCACTGGAACATACTTCAGTAACACTATTCCTATCCTTAACATGAAGGATATTACAGAGCTGTGGGTTTAGTTTTCAGCAGACATGGGATTGGTTTCCAGTTTGTTGCCACATACCAAATACACAGAGCATCCTTACAAATGGTCTGTCGAGGCCTTAAGGAAAACATGCCTGGCAAGAGGTTACTCCCAACAGCTCTCACCAAGGCACTTGGTACAAAACAGCAGTGTAGCTTGACTGACCAACTAAGATGGATGTGATTGAGGTAGTTTCACAGTATAGGAACTTCTGGTAGTCAGTTCCTTTATGTAACAGCAAGGAATGGGCATCCAGTCTCAGTGGCAGACTGGAGCTCACCGGGGGCAAGCCTGAGGGACCTGCAGTGCAGATATGAGGGCACTGGCACCATTCACCCAGCAGTCACTGCCAGGCCACAGAACCTGTACAGACAGACACAGCCTCCCCTTTGTGTTCTGCTCTGTGCTTCAACTACACCAGTACCCTTCACACAGCCGGGGGATGAAGATCACAAAGTTTTAATGAGCTGAGGAGCTGGACTTCTACTTCCAATAGGGATTAACATGAGCAAAATGCTGAATTATGTGCTGCTCTAGAAGGTTGGAAATGCACCAATGGCTACAGCTGTTACTCAGTTTTAGCAGCCCCAGCAAGCCTGTCCAGAACTCCTGTGGAATCACGTGGCAGTCCACAGCCAAGAACAATCCTTCTCACTCTCCCAAGTTTTCCTGTTAGGAGATTCTAAAGGTTCTTGTTTATTGCAAAAAACCAGTCATCTCCTAAAGAAATCCAAGGAATTGCCAGGTCCTTCAAAGACATACCACACCAGTGTGGTGGTAGATGAGGCTGAAGTGTATGTTTACTTACTGTCTGTCTGGCAGTTTTCTAAGGTTTTGATACAAGTCTCAAAAGTAGAACTGATTTTTTAATATTTTTTTTAATTTCCTCTTTCCCATTTTTATAACTGTGTCTTAACCAGTGGTTTTTGTAACTTCACTGAATGTTTAAAGTCAGTGCCTGTTCATTGCCAAGACCACTCTGCTGTATGTAATCTCCTCCTCCCTGTGGGGCAGGGCAGGAGTAGCAGCAAGGCCTTTTACTCAGAGCACCGAGTGCCATCTAAGGGCTGCTCGCATGGCTGCAGGCAGCTGAAACGGCGTCTGTGTGAACGCTGAAGCAAGGGAGATGCTCGGCTTTTACAGCGCAGGATTTTCCTGAGACAATGCCCCAACACCACAAAACAACATACACAACAGAAAATTCCTAAGGTGTACAAAAAGCCGGGAATGAGGTGGAGTGCAAATCTTAACTGCAATGTAGTAGCAAATTCCAGCTGTAACCTTGAAATCCAGCTAGATCTCCATGTATTAGAATGAAAGCCTCACTTACCAAAATATTTTATTTGACCCATCCTCTAGAAATATCTTCAGGAAATCTTTGTTCTGTGTACAATGAACAGTGTCCTAAATAAACCTTTGTTAAGTCCAGTAAGTTTGTTATGGTACCTCTGTAAATTAAGAATGTATTTAACCAATAAAATTTTTATAATTAAGTCATGATGGCATTTTAATTGTCTTATGCTGTGGAAAGCAGAGCTTTCCACTTGACAGTTCGAGATCTCATTCTGCAAAGTAACACCCCACCCGCAGACAAGCAGTCCAAGCCCCTCAGAGAATGTGGATGATTTTAACAGGTTATCCAAGCCTTTGCACTTGGGTATGCCTCCCACTCACCACCTACAGAACTTATCCTTATCACATTTTGCTATCTGTCACCACAGGGCATCACACACACTGTGGTTCTCACTGTGACAACACTGTGAGGAAGACACAGGCTGATCCTGCACATAATTTAGGTGTGCTCTGTTGATTGCTGCTTTCATACTCCATGATTTTTCAGCTGGTATTTGATGAGAGAATACAAAGGATGATGCACAGTATTGTCCTTCCTCCTTTTGCCCCACCTGAAATCGCATTACAAAGCCTACATTTACCCAGAATGCCTACATGGCAATGCCCTGTTCCAAACAATACATTTATTTAAAAGCCTGAAAAAATCCCAAGTTCTTGTTCTTTCCCCCAGTCCTTCTGGCAACATACAGTCCTCAGACATGCAAGTAACAAATAAAACCTATGGTTTCAAAAATGTGGCTGTCTGGGATTCCTGGAGGCAGGTGACACCTGTCTCAGCAGTACAGATGGAAACAGCAAAGCAAGAGGATTCCTTCCCCCTGTTCCGGCGTCCTGAGTGTTGAGCACTCCCTCCTCTACACAAAGTAGAAAAAACAGAACATAGTAAAACTGTAACTTTGAATCACAAGACAAAATCACATCACCTGCAGCGTTCTGAAGTTCAAAAGCAATCTTCTCAATTTTGCCTATTCCTTGGTCCAAACCAGAATTATCAACTAGGAAAATGTGAAAATCCCTGGCAAGGAACAGTACAGCCTTCACGGGTAGCAGAGCCCTTCTCCTTTTCTCCAGCAGCTTTGTTGGAACAGTAACATTTTCACTATTTTCCTTTATTTCTTGTCCTAAGCTCTGTGACAACCAATTGCAAGAGCCACCACTCTCAGTGAATTCCATGTTCTGCAATCAGGTCTTAAATCACTAACTTACCAACAATATAACAGGACTAACTTTAGGTTTGTTGGCCTAAACAAAACACCTTGATAGGGCACAAAACTCATTTTAGCCAGAAAAAACACTCTTTCACTTATAAGCCAACGTAAGTTGAACAAGAATCAAAAATGGTGTTAGATAATGAAAAACAAAATTACTCAGCAAAACATTTAAGTGCTTTGTTTTCAAAACATACAACATTGCCTCTTTACAGAATTTTTTCACCTGAAGTTCCACAGGTCTTCCAAAACTGAGTCAATCCCTCGGTTCTGACAGGTTAAAATCCAACACCCAACTCCACTACTCAAGCACATTCTGTATTTCTGCAATGCTCATAATTAATGCTGCTTCTATCATCATAATTACAACCTTAACACCTTCAAACCCTTCTGACCACCAGAGACCACACCTATCACATGAGAGGCTGTATTAAATTACCAAAAAATTTAAACATACGCTCATTATTCTGAAGCAAGTTATCTGGATGAAAGTGTAAGACTTCCCAATAATACCAAATTCTGACACAAGTTTCCCTGTACTTTGTGAAGCACCTCTCACCAACACAACCTCTGCACACATACACAAGGTTTTTCTGGTGAGGACTGAAATTACTGCGTAAAACCAACATCCACAGAAAGGACAACCCACCTTCTTCTACTAATCTCCACAACACAACTGGAGAAGTACATGAGTACTTCAATTTTTTTTAAACCAAGGCCGTAGGTTTACCTTATTGAAAGCTCATCCACACATCCAGTACCAATATTGTCCAGGAGCAATACAGGCAACCAACCAAGCATTATTTCTGTATATTAAAACCTTTTATTTTCCACCAATTTTTAGTTTCACACAGACTCTTGCACGGGCGGCTCGTATCCATCAGCTCGCTCAACCTTGGTGCCTGCCTCATCCCCAGAGGGCTTTCCAGCACCACCACCTTCACCATGCAGCTCCATCAGCTTGCCCACTAAAAAGAAGCAGTGACAGAAACAGTGAGAGATGGACCTCTTTGAAGTTTTAAATTACTCATCACACACAAACGGAACGACCAGAACATTTCCTTAGGTAGGACTAAGTCCATTGCAGACAGCTCATGCACAGAGATGCTGCTGCAGTGACAGACAAATCAAGCAGTGAAATAAGGCTATGTAATGAAACTGCAAACGACACCTTTTCCTAAAAGGATCTGGACTCAAGCACCTACTGCTGCATTACACGGGAATGTCAGAAATTGGGGAAATGGAATCATTCCACATCATCTGGGACCGAAACATTTTGTCATCATTCATTCCCAAAGCAGAGCTGTTAAACATTCAGCAGCAGTTCCAGGTGAGATTTCAAGAAGCTCCAAACTGGACACTCACTGCATGGCTTTCAATCCTGGAAGCCACACATCGGGACAAAGACATGCTTTTCCTTCTACAACTACTAAAGCTCATTGAAGCTGCTGTACCATCTTTATCCAAAAGCAAACACATTTAAACTCCCTCCTTTCCACACCCTCCTCCAAATGTCCGCAGGAACAGACTTACATTCAAACTTGGGCTTCTTGAGCATCTTCACCTTGCGGACATAGACATCGTGCAGAGGGTAAATGGACTGACAGGCCTTCTCGATGTCCTTGCCAATGCTGTCTGGGATCCTGAGAAATCACAAAGCACAATGCTAAAAAACTCTGCTTGCTTCTGCAGCAGCAACACAGGCTTTAAAAAAAATCCTTAAAAATACAAAATATTCTACAAAAGTTTACACCATCGCTTTGACAATTTTCTTCAAGTACATTTAGAGTCTAAGACACCTCCCTTGCAATGTTAGAAGGGACATAGTGCAGGTGTGCTCATCTTGAGAGCAAATCTGCAAACTTTTGGAAGCAATCAGCACACTGAGAAACTCTTCTATCAGAAGAGCTCAGAGCATTCACAGCCCCAGTAGATCAGAATTACACCTTTAGTCTGTAGAAATGTGAACCAGAAATCTTCTGTAAAGTGATTTTACATATATGCAAACGTGACAGTGGATTCAGATCAGACAGGACGCATAGAAAAGCCATTTGCAGAAAAGGGTGATTGGCTTTTCCAAACAAGGGGCTCTTTGCAAGACCAACAGCCTGGGATGCACCAGCACTCCCCAGGCACTCAGCAACAACCAATTCCCAGACAAGGATTTAAACTGTAGGGGAGAAAAAAAGAACAGGGCCAAAGCTTACAGCTTATTGACAACTTCCTTCAGGTCATTGGTCTGCACCTCCCGGGTCATGATCTCCATCATTTTCTTGCGGATCTGCCGGACCTGCTGGTGCTGGGCATAGGAGGTCTTGCGGATTTGGTTATTGCGCTTCTTGGTGAAGCCCACGCAGAAGAGGCGCAGCAGGTACCCATCTGTAGTTTTGACATCCACGTGGGCCTCAATCATTGTCTGGAAGAGGAAGCACTGAACATTTAGCACCCTGCAGCATAGGCTGCCCAGCCCCACACCCCACGCAGTCTGATGCCGCTTCAGACATGACTCTGCCAGGCACCAGTGCTTGCTTGTTTGCTTCCTTCCCTCCCTCCCTCCCCAAGGCACCGGCAGTGATGCAAACCTTGTTTCTCACACACCTGCCATTTTTTGACCATGGAGCACATTTTGTCCCTTGTGAGGTCCATTCCATGGAAGTTGGTCAGACAATTTTTGCCCTGAACGTCCTCAGTGATCAGTTTAAATTTGCGGAAGGCAACCTCATCATTCTGCAGATCAGCCAGGCTCACCTCAAACACGCGGCCCTTCAGCCCGTCAGAGGCAATTTCTGTGAGATGGAACAGAATAAAACACCTTAGATTAACATTAGACGCACATCCTTCAAATCAGACACTGGATTCCCTCTGGAATCCTGTTCTTTGATATTTTTTAATAGGGATCACAGAGCCAGCAAGGTTGGAAATTTCTCTCTTTGGGAACAATCTTTTCAAGGCAATAGTATCAGGTGTTGGATATGAACAGCAGAATACAGCAGATTCCCCCATGTGTAATAATTTGGTTTGTTTCAAGCATAAAGGGGCTACCAAGTTTTTGGAAATTATGAACAAAAATGAGAAAACTAAACATAAAAAGCCACAAGTGCTCAGCAGAGATGAAGCAGCAATGAACAGCCCAGTACAATCATTTCACAGCTCCTCCTCCAAGGAGGAACCATTTTAACAACACTGGCTGGTTCACACTTCGTTTGGCAGTGACCCTCATTTTATCTGTTTCACATGTTACAGTTCAAAGTAAGGATCAAAATGCTAACTTTGAGTGCAGCCAGCAGAGTATCATATAGCTATTCAGCCATTCTGCAAGACTAAGCTTCCAAAAACAGGGTTACCTCTATCCAGACACCTCTGCATTCCTAACAGAGGTCTCCTCTTCTTAAGGTGTGCCAGATGATATAAAACCGAATTTACCCTCCAGTGATACATCAGTGCTCACAGTAAGTCAGCAATTCTGGCTCTAATCTTTACCCAAAACCTTTAAATTTCAGGCATTTCAGTGTCTTGATGTGCTGGTCGTTATGATCCTATTAGGACTAAGATCTCCCGTGGCACTGTCCCACATCTCCCCCGGTGACCATCAGAACTAGTGCTTACTTCTTGAACTTTTCCCAACTTGCCAGGTTACCGCATTAGGAGCTCATTAGAAACTTCAGGCCCTTTCTTCCATGGTTTGGCATTCTTGTACAAACAAGAGCCCAGTATACGGACTTCCTGCAGCTAAGCTATTTTTTTCAAACAAATCGGTCAACTCAAAAATAAATCCACACAAATCATCCAACCTTTTTAGCTTCCAAGCTCGTAACAGTACAAGCAAAACCCATTTTTCAGCAGTCTCTTATCCAAGAAGTTGTTTAACCGCTTGGAGCCAGCACATGGAGCAAACACAATCCCCTGTACTGCACCAACCCCCAAAACTCACTAGTTCCTTGAGTCCTGGTGACAAGCGTCTTCCCGATGTTCCGGATATTGAACATCGCCGGTGCTTTGACATCGTACCAGTCCTTCTTGGAGAAAGGGTCGACCCTTAAATCAAATGAAGAAGATTTTTTAGACGACTTTCTCAGGCCGCACCGGGCTGCAGTAAGACCTTCCTCTCCGACTGCCCGCCGCTGCTCCCGCCCCGCCGGGCCCAGGCCCGCCCGGCTGACGCCATGACAGCATCGGCCCTGCTCCGGCCGGGCCGCCGCCGCCATCCGCCCCGCATCCCCGGCATCCCGCCGCCGCGGCGTCCCGCCCGGCACCCCCGGGCACCGCCCGCCTTCGCCCCGGCGGCCCTCACACTTTCTTCTTGGCGCCCTTCTTGCCGCCCTTGGTGAGGCGCTTGTTCTTCCCGACCGCCATGGTCCCGCCCGCGCCGCGGAAAGGGCGGGGCACGCGCGCTCCCGCGAGATTATACGAGAGCGGCGCTCGCGCGAGACCTGCGAGAACGGGGCCGCCTCCAGCGCCGGGAGCGGGGGCGGCCCGTCCGGGACGTACCACGGAGGGACGGAACCAACGGCACGGGGGGAGTGGGGGGGAGCCTCCGCACAGCCCGTGCCCGTGAGCGCCCCCGCCTGGAGCCCTGCGGAGCGCCCGGCCCTGGGAGCGCCCGGCCCGGCACTGCCGGTCCCCGCGGATCGGCCGGCCCGGCACTGCCGGTCCCCGCGGATCGGCCGGGCCGGCACTGCCGGTCCCCGCGGATCGGCCGGGCCGGCACTGCCGGTCCCCGCGGATCGGCCGGGCCGGCACTCCCGGTCCCTGCGCCCCGGAAATGGGGATGCCTGAGTGGGGCCGCTGTGCGGACGGACAGAGCCACAGGGACGGGGTTCGCTGCACCGACTGTACTCCGGCGAAAGGAAGGTGTCACCTCCCGCCCATTCTGATGTCTTCAAGCTGAATTATCTATCCCCAGGCTGAATCTCGTCATCTTTTGTAAACGTAACTGATGTCGTCTGGTATTTTCTACAATGGAAGTTGCTTAATGAACTTAATGTATTTCAAGCATCACGTAAGAGTACCGTCATACAAATAAATATACATCGATATAGGAGGAATATGCTTTAGACAGGAGAGCTCATGTAAATTTCACTGTATAAAAGGTGTTACTTTTTACCCCATGGTGTGTTTGTCAAACCTCCACTTTGCATCCCGTGCAGAATAAATAATATCTCCTTTCTAAACTAGACTCTGTTTAGAGAGCTCCTAAACCTGGCAGCTTTCCCAGGCCTTGGGGTGCCGAGGAGACAGCCAGAAGTTGGTGGTCTGGGCTGCCCCAAATGCCCCGGCCGATGGCTCCTCTCCCGACCGCACAGGGCAGGAGGAGGCTGCGCTCAGCCCTCCGGCATGGGCAGGGACGGGACATGGAGAAGCCGTGCCCAGGACGGTGCCAGGCAGTTGGGACCCCCCTGGAGAAGAGGTGACCACAGGCTGTGGCTCACCAATGAGCCTCACAGCAGCCTCTGGCAAGGATATGCCTGAGGCTGTGCCAGGTAGGATGGGATCCAGCACAGGTACCCGCACCGTGCCCTCTAGAAACAGCCCACTGCCAAGCATCCAGGCTTGTTCCTCCTCCTGTGGGTGCCATCCCTTTTGCATCCACACCAGGACAGTGGAAAGCAGAGCGTGTCTGAGGGGTCATGGTGAGAGTCACCATCCTGCTTCCACACCCAGGAGCAGGGTATTGAGGGGGCTCTGCTGACCTTCCATGTCTGCAAGGTTTTGGCCAGGTGCCTGAGCTGTTCCCACTGTAGGGACTGTGTACCTTTGAGGAGGATTTCTTCAGAGGCTGTAGAAATGCCACCAGAGCCCAGGGCAGGATCCTCTGCACCTTCACTGTGGCCAGTCTTGGAAGTGTTACAGCTCTTTTGGGAAAGGTGCTGCCCAGGACCTCATTCTCTCTTTGCCACTTCTTATCAAAGTCTCTTTGATGTCTTAGGAGAGGAGGATGGAGACCACTTGCACCCACTCATGACAGCCTCTCCCAGGCACTGCGTGCCTGGAGGGGACATGCTTTCCTTGGGGCTCCATTACGATGGTCAAGGCAAAGGAGTGTTTGGTGGGCTCAGGCTGGCTCCTGGCTCTTTGCTTGTCACTGCATCAATGGAGCATCTGGGAGCCTGGGAGGAAGCAGTGAGGAAAATGCATCCTGGCACTTCCCAGGAGTATGACTTTGCCAGCAAGGGGACACAGGGAAAAGGAACACATAGGCCCCTTAGCACTGCAGAAGAGCCATGGATGTGCCACATCTTTCAAGGGTTGTAGGAACATCTGCCAGCTGCCCCAGAGGTGATGGTGACATCCTGCCCACCACCAGGGAACCACAGATCTTGCCCTGCCACCCAAAAGGACCCAGGTATCCTGCCTTTCTTGGGACAGGTGGCCAAGGCCAGAGTGGGCAGGGGCCACCCAAGGGGATGCACGCAGACAGTCACGTGGTTCGTTAATGACTACCTAATGACCTTGGGGGCCATGAGGGTGAGCGGGGCCTCCTGGACACCTGGCTTCCCCCAGACATCCACTGGACCTTGCTCTTTACCCTGCCCCTCCTCCTGGATCCTTGCCCATTGGGCACAGCTGGGGCCAGTATAAAAGAGGTGCAGAGGAGTGGGAGGGATCCTGGAGACCCTGAGGCCATAAGGGAAACTGAGGCGCGCACACAGGTGCGGGTGAAGGGTGCATCGGGGACCAGAATGGCTCTGGGAGGGGTCTGTGAGGGACCTGAGCATCCAGTGGGGAAGGGGGGCTGGGTATGGCATCCGGGAGTGGGGGCACGGGGTGGATCTATAAGGGAGCCATGGGTCTGAGGAGCAGCTAGGGGGTGTTCCATGGGGGACTGAGACTTCTGGGGAGTGCACAACGTTAGGGAACCCGTGCATCCAGGTGAATCCACAGATAGCCCAGCTGTTCAGAGATGGGCCCCCAGGCATCGGGAGGGAATTTGCATGGGACCCAGGGATTTGAGAGGGGGAATCTGTAGAATAACCAAGCGCCCAGGGTGGGATTTCCAGTTGGGGGCCCAGAGGCGCAGATGGCCGTAACCCCACCTTCCCCAGGTGTCCATGGCGGGCTGGGTGCTGTGCGTGACGCTGGTGCTGGCAGCGCTGGCAGGGGCGGCGGGCGAGACCCGCTACGAGAAGTTCCTGCGGCAGCACGTGGACAGCCCCCGGACGTCCACGCTGGCGGCGCACCGCTACTGCGAGACCATGCTGGCGCGGCGCCGCGTGACGGCCCCGGGCAGGCCCTGCAAGCCCTCCAACACCTTCGTGCACGCCCCGGCCGCCGAGCTGGTGGCCGCCTGCTCCCAGGCGCCCGACCCCGAGACAGGGTTCCAGAGCACGCCGAGCGCCCTGAGCCTGACGGCGTGCCGCCTGCGCGGCGGGGACACGCGGCCGCCCTGCGCCTACCGCGCCCGCCAGGCCCAGCAGCACGTGCGCGTGGCCTGCCGCGACGGGCTGCCCGTGCACCTGGCGGGCACCTACACGGCCCCGCAGTGAGGCCTGCCGTGGCGGGCCCCTGGATCCTCCCTCCTGGCAGGGGCTCTGCTAGTGCTGCCAATAAAGGACGTGTCGCAGGCCTGGGCTCCAGCATCAGCTTGTGGCGGGACCCTGAGATCATACCCCTCCCTGGGTGCCCCCTGAGCCCCTTGGGTGACCCCAACCCTGTCCAAGCTGTGTTTGGCCACCATGTGCCTTATAAATCCCTGGGTTTTCCCAGCCTCCTGGGTGTTCCGTAGCCCCCTGGGGTGTCTCTGCCCTCTCCTGTGCCCTCTCCCCTTTCTTGGGTGTCCCACAACTCCCGTGGGTGCCCCATAACCACCACCACCCTCCCAGCCCAAGGCCCACCTGGGTGTGCACCCGGCCCTCTCCCCAGTGTCCTGACCCTTTGGGTGTCACATTACTTTCCTGGATAGCTCATAGCTCTCACAGGGTTTCCCAGCCTTTCACATGCCTTATGAACCCCCTGGGTACCCCCAAATTCCCCCATGTCTACCCCATAAACTGTCCCATAAGATGCCCCATCTCCCACATGCCTCTGACCCCATCTGTGACCTCTCTGGGGCTGAGGCTGCTCCCCCTTGGGACCCCCACAGGACCGAGCCCTGGCTGGGGCCACACAGAGCCCTGAGCCACCATCCCACACACTGAACACAGCACACACACACACAATGCACATGAAACCTGCACTGGCACGCAGCTGCAGCCACACAACACAGAGCAGTCAACACTCACCCCCCTGCTCCTAGCACAGCACACTGCATTAGCACACACAGGACACACATACCAGCACATACACACAGTATGCACACACATACAGAAGTTGTGTTCCTGTCTCGATGGGATTCCACAATTTCAGCTGGTGTTCTTCACCTCTTGTTCTTCATTCTCCCTGTCAGTACTTCCAGGACACTTACAAGCTCCCCCTGTCTGAGCCTTCTCTTCTCCAGACTGAACAGTTCCTGATCTCTCAGCTTATGCTCTGGTCAGACATGCTCCAGTCCCTTCATCATCATCAATTCCTTGCTGGACTCTGTCCATGGCTCTCATGTACTGGGGAGTCCACACTGGATCCAGCACTCCAGGTGTGTCTCAGTGGTGCTGAGCAGAGGAGCAGGATCACCTCCCTGCACGTGCTGGCAGCACTCTGCCTGATGCAGCCCAGTAGGCTGGGGGACCCCTTTGCTCTGGTCCTATTGCTGTGGGAGCCCTGAGAAGTCCCATGGGACTGCTGACATCCAGGAGCTGTGCTGCTACAAAAAAGGCAGCCCAAATGCATCCAGAAAGTGTAGCTGAGGAGGAAAAGGAGTGCAGAAAATGGTCTTCCCAATCCTTTTCCTCTCCCCGCAAGATACCTCTTGCTCATGTGCCTCAAGTAACTCAGGTGCTCCTTTTCTGAAATTCAGGTGAAAGGCATTTTGAGGGCCATCCATGGACTGGTGAGCTCCCTCTCAGCACTGGTCTAGAGAGTGGAGCCCTTCTCTTTGTGCACTGGGAAGGAACTGGGGTATTTCAAAGGTATTTGGGGCATTTCTGGACCAGTAACTTACAGCAGACTTACTTCTCCACCCTGCTCACTCCTGGCCATGGGAGGAGCTGACTGCCTCAGGAGGGAATACCCGGGGTCTCTGCAAGTACAAGGGTTTGATCTCTGCTTCTTGCTACCTTGGTTCTTCAGGACTTGGAGGTGGATTCCACCTCTCCCTTGTTCTCTGGTAGGTGAGATCATCCTGGCAGTGATAAAGAAAAATATCATCACTGAGATTTACCCCACAAGCTTTGCACTACAGGCTCTGAAGTGCATGGGGAAGGTGGCACCTGTCCTGAGGACACAGCTCTGAGCTGCAGTCCCAAAACAGCAATGCCATTTCTGGGATGTCCAGCATGCTGCAGCTACCTGAGTCTGCTGGAAAGTCTGGATGATTCCTGGCATCTCCCATTTGATGGCAGGGCAGCTCCACCACTCCAGCACATCCCATCCCATTATTGCACTTGTTGGTTCACTCCTCTGCTGTGTTTTCTCCTAAGATGCAGCTCTATTTCTTCAGCATAAGTTTGTGTCTGTTCTTTGTGAAGGCTAAAGGGAAAAAGACAGCCACAAAGGAATCAGGATATCCAGAGGGTGTTGTGGCCTTTGCCACAAGCAGCAGTGGGCCATTTCCAGGCAGTGGTCAGCAGATTTGTAATGGCAGCAAGCAGCAAAAAGCCAGGGAGTGACTGGTGCCTGAGAATAAAGGAAGGAATTTTGCAATATTATGTTTTAATAAATCAGTGCATTTATTTCTTAATTGGTTCCTCATTTAGGTACTTTCATGTCCTGCCTAACAGTCAAATGTAAAGTTGCGAGGTTTGTGGTTGATTCTGCTTTGTAACACAGAAACTGATCATCTCTGCTTTGTGGGTGGGAGTTAAGCTGCTCTCCTGAGGTCTCAGAAAAGCCTGAGAGAGGAGCTCAGTTCAGACCTCCTCAGCCCTATTTAACAGCCTCCCTTCCCATTTACGTGCTTTTTTTTTCTGAAGAAAAGAAATGTGACCATAAATGTTTCAGTAACAGCACTGTATGCCTAAAACTTGTCTCTGAGTCATATCTGCTTGACTTTCATGCCCAGGCTTTGCTTTGACAGTGGTCAGCCTGCTCTGCTCACTGACTCTATTGTCAAACAATTAATTCCTTCACCAGAAACTGGCTGTTGCTTGTTTAGCACAGGGAAATGAAACAAATAATGCTGAATCACGCACTTCATTACGGCTCACAAGCTTCCACCGCCCAGCCTTTAATGATATAAGATGAGAGGCATGAGCAGTGTGTCAATATTTCCAGCGCTACTGTGGAAATGTGTTCCTGCTCCTTGAAAAGCAAGGGCATTTTTTTTCAGAACCATAGCAGAGAATTGCTTAAGCAGGCACTGCAAAGACCTTCAGATGTATTTACTCAGCAAAGTCATGTATCAGCTCTATGGGTTTGGCAGAATGGGTCCTGTGAAACCAGGCTGTTGCTGCATGTCATGCATGCCAAAAACGACATGGAAAAAGCTTCTTCCCAGTGTATTGCTTGCTCTTAAAATACACTCTGCACAAATACAGCAAAATACAAGACAGTTTCTCTGAGGCACATCCACCTTTCTCATGTACTTGGACCACTGGGAAAGGGGCTGCCAAGCTGCCTGCGGGCAGCACGAGTCGAGAAACCACCCCTTTCCCCCTCCAGCAGTACCTCTGAGATCCTGGGTCTGTGCTGCTCCTCCAGTCGCTGCTCCTCAGCACTGTCCCTATGGCACAGGGACCTCAAGCTGAGTTCCCAATCAGACACATCCTGAAATCCTCCTTCCCCCTCGCTGGGTGACACACTTGGCCCCCAGGGTGCAGGGTCATCTGTGTCCCCTGCCACACAGGGAATGATCCATCCCCTCCACCGTTCTTGCAGAGGTTCCTGGGCACAGGGACAAGAATGCCTGCTAGGAAAAGGGGAGCTGCTGCTCGTGGCATGCTGGGGACAGCAAAGACAAGGAGGACATAAGACAGCAAAGTCCTCAAACTCAGCTGTGGCACTCAGCTGAGGCTTAGGTGTCACTTTCCCCACAACAGCTACACATCAGAAATCCTAATGCACTTCTCCTGTTCAAGCATTGACCCTAAGACCTGAAACCAAGGCTGGACAAGAAGCATGAGCTACCATAGGGGAAAGCCAAGAGCTAAGAATTTCTGTTCATATGAGACCAAGAGGCCACCCACCCAATCTAAAAAAATATAGCTGAAAAATACTAATGTTTGCCTCTGGTCTGCTGGGAATGCTGCTTCAAAGTGCCAAGACCAACACCAGAACCAGACTCAAGTGCTCAAACTCAAAGTAAGGAGTTTTGATCAAGTTAACATCTCACACCATGCAGGCCCTGTGCCAATACCTGTAATAGTGTTTGTCACTAAATTGAAACTCAGCATGCAAAATGGATTCAGTCTCAGGTTTTGTGGGCTGGTTGAATGTTTGGCTACCTCTTGAGTCCACTGAGTACACAGCTAAAGGTTTGCAAGCCACTTGTCTTGCAAATTATCTCCCCTTTGCCAGCACAACATGGATCTGTCATGGCCAGTCCCAGTCTCCTTCAGTGCTGCCACCTCTCCTGCAGAGCTGCCACCAACCTCTTCCCTACATTCATGCTTAGAAACTGAGTCATCTCTTCATCTTATCTCAGGAAAACATGCTGGGCTCCTCCACACAGGGTCTCCAGCTGTTTCATCACTCTGCTGCTCGCCCATGTGAGACCACATGCAGCAAATCAGAGCCAGACCTTCCAGAGTGTTGCGCTCAGGATGATGCATGGGATGGACAGTGGTTCCCAAGCCAGAAAGCTCCTGCTACCTGTACCAGAGGGAAGTGGACCCAAAAGTCAGATGCAAGAAAGCCAATGTATAAAAAATTCCCAGCGGTCGCAGTTGGAGCCATCCCACATTCTTCCAGCAGGCAGGGACGTGCACAGCCTCCTCCCTAAGGGGATCAGGGGAAATTCATTGCAAATCGGTGCCCAGCCAAGGAACTATCCCCTCCCATCAGCAGCAACCATAGCCAAACAGATTAAAAAAAAGAAAGATCCAGGTGAGAAGCCTGAAAAGGATTCACAGAAAGTACACAAGTGTCAAGAAAACCTGGGGAATTAAATTCCCCAAAAGACCAGACTGTGTCTGGAGGTGAATCAAGGCTGGAGGAAGGTGCTCATGAATGTCTCCCTGTTAGAGCTGGGAGGTGGGTAGCTCAGCCAGTGACATCCTGTCTCAGATAAGCTGATGCTGGGCTCTCTCCAAATGTCCCAAACTTACTGCTTCTTCAAGGGCTGCAGAACTGATGCCAGGAGCAGGGCACTCGTCTCTGCCTCATGTTGGGGTGGAAAAGTAAAAGAAGCTCGCAACTGCTGAAAAATCTTTTTTTTTCCTCAGCAGCACTGCCTCTCTCCCAGTCTGAGTGCCTGCTCTATGTCTGGATGGAGGGAAAGGGGCTGAAGGGAGCCAGGCCAGTTTCTCCACCTTTCATTGTGCTGCTCCTGCATCCCATCTGTTGGAGAAATGTGTTTGCAGTGCACCCAGCCCTATGCATTTCTAATTCAAACACCAGCAGCAATAAGACCCTGCTGGCCTGTACTGGCCCCAGCCTTTCACGTGCTAGCCCATCTCTCGATAAAGGAGTTAAATAAATGTTAGACAGAAGGGACAGGTGAATTACCTGGCACAAGGAGGGAGCTGGAGGGATGGGGAAAGCAAAGCAACCTGGCCCTGACTTTCCCCCCAAGGCCTTGGAGGTGAATTGGGGATTTTCCATTTCATTAGCTTTACAAGGGGTAATTCCCAGCATCATTCTCATGAACAGACTCACTCTGAGCTCCCTTGTCAACCCTTCACATCCAACAGTGATGCTCCACTACAGAGGCACCACTACACAGGAAAGCCAGGCTGTATAAGTATCTAATTTAGTAACAGGCAGCTGATCCTGAATTGCCCACAAAGAACAAAAGACCTGATACACAGAAACAAGCAGTAATTTTTGTTTTGAAAGGGAGAAGCAAAATGGATGCCAAAACTAACAAAAGATGTAAATTTGAAAGCCCCGTGGTTTCCCTTGCAAAGGAGCATTATGTGAACGGCCCTTGCTCCTGAAGAGAACCAGCCACCCGCTCATCCCTGCTTCCCACTCTAGAGCATGGTGTTGTTCCTGGGCAAAAAGGCTCTGATGCTTTGGGAGACATGGGGATCAGAGGACTGTCCCATAGGCACAGAAATCAACGTGGTACAGTGAGTTCATTAGAAACATGCACACACGCAGGCAGGAGTTTATTAGTCCACATTTACCATAGCAAAAAACAAAAATCCCCCAAAATAGGGGTAGGTTCCCTAGTTCTGCCTGCTCACAAACTAACAGTGCTGAGGATACTAAACATGTCGTGTGCACTCTGACTGCAGTGCAGGCCAGGAGCTGAACGTGCATGCGCAGCTGAGCTTCAAACCTCTCACGTATGAAAGGGCTGTGTACCTTTAGCCACAAGGCAGTCAGGAGCCCTCAGCTGCCTCCAAGACACATCCAAGGTCAGAGCAGCTGCAGCAGTTTTAATGTGTGCAAGAGGGAGGCTGGCTCAGCAGATGCTAAGTACTGGCAGCACAGCCAGTCCTCCAGTTCAACGCTCCGCTCCGTGTCCACAGCCCTCTCTGCAAACTTCATCATGAGCAGGGCACGCTTCATGTCCACCCAGTTCTGCAGCACCTGGCGCAGGGTTTCCTCGTGGCTCAGGGGCTGCTCCATGAGGTCTTTTCGGGGCCCCCAAAGCAGACACTGCAGCATCCGCTTGGCCTCGGTGATCCGCACGCGCTTGATGGGATCTGCTTCCAGCAGTAGGTGGGCCAGCTGCTGGAGTCCCCGGGAGTAGATGGACAGGCTGGGTAGAGCAGGGAGGTCCTCAGGGCTGTACTCCTGCTCCCTGAGGTGCACCTTCTCCTCAAAGGGGTTGGGCTGGTGCAGCAGTTCATAGATGAGAATACCAGTCTGAAACTCATCAAACTTCTTGTACTGAGAAGCCGACACAATCTCCGGGGCCAGCCGGGCCTGGCTCTTCTTCAGCTTGGAGTCTCCAGTTCCAGTCTTCTGTTTAGCTTTCAAAAAATTGCTGATGATGAGGCGCGGCAAGTGTTTGTCATCTTTGGCTTTCACGCAGCTCATGGGGGGCTTGCAGGGCACAAGCAGGAGGTTCTCCAGGCACAGGTCACGATGGATGATGCCATGCTCTTTGAGATGCTCCAAGCCGTTGCAGAGCTGGAGGAGCAGGAAGCAAACGCGGCGTTCGTACAGCTCCGGCTTGGCTTGGTGGAGCATCACCGAGTCCCTCACGAAGTCGGCGGTGGTCTGGCTCGGCACCTCGCGGGTGATCACCACCACACAGTCGTGCTCGCTGGCACTGCGGGAGGGATGGAAGCCATCTCCAGGCATGCTTTTCCCCACATCTGAGGCCAGCAGCATGCTGGAGGGGACGGAGGCCACAAAATGCCCACAGTCCTGCTGGATGTTGAAGTGAACTGGCACTGCAGGGCTGCAGTACGAAGCAGCTACCTTGGACTCCTGGGTTTTACAAATCTGTGAAGAGATCAAAAGAAAAGTCTCATCAGCCAGTGACAGAGACAGGGCAGAGACCAGAAGTTGAGAGGTGGGATGCTAAGCTGTGATTTGCAGATGCTCTGGAAGACAACAGGAGAAGCAAGATGTGCATTGGTCCCTTAAGCACTTTAAATTATCTCCTGATTTGAGGATTGTTTTTGTCCTGCAACCACCCAACCTTAGCCACCAGCTGTGTGGGTTGCATTTCTGGGCACGCCTCCTTTGCCAGGCAATGCCCAGTAACTGGAGGAAAGGAAGACAGTAGTCCTACCGTGAATAACTTCTGAAGATTTTGTTTCACTGGCAACAGAAGCAACATATCTTTTACATCACAGATATCATTGAGATAAACTCCTGCAACCCAAGAGACATTCCTGGAGGGAGAAAAGCAAAGCTTGTGGCAGAAGACATGCTGTCTCCATCTCTGGAGATAGTTAACACTCCTGGATGAGGCCCCATTCAATGTGAGGTGACTGTGAGGAACAGTGCTGTTTGTGGTGAGGGGTGGACAGAAGCCTCCAGCACTTTCTTCCCACCCAATCCTTCTCTGGTCCCAAGCCCTGGAGCCACTTTGACGTCCTCCTCAACCATTCCACTTCTGTGTGTCAGCAACTGCTCTCAAGCCCCTGATCAATGGCTGAGGGAAACTAGCAATAAGCTGTACTCCTTGGCATAGGCAAAAAAACCACCAAAGAGAAAATGGGAGCTTACAACAGGCCTAGAAAGAAGTGAAAGTGCAGCAAACTCTAGGGAGAAAAATGCATTTTATAATCTGAATTCTCTTTAACCTACATGACTTCTATCTTCATTTTCTTCCCTATTTTAGCTTTATACTGCATGAGATACTCAAAGCCAGGTTTATTATGGGAGTATCCATTAGCTTATGGGGCCTTCTGGCATTTCTATTATACTTTTTTTCCCCTTTATTTAGCGATGTGTTTATATGTCATCCACAGGAGTAAGCAACAGGCTGAAACTCAGCACAAAAGGTTTGAAAGCCTGGAGCGTGCCAGTGCCAGCCACAGCACGCGTGCAAACCGGACAAGAAATCAATTTCGCCTCCGAGTTAAAACATACACAAGAATAGAGAGGAGCTGAAGAAGAGGGCTGCTTTTGTATTCCTCTAGCAAGGGTTTGAATCCAGGCATTTACAGATAATTCACTCAGATGAGACAAAACTATGGAGATAGGGCCTTTCAAATCCCTATTGTCCTCTCTTTTTTAAACAAAAATACCCTGCCCTGGCTTATTTGTGGAAAGACAAGCTTTGGAGAGCTAGGCAGAATGCAGATGAATGCAGTGGGACCCAGGATGACGCAGGAGCTCCCCAAAAGCAGAGCAGGCCTTACAGCCCGCTGGCTAACACACCTGCTTGTTCCTCCTCCCAAAGGAAAGTCATGTAGGGGGGGAAATTCCTGGCAAGAGAGAAGTCTCTGGAAGAGCAACTACAGCCAAACGAATACAGGGAAATCTTCCCCATCCAGCCATTCTTCTTGTCTTTGGCTGCACCAGAGGCATCCTCCCTGCTGAAAGCTCCAAGTAGGAGCCTGGGCTGGCTTAGTCACACACCTCTAGTGGAGAAAGAAGCCAAGGCATGGAGCATATCTTGGCTTAATTCCTCTAAAGCCATTTCCAAACTGTTTTATACATAGTCATGTCTGTCTGTGCACAGCTCAGACTCTGGCTTCTGTTTCTCAGTAGGTTCCTTGGCTCAAGTCTGATCCTCTGCCCATTTTGAGCTCTCCAAGTCTAATTTTAACTACAGGTCTGTGATCTCTTTCATGTCAAAAAATCTATACCAGAAGGCAGAAGGGGCAGCTAGGGAATAACCAATTGAATTGTTTCACAATTATTCATTCCCTACTTTGGCTGCCAAAGGGATGGTGGCACACAGGAATTGTATCCACGCACACGGATAAACACATACACAACACCACTATGCTGGCACAGAGTATGGCCTCGTTGCAGTGGCTTTGACTTTGTTAAGCCACTCTGCAGTGTACCTAGGGCACAGAGTAAGCCCACTTCACACACAGGAACACAAGTGCAGTCCTGTCAGGAGGCTGAAATGTGCTGTTTCTGCCTTGGCAGGAATTTATGCACTGCAGCCATAGAGCTGAGCTACTGAACCCCACCTAGCACAGCAGGCAAAAGCAAAAGTGCGGGTGTGCCACAGGGAACTGCAGATTGAAAAGGAGCACAACAGTTCTTAGGCTTCAGGAAGAAAGCTGTGATGGATTTAGGTATAACACACAAGAAAAGCTGCAGCTCTGAGTGCTGGACTAGGGGTATTGGTGCAAGATCTCATCTAATTTGATTCTGGTTACTTACAGCCCCCCTGTTGGGTTGGCTGTGCTTCCTTTAAGATATGAACTGGCTTTTAAGCTACCACTTAACTAGAACATCCCTTAGGGATGTATTAAAACATTCTAGAACAACCCTTAGAGTTCATAATGGTGGAAACTATTCAGCAGAGGTTTTTTCTCTTCTTTTTTTTTCTTCCTTAATGCATCTCTGACAGCGCTTTTTTGGGAATTACTTTAGGCTTTGAAAACAACCTGAGGAATAAGCAGCAGTGAGATGTCCCCAGTGTTAAATCAGAAGGGAAATTAAAATCTCTGTATTCAAGTAGTAACATTGGTCAAGAACCCAAAATCCACAGGATGTCCATGGAACCAGTTGGATAAGCTTACTTATCCAGGTTTCAAAGAGCTGAACTATTACACCTCAAGTTTCCATTTCAAAACATGTATTCCGTGGAGTTACAGGAAAATATTTCAGACCTGACCTTACACAGCATGTCTGGGTCAGCCTCACATTGTTTAATTGGGATCTGCAATATCTTATTGTCTGTAGTTTCAAGATCATATAAGCACTCAGTATCTGGGTCAGAGCTTCCACTTAAAAAGCAGGCAGAGGCAAAAATGCTGTCTTTTGAGCAGCCTTTCATCAGCTTGTGTCATCAGAGGCGAATGCCTCTGAGTTTACAACAGAGTATTTGCACAAAGATGTTTTCAGAGAGAGAAAATGGTTGGGTTTCAGACCCCTTTAGCAATAAGCTAAATCTGACTGGCATTTGTTACAACGAAAACTCCTTCTCCAAATTAACCTTCACAAGCAGTAAGGGGAAAGTGGCATTTTGGAAGGTGTTTTGCTTGCTTAACTTCACCTGAGAGAAATACAAGCAGAGAAAACAAGACATTGCATGAGATGCCCTGTGCTGCTAGTGCACAAATCTCCACCTAGAAGATGGAGATAAGCCTGGACACCTCCTGGCTGTGGACTTACCTTCACAGCATAGGTTGTAGAAGGGTCCTTGGAGCAAGTGGCACAGTAATAAATGGCGTCCCCCGAGTCGCAGCAGGGCTTGTTGCACGTCAGCTTGAAGAGCGACCAGTTGTTCTCGCTGAAGTGCAGCTCGTTCTTCTGCTCCCGCATGAAGCAGTCCTCGCACTTGGCGACCAGGCGGCGCAGGGACTCGGCGTACAGGGCCCCCAACTTGTTGTACACCCCCTCCTTGCTGTCGATGTTGCTCAGGAGGTTGTGGAGGCTGGAGGCCGAGGACACCTGGCTGGACACACTGAGCTGCGAGGAGGAGAGGGACTGGAGGTTTCTGCTGGGCCCGCAAGCCCCTGTGCTCTTAGCGGCGCTTGAGCCCCAGTAGCTGTTTCCTTTGGAGCTTTTCTCCAGAGACTCAGAGGAGGAGAAGGCACCAGGGCGGCCCCCCAGGCTGGCTGGGTGGATGAAGGGAGGCTCCTCTCGGAGGCACATATTGCTCTCAGAATGGCTGACATTCAGCCTGGGGCTGGCAGCACCAGCTGCTTTGCCTGAAGATGCCTGTCCCCCAAAAAAGCCATCTGGAGAAGACACAGTTCTGATCACTGTCTTCTTCTGGGGCAGAGGGGGCGGGCAGCTGGGGGCAGAGGAGGGACCATCCTCAGTGGAGACGGGAAGGAAAGGGACAGAGGGAAATGCTTGGCTCTCAGCTGGAGGGGGCGAGTGGTTCGGCTCAGATGAGTGTCCTAGGAGACAGCAACACACAAGAAGATGCCATGAGTGGCCCTTAGAGGCTGAGAGCACAGGTCCTTCTCCATATCCCTGACACCCCCAGGGCCCTGGCTGGGAAGAAAAGCAGCAAGCCAAGTTACATCTGAACCCAGTGCACACTCTTCAGCTATTCAGAACTGTAAAGTTTCACTGGAGGGATTTAATCCAGTTTAATAGAGCAGGTTTGCAAAGCAGGCTGCAACCAGCCATCCAGAGAAATGCACTTCCCCACCCTTGAAACCACTCCCCTATGAACTGCATATACAGTAGTAAAAAGGTAGCAGAGGGTAAATATTTAAGCTGTGATGTCATCCACAGGGAGGTAAGAATGAAGCACTTGATACAAGGACAATCTTTTAAACAGCCTCTCTCACCTGGGAGCTGCCACCCAGTGCTTCAGCAGCAGGGCATGATAAGGAGAGAGTGACTCATGGCACACAGCTCCAACCCTCTGGCTGTACTGGAGTACTCCAAGTACATCAAACTTTTCTTTCTGCTTCACACTGGGAAAGGGTTGCTGAGCAAGCCTGGGATTTTGGCAATTTCCATCTTGCTGAAAAAAATCTGGCCCTTCCCCCCACGGCCTGTTTCCCAGCTTATTCCTTGCTCAGAGGGCAGGCTGGCCCCACTACATAGCACTAAACCCCAAGCAGCTCCACATGGAGCTCCAAGTGCACGTGGATTGGGTTGGGATGGCTGGCTCATTTTAGGCAGCCATAGCAGCTGCTTTCCTACCCGAGCCAGAATGGAGACAGGTAATACACTTACATGCCATGAAAGAAGTGGGACATTAAAAAAAAGGACAGAAAGGTGATCTGACATTGAAATAAAGAGCAATAATTTCAGGTCATAGAGACAGAACATGTGAGGAGTGGAGGGGAAATTAAAAGAAGAGAGACAATAATTCAAGGGAATTTATCTATGCCACTTGAATGAGAAACAAGACTCTGCTAACAACTCACAATCAAGTGTAAATCTTGAAAGGTGAAAGGTAGGGATTTTCTCCAAGCAAATAGCAAATAGTTTAGCAGATAGCAGGATCTATTGCTTTCTTTAAATCCATCTTCCAAAGCTGCAGAGTGGTAGCAAACAATCCTTCCTCCTCACAAAGCTGCTGCTGAGGGTTCAGCTGCCAGCAGGCACTTCCCTACAGCGGCTTTCTGCCTGCTCCAGAGGAATGCCCTGGGGCACTTTCCATGTCAGCCCGCAGAAGGCACTTGTCTCCTCACAGCCCAAGTGACTCACCAGCAATCATGTACAACCTTCAAGTGCAGGGGCTCAGGTCCCTGAGCTCCCAGCCTGTCCTGGCATGTCACTTGCAGGTTTGCAGCAGCTGTGCTAGAGCTGCAATCCCTCTTAGCTGCTCCACCAACTGAGACCACATGAGGTGAGGGCAGATCCCCTGGTTCTCAGCTACCAGAGTGGATGCTGGCACCATCTGGCCCTATCCCTCCTCACCAGACTGTGTCAATTTTCATTCGTCTTCTCCAGCGCCAAGGCTGTCTATATGCACCTCCTGTAATCTATCCCATCACACCAACATCACAGAGAGATACTTCAGGAATGAGCAGCACTGATTTCAGCTTCTTCAGATTCATCTCCCATGCAAAGCTGTTTCAATAGCCCATTTCTGACAATATGCTCAGAAACAGCTCTGTAGGAAACATGAATCAGCACATGTCTCTTTTGCCCCAGTGCTTGGGTGCCAAGCTATCTGACTCCTGCTGGACCCTTGCCCCAGGTGTGTGCCTGCACTGTACACCCAGTTGCCCAGCAAATGACTGCTCTCCAGTGTCAGCTAAGAAATACCTGCCCTAACAATTGAGATTCATGTCCCAAGCTTTAGGGAAAACCCGCATCATACTCTAATGGGTCCACAGGAAAGATTCTCTCCATTAAAGCCCTGTCAAAAGTCACAGGCAGGGATCAGCATGGCACCTCTTGCCACTTCCATCCACAGGGCTTTGGCAGAGGATAGAGCCAAGAGAAATTCTTCAGCGTGCAGTCCATGAGTACCTCACCAGAGGCATCTCTGCCAGGACATGCAGCCGAATCCCTGTTTCAAGAGGCAAGATTTACTTGAGAGAGTCTTAGGAAACAAACGTCAGCACTGGAATCTTTGGCAACCGGTCCACATGCCTAGCCCACAAATGCCAAACTGCTGTTAAGTTTTTTTTATATGCTGCTGGGCTCTGCCCCAAGCAGAGGGTAATGAATTAACCTCTTTCACAACTCTCCTAACAGTGCTCTGCACCTTCAGCATGGAGTCCTTCTGCATGTCAAGGGCTTCAAAGCTCCCCTCCACTTCATTTTTTAACATCTGACAGCTCAGCCAATTAATTTGAGCTCACCTCACTCAGTGACTGACTGCACAGCTTCTTGCTTGCATCAGCAAGACAAACTGCATTTGAGTGTTCATTTAAAAACTCATCTTTCTCATGATGAGCTTAAACAGTTGCTTCTGTTAGTGAAGGCAGAGAAATCCTCTTGTTCCTATCATTTTTGACAGCAAAATGTTTCTGTGCCTAGCAAGTAAAGATCCAACATATGTGAGTTTTTCTTACCCCCGTACAATTTCCTGGCAAGGTCTCACTCTCAGACTCCAAGTCAGTGGTGGAAAAACGGAGTTTCCAGAGCTCTGGCTCTTAATTTTATTGCTGCACGTTGTTGCTCTTGGAAAGACAGAACTTCCACTACATGAAGGTTGCTCTTGCTAAGGAAATACTTTCTGAGCTGCTGAACACGTTAGTGCATGTCTAAGTTACACACTGATGAAAAAAAGTGACTTCATAGTAAGTATTTTTTAATCTCAGTTAAACGAGTGCAGGCAGATTTTTTCCCCTTAAGAAATAACTGGGAAATGAGAGGGAGAGATCATGTCTAGCACAAAACTCCTTCTGGTACTCCTCAAATCTATGTAGGACTTTCTATAGCAGGGCTTCTTGTGACAACGTGAAATGCACGAAGCACAGGCAGGATTGTTTTATTACAGAGATTTTATCTAGACCAGAGGAGATCTACAGGGTGAACGATATTGGTATTTGCTGAATGAAAAAGTCTGTGATGTTAGTCTGACTCTGCCACATTCATTTAGAGTGCATCAAGAGGCAGAAGGGTAGGAGAAGTGGGAAGATGAAGGCTCACTGGGGGAGCTGGGGACTGGACCCTCATGACCCCTGCCCAGGATGCTGTCCCAGCAGGCAGGGGGTCTCAGGTACAATGCTACCTCTCCCATAGGCGGTGGTCACTTACTGCCATCGCTGCCAGTCTGTGTGTCCGAGTCAAGGCTGTCACTGGAGCCGGCCGTGAAGCTGACGTGGGCACTCCTGAAGGGTGGGCTGAGGCTCTCTGCAGAGCTGTTGCTGACTCTCTCCAACTCAGTGTTACTTGGGTTCATTTTCAGAGCGTGCCTAGAGAGAGTGAAAGAGAAGTCAGGAGACAAATGGCAAAAGGATACCCTGCCTGCACTTTTGCATGGAGATTCAAGCTGAGAGAAGCCTTAGTTTGGTCTCTGCCTATCCATACACTGCACAGTGTATTATCACACCAAACTACCTCATTCCTGTGCACTTTTCTTCTTTCTCCAGTACCTGGGGAATTTCATTCCATAGACTCTGAGCAGGTTATAGGCTTGCAGTCCCCAAGCCAAACTAGCTGTGCTTGATCAGAGAGGGAAAACCGGTGAGCCAAGAGCATTCAGCCAAAGTCTGCACCTCCTTTACCTAGAACATGTGAGGTCCTGCACCACATCCTATTTTAGCCACTGCCACTCAGAAGTGGGGACCCACCAGTGTTTGCCTTCAACAAAGTTCTCAAGGGAAGGAAGTAGCACCACTCCTGCCATTTTAGAGAAGGCAAGTCGAGGCTGGGTGTGTGAACCCCATTCCTGCATGACAGAGGCATAGGTAGCAGAAGAGTCCATCATCTCCAACCATGCATCACTGTTAACAACCAACACCTTACAAAAGAAGAAGCATCTCTGCAGAAAACATAAGTCTGCCAAACTCAGAACCTACCACACAGTTTTTAATGTAAGACCTGCAGTTTTCCATGCAGCTTCCACCTAAAACAAAATAAATAAACTAACCATAAACTGGGCTTATAACCTGTTAGGTCATGGTTTAAGTGACCAGTTTAGGCAAGCAGGATTTTTTGCTAAGATAAAGAATTTCCCCTGCATTTTCTTCATGTTTCTGCCTTGGAAAACAACAGAAACTGTTGAAATCAGGCGGCACAGAAGAACATAAACACTCTTAGCATTGGTACTGTTCCCACTCTGTCAGCCAGAACACAAAGGTTATCAGTCCACATTTTTTAAGTAAAACTGCCAATCTGCTGATAAAATTCAACACATTGATTAAGAATGTAAAAAGGTTAGGAGCAGACTTGTACAGAAGTAAAAGGACTTCCACCAGCTATCTTGCTGGAAGGTATCCGGTGTTTCCTAATCAGACGGCTGAATGGCTGCTGAGAAAGACAAACAAAGACAAGCACGACCGTTTTCTTGTGGCACCCTGGCCACATGCATGGGACCCCTCCTCATCCAAAACTCCCAAGCACAGCAGACACAGACTTTTATTTGATTGAGAAATGTTTCATTCCCAATCCAGACAAAGCACTTACTCTTGTGTCCACACCACCACATGGAGAGCAGAGTGTATGAGAAGCCCGGAAGAAACTTCTGCCAGACTTCCTCATTTGCCTGAGCAGCCTTGGTCTAAAAATACTCAAGGGCTGATGAAAATAAGGCTGTAAAAACCAGTTCAGGTATACTTCAGCAGAGACACTGGTCTTCCACCAGTGATGAATTTATCACAGCAAGCCCCTTGGGGACAATTTACAAAACTTCACAATGCACCACACAAGTCACAGTTTAAAAAATGAGAGAGGGAGAAAGAGAGAGAGAGAGACAGAGAGTTTGAGGGGTTTAGGTCTGTTATGGCTAATGCTGTTGAAAGCAACCAAGTGCATTTAAATATTTTTTTTACTATAAAGATGCAGCTTTATCCTATAACTTTCTCAGATGTTTAACATTTAGTAATTTGGGTGGAAAAAACACAAGGGTGCACAGCCATGCCAGTACACTGTCTGACCCGGCAAGAATCAAAGAAGCATTTGAATCCATCAGAAAAGAAGATTTAGCAAGATATCCAGTCTTGATTCACACAGATGAGATGTTTTCTAATGCATTCCTTCCCCCAGCCCCCCCGAAACCTTGATGCATTGCTGCTTCTTTCCCATCACTAAACACAAACTCACGGAGCCGCCTTACCATTCCCGCACTCAGAGAGAGATGAGACTTTGCTCGGCGCGGTCCAAGGTCCGCCGTGCCCAGCCACACCTATTCCTCCTCCGAGCAACCTGGGCGCAGCGCGGCGCCGGCCAGAGCCGTGCTGGCTGCTGCCCTCGCTGCGCTCAGCGTGGCCCAAGGCAGATGCAGAGAGAGCCCCGTTTCCTCCCCGCACCGCCGTGACTGATGTAAAGCGCAGTTCCTGAATAGGCGCACCGAAATAGAAATTGTTTGCCGCTTAAACGACATCCTGCTCTTGTTTCAGATGTTGCAGCCAGGCCAGCCAATACCTCCTGGAATTACCTCTGCCTCACATCTCCCTCTTTTCCTATGAGCTGCTTGAATCCCAGGGCGCAGCCTGCACAGATCAAAATACCGCCCACTCTACCGAAGAATTACTACTGAAAACATGCTAGGGTCAAACTCTCCCATTTCAGTAAAATTCTACCCCAAGAGCTGAACAGCTCTTTGCTGCAGCAGCCTCTGGGACCCTGATTTACAGCTACCCCAAACATCCCCTGCTTTGCTAGTATTCCTTCCACCTCACCTGAGTGCAAAGGCACAGTGGCTATTTTCTGTCTTGCCCTTTTCACCAAAGGATATTGGAAATCACCAAAGGGTGTTGGAAATAAAGAGCACAACCCATCTTAAACCCAAAGAAAACACTGGGTTTGTGCCCTGCACCACTGACTTGAAAACATCTGTGGGCTACACTCCTCTTCAGAAAGATGTAACAGTAGTTCATTTACATCAATTTAAAAATGCCTGCTCAGCACCTAAAACATAACCAGCAACTTCAAGAGCAGCACCAGAGCTGTCATCGTGTGCCTGTGCATAAAGAACAGGTCACCAGAGTCAGCTCTCCCAATCTAATAACCTAAACCCACAGGATTTCACAGATTTTCAGCTCTCCAACTAGTCTGGTAGCTTTAAATACAGCTCAGTTACTCAACATCCTCCATGCAACAGCCTGGCATATTCAGGCAACCCTTCCAGTTCCCTATTTCCAAGCTTTCCCATCATAAACAATTTCATCCAGCTGACTTTCCACATGATTCTCATAGTCCTGCCTAAAACAATTCAAGATTGAAAAGAGTGGTCTTGTAAAAAAGCACACCAAAACAACACCCCCCCCCCCAAACCCATAGTGTGGAGTTCTCTTAACATTGAAAAGGGACCCGGCTCATTTTCCTTGTCTCAGGTTGCACCTCTGGCCAGGGCCTACTTCATCTTTCCTGTGTCTCAGTTTGTCCAGTAGCCATGTGCATAATTTCACATTTCTCCACAGATCGGGGTCACACCTAATGCTGCTGCAGGACTCCAGCATCACCAACTGCATGCTTTGCACTTCTGAGAGACAGTGGAGATGGGCCCCAAAGCTTGGCTCCCCTAACTGCAGAAGACCCACATGCCTTGGGATTTTGCCCCAGGAATCCCTGGACTTTGGACATACCTTGCTCTTGAATTTCCTGACTGAGATTTGACACGGAGATCTGGTTACCTTCCACAAGTGCAATGGGCAGGTTTTGAGAGCAGGAGGCCCCTCAGACAGAAAAGCTGCCAGGCTCCCGCTGGCTCCCTTCCCGCAGCCATCCCACAGGCAGCCTGTTGGCAGCACTGGAGGATGTGCAAGGCACCTCTGCCCTTCACAGAGCCACTGTCACTCTGCAGTGCCATCACAGGGGTCTCCCAGCCTTGCTGTGCCAGCAGGAGGAGGACACTCCTCCTCAGCACAGATGACAGGACTGAACAGAAAACACAGAAGCTGAGCTTTATAAATCATGTGACAGAGCAACGAGGAGAGGAGAACAGAACACACAGAGATCACCACACAGCAAACTGCACTCCAGGAGGTGTTTGGTGATAATGTCAACAAGGCACCCCCTCCCAGTATAAAATAATGGAACTAATGCACAGAAGAGAGAAAAGCCAGACTTGCATTATAGTATCAAACACAACATATGGCTAGGCATAATTATTACACAAGAGGAAGCACCATTGTACCATATGCTTGTCTATCATGAAACGTGAATAATTATATCTTCCACCTCTTGCCACTTGCTGTTTCCTCCAGCATCTTCCCCTGGTTGCAGAGGGAAATTAAAACCCAGCATACAGGAGCTTACAACATTTGAAGCTTAGATTTGTATTTATCCTTCTGTTATCAGCTGGCAAATGTGGAGAAACCAAAACTGAGGAAAAGAAAGGATTTTGAAGAACTCCTGGCTTTGTTCAGAGGGATACGCCACTCCTCCCTGTACCAGAGGGGCTTTATGTAGCACGGGTTAAGTTGAAACAAGGGTTTGGAGTCTGGAGATGCACAGGAAAATTCAGACAGGGTACAGAATTAAGATGGTAGGTGGGTAAAAAATTAAATCACTGCATACTCTAATGTGGTGAAGAAGGCAAAGAATCTCATTTCGATTTCCAACTCTGTGGTTTTTTAAGTGGTAAGACAGGAAACACACAGAAGAGTGAATGACTTTAATTTTAAAAGAAACAAACTCTCCTAAAAGATAAGCTGATAGATCACAACCTTTTAAACCAGTGTGTTTTGTCATTGGGGTACACCCTGGCACTGAGCTCCAAGGAGAAATGGGTGCCTCAGGAATGGTAAGAAAACAGGAATATTCTGCCTCAGATACAGTTGCTGCTCCGTCACAGACTGACTCCCGGCAAGAACACACAGCACAGCACCACCTCCCCAGCAAGGAACAAACCTGGCTCTTTTCCTGGTGATCCCGTTCCCAACACCTGGCTCTTCTCCTGTGATCCAATTCCCAGCATTGCAGTTTTTCTGTAACACTCCTGTGCTCTGCTCCCTCCGGCAGCAAGCGGTGGCAGCAGCACCGGAACAGGCAATCTTGGCACTCCTCGGGCTCTTTCTCCCTGGCTGTGTTCAGCAGTGACAGGTGTGGGGAAGTGCTGTGCTGCACCTTTGCTACCCCATGCCAGCACACTCAGCAAATTTCAGAAGCTTTTTTTTTCGCCACTGCCTTTTGAAGGTGGCACTAATTGTGATGAAAGCAGCTCAAGATGCAAAACAGCATCACTGTTTTCTTTCTTTAAGAGGTACATGAAATTAATTAGCCATCAAGGTTTTGGAGGCTAGAGGAAACCACAAGGATCATTTAAGCCTGATCCTCTGCATAAGAGAGACACCAATTTCAGCAAAGATTCATTCCTTGTGCCAAGAAACTGAAGGCCATACTAGAGCATTTTACACCCAAAGAGCTTTTAAATCATCATTACACAAACATGTCCTGGGGATCATACTTTCCCTGGTGAGCTCCTTCCCTAGCCGACTACCTTCCCAGCTTTTGGAAGAAGACCAGCCACCATCTTCCCTTTTCAGCCTTTTCCCCCTTGTAATTATACTTATTTGTCATTCTGTTTCTTATCTTTCTTATTTCTTATCAGGCATTCTAGACCAAGCAAACATCAAATATCTATAATCTTTCAAACAAGCAGAAAAAGAGGATTGTATGAAGAAACAGTTGCAAGAGATCCAGAGTAGCTTTATATAAGATCAAAACCAGGCACATATTCATTATTTTCCTTTTCTCGTGACAACTTTTAAATCCCCCTGAAATCGCTCCTTCTGCCATCCTAAGAGACAGCTTACTTCCAAACCAGAGCTTCCTCAGTCTCTGGAAGGAATGTACCTTGTAAAAAAATTTTTTTCTTTTAATTGTTAAAGCCAAGATGAACAAAACAAAATCTACAGACTCACTTTTTCTTTCTCTGCTTTATAACTATTCAAACACACATGCAAGTTTTCCTTAAAATAAGCAGTTGAATTTCATTAGGAAAGTCAAACAGGCAAATTTAATTTTCCATCATGAAATCAAATGCCTTGCTGCAGCTTGAGATCTAGAAGGAAAAATGACGGTTGCATGCCTTTCCTGCAGCTGAGATGAACCCTGATCTGCTAAGCCCCTAGCCCAAAGCCTGTGCCACAACCAGGTCTACACTGGCTTCACCCCCATCTCCCAAAGGAGCTTTTGCAGCTGAGCCACCAGGGAATGTCCTGGGCTGAGGTGCTCTCTCTGTGTGGGGAGTACATAAGCCTAACAGAAGGATCAGTGGTCCTTCCATCAGGGACAAGCACATGTTCACAGGCAGCCCCGAGTGCATGGATGTGCCTCAGAGTCATCTTTGTGATTCTGGTTCTTCAGGTACTTGGCTGCAGCCCAGGATGAACAGAGGGGATGTTCCTCCAGCACCAGGCCATGGCCCAAAGCTGCAACAACACCCCGGGTGACACAATGCCACCACGGTGATTTTAGCAGCTGTGCATGCAGCTATCCCTCCCACCGCCCTGGTTCCTGCATTGGCATGCTCACAGCAGCCACAGTTTTGCCTGAGACAAAAACCAAGCACCCTCAAAGCAAAGAAACAAAGCAGGGCTTGCAAAACCTGAGTCTGATCAGATCACTCCTTACTGCTCCTCAGCTGGCTGGGCTCCCTTGGCTCCAGCTTTGATAGCTGGAGGCAGGACTAAGCTCTTTTGAGTAAGGTGCCCCAGGGCTCAGCTACAGGCATCAAGGCCCTTGGGAGACAAATACCTGTAGCACAACCTGCCCTGCAGCCACAGGGGGTAACCAACACCTACCTCAACCACCTGGCAGGGTTTACAGCTCTGCCAAAGATCCCAGTCATGGATGCCACGTGTTCCCTCACCTCAGTTTCCCTGCCTGCCTTTCACATAGGCTTTCTAGCACACAGATGCTTTCATCAGGATGACTCAAAAGCAACTGTTAGAACTGGCACAGCCCAATTGCATCAGGAGCATAAAATAGCCCCTTGAAGGGGCAGAAAATGCTCCACACTCCTCTGGTGTCATAACACCACACAGAAGACAAGAGCAAATACATCTGTATGCTCATTTGCTTGTGGATCTTTTGTTTCCTCTGACTCCAGCAGGCATGTGGCATCACAGCAGGAAGCCTAGCATTAAGGAGATCTAATGCCACTTGTTCATCTCTTCCCTTCCCTTGAGAAACCTCATTTGTTCACCTCTTGGCCAATTTAAAACACCAGTTCCCTGGGTTAGCCAATCCTGAAACACATGTAAAATTCACAGTCTCAACCTGGAGGTCAGTGATGCCTACACATAAGCTTGACCGTGGACTCCAAGGCCAAGTTCTCCTCCAAACACCCATCTTCTCTTGACTTTTAAGTCAAGGAGCTGGAGTCAAATCTGTTGTGCAATGCACAGTTTCAGGAAGCAAAACTGCCACACACAATAAAGCAAATATGAGACACCTGCAAAAGGAGAAAGTATCCTTCCCTGGTATATTCAGACAACATAATTAATGGAGAGAAAAACAAATTTTCTTCCCCCATTTGGCCTTTGTTTTATTTATTTTTTCTCTTTTTCTCCCTTTTTTTTTTGGTGTTTTTTTTTTGTTTGTTTTTTTTTTTTTTTTTTTTTTTTTGTTGTTTGCTGATGCACACAGCTGCAGATACTAAATGCACACAAAGTATTGTAAGCCTGAGGTTTTTTTAAATTGCTTATTGCTTAGCAGGGCTATTTCCTTCCCAGATGAACAGCTCTCCCTCCCTTACTTTTGTTTGGGGCCTGCAGTTGCCCTGCCTGCAAACCTGACTTGCAGGAAAGCAGAGAGCAGAAGGTTGCCTGAAGCCAGGTGGCTCCCACACATAACAAGCCCACGTCGGGCAAGCTCCAATTACCTGCTTGCAGGCAAGGAGCCCTCCCTGGGAAAATGCAGCTTTGAGAGTTCACCTTGAAAGCAGAAAGTCATTAGAGCCAAACTGAAAATGTTGATTTTGGAGGCCCTTGTTATTAGCATCAAGAAAAGTTGCCCAGTCCCACCTACAAGAGAAGATAGCAACCAGGTTTTCTATGCTATTCAACATCAAGGAGCTGCTAAGACAAAATGCAGCTGACCTGGGAAACGCCAGCCATCCCGAGCATGGACCTTTGTCTCACTTGAATATTGGGACTTAAGGCCATATCTTGCAGCCCTGGAGGGCTTTTACAAGTGCACATGACATTCAAACCAAGATTTGCAAAGATAAGACAGATTTTCAGAGTAAAAAGACAAATAGCTTTTCAGCTGTGCAGTCACTCCCCATGCTCCTGAAAGCCCACCTTTGGACAGAAAAGGAGGAAAAAAGAATGGGAAGCACCTCCCGGTCAATGAAAACCTGCAGCAACCATCCCAACTGCAAAGGGTTAATAGACCACCATGCACACACTCACGGGGCTGTACCTAGACTGCTTTTTCGGCGGCGGTGGCGGCGGTGCAAACTCCACACCATTGCTCTTGTCTTTAGGGAAATCAAAGGAGAAGGAAGAAGATTTGGTCATTCCAGTCTGGCTCTCCAGTATCGGGCTGTCTTCCACAAAGTCAGCACCAGCTCTTCCACTATCAGCTCCTCCTGTCCATGGGTGGTTTGAGACCTCCTGCTCCTCCTCCTGCTCCTCCTCCTCCTCTATTCGGCCCTGCTTGGCCCACGTTGGGTTGTAGTATTTCTGCCTCCTGTCATAGGACGAGCCTGCCAGGCCTCTACTGGACTCCTCCACAGAGACCCCATTCACATGAGTGCAGGGAGAAGGGGTCACCCCAAAGGCACCTGTATCAGTACAGCTCCTCGGCAGCAGCGGAGCACCGGCTCCATCAGGACTGTTGTCATCACCAGACCTTCCCAGGTGGGAGCTGACTGGGGGCACACGGCTCCCCTCACTGCCTGGCTGGCTGTTTTTGGACATCTTTGGGGGGATGGCTGGACTCTCAGTAAGTGACGTCTTGACAGGAGCTGCCAGATGAAATCTTGTGCTGTTTTCACATCCAGATGCTTGAAAAATCTGTCCAGACTCAATAGCAGGTGATGAAGTCCCAAAATCAGGGTGGGAAGTGGGGCTGATACATGGCCACTGAACTCCTACTGCTGAGTCAGGACTGCTGAGGAATATTGTCTTGTGATCATCCTCAGTGTGTGCTGTCATTATAGTTATCTTTGCTGCCACCTGCCCAGTGGAGTCCTGGTGCTCCTTCTCACCTCCCAAAGCCCAGCCACCATCCCTCCACAACCCATCAGCCTTCTCCTTGGCAGTGCCATGGGCCAGCTTCTCCGCTTTTGCCTGGCTCCCAACAGCTTTCAGCTGTGCCTTCCTCCTCTTGGTGCTCTCTGCATAGATGGGATCACCACGGGCTGGCTCGGTGAGGCGAGGGCGCTGCGGCTCCACCAGAGCCTGCTGAGGGGTGCTTGAACCCTCAGTGCGGGGGCCTCCAGTGCCAGAGGGCTCCCCAGGGAGAGGTAACTCCTCATCCTCCCAGGACAAAGCAAGGGCAGCCGCCTTGCAGCTCCCTGTGGTCTCAGGGAGAGTGGCAGGCTCAGTGTGGAGAGCCAGGTTTTTCCTGTCAGAACATAGGGCATAAGGAAGAGGATCACTGTGGCCTTTCGTGATGCAGAAGGCCACGTTCACAGCTCTGCGCTCCTCTTCGCTGAATTTGACTGCCCGGCCACTTGGCCTTGGAATCTCGGGAGCATCCCGCTGCCTCCAGCCGCTGGGAGCGTGACTCTCCTTCTCACACTGTGCAGCCTTTTCCTCTGTGCCACAGGGCTCCCACGGGACAGGGTGCTCTTTGTGGCAGTTTGTGATTGAACAGTACTCGCCCCCTTCGCTTTCCAAGACAGAGGAGATGTGACCACAGTCACGCCCCAAAGGGAGTGCTGCTCCTTCTCTGGCTTGGGAAGAATTGTTTCTGCTGGAGTTAGTGGTGCTTCTGTCCCCCAAGGCAGATGGATTAGAGCAGGGGACCTGATGGGGCAGGGCAAACTTGTCTTTAACTCTGTCCTCCTGCTTGCCCACCTCACCCACAAGTACCAGGCTGTGGATAGAGACGTTTCTCTCCACTCGACTCTCCAGGCCACGCAGACCCACCATGGAGTAGCTGGGAGGACAGCAAGATAAGCAGTCGCTGGGCTGGTTGTGAAGGAAAGGCTTTCTTGCACCACCATTGCCAAAACTGTCAAGGCAGATACGCTGTGCATCTCCTGATTTCAGGAGGAGTTGCTTGCCAGAAATCACTCCCCAACTGACCTGCATGGGTCAAAGAGACAAATTCCCTGTCAGAACATGCATATGCAAAAGGAAAGACAAATAAAATTTAAGCAAAAGCACAAACTGCAAAAACAAAAGCCCAGCTCTGCAGAACAGCACTCTGGAATTCACCATCTATTTTGCTGTGCTCACCTCACTACTAATTTCCACAAACGTTTCCAGGTAAAACTACACTTGTCGTATTTCCTGGACCATTTGTAATCCTTGCATTACCAACAATGGCAATGCACTGGAATAAGACATTCTCCTTTCTCTTCCTATGGGTTTGCTGCCAGAAACATGTCCAACCTGTCATCCTGTCTGTGAATCACTGTGCAATTAAAGATTCAGAGAGCGAAGGAATATTTGCACCTCTCTCTGCTTATTTTCATTTCACACTGCTCCAGAGTGTGTGACTCCAGAACACAGACACAGACTATCATGGGTTATCCTGGGATAGCAGCTTGGCCATGCTCAGAAGTAGGGATGGGGGAGCAGGCATGCCAAATCTGCACGCACAGATCAAACACCACCAACAATGGCAGCTCCCACTCACGTGCCCTTCACCCCTTAGAAGAAAAGAAAGGGACAGCAGAGAGAGGCAAAGAGAGCTGGTGAGCCCTGACTCTGCTCTGGGGCATGGGGAAATAGGAGCACACCTATGCCACAGGCAGTGGGGCAGCAGCCTGTGCGTCACTCTGCTGAGGCACTGCTGGTATCAACTGGTCAGGGTGAGGAGCTACACCCACAGGGCATTACTGCTCTGGCAAAGATTGGTAGGAAGGAGTAGGAAGGCAGGGCACTTTCTTTCTTCCTCACCCACAAAGACCACGGATCCAGTCAGCACTGTCTGCAACCAGACAAGACATCTTTTCAGTAAAACTTCCCAGAAAAATAAGCCGCATCCTCATTTTAAAACCGGAAGTTCCTAAACAAACAATGTATTTTTAAGCTCCTCTGCACATGGCTTGTGAGCAACAGCTCATTCAGCTTCACCCTAAGATACACTGAGAAACCAATATATGGCTTGAAATCCTGAGTCAAGACCAGAAGGAAAAACAAAGGGAAGGAAGCGTTTGTAACAGATATTCCTAGCACTCCGAGGACAGGTAAGTAACGGGAAGTAACGATTTGACTGGATTAATCATTACCTGTGACAGATCTGCATTCATATTCACATCCGCCCACGCGTCAGAAACATCCGAGTTTATCATTGTTGGCTTCACAGCAATTGTTGGCTTTGAGAAGGGGGAAGTAGTTATACCTTCGTCTTCCAACACGAGGCTCTCGGGCTTGGTCCTAGCTCCATCCGGGAGCACGCCACAAGCTCCCACGTCTGGAGGTGTTTGCAGCCGATGGGAACTCTTTGGGTTGAAGCAGTTTTTGCAGGAGCCGGGCTTCCAAACGTGTTCCACAAAGTCACTGCACGCAGACATCTTCAAATCCTCGTGGGTCAGACTGAGAGCCCACTGCGTCTTCTGCACTGCCCTCCACTGCTCATTTTGCATTTGCTCCTGAGCCACTCGAAAGGATCACCTAGTCATCTGGAAAAGCACAACACTGTCTGATTAGCTTGATTATGCCCGCAGACTGGAAGATTTTTAATAGGACAGGTGATAATTACACTTACTCTGCCTTCATCACAAAGGCATATTGTTTACGAGGCTTTTTTCACAGCTAAGCTAAAGCCCACACAATCACTTGAAAAGTCTCAACTTCTGAGCATAGCTCTGTAATAGAGAAGACATCAAGAGAGCAGCATTCCTATGTGATTTAATTCCCTGCTTAATCAGCATGTATAAGCAGCCTCATGCAAGGTTTAGATCAAGGGTAAAGAAAAGGGGTCTTGGAAATAGCTGTTCACAGCCCCACAAGCAGGGCCAGTCAGGAAAATTTTTTTCTCCAAAGTGGCATCCTCTCTCTGGAAAATAAAAAGGCCTGGAGACACAAGGACCAGAATCAGAGACTGTGTAACCAAGGGGACCAGCAACAACCTTTCTCCACCCAGAAGCACCACTGTGATTACTGCCGTGGTACACAAAGGCTTCTCTCCCACCCAGTGAAAGGCAATCAGCAGGGCTGGGGCTGGCACTGATTTGAGCAAGTGTCTGGCAGAATGCTCTTATCTCGTTTGCCAAGAGCCACAAATAACAGTGTCAGCTCGCTGAAACGATTCATTGTCTGCAAGGGGAGAAACGTTTTGCTCTTGGGATACTTACAGACAAGGATTCCTTCCCTTCTTCCTTCCCCAGGAGGGAAATGCCCCAGGAACAAGACATTCCTGCTGCATTCCTGTGACCCTGTCCCCGCCACCCCCCCCTCCTGGCCAGGTCTGACTGCACTCTAGCCAGTAGAACTAAACCTAGAACTAAGAACTTTGGAGATACTTCTGAGGAGGACTCCCACAAAGCTCAGCGGATTAGGAAAGATCAGACAGAGAATGCAGCCGGCTGCTGTGGGTGTCAGGACGCACAATTTCCGCACGTGGCTCCATAGAGTCCTTCCTCATCTAACCAAGTTTAGGTCATCATCCCCTGCCCACCTGATCCCCAGGCAAACAGAGGCCCCTTTCCTGAGGGTCTCCAAGTGAACAGGCACTTCTACACTCCAATCCAGGGGGCACATGAGCAAAATTTACCAGCCTGCTCCTTAAGCACTTCCTCCATGTAGGCGTACTGGAACACCACCAGAGCTATGGACACTTTTGCAATTGCATCTGCCCCTAAACCAGCTTGCACTGCAGTAAAGATTCCTGCCTCTGGGCTCAGAGATGCCCTGGCCAGCCCCTCTAACAGCCACCCACACTACATGGCATAAAGAAAGACAACTAATAAGAGCCTGGGTGGGACAAAGTAAAAGGGAAGAGAGCCACTGACCCACAAGCATCACCGAATTCAAGTGCCACCATGGGGAAGGGTATCTTTGATCGGCTAAACCATTAGCACCTGCAGACTCCTTCTGTCTGGCAGGCTAATAAATTAGGATCTGCTTCTTGAAAAAGCAGGAAAAAAGGGAATATCAGTGGGATTCACCAATCAGATTGCCGTGTGTCTCTTTTTAGGGAAGACACTGTTTTAGGCTTTTTCATGGACTTCATAGAGTCTGAATTAACCAAAGGGCAGCAAATCACTCTCAGGCATATTCCATAACCTTCAATGAGGTTAATGGCATTTGCAGGGAAAACAGCTCAGCTTTAAAAATATTTTATCCTTTGTTTCCTTTTAGATCTAGCACGCAGTGTCCAGCATCACCCGAAGTTGAACAAGTGTCCTGATGAGAGCCAGCAAATTAAGAAGAAAAATCAAAGGGAGGGAAGCGGCCACCGAAGCCAGAAAAAACTCTTCATTTCTGTTTTAACATTCGGCGCTGCCAAATGCCTGTTAAAGACCAGGGTTTCCCTGTCTCCAGCCGTTATTTCTCGCTGCCCAGATCCCGGGGCGGGCCCGTGTCCGCACGCCGGCTGGGCACCAGGGACCCACCCGCACCAACCCACGCGGCGCCGCGCGGGGAAACAGGCCGGGATCGGCGAGAGATAAGGGACCGAAAGCCAGGACCTGGGTCTGTCCCCGGGCAAGCCGAAAGCCAGGACCTCGGTCTGAGGCATTCCTGAAGCCCCCACGGGTCCCGGGGCACCGGCGAGGACCCGATGTAACGGCTACCTGTTCCCTAGGATGGAGATTCCAGGCTGCGGCACAAGGATGCTCCGGCGCAATGAAAAGCCCCAAGCCCCCAGCCCAAGTAGCTCTGGATGCCAGACGGACCCTCCGGGGCGCCGGGCGCCCACCAGGACCGGGAAAAGTTTACCGGGCAGAGCCCGCCGGGGCTCCCGGGGTGGGCGGCGATGCCGGTCGGGACCGGAACGCGACCCGAGCCGGCTACAGACCCCCGAGCCGGCCCTCCGCCCGCATGTTCGGTGGGCAGCGGCACAGTCCCACCGCCCCGGCCCCGGGCAGCCCCGCCCCGGCCCCGAGTGGCGGCGCCGGGGTCCCTCCCAGCGCGGCTTTGTCCCGGGAGGCGGAGGCCCGGTGCCCGCCCCGGCAGCAGCTCCCCGCTCACCAGGCTCCCGCGGCGGCGGCGAGCTCCGCTCGGCTCCGCGCTGCGCCCGCCACGGCCGCCGCCGCCACCGGCGAGTGGCGAGCGGGGCCCCGCGTGGGCCGGGGGGCAGCGGCCGCCCCGCCCCGGTCCCGCCCCGGTCCCGCCCCTCGGGCACGGCGTGGGCACGGCCCGGGCGGGAGCGGCGCCCCCCGCGCGTCCCCGCGGCGCACAAAGCGCTCTGCCCGCGCCCCCCCAGGCGTACGCGGCTCGCAGCCACATCCCCTCTGCACCCCCGCCCCGGCAGCGCTCCCGCAGACGGGCTCTGCCTCAGGGACACCCCGGCGGGCATCAGCCCCCGGGGCATGCAGACAGCCACACACCCAGCAGCCCCCCCACCGATCCCATAGGGTCCCACGCACGAACCCACCCCGCACCCCGACACCAGCCTTGAAGACGGTAGTGATCCAGCTGGAAGGCACTGGGAAGCCAGCTGGGAGCCAGAGAGTTCAGAGGGTTCACTCGTCTTCACTCATCAGCTTTCCAGACAACGGCATGGTGAAGTTCGTCTCGAAGGAATGCTGCGGAAGGAAGAGAAGTTTACCATAACTGAAATCAGGATTTGACCCCACTGTGCAAAAACTGCAGGCAGCATCTCAGGAAAATCTCAAACCTCTGCTGGTGTGGGAGGCTGGGCTTCATTAAAAAGGAACAGGATGAGATTTTGTTCACTGTAGTGTTTGAGCTACGCTTTAGGGCAGGCTGGAAAAGGAGTAGTCTTCACTTACCCTGGTACTTGTTCTGTGGTGTGTAGTTTTGAGCATCTAAATTCTTCAAGACTAGGGAAAACCAAAACAGTTCTCCCCCTGCCCTGGTCAGGGCCTTCAGTTCCTTGCTCAAGTCATCACTCCTTTAGTGCAACCAAGCATTCCTAGTCTCATACATAATAGTGGATTAAAAAGGCAAATAGGCTTGCATAATGGAGAATCCAAGCCCCAAAGAACAAAACAGAAACTGAAGATATGCACAGCACTTATAGAAAAAAAATCTTTCTCAGGAACCAAACATCTCAGTAAATTATTCCCCTTCAGGGAATTTTGGCAGTAGCACAGTTTGCAAACATCCCGGCTGGCTGGTCTTTTGCAGTTGTGGCTGTCTGCTCATGTTCTTTCTCTCCTTTTTGATCAGTTATTAAAACAGTCCAGAGACCCCAGAACTCCTCCACTTAATTTGCTGTATTGCCATGAAGACATCTGCTTAACAACCTCCCGCTTCTTCTTTCAAGCAAGCCACTCACAGTCAATTTGCTGCATCTTTTGTGTGTGGGATCCCAGCGCCAGCGCACCCAGTCGTACGAGTAAATTATCTCTCAGAAATGCCTCACCATGACAGAAACCTCTCTCCTAGCAAAGATCAGCTCATCTGTGGGAAGGGAAGATGAGCTGGGAAAACAAATGGCCCAAATTTCTGACATTTTCTCTATTTTAGAAAGTTTGAAGGAGAGAACCCAGCTCTAACCAGCACAGATGAGGTTGTGGCTGCATGGCTGGCTAATCCTGGAAGGTGGTAAACTTCTTCAAATCCAAGTATCTGAATTTCATACCTGAAACTTTAAAAAGGGCCTCCACTCTTTTCAATAAGAGCACTATAATTTTCTCAGCCAGCCTTCTTAGTGAAGAGTCTAGGACAGCTTTGAGAAGAAAAACCAGATTTAAAATTCATGCTTTGTTCACACTGGAACAGCACTGAACTGAGTGAATTCTCCTGAGATGTTTACCCCAAGTAGGAAATCTTTTCCCATGCCAGAGGCCTTGGGATTACAGGATAATTAAAGTTTCTTTTTTCTAATGAAGTCAGCCTGTTAATGCCCAGAGATTTCAGTAGAAAATTGAACAACCTCTAGTTTTTATAAAACAATTATTCCGTAAGGTCTGAGACCAAGCATGATGGATCTTATGTATCTGTAAAGCCACGTGGTTTCCACAGTACAGTATTCATCATTGTCCAGTTTTGGTATTTTCTCAATGTCCAAGAAAACTGGCAGAAAAGAAGCCCTCTCAAGTGGAAAGCAGTACACAATGCCTGCTAAGACATGACTACATATCCTAGCCAGCCATATGTCTCCCAATGTATTGTTTTCCAGAACACTGTCACACAACGAGGCACATGGCTCAGAGCAGCCCTGACAGCACAAAGGGAAACTTCAGGATGACTGGAGCTTCAAGTGCCATCCCTCACTTATAGAAGGGGGACCGTCACTGAGCCTTGCTTTCAAAGAGTCATCTGTAAGAGTAACCCCTTGGGAGCAGGCAGGCTAGCAGGCACAAACCCACAATGAGTGTCTCTGCAGGCAGACAAAAGAGGCAAAGCCCTCTGGAGATGGGTTCAGCATCACTCATGACCAGCAAAGTTGCCCAGTTACCAAGATTGCTGGTGCCGGTTGTGCTTTTTACTCCAAGCGACTTAAAAGTACCCAGCAACAGGAAAATTGTGATACCTTTCATCAGTTATGGTCTGTACTGTGTGGTTGAGCAAATCTGAGTTTCCACTTGTGGTGCACAGATCTCCTCCTGCCCATGGCCCCCGATGTGCTGAGGTGTCTGCCTATCCCTGCCAGGACTCCAGCCTTGCCCATGGTGTCACAGCTGGTAGATCTTGTGTGTAGAAGTGAGGTGGCACTGTCTGTGCTGCCAGCAGTTTGCCTGTTCATATGCAGCAAGAAAAAGGCACCTGTGATGGAGCCAGGGGCAACCAGTGCCAGCACCTGCTGCCTGTGGGGTGAAAGGGCAAAGGGGCACCCTAGAGCAGGCTCCAGGTTAGTGCCTGGTGCCAGTCAGAAGTTGCTGAGTCAATATGCACGTCTCTGGAAGCTGCCTCTCCATGCACCACAGACCCTTTGCCTACTCCAGAGGCTGATGGCTGTTTCTGTGCCCTTTTTCTCTCCCAGTCCAGGAAGAGCAGATTAAAAGCATCAGCCATAGAGAATGAAGGATGTGGTCTCTTAACCACCCTCCATGGGAGTTACACTCACTGATAACATCTGGAGGCCAAAAGTATGAACTCTGTAGGACCTGTCTGCCTTGTAGGACTGGAGGGAAGGCCTAAATTGCTAACCCAACCCTACGCACAGGCAGCAGCTCCCCATCCCACCCTGGCTTCCATGAAAATCTGCAGATCAGAATGCCAGCCAGCGACGGGAACCGCTATTCCTTAGCTCGGGGCACTGTGTCAAAGGGGGAGCTTGGTTCTCCATACCCAAGAGCAACAGTGGCTGTTAAGAAATTGTGGGATAATAGCCCTTTTGATGGATGCCCGGCTTGTGCTGTTGGGATGCAGCGGTTGTGGTGGAGCTGGGGAGGGGGAGGGAGCAGAGAGGCATATGACAGTGCTGATAACAAGTGGGCTTTGTATGCTGTGGCCAGGGACTCCCACAGCTGCTCCAGTCCCCGCTCTCTCTTGAGGTAGTTTGGGTAGGAGAAGAAGCTACAAAAGCTCAAGCAAATGAGGATGACATAGATAAGATTTTAATGACTCAGCCCCTGCTTCTCTTTAAGAGATGAAACTGTGGCAGAGCACCTCTTCCTTCAATTCAAGCAAGGTCTCTAGAGGAGAGGCTTCTCTGGTGGTCTGTCTGCGGCAGTTCCTCTCGGACAGGGAATGCCCTCAAGTGGGTCTGTCCAGCTTGTTTCCTTTGTAGCTGTGTTTCCTTTCCCTGTGTAGCTGTGGTGAATATTTGGAGCCCATGCTGGCCAGGGGCCTCATCTGCTTCTTGCCGTCACTCAAAGGGTCTTGGTGATGCTGATGTAGAGTCTGGTGGTAATCTGGAGCACACTCTTGGAAAAGAGCAGGGCAGGTCATTGCCTCCAAATTATCCTGACCCAGTGTTCCTTGCAAGAAAAGGAACAAATCTGGGGGTGGGCACCATGATAGAGGATGGACCATTGGAGCACACAGCATCTGACTCCCATTAACTCTGTTTATCCCTGGTTCTACATCTCCTGTCATCACTTGATGACAGTGGTTTTTTTTGTTACGATGCATATTCTCTGTGGAATGGGAGATAGTGATTATGGCAGTTGGATACAGATTGCCCAGCAAAACCACCTCCCTCCTCCCCCAGTCGCCCCCCACCTCCAAAAAAAAGGCTGAAAAACCCCCATCCGAAACTCCAAAACTACACACACTTTGTTACAGTAATCCCTGTCCCAATAGGAGACAAGCACAAACTCCCAGCCGGCGTGTGTGGTTGCTCTTAGTAAGCTTTGGACAGCTGGAGGATTTGGGGATGGGATTAGCTAATACAATTCAGGCTCAATTAGCAAAGGAAACATGGAGATTCCAGCTCCCATCGGGACAGATCTGGGCAGGATCCCTCCAGAGGGTTAATCACAGAGCAACTCGTGCTTCATTCACAAATAACCAAGCTGCCTGCGTGTGCCATCCCACTTACGGCTGGGCTGCTGTTGGAGTGGGAACGCTCACCATTGCCAAACAGCCTCTTAGCCCTTGGACCCGGCTAACACCCGCTTTCCTGCCCATGGGCTGGGAGAGGGAAGGACTAACCGCAGCGGGGAGGGAGAGCAGGCATGCACGCAGGTGCAGAGAGCTGGCAGCCAAACAAAGGGAGATCGCAGGAGCAGATACTGGCGCTTGCAGGATACAGTCACGGCTTTCTGCGAGCAAGACCAAAGACAAGGGGAGGGGGCAAAGGAGATGCTTTCTCGTTGAAAAGATGCCGAGATGCACCAGCAATCGGATGCCAGCACTGTGTTTAAAACTGGGACCCCTGGGCAGGGCTTTTGTTGTTAGAAATGCTCTTTACTTGGCCTGCTGGGAAAAGCAGCAGGCTCACTAGGCTTCTGAGGCATTTATCAGGACAGACTTCCAAGCACCCCTAAGCACCTTGGGATGAAGCAGGACCCACACCTCTAAACAGCTTAGTGAGCACCAGCTTCCAGACTTCCCCTGATATGAGTCCCCTTGAAAAGCTGAACCAAATCCTCATGGATGCCTGCTGAGCATCCCCAGCTTCAGCTGGTTCCTCATTTCCAAAAGCTGCCCTCAAATCTCTCATCCTCAGGGTGTTTTAAAGACACATGGCTCCTCAAGAGCTGAGACACAGACTCCCTCACCAGACAGGCCTCTGCTTGCAGAGCTGGTGAACCGGTTCCCAGGGTGCGAGTTGCATGGGCACGCTCTCCCAGGCATGGATGGGTTTTGCACAGCCCTGCTGGAGACTGGCTGCTAAACACTGGCTTTCTGTGGAAAGCCCATGGGCTTGGAAAGGATGGGGGGAGGCCCCAAAGCACTTGGTGCTCTGGGAAAGGTTGCTCCTGAAGACTGAACTGATGACTGGCAAATGGCAAGATGTTAAATGATTCTTCAGATCAGTTTTCAGTCAATTCTTGACTCTGAAGACAGGAGTCAGGAATCAGACCAAAGAAGGGTGATGAGGGACAGGGCTTGAGCCAGGCAAAGCAACTGACCCGGGAGATGGAGCGAACCAGGCTTGCTTTCCCAGCCTTCCTTGGAGAGAGTAGCAAAAGTTTCACAGAGTAAGGTAATAGTCCAGTAGACTAAAAGACCAGTGCCAGGCAAACACAAAAAAATGTCAAACAGCTCTCCAGGTGTCAACTTGGGAAACAAACCCACCAGCCTCTTCCCAGTTCAGTATCTGGGACTCTCACAGAAAAAGCAGCAGCCTCTGGCACCATGGAGCAGCTTTGTGGGAGACAGCAAACACCACCTGTCCTCATGTCAGAGTACTCCAGCGTCTGACACTCCCATCATAGCCAGAAAACATACCTAGGCCTGGAAAAGCCATTGGCATGAGCAGACACACGGGCATGAGGCACTGCAGGAGCACACACTGCTGATTTCTGCCTCTCTCCAATGAGACTGGCTTTTTTCCTTGCTCCTCAGCAGTGTTTGGTGTTTGCAGGCACTGGGAAACGTTTGCTCCTTGCACTCTTTCCAATGGAGCGTGGGAAAAGCTCTCACCCTAAGCAAAAAAAACCATGGGAATTTGCTTTCAAGTCTATTCTTCTCACTCTCTTTCTCTCCAAGTGAAAAGCCCTGAGCTGGCTTTTTTTCTTTGCAAGGCAAGTTTTCTGGCCAAGGCAAACTGGTGTTTGTCTCTCATGCTGTCAGCAGAGTGACAGGCGTCAGCGTGATGAGGGGCAGTGGCAAATCAAGCAGGACAGAGGGAGTGGCAGCAGGCTGTGTGCATCTTCTTTCTGCTCCCCCCGCCTCCACTTTTAGATAAGGGAGACAGCACATTTCAGCTTCAGCAGAAAGAAATAGGACTTATTTGGAGGGGTACTTTAATCCCAGGGGATATATAGAGCCCTTGGTTTGATGCTTGGCTCACTGAGGCAGGCAAAGAAGAATGGAAATTTAGCATTGAAAAAAAAATAAAGCGGAGGCTTCCCCCTCTGCTTCCTAGATCTGGAGTGAGTAGGTAGTGAGCAGAAATAGAAAAGCATCCTCCCCTGTCAGGAGGAGGACCAGGGTTTCACCCATCCTTGATCCAGCTGCCATGTGATGGATCTGCCCTGTTAAGGCAGCCCCTGTGCCAGCACCTGACACACAGGCAGCAAGTGCTGTCAGCCCTGTGTGCCGAAATCTCCAGAGGGCTGGCATGCAAACATACACCAGTTCAGCTGCCCACTCCTTGCAGCACCCCAGCCTCCAGAGAGCTGGAAGGAAGCACTTCCCACCCCACCACCAAATGTCTGACTCTTCTCCTGGCCTCTCCACCTGCACAGGAGGCCTGGCTATGTGAGTCTGCAGGAGGGCAAGTACCTTTGGGCAACCTATTTGCAACACGGCTGGGATGGTGCAGGGAGTCAGGGAATTTTCAGGCAAGAGGAAGAGGCAAAGACATGCACTTCCTTGCCTTGGGGACTGGAACACCCCTTTTCCAGAAAACAAGGCTAAAGGACTCAGCAGGCGTCTGCAGAGCTGGAGACCATGTCAAACCTGAAGAAAACTAAGCCCTCAGGTAGTCCTGATTGCATCCCTGGGGCAGGCCATCACTGCAGGAAATGTGCTCCCTGTGCCCAGGGATGCTGCTGCAAGGAGAATAAAGGCACCCTGACCTCTTGCCTCTCCACACAGTCCTCTCTCCACTATTACAGGGCAACCCTGGGGAGCACCAAAAGGACGACTGTAAACCCCGATACGACCCAAGAGACACACTCTATGCCTGTGTAAAAGAGTGAGGAATACCCTTTTACCCTGAGGTTCAAGGCAGACCTTTTAGTCTTTCAAACTCCATTCTGAAAGTAACCTGATGCCCCCAGCTATTTTTCTTGTGTGAAACTCCCTCCGCAAGAGGTGCCTTAGGTGAGCAGCTGCACAGACAGCCAGATCCCAGAGGAGGTGTTTGCTTTCTCCATCTTCCACTCTCACACACCCTCTTTTTAATTGTTTGCACATCAAGAAACGACTTGCCGACTTGCCGTATTGCAGACTCCCAAAGGGAGGCAGGCATTGAACTCGTAACCTGAAACTGCCTCTCAGGGAGACAGCCAGCACCCACCTCCCTCTGTTCCCACGTCCTCTCCCCTGCTCGTCCCTGCCTGAGCAGCAGCCATGTCCTCCCCTCGCTCTGTTCAGCTCTTCAGCAGCTACACCCTTCACTGATAATGAGCACAGAGAAAGAAAGCACAGAGCTGCCATTCAGGGCCTTTCTCAGACACCAAAACATCTCTGTGCATTAATAATCCCTTTCAAAAGCCCCTTCCTTGCACACATCCCACCCTCCCCCTCTAGCCCCCGATGCTTTTCAGGAGCGACTGTGATTCATGTGAGGTGCGAAACAGCACGGTAAAATTTTAATACAGCCTGAACATGATGTGAGAGCGCTCAAATGCCTTTTAAGCAGCCTGCCTGTTTCCAGCAATGCTTTGAAGGCAAGATCGCTTCAGCGCTGTGTGAAGAGCTTCAAAGAGAATATTTGGGACTGATTTTGACATGACTCAGAGAAGGCAGGAAGCCTTCTAACACAGTTCCCTCAAAGGATGAGCACCAGCAGAAGAACGTGCAGGCTCTCACCATCCCTCCCTGCTGGGGGTTGGCCCAGCTGGACCATGTGGGAAGGCCTGGGAGGACCAGAGCTTTGTGTACCTATAGGACACCCACCGAGTACTGTGACCATGTCCCCATCTCCACAGACTGCCCCGGGAGACATTTCCCTGACCATTGGTTTTATTGCATGCTAATAGCCCTGGGGCCAATGGTCTGCCCCCAGCTGTGACTCCAAGGATTGGAAAGCAGGCGAGATTTCTCCTTGCCCCTGGGTATGTGTGATGATAGGAAAAGTATGAAAATAAGGCAAAACATTTGGATGAGTCCAAACAGAGAGAGATGCTGATAACACCCAAGGACTTCTCTATAGCCAGTAAACAAAAGGGAAACAAAACCAGTGTGCCAGAAAGTGGGAATAGGAGGTGAGTGAACACGAGGCAACAGTAGAGGAGGGTAATTCCCAGGAGAGGCTTTGGAAACTTCCGTGAGCCAGCAAACATTTCTCAGCTTTGCTGCTGTTCAGTGTTCCTTGTATTCCTGGGCTTCTCCAGTCCTGCAAACAGCAAAGTACTGCTCTTCTGTAAGGAAATGCTCTGGCCCTGGAGACTGTCATACTCAGCCTGGAGACACCAAGGCCAAAGCAAGAGGCTGAGCTCCCCATCTCCAGGTGTCCTGCCAGCTGGTGTCCAGCTGGCAGCTCCTGGTGATCTTGAATTGTCTCTGCCTCCACACCACAAGCAGAACAACAACCAAAACCACCTTGTCCAGGGTAGGGGAGGATCTGTGTTGGCACTGAAGAACTCCCACAGCTCCTTGCCAGACCATCCATTCCCATTTACATGAAAAACAAGCCCCAGTAGTACATGTCACCCAGGGCTGCATCTGTGCTGACACATCCCGAGTGTTTGTGGTTACTGAGAGAAGAGCAGCTGGAGCACTTGGCCTGGCTGCCAGGGAACAAGCACAGAGAATATCCCACCCTAAGCTGTACCTAGCTTGGGAAATCCCCAAAGGGGACTTTTTTAGAGGAAAATCAGTGGATTTTAGAGCTAAACTGCGTTTGTCAGACATATCTCCTCGGACATTTTCAAAATGGAGCTCTACAAGTCAACTGGGAAGTGACTAAGGCATGTGTACCAATTGTATCAACCTTTGACCAGAGTTTGCTCTGAGAGGGAACAGAGGCACCATCTCACCTGCAGCAGGTGAGATTAATGCAGTCATCAACCACTTAGCCTTCAGCAGGACTGGGCCAGCCCTAGAAACACATCAGCAAAGTGCCTGGGCCGAGGATGAATCTTCTTATGCCCAGTTTGTGCTCTCAAAGCTGCAGAAAGCTGCAAGACAGAGATCTATCTGCTTTCTGGAAGTCTGCTGCTCCTAAAAGGTTGCAGTCAGTAGTACTTCACAGGAGAATGGAGACAATGGAATGCAAACTGTTTTCGGTGCAGTTTAAGCAAACAGCGAAACTCAATTAGCTCAATTAGCTAATGGACACACTGAGTGTCGGCTGACACACCCATGAGCATGGGCATGGCTGCAAGGAAACGTCAGCTCGTCTGTGTGCTCAAAGCCACCGCCTGAACTAGGAGGGACAGGGAGAGAAAGCAGCCAGCAGCCCTGGGAGGGAGTGGCACATGGGGGTCTGAACAAAGGGTGTGACAGGAGGGGATCGCAAAATCACCCACCAGGCTTCAGCAAGGAACTGTGGCACTACTGTGGAGAAATCCCCCAAAGCCTCTCCAGGAACTCTCTGGCACATCTGAACACTCTTGCATGCAGGATGGGAATCAGAGATGTGTGTGCTGCTGCAGGGCTGCAGTCCTGTGGGAGGATAAATCCCATGACTGGAGTGTGGCAGCAGAGGGCTACAGGCTTTTAGGAAGGACAAAATGGGTAGATGAGGATGGAGAGCTGCTCTTCATGTGCGTGAGCAGGCGGAATGCATGGAGCTCTGCCTGGGGATGGATATGGAGCCAGCCAAGACTTTATGGACTAGGACTATAGGATGTGATGTTAAAGGTGATGTTATCATAGTGGGTGTCTGCTGGGGGCCACCTGATCAGGAGGAACAGCTGGATAAGGCCCTCTACAGAATTGAGTAATGTCAGTGTCACATTCACAGGTCCTGGTGTCCTTATGGGGCACTTCAACCACCCTGATACATGGTGGAGGGACAACATAACAGGACATGAGGAATCCAGGAGGTTCCCAGAGTGCACCTATCATATAAATTCCTCTTCCAAGTGACACAGGAGGCAACAAGGAGAGTTGCTGTGCTGAACCTCATACTCATCAACAAGGAGGGGCTCAGAAGTGAAGGTCAAAAGCAGCCTTAGCTTCAGTGACCATGAGATGGTGGAGTTGAGGATCCCAAGGGAAGGGAGGAGGGTGAGAAGCAAGTTTCAGGAGAGTAGATTTTGCCCTCTTCCGAGGTCTACTTATAAGAGTCCCAGGAGATGAGGCCCTGGATGGAAGAGGTGGGGAGGTGAAGGGAAGGGCAGGTAAAAAATCTGGTTAATATTCCAAGTTCATGAGGCCTTCATTCCAACAAATGTATAGCCAGGTAAAAGTGCCAGGAGGCCCATGTGGATGAATAAGGAGCTCCTGGCCAAACCCAGATACAGAAAGGAAGCCCATGGAGGGTGGAAACCTGGGAGGAATACGGGAACATTGTTTGAGCATCCATGTCCAAATTCAATTCCAGTTGGACTTTAGCCTTCCTAACTCCAGATGGTGAGGTGGATTGAAAGCAGGATGAATGGCCTCACCCAGAAGGTGTCAGCTGAGGGTAGGAAGTCTTGTTGGATGCCATTCAGTGTCAAGACTGGGTATGATCCTGTCTAATATCCTCATTGATGATACGGATGACAGGGTAGACTGTGTCCTCTGCAAGTTTACTGGTGACTCTACTCCCAGGAAACTGGGAGGAGTGGCTGCCATTCAGAGGGACAGGCTGGGGAAATGGGTTGACAGCAAATGAACTTCAGTGACTTCATGAAGTTCAACAAAGAGAAGTGGAAAGTAAATGCATCTGGAAGGAAACAGTGCCAGGCATCGGTACACCCTGTGGACCACCCGTTTGGAAGGCAGCTTGTCAGAAAGGGCCTGAGGGACCTGGTGGACACCAAGTTGAACATGAGCCAGCAGTGCACCCTTGCAGAAAAGGCTAACAGTGTCCTGGGCTGCCCTAGGAGGAATGCTGCCAGCAGGTGGAGAGAGGTAATCCTTGCCTCTGCTCAGCACTGGTGAGGCCACTCTGGGTGTATTGTTTCTGCTCTGGGCTCCACATTACAAGAGAGACATGGCATGAAGATGATGAGGGACTGGAACATTTTCCCTGTGAGGAAAGACTGTGAGAAATGGGGTTGTTTAGACTGGAGAAGACTCAGACTTATGTAAATACCTGAAGGGAGGGGACAAAGAGGGTGAAGCCAGGCTCCCTTCCGTGGTGCCTGGTGACAGGACTGGAGGCAATGGGCACAAACTGAGGAGGTTCCGTATGAACACCAGGAAATACGTTTTTATTGTGAGAATGACTAATCACCAGCACTGATTTCCCAGAGAAGTTGCACAGACTCCATCTAAATTCTCATACATGATGGAGGCTGACCCTCTGGAAGGCAGCTTTGTTATAAGCATGGCTGAGCACTGGCACAGTTGTCCAGAGAGAGGCTGTGGAATGTCCATCTTTGAAGGTATTCCAAAGCTGACTGGACATTGCCCTGGACAGCCTTCTCTGGGTGGCTGTGCTTGACAAGGGCAATTCAACTAGATGACCTCCAGAGGTCCCTTCCACCTCCAGCCATTCTGTCATGGAGTGAAGCAATAACCCCTCACAGAGGACACACTTATACCACAGGACTAAGCCAGTTGATGCTGCTGGACAGCCACAGAGGGGAGGGACACTACCCCACATGGGGTGGCAGAGAGAACTGGTTGAAATGTTGCCCACCAACAAAAAAGCCACTTGAGACCTGAGGTCTGTAATGCCTTACAGGCTTCCTGGCACAGAGGGTGTGGTGGCTAAGGATACAGTCCAAGGAAACATAGAGGTACAAGAAGGTACAGCAATACTGAACAGATCTTCCCCCTGAAACCCACACATAATTCCTAAATGGTTATGCTACAAACCAAGATGAAATCTTCCTGTTTCTTGGAACAGAATCATTTGATAGTACTGTTGTGCCTCATCTAGAGCCCACAATAACATTGCTACCTAAGAATACCCAAGGTGCATAAAGGCCATAGAATTATAGAATTGTTTAGGTTGAAAAAGACCTTTAAGATCATCAAGTCCCAGGGGCTATGTTTACTGAGATAAAATCTGACTTATCAAGAGTAGCATCAGACAAACCCAGTCCCCCTTGGTATTTTATCACTGGACAATGATTTATGGAGCAGTCTAGGAGCCAATCCAGCCAAGGTAGAAAAAAGCAGGATCAGAAATGGATCCTGTTTGGCTTTGCAGCTGTATCTGACATCAAGTTGAACATCTCTCTGAAAGGTCAGCCCTGCTAAGACAAGCCTGCTGGCACAATATTGCACTAAAGGCACCAGCCACCAAGTGGAATTCTCTGTCTGGGGTTATAGCAAAAATCTCAGAACCAAAGGGAACCTCTACCATTGAAAAAAAATATTTCTAAAAACAAGCATCAGGGATGGGTACCAGTCTCTTCCTGAGTGGATGAGAAATTCTTGGACCCTCTGTGAGATTTGCAGCTGCTGACCCTGTCTTCTAGCTATGTGGGCCTGTGTCCCTCACTGAGATGGCAAAAATTTGACCGGGAGTGGCTGCATATGTTGTGGGTGAAAAAATTTTCAGAGCAGCTGAGAGTTGGAATTTGTGCTATGAGTAAGATGAGCTCCTACAGAATGAATTAGCAGATGTTTTAGGTGATTCATTGTCTTCTGATAACTGCCCAGTTCCGGAGGCATTGCTGGTATGTGAAAACAAGGTAGGTCTGGATGAATCAGAGGGCCGAGGGAAGAATACTGGTGGTAGTTAGCAAAAACATGCCCAAGTTTATTCAGGGACCAAGCTGTAAACTGCCATATTTTCCAAGGTCTGCAGTGAACTTCCTGGAAAAAAATGGGTCTTCTTTGCTGTCTGATTTGGGGCGTGCCTTGGGAGCAAGGCCATTACTCCATCCTCCAAAGACAGGCAGTGGCGTGAAAGGCTAGAAGAGCCAAGCTGAACCATCTTTGCATGATACCTTCTGCCTACCCTCGAAAAACATGCCCAGTGAGTGCTCTGTGCCAGGTAGCACTGGTGCTGCCTGGATAATCCTGGGTGTCTCCAAAAGATGGGAGTAACTTTTCTTTCATCTCTTGTTGAGCTCCAAGACATCTCCAGATTTTTTGGTCATTATTTCTCTACCAAGCACCTAAACTACAATAATTTGTTTGCATCCACAATTGCCATATTTCACATCTTGAGTACCCACAGGCTACTTTGGAGAGGACAGATTAAGGGTCTGTAGGATAAAGAAGAACTTACTGCCAGCTTATACCTACATTGCCACTGGCTTTCCACTTTAAACCAAAGAGTCTGCATTTGTCACAGAACTAAAAGGAGCAGAAAACACAGAGGACTTTTCAATGTAGCTCAATGGCCTTGCATATGTCCCAGAGCAAACTTTGTAATTATACTTTATCCTAATTACTGCTGCAGTAGCAAAGACAGTAGAACAATAGAACAGGCACCAGCTCCCAGGGCATCCAGGCAGTCCAGGTTATGGGAAAAGTTGGAAGTATTCCCAGCCCTACTACTAAATCCCAAATTCTGGTGCTCAGGAAGCTCAGCAACATGCTTGCAAGTTCAGACATTTCAGTAAGGCTATTCCAAATGCAGTGACAGGCCTGAGGGAAGAAGGCAAGGCCAGCTCTCCTGCATGTGCTGTGTTGCCATTGTACCTATGGGTAACATGAGGCCACCTTGCAGAAAGAGAGGGCTGTGGTGTCCAAGTGCAGTGCAGATGTGCTCCTGATGTGAGAGAATAACACAGCTTTGGTATGGATTGAATATTTTCTTTTGCAGACCCATAGCAGCATTGTCTGGAAGAGCCCTCCCCAGTTTCTGGTCCAGCCTGCCTCTGGGAGCAGGACTGTTCCCAATGCTGGGGCAAGCCAGGTGGTTTTGTCTAACCAACACTACCAAATCCCCAAAGGTGACAGGCCAGCTCTGCTCTGAGGAACTGTCCCAGGGCTGCCTCCCCTCTTAGGGGAGATTTTTTTTTCCCCTAAAATCCCAGGGCTACAGTAGTAATTCCTTGCAACCAGCTTTTTATAAAAGGGAGGGAGAGGGGGGAAACAGAGCAAAGGAAAGATCTGAGAATTAGCAAAGCTCAAACATTTGCAGGTGGCCTTAGACTGAACCAGTTAGCTCTGTGCCCTGTGCTGGCTTCCAGTGAGGAGACAGCTTATGTGATGGACATGAGAATCAACACTGGGAGAGTGAAGAGGAAGGACCAAGAGGTGGGTAAGATCATCACTCATTCATTTGAGGAAAGCACATGGAAGAAACTGATGGCTCTGCTGCCTTTTGTGCATTCAGGTTCCACATAAAAGTTGAATCTAGAGGTGAATATCTCACTGAAGAGATCCATTACCCTCCACAAACCACCAAGATACAATGATGTTTGCAGTATCTCTCTTAGGCACCTACAGCCAAACTCCTGCCCTGGCATTCAGCCTTAATGATGAAGAGAAAGGGGTCGGGAAAGGAGGCAAGATTGTGAAAGAAGAGGTTAATGAACTTTCAGCCAAGTGAACTGTGTATGAGCTACAGCAACACTCATTATCAGAGGAGGAGCTGTCTCCAGTTCCCAAACCATACTCTCCAAGACCTAGTGGAGTGGAAACAAGGAAATGGCACAGAATAAGCACAGCATCCTGTTTAAAAGGCTTAAAGTCAAGTTATAAGATCCATAATTCAGTGTCTAGAAAATTGAGCTGTACAAAGGATTAGTTCAGAGGCACCAAGGGGCTAGTATGGGGACTGAGAAGCGAATAGCTGCAATTTCTTAAGAACTATTTTATACCAAACCATTTAAATTTTCTCTCTCAAAGATCTGGCAGATAAAGGGTAAGCAGCAGATGTGAAAATTTTGACCTCCATAAAGGACTTTGTGTTATCCCATTCAGACTTCTTGTCAGAAAGGGAAATACCATCTAGATGAAAGATGGATGTAAAATTAGAGCAAATAAAGCACCTTTACAAGAACTATTCCTGGCTTACAGTCAGACTAGAAAGAAATGCACAGAAAGGAACCGCAGGAAAATGGTCCTGGCTTTCATACTATTCACTGCTTCCATACTGTGGGTTAGAAGTCACAATACACTGTCTTAGAAATATTGTGGAAAATGTTAAAGAAAACAAAGCCAGAAGAATGCCAGAAAGTAAACCCATCAGATGACCTTAAAGACCTGGTAAAGACAGGATTTGACAGGATCCAGATGAAATTCAATTCAAGTCAGGTATAAAACACTTTGAAATTGGATCAATCCACCCCATGGAGAGAATGGGATGTGGGATCTGCTGGTAGGAAGGCTCCGGATTGAGGGGCCAAGGAATGACAAGGCCAAATAGTGGGTCCTGCATGTTGGCCACAATAGACTGGCCTCTTCAGGGATCTGCTCTGTAGAGGCCTGAAGGGAAGAGGGGCAGAAAGATGACTAGTATTCAAGGATAACCTCCTGCAAGCTCCAGAGCAATGCATCCCAATGAAGAAGACTGGCAAAAATGCCAGGAGGCCCACATGAATGAACAAGGAGCTCCTGGACAAACTTAAACTCAAACTGTCCTGTAGGGAGGCTACAGAGGGTGGCAGCAAAGTCAAGAAGCCTGGGAGGAATACAGACAAATTGCAACCAGGAATCAGGTTAGGAACTGCCTACCCTGACAGAATTAAACCTGACCAGGGCATCAAGGGCAACAAGAGGAGCTTGTATAGGTACATCAGTAATAAAAGGGAGAATGGGATACTTGATTACCCAGGACATAAAGAAGGTTGAGGTATGCAATGATTTTTTTGCCTCAGTCTTCACTGCCAAGTGCTCCAGCCACACCAGCCAACTTGCAAAAGTCAAAGGCAGGGATTGGGAGAATGAGGAACTACTTGCTGTAGGAGAAACGGTTTGAGACCATCTCAGAAACCTGAATTTGCACAAGTCCATGGGACCTGATGAGATGCATCTGTCCAGAGGGAATTGGCAGAAGAAGTGGCTAAGCCTCTATCCATCATATTTGAGAAGTCATGGCAGTCTGGTGAAGCACCTACTGGCTGGGAATGGGGAAGCATTATTTTAAAAAGGAAATAAGAAAGACACAGGTAACTACAAGCCTCTCAGTGCCACCTTGGTGCCCAGCAAGCTCATGAATCAGATCCTCCTGGAAACTATGCTAAGGGACATGGAAAATAATAAGGTGATTGGTGACAGTCAACATGGCTTCAGTGAGGGCAAATTGTGCCTGACAAATTTGGTGGTCTTCTGTGAGAGGGATACAGTGTTGTTGGCTAAGGGAAGAGCAACTGACATAGTAAACTCAGACTTGTGCAAAGCATTTGACACCATCCCACGAAGCATAATTGTCTCTAAACTGGAGAGATGTGGATTTAGCAGATGGACAAGTCAGCGGACAAGGAATTGGCTGGGTGGTGGCACTAAAAGAGCTGTGGTCATCAGTTCAATGGCCAAGTGGAGACCAGTGACAAGTGGTGTTAGGTGGTCTCAGCTGGGACCAGCTGTTCAATGTCTTTGTCAGTGACAGGGACAGGGGGATCAGGTGCATTCTCAGCAAGTTCACTGATGACAACAAGCTGTGTGGTGTGGCCAACATGCTGCAGGGCAGGGGTGCCATCCAGAGAGACCTGAGCAGGCTTGAGATGTTCAACAGGCTAAGTGCAACATCCTGCAGTTGGGCTGGGGCAATCCCAACCACAAATACAGGCTGGGTAGAGAATAGAGAATAGATTGAGAGCAGCACACAGGAGAAAGCTTGGGGATTTTGGTGGACAAAAAGCTGAACATGATTTTCAATGTGCCCTTGCAGCCCAGAAAGCCAACTTGTCCTGGGCTGCATTTGAAGCAGTGTGGGCAGCAGGGCAAGGGAGGGGATTCTGTGCCTCTACTCCACTTTAGTGAGAACCTACCTGGAGTGGGGTACCTACCCATCCAGCTCTGGGACCTCCAGCATGAGAGGGACATGTATCTGTTGGAGCAAGTCCAGAGGAGGTCCAGAGGAGGGCTGGAGCATCTCTCTTACAAAGACAGGTTAAGAGAGCTGGGGTTGCTCAGCCTGGAAAAGAGAAAAGTCTAGGGAGAGCTTACAGCAGATTCCAATATCTAAAGGAGCATACAAGAGAGCTGGAGAGGAATATTTTACAAGAGAATGTAGCGGTAGAGGAATATTTTACAAGACAATGTAGTGTAGAACAAGGGTTAAAGATTTTACAGTGAAAGAGTGTAGGTTTAGATTAGATATTATGAAGAAATTCTTTACAGAGAAGGGGTCACAGCACCAAGCCTGCCAGAGTTCAAGAAGTGTTTGGACAATGCTCTCAGGCACATGATGTGATTCTTGGGGTTGTCTTGTGCAGGGGCAGTAGCTGAACTGGATAATCTTTGTGGTTGCCTCTCAACTCAGGATATTGTATGATTCTATACTGTGAGGGTGGTGAGTCACTGGAGCAGTTTGCCCAGAGAATAAGTGAATGCTTCATCCCTGGAAGTGTTGAAGACTAGATTAGATGGGGTTTTGGGCAACCTGTCTAGTGTAAAAGGTCCCTGCCCTTGGTGGGGGAGGTTGAAAGTAGATGATCTTGAAGGTTTCTTCCAATCCAAAACATTCTGTAACTCAATGACATAACATGGGAGCAAGATACAGCTGTCTCTCCATCCACAGCTATTAGAATGAATTCCCATATACTATAAGTTTCACAATTTCTCAGCCTCCAGAACAGGCACAGATGTCTCCCACCCAGGGCTTTCTCAAGGGGAAAGGTTTAAGCAGATCTTTTCCACTGTGGCCTTGGCCATATGTCCAGTGGTTTGGCCCACAAAGCTGACCAAACTCCCAGCAAATACGTAAAGGCACATGCATAAGCCATCTGCACTTTGGTTTCAGGTGTTTCAGCCCAATGGGAGATCAAAGTCCCTGCAGATGAGTCACATTTACAGTGTAATGAGATGAACCTCCATCATGGAGCACTGCCTTTGCCTTGCCAGTTGCAACATGCTGTGCACCCACGAGCATTAGCTTTGCCCTTTAGCTTGCAGGATCTGTGGCCCAGGAACTGGACAAACATGCAGTTTCCACAGCCAGACACAGCTTTAACTGCTCTCTTATTCCTGCCTGAAAAGGGCTGCACCTCCAAAACCCAGCACAAGAGTTCATGTCTAAACTACTCCCAACCACTTCAGGACTGAGTCAGACAAAAATAGATATAGCTGAAAAAATGCTTTTTGTATCATTCTCGGAACTGAAAGCAGCACTGGGCAATCTGGCAAGTCCAAGTGCAGCAGTTTAGAAAGTGAGCAAGGTTAACGGCTGAGTGAATACCTGGGGGGCATCTAATAAGGCTTTCAACAGCTCATTCCCAGGATCCAGTCTGAATAGCGTTCAGACTCACAGCTGGGCTGCAGAAAGAGAGCAGGAACAGCCTCAGTGCTCACCGATGGATTTACTGTTCCCTGCAGGCGTTACAGGATGCTGACCCCAAACTGCAGCTCCTTCACACCGAATTTTGACGAGGGGGAACAGCCAAAACTGCAATGGCCACAGGTCTGGGTAAGTTAAGCCACTGCTGGGTCACAGCCCTGGAGTGAGACCTACCAGTATGGGTGCTTGCAAGCCCTTTAATGCCCAACACATCCCTGCTCTCTGATAACCCCTCAGGGCTGCTGTTAGCACTATGGTCAGCCTGGAAGGGGGGCAGGTCAATGGGCAAGTGGAAGGCTAATAAATCTGCTCGTGGAAGTGCCACCACAAAGGCTGGGTAGCTGGGGCATGGAGCTGCCTGCTGGGAGCTCTGGGGAGCACACACAGATCTCTTCCACATTCAACCAGCCAGGGGGATCACAGACCCAGTCCTGCCTGGGGCTCATCCTTGGCCTTCCAGCAGGCACAAAGACAGCAGTGTGTGTGTCCAGGGAGGAAGCTGGGAGCTGGGCTGGGAGAAGCCCCTTGCAACTGCAGCTGTTTGCACAATGCAGAGCGTGTTCCACTTGCACTCATGTGCTGCAGGGACCATGGCTTGAGAGCAAGGAGAGCCCTCAGTTTGCATTGCTAAAAATGGCCCCCTGCAAAGTGCTAGAGGAAAAAGCAGCAAAATTGAGTGGTCAGAACAAAATCATTCAACCTGGACACCTGGCTAAGGAAGTTTTCTTCTGGGATGGAGACTGAGGAGAGGCTCAGACAACCAGGTCTAATGCTAAAAAGCACAGCATGGACTGTTTGAGCCATGGTGCTTTGATCCCAGCCTGCAGGGATTTAGGGTTTCAACTGAAAGGTAAACACAGACGGATAGTGTAGCTACATAAGTGTCTAGACCAGAGGAAATTGCAGCCCCCTAAGTGCAGGTCCTGCCTGCATGGGCACTGTTCTCAGCCAGTTCCCATCTCCTACATCAGGCAAGACACAGGTAACTGCCACACTCTGCAAAGTGAATTCTCCTCAGGTAAGAGAGAGGATAAATTTTATACAGCCAGGGTCAAGTATTGTGCCTGCTGGCTACCTGCCATCACAGGGCAACCCAGGGTGGCACAGCACATGTCCACAGACCAGGCAGCCTTGTGGCTTGATATCCAGCACGGGCCAAGCCCACTTTGAACCCGAGAAGGAATCAGGTACTGTGTAACTTGCAGGACACACAGGCACTGTGGTGGTATGGGGGCATCTTGCCATATGTGACACAGGCAAAGCCTCAGGGTCAGTGGGATGTAAACAGGAATTACCAGCTGCAGGCTCCTGCTAAATAGCCCTGGCCCCAACTGTTCCCCACACAGCAAACAGGATGCTGAGAGATCCTGCTGCTGCTGAGGAAGGGAGTCAAAGTAACCTTCTTGAAAGGGACCCCCCTGTCCCCAGGTCTCAGTGCCAACAATGGAGGGGCAGTGCTAACTTTGTGCAGGGAAGCTCTTCTCTCCAAGCTACATTTTGAAAGCTCAGTTGGGTCTAGAAGTCTGATCAGACTATAAATCACATAGGAAGCTGTGGAGATTGTTGTGTGCATGTGTTCTTTGGCCATTGCTGGCATCAGGCAAACCCTGCTCAGCTGGTGTGACAACGGGGTAACCCAAAAGCTACTGATCCTATCCACACTGATCTCACACTGTCACCTAAGAGACACCAGTACTTGTCCAGTCTGGGGTGGCACCACCACCAGTGGCTGGAAGCAGACAGCTAGAGAGGCGGGGAACAGGCTGAACACAGGAATATTGCCCTGAATTCATTCCCAGCCTTCAGTGATGCAGGCTATCTGAGGCTGGAAGAAACAACTCAACACTAAATACCTCACCATGGAATTTTTAAAAAAAAATTTCTTCCTTGGAATCAGTCACAAGTTCTGACCATCCTGCCTTAGGACTTTTCCAGGTCCAATTAGCTCAAGGCTTTCTGCTGCTCTTCCAATTTACAATGGGATATTAAAAAATAGTAATAAAATGCAAGCCAACTCAACCAGGCCTGGATAAAGTTTCCATCACGTTCTCAAAGAGATGACTGTGACAACATAGGAAAAACTAAGTCACAGCCTTGGAGAAGTAGGAAACACCAAGTAAGGTGGCTTTTCCCACCCAGTAGCTAGGGCAATGTGGGAAGGAAGGCAGTTTCAGCCAGACCATTTTATCTCTGAGGCCAGATGGCTTTAAATGCTTCCCCAGAGCTTGGAAAGGGCCAGGCACTTCTGTGAATTTCTTTTCATACCACCTCATTAGAAAGCAAAAGAGAAGAAATGAACAATCTATAACTTAGTGGCAACGGGAAACAGCTCTGTTAATCCCATTTCCTTCCCCAAGCTTACTCAGGGCAGGTCATCCAGCATCAGAGCCACATCACCTAATCTGCTTATCATTGTCCCACAGTCAGGAGCCTGGGCATCAGCCCAAAGGGCAGATGCATCCTTCTGGGCATTATTAATAAATTGGAAAGGCCCAGTTTTTAAACCTGCCCTGGTGCAATATTGTGATACTCCTGGGTTCCAGCTTCTACTGCAGCTGCAGATCCAAGGAGTGGCCAACTCCCAGACTCAAGCCTGCATGAGCAAGGGCAAGAGGGGCACAGAACTGCTGGAGGAAGAGATGAGAGAAAAAGGAAGGTGCTGCAGAGAGAGGGATCCTAGGGCAGGTACTGCAAAGCCCAGGGTGGGCATTACTCTGTTGGTTTCTTAGCCTTTTTGAGTAAAATGTGGGCAAATCCAACAAAATGGAGAATTCCTCCCTTTCTGTCAGGGTTGCCACATGCCCACCCACACATCTGGGATGGGGAGAAAAGTCCTGGCCAGCCATGCAGGACTCAGGGCTTGCTATCACCTGCTCACAGCTTGGCTCGGATGGTCCATGGGCAACCACTGCTATACCTGACAGCACTGCCACCAAGCTGTGATTTGTTACCTTAGTAAAAGCCTCCTGAGCAAGGTGGAGGCAAAGGGCACCGATAGGCACTCATCCATGGCACTGTGCCACCCAGCTTGCTACCAGCCCTTTCCCTCTGCCCTCTTCTCCTCCAGGAGCACTACATCTCACTGCCAACCTCCACTTGGTGTCCAGATGGAAAGGTGTCCAGATACAACTCACAAGAGAGTCAGGGCTATAAGGTTTCAGGCTTGCAGCACCTGTTCCTGTGCGGGTATCCCGTGGCAGAAGGCAGACTTGGGAAACACATCAGGCCAGCAGCATTTGGTATGTTGGTTGGACCCACAGCTCCCAGCGCAGTAGTGAGTGCCTTGGCACAGAGTCAGTGGCTGGAGTAGGGTAAAAGTTACAAAGTTAATTGGACAGGAAAGGAATGAGCAACCCCTAGCTTAGTTTTCCAGATGAGGAGTGCCAAGTTTTAGCAAGCTACTGGCTACATATCACAAAGCCAGGTGTTCCTGTTCTGGAGTATGCTCATCTGGCTGCTCTGTAGACATGGCTGGAGACATGAGCTTTTGGCTGAGTCCAACCCACCCCTGCCTTCCAGCTGGACTAAGATCCACTGTTCAATAACTTCAAAATCCCTCCCCAAAATGATCTGGCACCCAGAGAGCTGAAGGGCTTCAGGACTTTGGAAAATAGCTGTGGAACGGAGGAGTGGGCAAGGGAGCCGGGAGCAGCTGGTCCAGCACAGCCCCACGCAGCCCTCCAGACGGAAGGCCTTCCTTCCCCCAAGGCCAGGAACCAGCAGCGCAAAGATGCCGGGGGGCACACACGGGCAGCCAGCCTTCCAGCTCAGCCGGGCAAATCCATCCACAGAGGATGCTGCCCTCTCCTGGGCTCAGTGTGACTGGCAGAAATTTGGGGAAGCATAGGACGAGTGCTTTTTGGGGTTCAAAATCCCACACTGGCGTCTTCAAATGTGGTGATTTCCCGTACCTGTCTCAGTGGACATCCCAGGGACTCTTCCTGCCCGGAGCCAGGCTGCTGAAGGTGCCCTCTGAGGGCAGCGTGGGACGGGAGGAGCAGGGCCAAGCTCAGGAGCTCTCCCTGAAGGACAGGGAGATGGGGAGGTCTCTTGTGCCAGTTACTAAATGTGAGATCTGCCAGCATTTCATCTTAATTATTTTAATTAATTAGTTAACTAATTTGATAGCAAAATAAACTGGCATGCAGTTAACGAAGGGAACTGAGATAGGGTCCTACGCCGCCCCAGCAGCCCGGGCACGGCCCCCATCCTGCCACCTGCGAGGGGACAGCGGGGACCGGAGCTCCGGCGCTCGCCGCGGGCTCCCGCAGCCCTGGAAGGCGCTTTCCCCGCCGCAAGTGCCGGCCGGCCCTGCCCGAGCCGGACTCCGCCCGCCGGCACCGCCTCCTGCCCTAACCTCCTCCGGCCCGGGCAGGGCTGGGGCGGCTCCGCGGGCTGCCCGCCTCCGGGGCTGCGGCACCGCCGGAGGGGCTCCGGCACGGCCTGAGGGGCTCCGGGACCGCCGGAGGGGCTCCGGCACGGCCTGAAGGGCTCCGGGACCGCCGCGGGACCCCCGCCCTGCCTGCACCGGTGCCACAGCTCCTGTCCAGCGAGCCCCGGAGCTCCCGCGGACCTCCGGCGAGAGGAAGCTCTCTGGAGCCCGCTTCACCCACCCACCTCCCCAGCATGCGGACGCCGGCGGAGATGATCGTGGGGCTGGTGCTGTGCCCCTGCGGGCTCCTGCTGACACTCACGGGCACGCTGGCACCCAGCTGGAGGCAGGTGAGCCTCGTACCTGACCAGCCCGTGGACGTCGTTTGGGAGCAGGGCATCTGGGACATATGCAGGGAGCGGCAGAGCACCCACGACCGCCTCTGCGGGCAGGCTGATGAGCTGGGCTACTTTGAGCAGGTGCCCGTGCGGGTGGCCCAAGGGCTGATGCCCTCCTCGCTGGTGGTCACCGTGGTGGGCTTGTTGGTGGCTGCCTTGGGTGTTCGCTGCTGGCAGCCGGAGCCCCGGCACCTGGTGGCCGGCGTGGCAGGGCTGGTGCTGCTCCTCTCTGGGCTGATGAGCCTCGTGCCCAGCTCCTGGTACACCCAGGAGCTGTGGGCACTGCCTGCACCACCTGGCAGCACGCTGACCGTAGGCTACAGCTTGGTACTGAGCTATTTGGGAAGCTGTCTGGAGATCCTGGGGGGGCTGGCCCTTGCCCTCAGCTTCCATCACTGCTGCAAGGAGCGCAGAGCTCCCAAATTACCCCCCACCCCTGTGACAGAGGCTGGGCCAAGCTCCAGTAGAGCTTACAGCAATCCCTGGGACGTGCTGGAGGATGAGCAAGATGGACAGCACTGGGGGAAAAGCCCACCTTGTGACTCTGACTTGTAGCCCCAGCACTGGGAAGCACTGGGACAGCAGTCAGCTCCCTGGCAGCAAGAACAGTGCTGGCCCCTGCCTCTACAAGCCATGCCCTTCTCCTGGGGCCTCTCTGAACCTCTCTGGGTTCTCTCTTGCTGGAAACAAGACCAAGGACCTGTTTCGAATAATTGCAACTTCCTCAAAAGCCTACTGTGCTCCAGGATCTACAACTGTGCCAAAGCCATGCTGGATTGGGAACCAGAGGTGTCTCCAGTCCCTCCGTGCTGCTTTTACCTCATCTTCCTGTACCATGCACAGCAGCTTGGGCAGAGACATCTTTGGTGTTCCCATGTAAGCAACATCAGGTCAGAAGTGGCAATAGGGGAGGGGAGCACCTGTCTCACGTCTCTGTTCAGCTCAGGACTGTGCAAAAAGCAAAATAAATTCAAAGCAATGGGTCTGTGCTCTGGGATGGTTATGGGCTTTCTGCCAGGCAGGTTGGGCTGAGAGCCAGTGGGCATGGCTCACGCAGTTTCCCTGTGTTTTGCCTGAAGCAGGGAGGAAAGGTCTGTAAAAGGGCACAGCTAGCTTTTATAGCACTTTCCCAAAGGACTTTTCCCCCATGGTCAAAATCAGCTTGAGAAGAGATTTCTCCTTCCTGGAGCACAGCCACTTCAGGGTGGAGTGGGGAGGGTGGGGGGAGGAAGATCACAGAGGAAAAAAATAGCATTTATTTCCCCCTTCAAAATTAGCTTGGTGTGAGGTGGTAAAACTGGTCTCACTGGTTTGTAAGGGACACTCAGGAGGTCAGAACTCTACTATAAAATCCTTCTCAGCCCCCTGCGTTACAAGGTAAGAGCCAAGCCAGCTTCCTTGCAGAGTTATTTGGCCAGATTCTTATACCAGGTGAGCCCAAAGCACCCTGGTCAGCAAGCTAAGCCTTGCTGCAGAGGGACAGTACTCAAGGGACAGTCTCAGAGAGTGTGTTGGACTTGGAAACTTTCTGATAAATCTCCCAGATGCTTTTTGTCTGCATTCTCACGTTCCCTAGGTCTTAGGCATCTAGAAAGAGCAAACCAACCTCCCCAGTCCACACACAAACCACAATGGCACAAGAGATCCTGCACAACGTTCCTTTATGAAATTACGGTGTTGATGTGAGATGGTCCTTTCCTCAGCAGGGCTGGCAGCTCCTGCAGAAATCACAGATGGGTGTATCAGGGGTGAGTCTGACCCAACCTCTCTAAGCCCACCCCACACCTTGCACAGGGGGTCCCAGCCACAGGCAGAGTGGGAGAGCCCTGTCAGACTCTAGGCACCATTTGTATTGCCCCTCTCCTTCAGCAGAAGGGCAGAACTTGCTTCAAGAGTGGGCACCATGCCAGCACTGGGCTCTGGGGCACTGCAGGGTGGCAGAGGGGTCCCTAGCAGGGCCTGCTCCAGATGCTACTCACCTCTTTCCCTTCATAAGCTTCATTCACAAATGTATCACTCTTGGGGGGAAGCTCTTCCTCCTCCTCATCCTCTTCCTCTGGATCACTTTCACGGTGGTACAGGGTCAGCACCCGAGTGGAAGCAGTGCTCGAGGTCCTGGAGAGGGAAAAATGTACACAGAGAATAGCATGGCCAACTCCCAGAGATGAGGCAGATCCCAAAGTCCTACCACAACCCCTGTTAACAGCCTGCTGGGGGAATTGGAGCTTTCCGTATAACGCAGGAGTGCATCAGGACTCCACACTTTCCCTGGGCAAGGAGACCCTGTCCCTCTCTATTGCCAGCTGTACCTGGCCCAGTCCAGCCCTCACCTCCTCCGCCTGTCCCGCCTCCGCATGTAGGCCAGGGCCCCCACAGCAGCAGCAGCGAGTAGCAGGAGCACGGCCACCCCCAGGACAATGGGTCCTGCCAGGGGCTGCACCTCGGCCTCCTCGCAGTAGTTGCCACGATAGCCCAGGGCACAGTGGCACGTCACTCGGCCGGCCTCGATGGCACAGTCCCCGCGCAGGTTGCACGTCTCGCTGCTGCAGGGCACAGCCCCCAGCACCTCCTCCGTGCTGGGGGGTACCACGAAGGGCTCTCCGTACTCCTGGGGGCCAGGGGCTGCAGATAGGCTGGGGCGAGGCTGCCGAGGCTGGGGTGCAGCTACAGATGAGACTGGTTCCTGTTCTACGTGGGACATTCCTGATGGTGCCACTGCAGGGATCTGCGTCCCCACCCTCACTGAGGCACCTGGAGGAATGGGCGTGGATCAGCAGAGACTCAGGTAAGACCCCCTTCCCAAACTGGGCAAGACTGGGCAGGCTGTCCTGTGCCCAGGACCCCAGCATGCCAGGCTGTGGGCAGACACTCACAGTCAGACTCATCGGAGCCATCGGCACAGTCGGGGCGCCCATCACAGACCTGCTCTCTGGAAATGCAGCTCTGGAGGTCCCAGCAGGCCTGCAGCGGGGCGGGGCAAGGCGGTGCCAGCGCACACGCTGCCCCATGCACCAGGTGGTACCCGGGAGAGCAGCGGCACTGCCGCCCTGCAGGGTTGGGCAGGCAGAGCTGGGCACAGCCCCCATTGCTCTTTGCACAGCCATTGGTGCCTGCCAAAACAGCACTGGTTTGCACGGCCACCACAAGGCACAGCTGAACCCCGCAGATGCCCTGGGCTTGGGCAGTCCCAGACCCACCTTCCTGTGAGAACTGGCTGTAAATCCTCATGGCTACCAGTTCCTGCTCCATTGGGAACCACCAGTTCTCAGCCTGCTCCAGCCGGCTGTGCCAGATCTTGCTGGAGCCTGGAGACACATGGGGTCAGCACTGCTCCAATCTCCTCCCACAAGGGTGCCTGAGCTGGGAGGTGGGGGGGTCCCCTAGCTTGCCCTTCACCCCACAGAGGGGCAAGCCTGCACCCCCCACAGGGACTGGCAGAACCCTGTGTCCTGGTGCAGTAGGAGGAGCTGGGCAAAGCACAGCAGACAGACCTACCATTGGTTGAGGTTGTGCTCCAGAGCAGAAAGCCTTCTCCTATGGCAAAGAGTGAGAGACTACGCAGCCCCTCCCTCACCAGCCGGAAGCGGGATCCATCCAGCTCAACACTGCTGATGGTACCTCTCTCTGTAAGGCACAGGTGGAGAGGCTTCATTGTGGCGACAGAGAGGGCTCCGGGCTGCCCCTCAGGGCTGTGCTTTGTAGACTGAGCGCCTGCACCACTTCTACCCCCCCGCAGTGCTCTGTCTCAGTCCTCACTCACCATGGTCTGCCCAGTACAGCCTGGTGCCAGCACCCCCAAAGGCAAGGCCAGTGGGAGCCCGGGCTCTCCTCCAGACCACTCTGCGGCCAGTGCCATCCATGGCTGCACACTCCACCATGGCACCATGCCCACGGCTGCCAGCTGCTGTGACAAAGCACATGGTGGAAGCACGAGGACACAGTGCCAGCCAGGCAGCACCCTGCAGCCCCTCGCTGAGTAGTGCCAGGACCCACCGCCCCCTGGGAGCTGCCACGTGGATGGTGGGTGGCTGCCCCCCAATCCAGTAAAGGTTCCCACTCAGCCAGTCCAAGGCCAGGGATGTCACTGTGCCCTCCACAGCTACTGCCTTCTTCCAGGACAGCCGTCCCCAGTCCTTCAGGCGCAGCAGTCCGATGGAATTGCCTCCCACTTCTGCAAAGTACAAGCTCTTGTCTTTCACTGCATAGTCAACAGCTGTCAGGCGGCTCACCTTGGCCAAAGGCAGGGCCCTGTGTGGGGGAAGCCCTTGGGATCCAGCTGATGTGGGCAGGTCCTTCAGGTAGACCTGGAGGAAGGAGGCAGCATTAGGATGTGGACCCCTGACAGTGGCAAGAACAGCAGCCCCTAGGGCTGGCTCCAGAGGATGGTACCTGTGCCACAGCTGCCGGTGACACCAGGAGGGCAAAGGCCGAATCACGGATGGGCAGACAGGTGGTCTCATTGGCGGCCAGCATCAGCCCGGCAGGGCAGCGGCACTGCCCCGTGTGCCTGGCGCTCAGCAGGCACAGGTGGGAGCAGCCGCGCGTCTCACACGGGTTGGGGGCCGCGGGGCGCAGGGCTGGGTGCATCACCTGTGGGACAGCAGGCTCAGCCTCAGCTCCGTCAGCACCCGCTGGCAGAGCTAAGCATGACTGACAGGACACTATGCTCCCAAGGCCCACACGCAGCCCAGCTCAGGGCAGGATGGTGAGGCAGAGATGGTCCCAGGGGACCAGAGACACTTGGGCACAGAGATTGCTGCTCAAGGACCACTGGGATGGGAGTACAGCTCCCAGTGCCTCTTCACTCAGAGGACAGCAGTACTGTGCAGGATAGGAGATCAGCAGAGCTGGCACAGCAGGGCTTGGGGCTCCCCAAGAAGATACCTGGAGGCCATGGGGCTGCCCGTGCCGTTTGAGCACCACGGTCCTGTTCTTGCCGCTGGCCTTGTCCACCTGCTGCACTGACCATGTCTTCCTCTCCGACCAGTAGAGCTGCCCCTCACACACAGCTGCTGCAAAGGGGCTCCAGACCCAGTGCAGCTTCAGGACCTGTCAGAGAGGCTGTCAGTGCTCACCCTAGTCCCCATCAGAGCCCCATCACCAGTGCCCCACCACACCTTCACACTGCTGCCATCCAGACGTGCAGAACCAACACTGCCCAGCTTCTCATCCAGCCAGAAGATCCTCTGGGTGGGGAGGTCGAGGGCCAGTGCTGTGGGCCAGCCCAGTCCCTGGGCCAGCAGCACGTGCCGCCAACTCCCATCCATGCTGGCCTCCATCAGCCGTGAGTGGCTCCCCACCTCTGACCAGTACATCAGCCTAGTGGGAAGACAGGTATGAGCCTATGGACTTGACAAAGCATCGAGCCAGCACCAAGGCAGCCCAGAAAAGCAACCTGGAGCTTCCCATCTCATCATGGGTGTATTGAAAGCTCCATGCAGGGCAGGGGTAGGTGTCTGGGCTCTTTCTTCTCCTGTCATACAGTCCCCACAGCACCAAGGTGAGGCCATCCCCCCTCTTCCCCAGCCTCTCCTCTCTCTCCACGGAGGAAAATGGGGCAGGGCAGGGATGGCAAGGAGGTCCCCATGTCCTCTTATCCCAGACTTACCCTGCCAGAGGCTGGAGCACCAGAGAGTGGGGCTGGTCCAGGTCTCCATCCATCACCACAGTGTACTCTGGTATCCCTTGCCAGGCAGCCCCCAAGCGAGTGGCCAGCACCTGCCCTGCTACCCCATCTGTCCAGTACAGGTTCCTCCCAAGCCAGTCCACTGCTATACAGTCTGATCTCACACCTGAAATGCATTCAAGAGGCAGCACCTGTGTGGGGTGACAGCTGCACAGCCCTTTGGCATAATGCTTCCAGCCCAGATCCCTCCATCCCAGAAGTTCTGGATCCTCCCAACCTTGCTCCCACTAGCGTTTCTCCACATACGGGATCACAGCTTGGCACCCCACTGCAAAGAGACTGCACAGTGGGGGAAGCCAGCCCTGCTAACCCTATGTTGTCACAACCCACCTTTCACCAGTGTGCCTTTCTTTCCTGAGTTGAGGTCCTGCCAGCGGATGCTCTCTGTAGCCAGGTCCATCCAGAAGACTTTCCTCTCCACCAAGTCATAGTCGAGTGAGAAGACAACACGATCCTTGTCAGTGGCCAGCACCACCTCCTCATGCCCACTCCGCAGGCCATAGGACAACACCTCAGACTGCACAGCCACCAGCAGCTTGGGCTCTGGTCCTGGGGTAACACAGAGCCACATGGACCCTGCTCAGCACTAATGGTCCCATGGTCCCGGCACATGCAGGCAAGGGACACAGCACTCACAGGCATTGGAGCTTGCTGGGACTCAGCCCATTCACAGGATTACGAGGTTTCCCATGGGCAGCAGACACAGGGGGACGAGGTGTCCACCAGCCCCTAGTGTATCTTAGAGGGCCAGGGCCAGCCTCAGCGCTGCTTGGCCACCCCAGGACTTACCAGTGAGTTTGCAGGTGTGGCCATCGGGCTCCAGCAGGTAGCCAGGGAGACAGCCACAGCTGTAGGACCCCGGGGCATTGAGGCATGTCTGGCTGCAGGCTCCCTTGGCCCACTCCGTGCACTCGTCTATGTCCATGCAGGACAGACCATCCACAGCAAGCCGATAGCCTGGGCCACACCAGCACCGCTGGGGGGAAAGGAACCATCAGCTCCCTACCCTGGGGACATGAGGCTCCCTTCTGCAGCTGGAGCAGGGCATCATGGTATGACAAGCCCCTGCCCCAGGGCTGCTGGCACTCACAGGGCCCTGGGGTGAGGGGTAGCAGAGATGAGTGCAGGACCGCTGGCAAGGCACAGAGCAGTTCCCCCCCTCGTCTGAGCCATCCGCGCAGTCCTGACGGCCGTTGCACACCAGGGATGCATTCAGGCAGGATCCCAGCCCACAAGGGTACTCATTACTCTGGCAAGGAGCAGGGTGGCCTGCAGGGACATGTGGGGAAGGCTGCCCTGAGCCTCATCCACCAGCTCCTTTTGCTCATTTGGGGCAGATTTAGCTGCTCCCAGAGGCTGCCCAGAGCTCACTGCAGCCACATCCAGAGCTGTGCCAGTAGCCTGGCTTCAGGCTATATTAATCCAAAGGCCACTGGCCCCTGGAGGGAGAACAACTATTCAGGACCTGGAGCCATCACAGCTGCTGGGAATAGGCAGCCAGCACATGGGGCACTTCACCTCAGCACAGACACACACCCATCTCCCTCTGTGCTAGGCACTCACCAGCCAGCCCTGGGTGAGACAGGGAATAAAATAAGGATGTTGCTCACAGCCAGCCTCGTCACTGCCATCAGTGCAGTCAGTCTCTCCATCACAGCGCCAGACATCAGGGATGCACTCATGGCCACGGGAGCAGCCCCACTGCTGGTCCTCACACAGCTCTTCCTCCCAAGGGCAGCCCTGCAAGGCAGAGGGTGAAAAAGGCTACCTGCCCTCCTGGGCGTGAGTGGGGACAGGCTGTGTCCCCACTGCTCCACTCACCTGCTCATCTGAGCCATCCCTACAGTCAGCAGCACCATCACAGCGCCAGGCCTCTGGCACACACTCCCCACTGTGGGAACACGTCACCTCACCCTCACGGCAGAGCAGCGGCCGGGGCACAGCACAGCCCTCCTCATCTGAGCCGTCCTGGCAGTCGTGGTCACCATCGCAGTGCAGGGCCAGGGCCACGCACTGCCCACTCCGACAGGAAAACTCAGCCGGACCACACTCCTTCATCACTGTGGGCAAAGGACAGGGCTGAGCAGGGGCACTGTCCCCATCCTCTCAGCAGGTAGCCCTGGGCAGTGCCTGCTCCTGGACCCACAAAAAACCTACTACATTCACCTGTGGAGCAGGCAACCCAAGAGTCTGTCCCATTCAGCCCCAGGGTCTTACCACAGCCCTGCTCATCCGTGTGGTCCAGGCAGTCAGCATGGCCATCACACAGCCAGCTCCTGGGGATGCAGCGGGTGGCAGCGTCGCAGCGTAGGGCACACTCCTGCGTGGGGGTCCAGCAGCCTGTCTCATCCGAGCCATCGGGACACTGTGGCACCCCGTCACAGCGCTCTCCCGCCCCGATGCACACAGCTCCACTAGCACAGTGGAATGCCCCTGGGGAGACAAGGGGCTTTGCACTGGCTGGCAGGGTGGCAGCCAGTGCAAAGGCAGCCAGGGTGTCCAGACCCTCTTCTAGCCCTCCAGTGACCTAGAAAGGCCCCACAAGGGACAAGGCTTGGTCCCTCCTAGACAGTGCATCTCAAGCAGCCTAGGTCCTGAGCAAGGCAATTGCGGCAGTCTCAACTCAGCCACATCTAGGCCACTATGAACAGTGACATAAACTCTATCCTTTTCCAACAGCGCTTCAAGCCCAGTGCCAAGCTCAGAAGGAACCAGTATGTCACATCACAAGCATCAGAGCCCAGGACACAGACTTTACCAGGACCCTGTCCCAAAAACCCCGCTAGGAAGCAGCCAGAAGCCCTGGCACAGGGTGACCCAGCTGCACAGGGGACAGAAGAATGGCTCCTACCTGGGATGTTGCAGAGCTGGGCACATCCATCCTCATCAGAGCCATCTGCACAGTCCTTCTCCCCATCACACAGGTACTCCTGGGCCACACACCCCGTGCCATCACGGCAGGGCACATGCGTGCGAGAACAGGACAAATGGACAACTGGGGTCAGGGGGTGTGCAGTGCTGGACTGGAGGGGTGGGGTAGGTGTCACCACCCGTGCAGAACTGTTTGAGCGTGGAGAGGTTGTGGTTGGCTGTGGGGCAGTGATCTTAGTTGTAAAAGATGGAGTGGTGCTGGTGGCTGGCTGCACAGTGGTAGTCTTGGTCAGTATGGTCTGGGCAGTGGTTGGTGCAGGAGTGGTCTTCTTTAATGTAGACTGTCGGGTGGTGGTTTGTGATGTAGTAGCCTTGCTGGTTGGTGCAGGAGTAGTGCTGAGTGCAGTGGTGGTCTGGCTTGGAGGTGGTGTTGTGGTGGAGGTGGTAGGCCGAGCAGCAGTGGTGCTTGTGGTTGTCCTCATAGTGGTGGTCACAGCTGGAAGAATTGGCACGGCAGATCCTTTGCTTGGTGGCACTGGCAGAGGATTTAGGATTTGTTGGGATCGTGCCCTCCCCACACTCCAAGCACCTCCCAGAGCACCCCACATAACCAGCAGTAGCCAGGCACCCTGCCACAGCTCAGAGTAGCACGGGCCACCCAGCCCCATCAGGTACAGCAGCAGCACCAGGCACAAAGCCGTGGCCACTCTTACCAGCTTGCAGCTCTGAGCCCACGAAGGCCACCACTCCCTGCACACCTGCTGCTGGCAGGGACAGCACGAGGGCCAGCGTCCTCCGGTCCCACAGCAGCAGAGCTGTCCCATTTGCTGACACCACATATGGCTCAAAGGCAGCCACGAGGCCATGGGACCAGCTGGGTGCTAGGGTGACTGCTTGCCGCTTGGTCAGACTCAGCGCCTGCAGGCCTGTGAGGCAGAGGCATGGTAGGACCTGGAGCCTGCCCACACCCCTCATGGCTCACCCTGCACCCCACAACACACAGCTGTGGCAGGGACCTCATGGCTGAGGCCAGGGTCCTGAGTCTCCCACAAGCATCCCACTGCCCATGCAGGGAACTGCTGCACGTAGGGCATGGCTGATCAGCCCTGCCTACATCCACCACCTCCCCTCCCTGCTTCAGACACCAGCAGGGCTTACCCAGGGCTGAGCTCCAGAGCACGCTGAAGGCTCTGCTGTCCATGGCTGCAGGCAGGTCTCCAGGCCACGTCTCATTCCAGGCATCCCATGGAGCACCCCCCGCCAGGCTCAGTGCCTGCAGGGGCTGCCCGCGGGCCAGCCAGTACAGGGCACCACGCTGCCAGTCCAAGAAGAGGTGCTGGATGCTGCTGCGAGCACGGTGCAGGACGCGCGGGGTCTTGTCAGATGTCCGGATCACCCCGATGTCCCTCCGGTTACACGCGAGCCAGTACAGGTCCCCCGAGCGGATGTCCACACGGGCAGAGCAGACTTGGCAAGAGCAAGCAGGCAAGCAGTTATGAGGCTGCCCTATGACCCTGCACCTCTGCCTGGGTGCCCCTAGACCCTAAACCCAGGGCACAGCTGACCACTGCCTCAACATGGCCTCACTGTGCCCTGCACAGACCACTGTGCTCTGCACCCAGGAGATCCTCAGGTGTCAGGAAGTACTAGGAAGGGGAATGTGCCCTCTATCTCTATAGATAGAGTCTCACCTGGCAGCCCAGTCACAATGGCCTCTCTCCAGCCAGGGTAGCCCACAACACGCAGGAGAGTCCCACGGTCATCTGTCCCATAGAGCACTGACCTCTGCCAGTCCACATCTTGCAGGTGGAGGGGCTCCTGCCATTCCTGCACCTGTTTGGTGTGGGCTCCAGGGCCCACATGCACCAGGGAGATGGACTTTCCTGATGCATACACGATGGACAGCTCTGCAGAGCATAAGGGCAGTGTTGTGAGCACAGCCCCAGGGACCCTGGATGGGGTCACCAGAATGAACCAAGACAGAAATGTCACAGCACTGGTGTGTGCTGGGAACCTCATCCTACCAAAGCCACAGCCCCTTATGGCCCTCCTCCAAATCCCACATGGATGTATACCACCCAGAGAGCCAGACCCTGCTCACCTGCACATTTCCCTGAGGGCAGGAGGAAGAGGCCCTCTGGACACGCACACTTGTAGCCCCGAGGGTGCACAGGGGACAGGAGGCAAAGGTGACTACACAGGCCCAGAGCACATGCAGCAGTGTCCCCTGGGAACAAGAAGATGTTAAAAGCTCAGGTAGTCATGACCCCAGTATCTCTCCCAATCTCCAAAAACCACAGACTGTCCTGGGACTGGATAAGGGCTGGAGGCAGTGTAGCAATGTCATGTGAGTTAAAGGGGCTTAGGTCTACCCAAAGCCATGGGCCTTTCCTAAAATTTTATAGGTTCCCTCTGTACCAACCCCACAACCCCAGCGCCAGGCAAACCATTGGGGAGGACCTGGTGATCTCCAGGACCTAGTGAGCCTTCCCTAGAACCAGGGATGTAGTGGGGGTTGCTGCCATGCTGCCAGCCCTGCAGCAGTGCAGCACCTGCAGGTACTCACTGGGAGGCTGCTGCAGTGCATGCAGCACAGTGAAAGCTGAGATAGAGGCACGGAGCAGCACTGCATGCTCCTGGGGAGAGGCCCAGGTGGCTGACACCAGCTCTGTGCCATCAGTCCAGAAGAACCGGCTCTCAAACACGGCCAGGTCCAGTGGCTCCGTGTGGCTCCGCAAAACAGCGTGGAAGGAGTGGCGCCCGCTGCCATCCACCCGCAGTGTCTCAATGGACTGGGGACAAGGCAAGGCACAATGACCACGTGGCATCCCCACACCTTGGCCCTTCTCCTCCCAGCCCAGGGATGTATGCCAGACCCAGGCACCACTCCCTGCTCCCTCCCGTGCTTTGGCCATGGACACACGGGAACAAGGGCCACCCTCCCAACTCCCACCTCATCATCTCCCTGGGTGCAAGAGAGCCCTGCTGCCCTTTATCCCTACCTCTTTGTACTCGCTGATCCAGTACAGCCTGCCAGCCACATGGTCCAGGCTCAGCCCCACAGGCTCCTCCATGGACACAACTGTGAGTTCCCGCCGGTTCGAGCCATCCATGCCGGCTGCAGCAATGACTGTTCGGCCCCTCTGTCCACGGTTGACCCAGTACAGGGACCTGGGGGCAGGCACTCAGCACTTACTTCACAGGATAATACCAGTGCTGCCATGGCCCCCCAGCAGGCACTGCATGGTCAGCATCAGCACTGCAATCCCTGAAGCCTGGGCCAACCCTGGCACATTCACTGCTCACCTTGCAGCTGGATGTACTGTCAGCTGCTCTGGTGCAATGTCCTTCCCCAGCACTGTCACATAACCACGGCCATCACCCAGCCCTGCACAGATACCTGGAGGATGGCTGCTGGCCCAGTACAGCTGCCCTGTGAACCAGTCCACAGAGATGCTGTTCACCTCGCCGGCATCTGTAGAGACAGAGCAGTTTTAAGGCACACCTGTTACAGGCTGTGTGGCAAACTCGGGCTGCCCCTTCCTCTATACAGGAAAAGCAGTACTGGGGTGGCAGGCCAGCTCTCAGCACCCATCTCAGACCTGCTTACCTGCATAGAGAGGCTGTGTGTCTTTCCCTGGGTGGTGAACACGGAGCTCTCCATCCTCTGTCAGCCAGTAGTAGGTTTCCCGGAGGAGGTCGTACACCAGGGCGCGGGGTTCTGTCTCAGTGGAGAGCAGGGGCCGGTAGGCTTGGGTCCGCACATCCAGAAGGGCCAGGTCCTGCCCCACAGCCACCAGGATCTGAGTTGAATTGTCTGCCAGGGTGAGAGGAAAGTCACAAGTTGACCAGGGACATGGTTGGGGGAAGCGGGGTGGGGGGGGCATCGCCCAACCCTCATCCAGCCTGGGCTCCCCTCCTCTCCCTACCTGTCACTTCGCAGGCGGTGCCATGCCGCAGGGTGTAGCCCTGGAGACAGGCACAGCTGAAACTGCCCGGGGTGTTGGTGCACAGCTGGCTGCAGGGGCCATACTCCAGGGAGCACTCGTCCACATCTGCACAGATAGGTAAGGTCAGCAGCCTGCCACAGAGCTGCCCCAGACAGCATTGCCATTGCTTCTCTGGGACTACAGGCAAGCTGCCTAGATACCAGAACATGGGCCTCAGCCCCAAAATGCACCAGCTGCTGCTGGGACATTATCTAGACACAATCTTTACAGGACTGGGTGTGACACACAGGCAGGAGCAGGGCAGAGGCAGGTGCTTCCCCAGAAGCACGGGCTCTGTGGAGACACTGCTGTCAGTGGCCAAGGCCACATGTCACGGAAGCACATGCACTCTGACCTCCCCTTACCAGCACAGCTTTGCCCATCTGCCTGCAGCACCCAGCCAGCCCCGCAGGAGCACTGCACTCCCCAGTGTGTGTCAGTACACGTCTCTGCACAGCCACCATTGCGTACAAAGCAGCTCCGACCTGTGGGGATGCAGACAAGGGTGATATGAGGCGAGATAGCTCTGTGGCTCCCCTCCCCCTGTCCCCACCCAGATGGGCAGCAGGCAGCAGCTGTGTGGAACTTACCACATGTGCTGGGCTCATCCGTGCCATCCAGGCAGTCATCCTTGTCATCGCACATCAGGGACTCCAGGATACACTTGCCCTCATCACACCGCACCATGCCAGGCGTACAGGGGGCTATGGCACACACAGCTCATGTCAGCAGGGCGGACCAATACCCTGGGCACAGGGAAACCATGGGTCCCAGCCTCATGGGGAGGCCCTGCAAAGCATCAGCAGCTTCCTGGGAAGCTTGCCACCATCCCAAGGGAAGCTGGGGCCCAGGAGAACAAAGCACTCCCTAATTCACACATGGCCCAGACAGGTCTCACCCTATTGAGGAGCATCCAGTGTTCTTGCTTACCACAGACATCTTCATCTGAGGAATCACCACAGTCATCGATCCCATTGCACTTCCACTCAGCCATGATGCACACCCTATTCCTGCACTGCCACTGCCCAGGCAGACAGGGCTGCTGGGGACACCCCTCCTCATCCCAGCCATCCTCACAGTCTCGGTGCCGATCGCACAGCTCCCAGTGCGGGATGCAGTGGTGGGTGCCAGGACACTGCACCTTCTTTGACCCACACACTGAGGAAACAGCACAGCACTCACCAGCCTGCCCTGCATCCCCAGCCACCCCCACTCACCCCCAGCAGAGAGTACATACCACAGTCCTGCTCATCAGAGCCATCCAGGCAGTCAGCAGCACCATCGCAGCGCCAGCTGCTAGAAATACACCGGCCATCGTCACACTGCCACACATGGGGGTTCCCGCCACAGGCAACATCTGCAGGGACAACACACAGTCACTGGGACCTACTGCTACGGCAGAACAACAAGGGTCTACTTAATCCTGGCACGGGATAGGTGCTGGCAGTGTCCAAGGAGCATAGAGTTCCAGGATGTGTTCTCATGCCACATATATTCCAAAGCATCTCTGAAGCACATATGTCCTTGCGGGATGCTATAAAGACAGAGCTGGCAAAGATTGAGGTGTCACTTGCCTGTCCTGCCCCACCACTCCCCAGAGCACCAGAGCCCCTTGATGTCTGTGCAGCACAGCTCCCCAGGCCACCCCATGACACCGGATGGGTGCCACTCACCGCACTGCTCGTCCGTGCCGTCAGGACACTGCTGCTCGCCATCGCAGAGCCAGGGAACGGGGATGCAGCCTGAAACGCAGGCGGCCTGGCGTGAGGCTGCACACGTGAGGCTGGCAGCGGCTGCGGGCAAGAGGGAGCCGGGCCCGGGATCAGGCAGGGCGGCCGCAGCGGGCATCCACCTGCACAACCCCCCTGCAGCTCCCTGCCTGGGGGTCCCGGCATAGCCCAGTACGGGGAGGGACCAGTCCCATCCAGGGGCAACTCTGGATCTCCTCTGGGGCTGGAAGGAGAACTGCTCCTCGTCCCCGCTCAGGGTAGGCAGAGACCCCCCCGCCCCCAAGCCTCCTAGGCACCGGTACAGGGCCCCTCGGGTCCTGCAGGGGTCCCCATGCTATCAGGGTGACAAGTATGCACAGGCGCCAAGGACACGCTAGCGGGAGATGAGGGAGATGAATGGAACGGGGACATCCTCAGTGGCAGGGGACCCTCCACTGCCCACCGCGGGGGGATAAGGAAGCTTCCTTGATGCGGCGGGTGCCCACTGCAGCCCCTGGGGATGAGGCAGGGATTTCCCCCCCACCGGCCCGCCCCCCTTCGGTCCTGGCTCACGGGCGCGGCGTGTCCCGGCGCCAGCGGCGCTCCCGGCAAGCGGCAGCAGCGGCGGCAGGAGGATGCTGAGGAAGACGAGCACCCGGCGGAGCGGCGGCGGGGGGCGGCCCATGGCGTCGGCGGCGGCGGCGGGGAGGGGCGGCTCCGGGGGGCCCGGCCGGCGGAGGGAGTGCAGAGCCGCGGCCGCCGCTTTTATGTCCGGGCGCGGACGGCTATTGGGCACCGCGGGTACCGCCCGCCGCCCGCGGAGACCCCCGCCCGCCCCGCCGCCGCGGGGGCTGCGCTGCGCTGCCCCGGGGAACCCCGGCCGGGACACGGGGGTAGCCGGCCTCGGGAGGGGCAGCTGCGGTCCCGGGCCAGCCGCTCTTGGGACCCACCGCCCGCCAAGAGCCGAGGGGCACGCGGGGACCCCTGGTCCCCGCCCCGCCTCGTCCCGCCGGGCGGGGGTTGTTGTGAGAGCCCGCCGTGAGAACCGGGCCCGCAGCACCTGCGCCGGCCGTGGGAACGCAGCGACAGCCTTGAACGAGGGGGCACCCCCCGAAAACAGGAGGCTGCTCGCACCCCCCAGCCCGCCGGCCTCGACCTTGAGCGCTGTGAAAGAGCCGCTGGAGCACAACAAGGAGAGCGAGGACAGCGGCCGGGGGAGGTAAACCGCCCGGCGAGAGGATAAGGCACCTGCCACTGCCTGGGAAAGGAGTCCCATCCACCAGGCAAAGCGGGGGGAATCGCCCAAGCCGCGGAGATGGCCCCGGGCACGGGACTTTGCGGACCTCTCACTACACATCCGCGGGAAACTGCCGGTGTGCTGTCCTGTTGGCTTGTCTCCCGGCCAGCTGCGTGTGGTGGCATGAGTGTCTATCCCCCCCCAAAACTGGTCTGTACTCCAAGCACATCCATGGCCTGTGGGTGCTGTGCACTCATCCTCTCCAGCCTCCCCATCAAAAACCTCCCTTCATGAGAGCTGAGCCTAGAAATCTGCTGCAGTGGGTGCACACTTACTGACATCACCATCTTTCTGTGAGACCTTCTGGCATGTACATGTTTTCTGGCTTGCTCAGAAAGGGAAAGCTCCAGGATGATCTCCTGCATGCTGGGGAAGAGATGGAACCAGCCACAGGGCTGGCCCAGGAAGGGCTCTGACACAGCCAAGTCAGCTGGAAGTTCGGGGCAGAGACACCCGCAGGCAGATGGAAAGACCAGGGCATTGCACAGCTCTGGGTCAGGAGGCCCAGTGCACTGGCCCAAGGGAGATACCCCAGACCAGTGGCACGACATTTGTCCCAAGGTGTGGTGCCCACACCCAGCTGTCTCTCTGGGCAGCATCCCAGTAGCTCTGGACAACTGACTTCCCCAGGAAACTCAAGTGTGCAGATCCCAGGGATCAGAAGCATCCTTGTGGCAGGAACACCAGGCAAAGTGGGTCCTAGTGGTCTGGGGAGAAAGTAGAAAGGACAGAGCAGTATCCAGGCAACCCCAAGAATACCCAGAAAGCTCCCATGCCCTCCTCACACCTGTAGGACAATGCTGAGATTAGTGTTAGGACCCTGGGGATCTGCCCTGTACCCCAGCTCTGCCACCCCACAGTGTACCCACACCACCAAAGCAGTAACTCCTCACACTGGCTGGCTGGGAAGGGAAAGTGGCAGCAGAGGGACTGTGAAAAAGGGTCCAGAAGTTAGTGGGTACACTAGAAATGCCCAGTGCACCTGAGCATTAGCTTGGGGAGCTGGGGCAGCAGTGATGGAAAGAACATGTGGTGGGGCCAGCCTCTTGAAATGCAGGAGATTTTTTTTAGAAGCATGATTTAAAATCCAAGTATTTTAAACATGTGTATAGATAAAAGAGCATACAGGTTATATGTATGTATAGACAATAGCCCACTGTACATAATTGTATTTATATGTACCTACATATAAGAAGTCACATATGTGACTTCTTCTCTATGATGTACTGGTTATTTTTTTCATGGACTTCTGGAGATTTTTTTTTTTATATTTTCTGTTTTTTCCTTACAGTTGCATTAGTAGGGAAGTCTCCTTTTCTCACTGACGTTTAGATTCTCCCTTCTTTGCTTCCAAAATCTAAAGGGATGTTGATGATTGGAGAAGGCTGGCACCAAAATGAGAGGGAGCAAATCTGTGCTCACATGAACAGCAGCATGAAATATGCTATAAAAAAGTCCAGCACCATGTCCCAATAACACCTTTAACTATTCCAAGTACAACAATTTTTTTTTTCAAACATTCAAGGGCAGTTTCACATTAAATAGTATTATTGATTTTATATTGTTCATAGAAAAGTACATGTATCTTTTCTACTGTATGATTGATCATATTCTCCTCTGTTATTGCTGTATTCCTGTTCCTTTCAAGTCATTTTTAAGCACTCTTTTCCTAAAGATAAGGGACATCATGCTGTTAAAAAAAATAGACAACAAAAATTCTGTGGGACACACTGCCTCATATCAGTTATCAAGCTTCTGCAATCTTGTTTCCATAAAGAAAGGACAGCCCTACTTGCCTCTGTGCTGTGTGGCCTGACTCTGCTCAAAATCAAACTGCCTGCAATCTGTTGAATAAAATTTATGGCAGTGGGAAAAGTGGATTTCATGAAATACCTATTTTTTCCTAGGAAATCATCTTATTAAGTGCTTAAATTAAAAAAAAAAAAAAGTTTTTTGGAGAGCATTACAAACTATTTTTCAAATACTGAAGGATTTTTCCAGGTTAAAAAAAACCCTTTTTCGATCCTGTGCCTCCAAGAACTACAACTCCTATTTCAGGGTCTGGCCCACAGCCACACTGATAGCAACACTTCCATGAGACTTGCAGAGTGGTGCCCTGGTCTGGTGCCCAGACTCCCTGACAAATCAGGTAATCTCAGTAACTCTGTCCCCAGACAGCCTTGCAAAGTGGGTGACAGATGCTCTGCTAGAGGGGTAGGAAATGGCTGGAGACATTGTCTTTCATTTGCCATTTTTTTTACTTTGCTCTCTTAGCAGCATTGTCTTTCTTTTGCTTAAATGTCCCTCCAATCTACACCCTCACTGCCAGCTCAGTGCCCAGCAAAAGCAAACAGGGCTGGTGGCAGCACCTGCCTCAGGGAGCATTTAAAGAGCAACAGATTGGTCTCATAAGTGGCACCTCCAGCCTCCAAGAGCCTCAGCATAGGCAGGAGGAGCACCAACACTGAGATCTGTGTGTGGGTAAGTGCTCCCACGTCCCAAAGGCCAAACAGCCTTGAAAAATTCAAGTTTACAAACTTAAGGCACCTCTGAGGAGAACTGGGAAATATTAGCACCTGCTGTGATACAGCCTGGCAAGATGCTTAAAGAAACAGAGTTGTTTACCACTGTATTATTTCCCTTAATTACAAGGGATTTAAAAGGAACAACATTCAGGCAATTTGGAGGACTAATTTTATGAATATGCTAAGGGAACAATTTCTTGTTCTCTGCAGCAACAAGAGCTACACTGCTTTCAACACCCTAGGTAGGTTGGAAATTTGGTGTGTTTTATCTTTCAGAACACAACCGGGTTGGAAGATCTTTTTAAGACGCAAGTGAATTATCAGGATAAGGAAATTGAGACAGTTTTGAGCTTTCATTGATTTGGGGAAATAAACACACAAGGTACTGTCTACTGCCCTGAAAGGTTCCAAAAATGTTTGCTTCTTTTCAAAATACTCTAGGCTTGTGATTATAACTCCCCCACATTCTCGTCACCCTATTGTTCGCCAGCCCGCTGAGAATTAACTGTGAGATCTGGGGAAGATGGAGAAAGAAATCACGACCTCCACTTCGAGATGCCACAGCTCCCCCACCGTCTTCCGTCCGGGCTTCACCCGTCAAGATCCGCCTGTGGTGCCTCTCCGCGCCGCCACTGGGGAGCAGCAGAAGGCTGCAGGAAGGTCCTGCCTTGTTCTGCTCTCCCAGGCTCTGCGAGCTGTCCGTGAGTCCTGAAGGCAACGGAGAAGGGATTCAGTGTCGGAACTCAGGACATCCCTCTGGGAGTCCAGAGTTGCCGGGACCCTTGCCAGGGGTCTCAGGGACCCTGGCACACAGCCCAGAACACCAGCGGGTTCGATTACGAACCCTGGAGCAAATTACCACCTTTACATGAAGAGATAAAAGCCACGGCAGTTTAGATAGTGCAAAAATAAAGTACTCACAGCGTGTAAATGTAGGTTTTAGGATTTTTGGTATAGGGGTTTCTGGGGACAAGATGGAGGGATTTGGGCGTGTCTAGCCTTTCTTCTTCTTCTTCTTTACCTCCATCTTCACTGGTGATGTTGGCACTTTTAGATTGGTCTAGAGCAGAAACCCACTGTCTAATATAGATGATAGGTATTGGAAAATAATTGTAAATATCGTACACATAGTTTGTAGTATATAAAGATAACACCACCCTGGGGGCAGGCAGAGTGCCTCTGACTGTCCTGCTGGACAGACCTCTGCTGGACAGGGAGAAAATTTAGTAGATAAAATACAATAAACAACCTTGAGACCGAAAAACTGAAGAGCTCCAACTGATCCTTTGAACGCATGGGCTGAAACAGAGACTTTTACCAACAAACTGGGGTCCCAAACCACACGGGACCCCACAATTCAGGACCTCCCCACCTGCAGATGCCATAGCCCATGCTCAGCCTAACAGCAGCCCTGTCGCACATGCCAACTTTCAGCCTCACAGCTGGTCACCAAACCCTGCTCAAAGCTTCCTTACACCCTTGCTGGGAAAGTGGGTTGCTGCAAGAAGGCCGAGCCCAGGTTCAGCTGAGGACAGGATGGTGAGGGGCAAGTCTCCTTGCCTGGCTCTGGGGTTCTGATCCTTCCACACCAGGAGCAGGAAGGAAAAATCACTGCCAGCCTGCACCAACAGGGCAGAAGCATTTCCCCAGGACTGCAGGCATCCAGGGCTCTGTGAGATAGCTGTGCTAAGAGGACATGAGGGATCTGCCACTTGGTGACACACACATTCATCTCTGTGTATACATACATACCTCTTTAGACAGATGCCTGTACAGATTCACACACACCTACATGGATGCTGAAGGATCGTTTCCAGTCCTTTGATACCCTGCTTCTCTGAGGTGTCCCCTGCCAGGCAGGTCCCTGAGATCAGTGTATCCTGGACATGATATTTAGAGCAGTGTGAAGTGCTGCTGTTCCCCACTGCTGCAGGGCATGGTCAAGAGAGTGGGAAGGTGAGCAACCCATCCCTGAGCAGCTCAGTGTCCCCTGCACAGATGGGGGAGATTGCCTGTGAAGATTGAGCCTATGACTGGAAAAAGGACAGCATTCACTGCTGCTTATAATGACTGGGATTGTATTCATCATTATGGAAGCCTTGTCAGCTGTCATGAGCAGTGGCTAACTCTTCACTGTCTCCTCTGGGCTCATCTCTCTGTCCCACCCTGCTTTCCAGCAGTGCCTCCACTCTTTAAAGCAGCCACACTGTCACACACACTTCTTGCTCACCCCTCCAGTCAGTCCTGCTTTCAGACAAGATGCCACCTTGGACCGATGTGTTTCTAACTTTTGTGACCAGGGTCCGGCAGTTTTTTCCTTTTTCCAAGGAAACAAACAGCTGTACACATCTTGCTCTATTTAAAAGAAAGTAAAACTCTTCAGAAACAAAAGGAAAAACAAAACAAAACAAAACAAGCAGCACTTTTCCTTCTTATTCTGTTTTCCATCCTCTATTGAGTAAATCCAAGTTCTTCCTTGTTCATATCCTGTCTCTGGTTTTGCACACATGCCTTCAACACCAGAGTGTAAAGATGCTTTCTCACTGTATCCCCTGTCTGACCTCATTGTGTATCAGAGTAAAAACTCAAATAATGAGAAGAGGCCTTCCTCTTCCAGAAGCAGCCAACCCAAAATTACTCAGCCATCACACATCCCCGTTAGCATCACATCACTGTTTTTAGCTGCTCAGTAGGGCATACCAAGAAAAAGAATTGTCTTTGTCATCTCTCTCTAGATGCATATAACCTCACAAGAAAATCTGATTCATCATTGCTTGGAAAAGTAGCCTGGCTTTAACACGCCCCCAGAACAGTTCCTCCCCACCCACCTTTGATCAGATTTCTTCAGGTTTTTTTAGAAGGGAGTTTGGCTTTCTGATTTCCAGCTGCCTGCAGATATTTGCTCATTCTCTGTATAATGAAAGCTGCATCTGCACTTGGCTACTAACACAAGGCTCAGCTGGAGCAGGTAGCAGGTGCATCATGGCTTCTTCAACGCACCCATGCGTGTTCCCTCCATGAACATCATGGTGCAGGTTGGGATCTAGGTGCACTTGGCTCTCACTCCCAGGAGCACAGTTGGTGTCCTGGACCAGGATGTCCCCCTTGTGTCACGATGTTGCCCTGGAGCTATTGATTCCTGCTCTTAGTGTTTGCACTAAAGCCTCACCTACTTTGATTGCTCCAGGCCTGGGGTGACAGTACAGCCCACTGTGATGTGAAGCACATGCTGAAGCCACTCTTGGAGGAAGCAACAGCAAATCTCATCTTCAGCCAACACTTTTCAGGGTTACTTCTTTAATGACTGAGCAGTACTGAGAGCTGCAGGGAGACAAAGGAGGCCATAAAACAGGCCAATCTGCGCTCCTCTCAGGCTATCACTGATGATCTTACAGCCAGTAAAGCATTATAACCCTGGGACAGCCTGTGCTCCACATATTATTGCCTTTCTTGTTTCCCAAGGAGCTTTGAACAAAATTAGGGGGAAAAAAAAAGCCACAATGAAGAAGAAATTATGCTTAAGGAAGAGAGAACTGGGAAAAGATGCAGGTCTCTCTGAAACCTCACCCAAGTTTCAGTGATCAGCATTTCTTGAGCCAGACATGGTGTCTCCATCTAATAGCCCTTGATGGCTTTTTCTTCAAGGTATTCCTTTTTGAACTCGTGCAAATCTCAATAACCTGCAGTGGAGACTTCCTCCTCCCAGTTCTGCACTGTGGAAAGAAACCAGCTTCCTTATAACAGGACACCCAAGAGCTTAACTGGGTGAAAGACAGTTCCTCCTTGCCCTCTCACATCTGCCCTCTCAAGGCTGAATATACCTACCCTGTTCACAGTGTAGAAAGGATTTCCAGACCTTTAAAAATCCTTGGTGCTCTTTGGCTCTGGGGAGACCATTGCTGTGCAGAGCATCTGTGACACGGGCACATCCTGACTGCAGATAAACTGCAGTATTTCCTTTTTGTCCCATTCTAAGATATTCCAAAGTCCTCTCTCAGACAGGACAGGGGTTAATCCATGCCTTGACATCCTGAGAGCTGCAGCTAGCAGCCAGGTGCCTGTGAAATAGGGCATCCCTACTGCAGCTGGCATGTACTTGCACAGCTTCCTGTGGATGTCCTGCTGGGACATGGTGTAGCCAGCCCTCACTCTTCAGCCAGAAGTGGTGCTTCCCACCTTGCACCATCAGCCTGGGTCTGAGCCCAAGGCCAGTGTAAATCCCAGATGTAGGATTTTGTGTGTAGGAGTACTCCTTACATCCCTACCTGTGTGTTCCTTACCTAGCAGATGGCAGGTGGGCAGTTGGAGCAAGAAGGACACCAGCTCAGGCAACTGCAGCTGTTTGCTACTGAAGGGTCAACATTTTGTGTTGGGCTTTGGTATGTGCTGCATTTAGTCTTCATTGTTGAGTGTCTGTTTGCCTTGAGCCTGGAACCAGCAGAGAAATCCCAATGTTCAAACAAAGGGGAGGAGCACACCATGAAAATTTGATGGGAGCGAGAGACATAAATAGATAGGGTTTGTATTCCTCCGTGAAAAAACACTTCATAAATCCTTCTAACAAGATTCCAAAAGTCTCATGCAGGACAGGCATTTTGGCTTTATTTCATGATTCACAGCAGCTCTGCTCTTTGCCAGATGAAGCTGCACCACACAGATCTTCACACTGACTCGGCTTTTAGCCCCATGAAAAACACTGCCGCTGCAGTACTGCCCAAAAACAGGCACCCAGGGAGCTGGGGCTGCATCCAGAGCATCTTGCTTAATCTCATGAATACCAGTCCCTACAAAAATAGAAACAATTGCCTTTTCACAGAGGAGCTTGCTGTATCAAGTTCCTAGTGCTCGCAGCAACCAAGTTAAATTAGTGTTATCTTTGTGGCTGGTAGATCAAATTGTTTCTTTCCTGTAATGTTAAATAAATAAGGGACTTCTTTTGTGTTTTGGTGAGGTAGGAGGTTTGGATTATCTTCTTACCTTTATGACATACTGTGCCCACTTGATTTTTTGCATTGATGACATGGAAAGTGTCTTTGAAGCCAAAAATGCAGTGTGTTTGCCATACATAGCAAGTGTGTTGGCAGAGAGACTGGTTCAGTTAAACAAGCAGCCCACATTATTTAAAACAATCCTAAAGTCTCCAGAGCTTAACATCTGTGACAACTCTGCCACTGCCATGTCAAACTCACTGGGATGAGACTGGTAAACAAGCGGAGGAGAGAGCCCTGTAGCCATGACTTTGACACTGCCTCAATTTCTCATAAGAAGTATTCAAATGGGCTTTCTTCTTTAGAGGCTAATTCCCCATCTGAGGGCAGGGTTTTCATTTCCAAGATGCAGTCTTTCTTTCATTTAACTGCCAGAATTTTAATTTAATCAACTTCTAATGAATAAATGCAAAAGATTTTGCCTACACTACTGCTCACTGTAGCTTTACCTTGTCTCGGGTGGCTGTTAGTAAGATGCTCCACCAGCTCTCCCTGGAAAACCTGAGGGAAGATTTTTAAATCTCCTGTAATCTGTCTTTTCCAGTGGGATGCCCAGAAGCCACCAAGGTCCTGATTTTTAAAGCGTGCAAGGCTTTTCTCAGAGACTGGCAGTCTCCCAGGAGGTGCCCAAATGCATGGGGAAGTGCTGACATCCACCCTCCAGGGCACAGCCACCTTTCTGGAAGCAGTCTGTCTCTGCATTTTTCCTTCAGAGCAATGTAGGAGTGTCAGCACTGAGCATTTGGTTGTTCCTTGCAGGGGCTGTGCCGCTAAATCCTGGCACATAAAGCACTGCTCTCATTTTCTCCTTTCAGGGTGGCACCATCTTTAATTCTGCCCAGCTTACTCTGGTTTAACCCCTTTTCCTACAAGCAGGGGCTGCTTGATACTGGCCACTCAATCTGAGTCCCTTTCTTCAAACCTTTTAAACCCACAGGTCAACAGCCAGCCATAAGGCAGAATTAGACCCAAGCACAGGGTCTCCAAAATATCCTGGTTCCAGGAAGATCAAGCCCAGCAGAGGCAGCAGACCTCCTGGCAGGACCTCACCCCATCTCTGCAGTGCTATCAAACAAAGACATGGAGCACCAAGGCAATGGGTTACTGGCTCTGCTTTCCAGGGGACCACTTGCTTTTCTCTTGCCCGGAGCACCCCTGGGATGTGCCCTTGCCATAGCAAAGGAAGAGCCTTGCAGGGAACAGTAGGCTTGAGACCTTCAGTACGCCTTTTCTGCAGTGAGTAGATGCTGCCAGTCCCTTTGGAAATCCCTGGGGTTGACTCTAGCAATATATCTACTGCAAACTAGAGCTCTGGGCAGCCAGAGATTGCAGCAACTAGCACAAATACATGGCCCAGCTACATTTTTTTCCTGGGAAACAAAGATGTGTGAGCCTTAGGACTATTAGTATCAGGCTCTAGCTTCATAGGGGTGTAGCTGTGCTGATCCAACCAAATATGTTCCCTGTGGCCTTGTGGCTTTTTGGGAAGTACCAAGGGGCAGATGACACCACCACGAGCAAACAGCACTGCCTGAGCTGGTTGCGAGGGAGATGGAGATGGCACATGGGATGCTGTCATACAGGAGAGGATGGGTGTGATTATCATTGCATCCCTCATGGCTGGGGTGAGAATCTGTCCTGAGCAGGCTGTGTGATGTGGATATACCAGGATAGAGAGAGGACAGCCCAAAATTTCAGCATGTGTGAGCTGTCCACACATCTAATGTATGCCTCACCTCAGTCTACAGCTTCCTCACATGTGGAAGAGGAGGAGCTGGCACTGATCTCTTCTCTGTGGTAACCAATGGACAAGCATTAGGCTGGGTATCAGGAAAATGTTCTTCACCCACAGAGTGGATGGGCACTGGAATGGGCTCCCCAGGGAAGTGGTCACAGCACCAAGCCTGATGGAGTTCAGGAAGCACATTCGGACAACACTCTCAGACACAGGGTGTGATTCTTGGGGCTGTCCTGTGCAGGGCAAAGAGATAGACTGGATTATCCTTTGTCACTGCCATCCAACTCTGTATATTCTACAAATCTATGATTCTATGCCAGGATATAAATTGCCTTATTCATGAAGAAAAAACACATATTTAACTTTGCACCCACCAGCAGGGCCCCTATCTCAAATTAAGGCGTTCCCAGGCCTTTGGGGAGATGATAAAAGCAATAAAGGAGGCAGAAAGTAATTAGGAAAAGCTCAAGGGCTGTAAAACCTTCCCCCCTATTAGCTGCACTTGCATACAACCTGCCAGGCTCTTTGGTCTTTCAGAGATAACCCTGAGGTTACACACTCAGGAGCTCAGTCTGTCTGAGCCTGCCAGCACCTCCCAGCCTCAGTGAGAACCCCAAACCCAGGCAGCCTCCAGGGCAGCCTCCAGCACAGCACAGCCCAGCAGGCGTTCCAGAGGCCATGGTAAATAACTGTGGCTTATTAAAACAGCCCCAGCCCGGCAGCAAAAAGTAAAGCAGCAGGAGTGAGACTTTGGTCTTGCAGAACTACCATGAAACCAGCTGCCAGATGTTTCCTTGAGTGTATCTGCCAACCTCTGGAGGTAGGGATGAAGTAAGATGCTCAGTCTCAGTGCAGACACTTGGGGTTTGGTGTTATGTAGCTGCTGCTGAGCCACACCAGCCCAGCAGGGCACAAACATTTCATCCTTATGGTACCTGAGAGACAATCAAGCACCTGCCAAGGCCTGGCCCCCTCCCAGCAGGATGCCAGGGAAAAACTTCTTCACAGAGGGGTATCTGACCTCAGCCAATCAAGAGGGACATGGGATCCTGGTGGCTCCTCTCTCCAGCTGCAGCTCAAGGTCTGGTAGGGGTCTGTGCTTACTTTGTGCTCCAGGGCTGCACAGGCACAGAGCTCACCACACTCTTCAGCATCCCTGCTCAGCATAAATCTGGTACTTGTTTCCATCTGAGGCCTAGATACAAACTTGGAAAGTGTAGAGGCTCTTCCCAAACACTATGCCTGACTTCAAAACATTGGCAAATTTCTCATTAGTGCAGTATGGACTGGATTAAAATATTGTAATATATGGTATTTCTGTGGGTGTTTGAATTAGTGGCATTTATTGAAAGTTTAATGGACCGCCTAACAATTCAGTACTTTAAAATAATGTGGAAATTATCATTGAACATTATAGAATGCAAGAAAATAGTAAGTTCTGGAAAGAAATACCAGTCACATAGGGCCAGAGCTGCTAAAGAGCACAGTCACATGCTCACCATCTCTATGTGGTTAGCACCAGCACAGACTTCCTGCTCCCCATGCAATGAGGGAAGGGGATGCTCCAAACCAGGCAGGGAAAGGCCACACTGGGTCCTGTACTACCTACCACAGGGGAGCCTCAAGACCTTTCTGCAGATCCCCTGTTTCACTGTCTCAATCCTACCACTTGGCAAAGAAGAGGGACTTCTTACATCTGCTCAGCACTGGGCACAGTTAAGGTGATTTAGTCTGAAATTCCTTAATGCTTCATTTCTGGATTTGGGCCACATTCAGTTTCCTGCACTTCTGAGGAGGTAGTGAAGCTTTCTACTGCTTCATTCAGCCCTTGTTTCACTTTGCTCTTGGACATCACTAAATGGGGAAGAGAGAATGGAAGCAAAGCAGGCCAGGAGCAGATATATATGCTGGGATACTGTTTGCAGTTGGTTTCCCAAAAATTTGAGTTTGTGGATAGGATTGATGGCAGAGAATTTTTGGCATGTTTGCATTGCATCTCCACTGGATATGAAACAGGCACTTTACTCAATTGGACTCTTTGCCAGCCTTTCAGCCTCTGCCGAGCTGGGGCTCCCACGTTCCTCTTGCATTTGCAAGAAGGGAAATTAGGGTTTCAGCTGCCATCCTCCAGGCCTGCCTAGAGGAAAAGTCTGGGTTAGATTAAGCTCTGCGGTGACAGAGAGCCTGAGGAAAGGGCTGCACAGAGGCACTTGCTTAAGGTACAGCTGCTTGTGCCTCAGGTGGATTAGCAGAGACCTCCCAGGAAGTCCAGACAGCCAAGGAAAAGGAAGTCTTGCAGTCCTCAGAGGGATGACAGGGAAGCCAGAGTGCTGATTGCTGGAGGCACCTCCTGGAAGGCATTTGATCACCATGTTTGTTTGAAGCCTGGAGCTAAGACTGAACTAATCAGACGTGAGCCCTGTGCACCCCAAGGACCACCCACCACCAGCACAGGGGACCTAGCAACAATGTCCCTGGAGCACATTTTGTTGGCTACAACTGCTCAGCATAAGCACCCACTTGCTTTTTCCTCCAAGCCGAGTCCAGGCTGAGACTGAAAAGCATTAAACAACTAAAAAAAAAAAAACAAACAAACCTAGAGAGAGTTTGAATATCCTTTTTCATAAGATGAAAGGAAGAGCAAGATAAGGAGAATGTTTACTTACAGGTTAAATAATAGTCTCCAATACTCACATGGCACACAGTGGCTGGCTGCCACGTTGCTTGGTGCTGGGCTTATCTAACACGCTGCTCCTGGATGCCAGACCATGCCTGTCTCTTGCAGTCTCTAGCGTGCTCAAGAAAGGAGTTTGCCTCACCTTGTGCTGGGATATTTCAGACAACCAAGTAAAAGAACTCAGGAAAGCTCAGGAGCTTCTTTTGGATGATCTTTGGTCACTGTCAGACCTGGTCACTGAGACAGAAACTGGGTCACAACCTCTGGTAAAAGCAAAACCCATCCAGCATAGGAAAGGCAAACCATGAGGGAACCTCCAGGCACTGCTCCATGCTTTGGAGCTAAAATCTGACTTTGATCTGCCCCTGAATTTACACCTTACTCTGATGGCAATGTCTGGACTGGCTTTGGGTCAGACGCTTCAGCCCAAATTCCAGATTGCCTGTGGACAGGACGACTATAAACAGCACCACAGAGACCTGTGAGACACGGAAATGTAGAAAACCATCTTTTCCCTCTCCCTGTGATGCTCCCCAAACTAGGCCAACAGAATAGTAACTCATGACGAGAATGCTATGGCTGGCTGTATCTCCAAAACCTCGCCCAAGAAGGCAAAGACTGAGTCTGGGGAACTTGGAAGGGCATCAGGGTGGGCTGTGCCTCATCACAGTCCTGAGACATCCCAGAGGGAGGCCAGGGAGGACTGTGCACCTTCTGGGGCCCTACCATGGTGGCCAGGCTTGGGAACCTCTTAGATGACAGTGACAGCAATGTTTTTGCATTTGACACGTGGAGCACATGCCACACAATTCAAAGGGCTGTGTGGTGTGCATGGCTGGGCAGGCAGGGCCACTCTTCATCACTCGAAGTTCCATGGAGGCCTGCTCAAGCTCTGGGAACTGCTGGGGAAAATGACCCCCCTGCTCCTGCAGCTCTGTGTAGGGCAGGCCAAGGGCAGTCTCCACAGTGCCTTTGAGACACAGCACATGTCACTTGCCCCATGTGAGTCTCCTTGGGAGTGAAATGTGACACTGAGTGTGTGGGGCAGGTGTCATCTCCTTGCATACCAAGCCCCACTGCCCCAGCCCATGTATCCATATGAGGCTTTCCCCAGCTGCTCTTATTCCTATTTCAGGACCACTTGCATTCCTGGCTCTTATCAGGCTTTTTCTAGACACGTGAGCCCCCGAGCTCAAATGCCACTAGCCCACATCTGGGCCCTTCCCTGTCCAGGCACTGAGCCAGCTGCACAGAAGCTGGGGTGCCAGTGTTGACAAAAGGGCAGCTTTTGGATGATAACTTGTTTTTTTGCTCAGAGAATCACAAAAATCACAGACTCTTAGGCTGTTACTTCTCATGGTCTTGTGTGTTATCAAGGAGAGACTCATTTCACCTGCCACAGGGCAAGCATCTTTGAGTTTTATGCCAGTGATGATCACCAGTGCATTTGCTGTTGGTCCCAGCTCTTCCAGTACAGGATGGTTGGAGTTACCAGAGCTTCCTGGGTTCCCCAACTAAAGTATGTAGGTGGGGAAGCATCCAGATGTCACTACTTGTCTCCACGGGTGATTTCAAGCTATTTGGAAACCCCCAAAAAACTGCCAGTTAAGCTTATGGCTAGACTTACCAGAATGGTGCTGTTAATTTTTTGGCTCCCCAGCAGCCTTGGTACTTTTAACACCAAATGATCTTTGTGACTGTCTGATCACCAAAATCAGAGAATATGGCTTTCACCTGCTGAGTGTAACATCTAGAGGGTATTAAAAGACACATAGATGCGGTGCTTAGGGACATGGTGTAGTGCTGGATTTGGCACTGCTGGCTTAAGGGTTGGACTTGACAACCTTAAAGATCTTTTCCAACCTCAACAATTCTGTGATTCTACACAGGAGCCCTCAGGTAGAGAGGAGTTGGTATGTCTTGCTCTTTGCCCTGCATCTGACCCCCTCTGCCCATAGAATTTTGCGTTCTGTGAAGATTTTTAGGGAGAAATATACCAATATACCTGTGACACTGAGTAAGCTTTTCTGTGAAACCTTAAGCTCAAGTGTTGTCCATCTCTCCCCTCACCCTGTCTGGTAGAGAGCTATGGCAGATACCTGAGGAAAAGAAAGGCTGGGCAAGCCTGTAGTGGTTTCTCTTCTGATTACTTTCCCAGCCAGGTTGATTTGCAGATCAAGGATTTCCTGGAAAGGTGGGAGTGTCCTTGCAAGCAACAGCGGCATTTTTGATTCTGTGAATATATCTGGTCCCGTTTTGAACTTACATCAGTTTTTAGTATCCACAAAGTCCTGTGACAGGGAGTGGCATATTTCATGTACATGTCCTTTACAAGTGGAAAAAATAAGTTGTCTCTTGATAGCAGCTGATGGGTTGACAGGATCCTTGATATGATCTTCATTCATGTAGAATTCACTTCATTCAGAGTGAGTAGTGAAACTAACCAGCCAAACTTACTTAAGACTGTAGTGCAGATGGCAGATGAGCATGTTGTGGGGAACAGTGGTACGCAGCAGGAGTCCATCTGGTCTGCAGCAGAAGCTAAGGCAGGCAGGAATCTCCAGAAGTGCAAGAGTCACACTGTGCACTGTGGGCAAAGGTCTGTGAGCCACTTCACTTGTGCACAGCCTGCAGAGAGGCTTAATTGCTTCATGCAGAATAAGATATCTCTGTATTAGTAAGGGACGCATGTGTTTACCTTAGGCTAGGATATCTTGCTGGATATTAAATGTGACATCTTGCTGGATACTAAATGTTACATTAAATGCCACGCTGATACATGAGTTCTCCATGTCTTGTCTGCCTCTCATCATTCTGTATTTGCTCACTGTAGTACATACTCTTAATTTTAAGCAGTGTGGGGGTTTGCCTGCTCCTGTGAGAGCATTGGTCCACTGAGATGGGTCTGTGAACTACCACAGACCGCATCATGGGTCTCACTAGCCATCAATGCTTTCAGGGAGCAACAGCTTCAAATGAGGAAATATAATCATACAATCATGGATGGATCTGTGCAGAATGGTGCTCTGGAGGTGTCTGTCCCATCCTCACTCCTTGTGTGAGGGACACTCACAGTCAGCTCAGGGTGTTTGGGCCAAGGCAAGATTGGTTCCCAAGGATGGAGGTGTGACCACACCTCTCTGGGCCGTGTACTGCCATCCCATTGTTCTGGAGCAGTGGTTTCCACCTGTCTCAACAGAGATCCCTGTCTTGCAGAAGTGCCTGTTGGCTCTTGTCCTTTCATTGGGCACTTCTGAGAAGGTTTGGCTCTGCATTCACTGTCTGTGTCTCACACAGAATGAGGTACTATTTGTTCTTTCTCCTCTAGGCTGAAGAAGCCTATCTCCCTTGGTGTCTCCTTACATGCCACATGCTCCTGTCTGGTGGCAGCCCCTGGGCTAAAGCCTGTCACCATATATCTCACACTGGGGACACAAACTGGGCACAGTGCTCCACATACAGCCTTGGCAGTGCCTGGCAGCAGGGAACACAGCCCTGACAATGATTTAAGAGACTCACACTTTGGAATGACAAGGAGAAAGCAATTAAACCAGGAGTGCTGTGCATATTGCAACCACAATGTCTGATCATAAGACAATAACACACTCTAAGGGAGAGTGAGCTGCAAAACAAAGGAAGTCCGCTCAATAAATAGGATGTGTGCTCATGCAGATAAGAAATGCTGGGGGCCAGCAGCACTGTGGTAGGCAGTGATCAAACCCGTGACAGACTATGCACTGCAGCATCCACTCCAGATGGGGACATTGCTGCCTTTGCAATGTTGGTGTCAAATGTCCTCTCCTCCCTGAGGCAGCTGCTTCCAACCCTTTATCAAGAGATTTATTGTAATTATATTATTCAACTTTCGATGTTACAGATTGCTTTGCACTTAAGTCTTAATTTGAAATTTATGCTTTATATTTTCAATTATGATTTGTATGTTGTAATTATGTACAAGCATTTTTATTGCCATATAATAGATAAATAAGAATTTTCATATTTGGTGGTGTCAAATGGAACATATTCCCACCCCTCCATTACCCAGACTACAAGGCAGCAATAAACCAGGAGTAGTGATGAACTTGGCCTCCAGTTGATGTGAGAGCTGAGGCTGTGAGCAGCCAGTGACTCACACACTGAGCCAGTTCCATATCAAAGCCCCTGGGTTAACCAGGGGGCACTGGCTGCTATTTATAGCTGCTCTAGCTCACGTTTAAGCAGAGCCTTTAAAAATCTTGGAGGCAGGTTGAGTGCCAGGGTAACTCCATCCAGCACATGGTTCCCTGGACAGGAACAGTGCAAAGCCCCAGTCATGCTGTTGCACAGGCTGGATCAGCCCTGGCTGCCAGGAAAGCCACAAGCAGCTTGGGTTAAGCTGTTAATCAAACAGTACTTGGTTATTTAATTTGATTGAGCTAACTCTGCCTACCTCTTGGAGGACCTAAGCAAACTCCTTACTGGAGCAAACCCCACCACAGGCACAACACTAAAAGCTGTGGGACCAAGGGCTTTAAAGGTTGTCCCAAAGCTGTCAAACAGCTCAGAACCACCTCACATCAGCCACAACCTGAGGTTCATTAGGCATTGTAAAGATTCCCAAGGAGAATCCACCCAACAGAGGGAGGGGAACCAACCAGACCTTGTAGGAGGCAAAGTCAGAAGACTGGACTTGAGTAATTTCAAGACTAAGCAATCAAACAGAGCTGAAGAAGCTGGCAGGGTTTGAGGTGAGTCATTGCTCTGTGGGTCAGCCAGCTTAGATATGCAGCCCATCTCCAGGATGTGACAGCAACTTCCTGTCTCTGGGACGTGCACTTGAGGAGATCCAAAGTGCTCTGTGAGTCTCAGATGATAAGGTTACAGCAACCAGCCTCAGAAAATAGTATTTGGTCTTTTCTGGGTTGTTGCCTCGCTGGGAGCCTGAATATCACAGAAGACTCTGTATGCTGAAGAAACCCTTAGATGAATGGCAATAATTAGACCAGAGTATTTGGTAGTGTCTGCAGTTTTTCAGCACTGCACTCTGCGTTTTGATGGAGTGGTACTGCAGAAAATGGTCTATTGTGGCCTTTGGCTTTCAGGCAAAAACACCTAAGTTATCACTGCAGTTCTGGAGGTGAAAAAAAAATCAAAACCCAAGGTGTTTAGCTGCTATGCACTGTTTCACCTCTTCTAGATTTCTTTCTCCTTTATTAGGAGTCGATAAGTCAGCAAATTCAATTCCCAGCCTATTTGTGGCGACTTTCAGAACCATAATATTTATTTCGACTTGGTGATTTTCCTGCAGCCCCCAGCTATTGCTGTTTTTTACAGTTTTGCTGGTGCCACTGGATTCAAATCGCTATGAGCTGGTCTCCTATTTGCAAAGCCAAAGACCTTCTCTTTCATCACCTGCTGTGTATGCGCCATCTTGACTTGCTTTCCAACACTTTAACTTCTGCTCAGGAATCACTAGCATTCAGGGAAACTTGAGGGACAGCTCACTATCTTACTGTTGGGAGGAGGTTGCACTTTCTTTACTCTGGTTTTCAGCCACAGCAGGGTCCCAGTAGCTGCTGATGAAGGGAAGCTGAGTAGATCAGTAATATGAGATGAGCAAAGACTAGAGGAGGAGGAGAGCTGAAAGAGACAGATAAAAATGCTCACAGGCTCCATGGGCTTGGGACATGAGCTATTCCCAGCCATCAGCACTGGGACACTGCTCACTGTACCATTCAATGGCCTGCCTCCCTCCTACCCAGCCAGAGGCAGCCTTCCTATGAATAACTAGCCTGCTTTCCAGAGCCCGTTAGAGTTATTCCTGCCCTGGGTGTGCCTCTTGTCTGCAGGCACCATTCCTAAATTCTGCTTCATCCAATCCAAGTTTAGAAGTCCTTGCTGTGGTGTAAAGTCACTGTGCATAATCCTGTGAGGAGGAGATGAGATTAGCTGGATCTTGTAAGATCAGGCAGGGAGAGAGCTGTCTCTGCAGGATCCTAAGTTCTCAGGAGACGAGGCAATGCCAAGGTACCTGCAGACATTGGAGGCATTTGTATGCTCCAAAACTGGGATCTCAAGTGACCTACTTAGTAGCCTTTATTGTGCAACTTCAGAAGTACATGATCCCCAGAGAGGGGCAATTTTTGCTAGCAGTTAGTTTCTGCAAGAAGGAAACTTCAAGATTCTAGTTAATTGGGTAAAAACCCTTGAATAACTCCTGCCCACGTGGGATTAAATTAAAATTTCCAAATAAAAAGCCCAGGTTACACTTGAAAAACATTTTCAAGAAATGCAAAAGGTGATGACTGGAATAGCTTCAGCTGACCTTCCCCAGTACCATAAGCTTTTGCCTTTGTCACAGACATTGCCTTTGGCACTTGCTCAGGATACTGTTTAAAAGTCAGGCACCTTGTTCCTGCTGATTTTCAGATTCTCTCTATAGTGAATGCACAAAGACAGGCAGGTCCAGAAAGCAACAGATCCCATCTTTCATTGGCACTAATCTTCAGATGAGACAAAATGCTTCATGGAGGGATGGACCAGCAGAGAGCCTGGATACTCAGAGAGGCTCAGCTGAAGGGTATGAACCCCTGAAAGGAGCTTAGGATCATATTTATCATCAAGAACTACATGCACTCGTCAGTCTGGCTTTTTCTCCCCAGCCTTCATGGGCATACAAGTGGTTTCAGGCAAAGCTCAGCCTCTTGCACAAAGATAAGCCCTCTGAGTCCCCAGGTCTGGATACATACAAGTTCCCAAGACAACTGCTCCACCAAATAACGTTTGCAAACTTTGTAGCGCACCAAAGTTAAAATATATATTGCTTCACCATAAGTTATGCATCTAGGGCAGGTTCAAGTTCAGACAGTTGGATACCTGCATGGTATAAAAAAGGCAAGCTGTCAATGCAGCTGGGCTGATTCAGCCTGCCTGAGAGGAGCTGAGCATCTCTCTGGATTTGCAATCACACCAGTGATTGCACTGAAACAGCCCAAATTCCTTTACATACTCTTGCCACTCCAGCCCAGCCCTTGCTGTCTCTCTCCTGCAGGAGCACATGGGGAATTTGGAGGACTTGAGGTTTAGTCCATGCTGTGTCTTTATGCTCCTTTTTTCCTTCTTGTTTACAGCTTTTTTTATTTTTATTTTTTTTTTACACATGGTATCTGCACAACCAGTTACTCCTGGGTTCAAACAAACAGCAAAAGCGATGGAAAACCACCACGTTTCTCTGCAACAGCTGAAGCATAACAAAGAAAAGTTTCCGGGAGGTCAAACCAGACATTTCAACAGTTCATGCTCATAGAGGAAGGGAGAAAGAAAAAAAAAAGTAAGGATGTTGCTGCACTGCTTTATGCAATCTTGGGACAGACAACCAACCTCCTTTCTATTGCTATGATTTTTCCAGGACCATGCTGACAAGAATGAATTCTGTAGGCTGCAGGGAGGCAAGGTCCTTGAGCAGCTTTCTGAAAATAACATTATATATGTTGAAAAAGCAGGCGGTACCTTTCTCTTCCTGTGGGGACTCACCCCCTCTTAGGTCCCAGTCTCTGGAGAAAAGATTTTTTTAACTTGGTACCCATCCCCACCTTAGCACTGATACAACATTTTCAACAAGCACATTTTATGTCAGACCAAGGACTCCTCTCTTTGTTGTTCCTGTCTGCCTGTCATTTGGTTTCTGTACTGTCATCTGTCTCCTTGTGCTGTCCTTTGAGCTCATCCTTTGCTGAAAGCCCATTCCCCTTTTTTTCTCTAAGTAGCAGCATTTGTCGTGGCTAATTTGCCTTCATTCATTCCCCCATAATTTCCCTTTCTTTGCAACGATTTTAGAAGTCTCTGTTGTTGCGCATTTTTGATATTAAGAACCACAGTTTTGTAATACCCAGTCTTTCTCTACCACACACACTGGTACCAGGCTGGGCTTTGTATTTGGCCCCAAACCATCTTTGCTGTGCATGTTGGCCTGGAAGGGCAGGTGCCATGGTCTTCAGTGGGCAGAGTACACATTTGTCGGCGTGTTTGACCATGGGTGCACACGAGATCCAAAGGGAGCCATGCCAAGATAAATACCCCACCTCAGGCCTGCAGCCAGAATATTGAAGCAACTCCTCTTTTCTGGACAGGAGAAGCAGTGGGGCCTCTGCCCTGGTGCACACGAGATCCAAAGGGAGCCATGCCAAGATAAATACCCCACCTCAGGCCTGCAGCCAGTATATTGTAGCAACTCCTCATTTCTGGACAGGAGAAGCAGTGGGGCCTCTGCCCTGGAGCACAGCTCCCCAAAGCACAGTCAAGAGCCTTAGCCAAGACTGGAACTTTCTTTGACACTGGGGCACATTGAATGCTTTTTGCTTAATTGCCTGGGACCGACACAGGAGTTTGAGACCTATGGGGGAAAAAAAAAAAAGAGGAATTCCATCACTCAAAAGGACTTCTCAGGTCTGTCCTTTGGTGAAGCTGTGTTTTCTATGACACTAGAGAGAAGCTGGACTGGGCCTGGGGGCACAAGGAGCTCCCAAGCAACACATCAGGCTTCAGCACACACTTAGAGATGATGGTGAGAGTTACCAAGTTGACTGCAGATACCAAGTTGATGGTGAGGGAATCCATGTTTCCTACAGCTTTCTATCATGTTAGCCGTAGCTGGCCAAGGGGTGTCGGCGCTGGCTGGCCAGCAAGGGCAGCTATTGATCAGTGGCTGCTGGCCAGCTGGCCTCTGCAGCCAAGCCCTGCTCTGGTTTTGGTCAACAAGGACGCTCACTACATCTCTCCCCATCAGCTGTTGAGTCTCATGAAGCCTAAAAGGGTGGGAGGGGACTGCTGATTTGGGAGACGGCATGAGATATGGAATGGGGTGCCCCATGGCAGCAGCCCCTGCACAGCTCCCTATTACATCAGCCACTTCACTGGTTTACAGCCCTTGCCCTTGAGCCTTGGCCCTGCAGCCTGATGTGGTGTGGACACATTTCACAACACTCTTGGCAATGAGTGGCAAAGCCCCTTTCCTGCTGGGGCTGCCCACTGGCTGGCTGCTGGGAAGTTGAGCTGTTGCAGCTGTTTGCAGATTCCCAACATGGAGGAGAAGATGCTCCATCCACTCATGTCTCCAGCAGGGCACTGAGGAGTTGGCAGGACCAGGAAGGGTCCCTGAGGACCTATTTAAGCTCTTAAGGGAGCATGGCAAGGGAGGGAAGGCCCCTCTGGAGGGTTGGAGAAGCTCAGCCTCCCCTCAGGCAGCAAACAAGCAGGACTGCACCCAAGAGGTGCAGGAGCCACCATGTCCTGTACCAGGATGTGCTGGGGTAAATATCCACTGAATGAAGAACAAAAGCCAAGTGAGATATGATGGGAGAATGGGACCCTCCTTCCAGAGCTGTCTGTCACGGATGGGACTGGTTCTTACAACACTTCCCCAAAGAGAAGCAACGTGCAGCGTATTCCTCATGCCAGGGAACAAACTCGTCTCATCCCTCTGCAAAGCAGGAGGGGCACGGGGACAGCTGTGGGGAAATCACAAAGATTACTACCCAAGGCCATAGCACTGAGCTAAATATAGCCACTATCTTGGCTTCCCAGAGATAAGATCCTGTGTCCACAGTCTGCCACAATGCCCTGCCCAGACGTCCACCTACCTTTGCTTCAGGGGCAAACACAAGCCACAGTTGTGCAACACCCTGCCCAGCTCATGGCAAACAGGGGCAAAAATGCACCCTGAGCCACCTCAAGTGCATTCCGTGCCTGGCACTGTGGGCTGGCTGGGCAAAGCCTGCACAGCCCAGAGCGATTCATCTCCCTCATCACCTGCATGGTGCCCAGCTGCCAGCAATGTGCAGGAGAAACCTGTGCTGGACCAGAGTGACAAGTGTGAGCCAGGTCAGGGCTTCCACCAGTTTTGGGGCTCATCCCATTAAGTCCAGCATTTCCACCCAAACCTCTCTACACCAGTGACGCCGAGCCAGGGCGTAGTGGCTCTGCCTGGAGAAGGGGAGGCAGCACTGGAGGGGGTCCGTGGGCCATGTTCACCTTATCCCATGTCTGTCTCCTGGGGAAATCTGAACGTGGGTCCCTTCATCTCTGCTGTAAACCCTGTCATTAAGTAACACATGCTGAAATCCCACTATACCCTCAGCACATGAAACATTACTGTAAATCTGCAAAATTCCTGCAATGGGTACATCTTTCAGGTCTCTCTCCCCTGCTTTAAATGCTACCATTGGTTTTATCAAAACAGAATTTATTTTTAAAAAAAACCATTTTTTTCCCCCAACAAAACCCTTTTGCCTTGCAGAGTAAGAAGTTTTTTAAATGGCAGCTTACAGCAGGAAGTCTCCAGCTTTAACAATAGTTGTCTGTGTTTCCACAAGTTAATGGAAAACAAATGTTGGCACTTCAGTCCTGCTTTCTGCTTTGTAAGGAAGGTGAGAGACCATTACTTGCAGCTCTGCAGTTAGAGGCTCAATGTGGCACAAAAAGTATCCTCACTGCTACCATGGGAAGAAGGCAAATGCACCATCCCTACCTTCCAGCAGGCTTTACAGCCTCTGCTGCTTTCCCATGGGGGCGGCATTTGTCCACAGAGCCACGCCCCTGACAGGGAGGCCAGCTCCATGCACGCTTTCCAAACCATTGAGGACCCTGGGCTCTGTGCTGACATGGACTTGGGAGCAGCCCAAAAGAGCAGAAATAGGAACAGGAGGCGGGAGGACAATTGGGAAGACCCCTTGGCCTAGCTGGCCCTGCAAACCAGTCTATGACAGAGCATCGACTTACCTGGCAGATGTTTTCAGGATGTTGAAAACACCTTTCCAGCCCTGCACATGGGCTGGATAAGGATTCCAGTGGAGCCAATCTCTTTGCCAGCCATGCCCTGTTGGTATTTTTTCTTCATGGACGGAAGCCACCTCTACAAAAAAAAAAAGGCTTTTTTTTTTTTTTTTTTTTTTCCCACTGCACACAATAAATATTGTCTGGAAAGCAGATTTTTGAGTATCCTCTGGAGATTTCTACCCAGGGCCAGCACAGCTCTGGTGCTGTGGCCACCAGATAGGAGTGTGAGAGTCACCCTCCTCCCCACCTGGCCCTGAGCACCCAAACACTCTGGGCCAGCTAAGACAGGAAGACTGGTGCCCCAAAAAGGCTTTCCTGTCTCAAGAGCACATTCCCGTGGGTTTAGCTGCTTACTTGTGGCACCTGGAAAGCCTACTCTGCCCTTCTCAGTTTTGGCCCCTCAGTCAGGAAGGACACTGAGGTGCTGGAGTTGGTCCAGAGAAGGGCAACAAGACAGGTGATGGGTCTGGAACACAAATTCTTTGAGGAGCACCTGAGGGAGCTGGGGATGTTTAGTCTGGAGAAAAGAAGGCTCAGGAGAGATCTTAATCGCTGTCTACAAGTACCTGAAAGGAGCGTCTTCTCCCAGGTAACCCGTGACAGGACAAGAGCACATCGTCTTAAGCTGTAGCAGGAGAGGTTTGGGTTGGACATTAGAAGGAATTTCTCCACAGAAAAAGGGTAGTTAGACATTGGAATGGGCTGCCCATGGGCTTGGTGGAGCCACCCTTCCCGAGGTGTTTAAGGAACGACTGGACTTGGCATTTAGTGCTGTGGTTTAGTTGACATTGTGGTGCTCGGTCGTAGGCTGGACTCAATGATCTCAGAGGTCTTTTCCAGCCAGATTCTGTGATTCTGGACACGCAGGAACACCAACATGGCGCAGGAACCGACGGATAGTGAGGAACTGGGGGCAGCCGACGCCGGACACAAAGCTTGTCACTTTACCACAAGGAGCTTGCCGCGCCGCGGGGGGAGCGGCGAGGCTGCTCGGCGAGCTCCCCCCTCACGGCAGCCCCGGGGCTGCCCCGGGAGCTCTCCCGACGGGCGGGCCGCCGTCCTTCCCTGCGCGGCCCCTCAGGGCCCGCCGCCCGCCGCGGCCTCGCCCACCGTGCCGGCCCCGCCCGCTATCGGAGAGCGCTGATTGGCTGCCGCTCAGCGGGGCGGGACCGGGCGCCCTTAAGAGGCCGTCGCGGGGCCCCGCGCAGCGCGACGCGGTGCTGCCGGACCGGCCCCATGCACTGCACCAGGTATGGGCACGCCGCCCCGCGACCCCCGGCGCTGCTCTGCCCCTCCTCATCATCCTCCTCCCCTCTGCCTTCCCCGCCTGCTCGGCTTCGCAGCCTCCTCGTGTGTGCCGGAGCGGCTCTGGCGCTTCCCGCCGCGGCGGTGCTGTTCCTGGGGGAAAGCGGGATCCTGCGGCTTGGCTCCCGCGGCCCCCCGGCTGAGGCGGCAGCGGTAGCCCCGGGGCTGCCCCTCCGCGGGGCTCGGCTGCTGCTGCCGCCTCTCCCGGGTCTGGGCGGCGCGGCTTGGCTGCTGGTGCGGAGGGGGCGGGCTGTAGCGGGTGAGCGCCGCCGGGCAGACGCCTGTGGGAAGCGGGCTGTGCCCGGGGGGCGGCACGGCCCCCCTGGATCGGGGAGGAGGACGGGATGCGGAGCGGCGGAGCGCTGCTTCGGCCCTGTCACGGCTGCGAACTTTGGCTCTGCGAGTGCTGCTGCAAGTGTGCGAGGGGTCACCTGTCCCCAGGTAGCGAGGGAGGCAGAGCGGAGGCATCCGAAGGGGTTCGGTAAGGGAGGTGTAAGTAATCTTTGGGTCTGGCTTAATTCTCCATCATAGAATGGCAGGAGGAAGGAATGAGTGGTGACAGATGTCTCTTTCTGGAGAGGGTAAAGCTACAGGAAGAAGTCCGAGGGCAGAGTCAAGTTTGCTTTCCTTTCGAAGGGTGATGGAAAGGAATTGGCTCCTGTGCCTGCATAGGGCTCCCTGCCTGCACTTTTTGCTCCTGAAGCTTTATTTCCTGAATGAGCTTTCAAAACTATAATTCTGCTCCCACCTCCAAAGCATCTGGAGTTCAAGACAGCCCTTCTCAGCCCCAGAGGGGAAACCTGCCTCTGGCTGAGAGCTGGGCATCAGTAGAGTCTCCAGTACAGAAAAAGTTGTTTGGGATATCAAATGTACTGGCAGTTCTTTCCTACTCCCTACAAATGTGCTTCATAAAAGCAGAGGGCTCATGCTCATAGTTGGTTCTGAAAAGCTCTTGCTATAGTTTTTAGCTTGGAAAAAAGCTCTAGATTATGCAGCTGGGCATTCTGTGCCTCTTCATTCTAAAACTGTGAATAACCAAGACTTCCTAAGAAACCTGGCTTCTCAGAAATTACAGGAATTCAGCTGAATAAATTTCCCTGGGAAAAGATGCAATGCAGATGAAACTGACCCAAGTAAGAAGCATTGGGAGCAGCATTAATTTAAAGGAGGAAATGACCTATATAAAATGTGTATGAACAAAAACTTGGCAAAACCAGGTAGAGGTGAGCAGAGTAGTGTTAGCAGACAGGTGGATCTGAGGTGTCTGCTTTGTGTAGCTGCCCTTGAGCTGAAAGGAGGCACTGCAGAAGGAGCTGGCTGGTGGGTGTGTTGGGATGCAAGCCTTGGCACATGTGCTCTGAATAAACAGATACCTTTGCTGAGTGGATGCTGTGAAAGCCTGCTCAGAGCTGCTGTGTTGGTGTTGCAGGGTGGGGAGTTAAAGCCCTGAATTGGAGAGTATGGCTCTTGCTTTTTCTTGGCACGGGAGCAGCAATCAAGTACCAGAGCTGGCTGTGTGTGGATTTGGCAGCCAGAACTCTGCTGCATCACAAGGCCAGTGGTCACTGCTACTGTTGCTGCCTCATCCCTCTCTGTGTGGTGGGAGCCGCTTTCAAAACTGGCCTCCTGCCAAGCAGGAATTTTATTAAGGGAATACACTGTGTTTAAAGGCAGCTGCAATACAGTTGACTTAAGGGGATGTGTGTGATAAATCCATCCAGCAGTTTATCCAAAGCCAGGCCAAAGAATCTGCCAGAAGCATCCATTGGACCATCCGTGTGAGGGCAGGAGCGAGGGGTGCAGTGTTCCAGGAGCTGCCTGGCTGCAGAGGCATCTCCAGGGTGCATCTGGCAAAGTGCCCTTCTGTGGATGCATGGAGAGAGAGATGGTGCTGCCTCCCTGGAGGAAGGGGCTGAGTGCTGGAGGGGAGGCTCTAGTGGAGGGGCACATGGCCTGTGCCTTCTGGGAGAAGGAATTGCTTCGGTGAACCTAGTAGGTGAGTTGTGTTTGGCAGAGCCCTGTGGCTGTATGGAGGTGTTCCAGGGGCTTAGCACAAGCCCTGTGGAGGCTTGAGGTGCAGACTGTGCTGGAGGTAAAACTGGCTGACGTGCCCTCTGAGCTGATGTTATTTTAAAATGGAGTAGAGGGAAGAAAGCTCCAGAGCAGTGTTGGCTAAGCCTGTGCCCTGCTGCAGTGTCAGACTGTTGCTATCTTTGCAATACTACTTGGAGGCACTTTGGATGGAGCAGTTCTGGGGGACAGTGATGAGCAAAGCATGTAGCTCAACTGAATGAGTGCTTTTTGGCTGACATCTGGGGTTTTATGAGAGGTGAAATAAATTAGTTGTGTACTGCAGTTTGTAACAAACTGAGTTGCTACTCCTACAAAAGCTTGAGAAACCCTGGGGAGAATCTGTTCTGGAGGGAGGAAAGCACAGCAGGAGTACTGCTTTATGTAGCATTGAAATTTGATAATCTGGGGATTTTGTTAGCATTGGCAGGATTGAGCCACGGGCTTTGCTTTGGGTTGCAAATGCTCTGGAGCCTGCTATTGCTAGCCTAGTAGGACAGTGCCTGTGTGTGCCTTCAAAGGGTGACTCTGTCCCTGTAGCAGTTGGAGGAGCTGTTCAAGGGCACAACAGGCTCTGATCCTGCCACTTCTGTAGTGTTTTTCTCACAGTGTCTGTAAATCACACCATGCAGGTACTTGCCTTTAATTAAGCAGCAAGCTTATTTGGGATGGCTTGTGGGGAAATGATATATCAGCTGTCTGACAAAATTTGTATTAAAGTGCTTTTCTGGCATCAACTGACCCTTCTTGTCATCTTCCAGAGTGTTAGACTATTTCCCTCACAAGCAAGCAATGGCTGTGGACGTGGCGATGCAGCTGTACCTGTGCTCCTCACCCTTGCGAAGAGACAAGTGTGCCTGCAAAATTGCTCCAAAGCCCAGCAAGCCGCTGCGGCCCTGCATCCAGCTGAGCAGCAAGGCTGCGCTGAAGGGCCCAGAAGAGGCAGCAAACTCCTTCACACACAGCAAGACGAAGAAGAGGGTGTCCTTTGCAGATAGCAGAGGCTTCGCTCTGACCATGGTGAAGGTGTTCTCAGAGTTTGAAGATCCGCTAGATATTCCTTTCAACATCACAGAGCTGATAGACAACATCGTGGGCCTGACAACCGTGGAGAAGGACAGCTTTGTCCTGGATTTTGTCCAGCCCTCCGTAGACTACCTGGACTTCCGAAACCGCCTCCAGACAGACTGTGTCTGTCTGGAAAACTGCATGCTAAAGGAGAAATCTATTGTGGGAACAGTGAAGGTGAAGAACCTCGCTTTTGAAAAGACGGTGAAGATCCGGATGACGTTTGACACGTGGAAAAGCTTTGTAGATCACCCGTGCCAGTATGTCAAGGATACGTACGGGGGGTCGGATCAGGACACGTTTTCCTTTGACATCAGCTTGCCTGAGGGAATTCAATCGCACGAAAGAGTTGAGTTTGCCATTTCCTTTGAGTGCGATGGGAAGGTGTACTGGGACAACAACAGGGGCACAAATTACAGGGTCATACGGTCAGAACTGAAGTCTGCCCAGGAAGCTGTCCGTCCCCCACAGGCTCCTGACTTTGGCAGTGCATTTGACCGGTTTGGGAGCCCTCGGTGCTCCTATGGCCTCTTTCCTGAGTGGCCCAGTTATTCAGGCTACGAGAAGCTTGGGCCCTACTATTGACCCAAGGACAAAGGCCAGGCTGACTAACTGTTGCTGGTGTGTCTGCAGGCCTTGGGGCTGGTCTGAACACATGTATGAATAGGTGGAAGAAGTATGGCTCTGTGTAGCTTAGCATAAGCCTCCTGGCAAAACCAGATGTGCAGTGCTCTGCTGGCAGGGGCCTTATAGTCAGAGAAGCAAATCTGGCTCTCCAGATGATCAGAGGACCAAGGACCGCTCATATCTCTTCAGCACTTCTTCTTCCTCTTCAGTAAAGATGCCAGTGTCCAAGGAAACACTACAGTGCTTATATTGCCTGTTCAAACTGTGTAGTGGTGGCTGCTTTGTATTGCCTGCCTAGTATTAAAAGGCTCTTTCAAAATATTTCCTAGTATTACATTGTTAGTGGGCTCTACTACAGCTGCAGGGCTCTCCTTGCAAAGCCAGCCTGTGCCTGTCAGGAAATAGTGTGGTTGGATTGCTGGGAATGGAGTCCTCTCTTTGCACATATGCTTGTAGTGAGGCCCTTCCTACTGGAGAAGAAAGCATGTTTTGGAAGTGAAAATGCAATGTGATGACAGGAAGTGTGGCCCTACAGCCTGCCATATTAGGAGATGTGCCTGTGGGAGAGGATCTGATATGCTTAGTCACTGGTTGTTATATCAGATGATCTTGAAAATCTCTCATACCATTGGTGTTACCAGAAATAGAGATTAGCTGTGGCTGCGTGGTGCTTGTAACACAGCTGTGGGTTGACATCCTTGACTGCCTTCTTCAAAACCTTCCTGTTGGTTTAATCACAAGTGACCAATGATGCTTTTTCCCCTTGATGGACATGTGAAGTTGTCTGTGCTGGACCCTGAAAATGCATTTCACCCTCCTGTGGACTTTAAACCAGAGTTTTGTCCAGCTGGGGCCCAGGGTCCTGTGCAGGAGACTCTGCTCAGGTGCTACAGGAAGCATGCTGTGTCCTGTACAGGAAGGTGACTGTTGTGTACCTACTGTGGTGGAAGTGCCTCAGCTGAGAAAGGGGGTGGTATGTGCAATCCCAGCAATGCTTTGGGATGAACAGGCTTTGGTACTGATGTTGTTTTTAAGATCTGGTAATGGTTTGTTACTCTGTGCCATGGACTGCTTGGCAGATAAAGGCATAGCACTGCTCACATGTCAGGGTGCTGTGGCTGTCCTGGATGTGCTCTCTGCTGAAGCAGTATCTGCCAGTTTGACCTGCAAATGCCCAGACTTTGCATCTCTGGCCATAAAAAGTGGCTTACCCCAGCTATGCAAAGAACTAGCCATGAGGAGAGTGAGGTGTGGGGTTATCCTGACAGAACCCCTGCAAGTGAGACAAATCACAGATGTGAGCCGTCCCTATGATTAAAGAGGTGGCTTGGCTTCTGGCTCTGTGCTGGGCTGGTAAGCTCAAACAGCCTCACAGAGCTTCTTGGGTGCTAACCTAGCAGAATTACTTAATCCCTCAGCTCAGAGAGAGTGCTGAACAGTCTGTAGAAATAGAGGTCAAGGGAATGCTGCTTTTTCTAGTGCGTAAGCTTTACATAATTTTGGGTGCCTTTAGTAGCCTGTGGGTGTGCTGGAGAGAAGCAACAGGCTAGACTACTTAACTTTAACATAGCTTTTAATTCTGGAGACTACTGTACAAATCCTTAGAAGCTGTTTTACTCTAACCTAGAAGGGATACTGGGATCACTGTTGGATATCAAAAGGGACAGGAGCTTGCAGGAAGAATAGCTGGCCTTCAACTGCTGCTTTTTCAAAATACAGAATCAGTATGTGTCCTCAGTGTGCCTGATCACTTAGTTGAGGTGGTGAATCTCCTTGCTAGCCCAGAACTCATCAGGTTTGGTTCCCCTGTTCAAGCAGCTTCCCAAGTCAGCCCTTAGAGCCTGCATCTGATCTCTCTGGAGGGGACTGCTGCCTAGCTTGGCTTAGTTTTAAACTTAAGGCAAGTTTGTGTGACAGTGATACTTTTTATTTATTCAGTGTACGGTGTTGATGTTGTAAGACACTTGACTGTAGAAAAGTCATGTTCTTCTGGCACCTTCTTGTGCCCATGGAGAGCTGTTTGTGAGCTAGAGCAAGGTATGTGGGTCTGGTGTGCTGTGGATGGTGGAGTCTCCTTATGGGCTTGTTTTCAGGCTGTGCCTTGGGTGTGCTTAGGGAGGAACATGGAAGATATAAGCTAAAAGAGCAGTGCCATAAGTAAAACCTAGATTGGGAACTGACTATTTGATCAAAAGTGGTTTAAAAATACTACTTGTGGCCTTTCCCCTTTTCCCTTTTTCCATTGCCAATGTGAACATAGAAGTGAGGGGGTTGCCCTCCTTGCTCTATGCCTGGAAGTGCCTTGTAGGATGTTTTGCATGTTTGTTTTTAAAAGATATTTTTGTACACAACATTGAAGTGGAAAATGCACTTTATAATTGCCATGTAATGACTCTTTTAAAAATATGGCTGTTTTTATCTGATTGTTAAAATAAAGGTGGAACAAAATGTTGGCTGTGTATCTTACTTAAGCACCCATGGGGCTGAGGAGGCAATTTGGACACAGGTCCAGCTTCCTGCAAGTGGCCATTGGCAGGGAGGAGAACACATCCACCCTGAATTCTGCTGCCCGAAAGAGGAAAGAGCTGCCTATTCCTGCTGCCTTCCTGCCAACTCCAATGCTTCCATTGCCTCTGCAGCCCTGGGATGGGAGGAGCCCTGCTCCTAGGTTTCTCTGCTCCTAGGTTTCCCCACTAATCACTGTGTTCCTGAAGTAGTCTTCACTCTTCCCCTGTTTGCAGTGCCAGGAACAGCCTTTTCGGGTTTCTCTGCTTCTGTTTTGAGTCAGTCTCCCTCTGCTCCCCTTCCCCCACCTCGGCTTGATCTGGGATCAGTGCTTTACTCTGTGTACTGGGCTGTGATGGTTGCTGGGAGAGGTGTTGCAGAAGCGGGGGCAAGCTCTTTTCTAATACCAGGATCAAGTGAAAGTTAGACCCTTCCTTACATCTATGTCATTATCCCTGTTGCCACTACAATAAGAAGCACGAGGAGGAAACATGTCCCGTTGCAGAAGGGGATCAGCTGGTGTAAATGCCAGCCAGGGCCAGCTTTGGCATTTGACCAGGCTTTCACCACAAAGACTGAGCCTCGGTGATGCTCTGAAGGTGTTGTATTTCAATCAGCTACTGAGCTGGGTGGGATTTGCTGCTTACAGATAAGGTAAGATGGAAAGCTGTGGGGGAAGGGGAGGGAGATGTGTTTGTCTTGGTGTGTGCCGGCTTGAGCAGCTCTGTAGGCAGTGCTTCCCATCTTACTGCAGAGCCTTGCAGAGAGTGAGCTTGGCCTTTGCTCTATACAGTGATAAAACCGAGCACCTCCTGACTGTGGCTCTTTCCAAGTCCCTTGCTGTCATAAAATTACTTTTTTAATCACTGCGGTTCTTTTAATCAAACATACAACACAGGGCACTTTTAAAAGATAATTGGATTGTTTTTCTGGCTGCATTAAAGAGAAAAATATAATTAAAAGGTATTTGTGTCCCTGCCTCAGGTGCTTGGGGTGGCATGGCCAGGGCTGCTTTCACATCTGAATGCTGGCCCAAGCTCATGAATGAGAAAACTGCAGCCAGACATTTCCTGTAACAGCTTTGTGGCTGAAAACCCCATCTGAGGACAGTTTCAGTTTAGGACATGAGGGAAGTCCAAGCCATTTAGGGTAGCTGAGGAGATGGTGCAACATTAGAAAGGCCAAGAGGGCTCAGCTCTGGGGGTTCTCCCTAATGCCCAGGTGTTGTATGCTAAATGACACAGATGCTGCAATTGCTGCATTTATAAAGCCCTTGGTGGCAAGTGTGATTGTGTACTTGCTGGTTAATATACAAAGGTTTCTTAGAATGCTCATGCCATTGCACCCCTTCCCCCAACCACTTTTCTCTCTGTATCCTGAGGGATTTTGATGCCACCTCCGGGTAGAGATAACTAAGCTGTGGTATCATGTTGATCTTGGATGTGTTTGGAGGTTTAGGTTTCCAGAGCTTGTGTTCTGGGGACAGTTTGGTTAAGAAGAGGAGAGCAAATATTCCCCTGCTCCATGTCCACCTCCCATTGGCCTAGGGATGCTGTCCTCTGCTGAGCCTTTGGAGCACACTGGACTGCAGGTCCTGGCTACAGTGACAAAGGCAGGATGTAGGCTCCCTGCACCCGCATCTCGGCAGAGCAGAGTCCCAGACATTGTATGAGCACCCCGCCTTCTTTCTTCAGATGTTTGCCAGGGGGACCCAAGTGGGGATGCTCTGGGGAAAAACTGCCCAGAATGAGATAATATGCAGAGGGACATGTCTCTTCCAAATCATGGGAGTATAAATGTGCCCAGGTAGTACTTTGCTGCTGGACCAAACTTTTCCTTGGTTTTGAATGCAGCAGTTAGAGGCACTTGCAGTGGAGAGTGAGCTGTGGAAGATGTGTCTGCCTTGCAACCGGAGGGCAGCATGAGAGGGGAGAAAACTAGAGCAGGTCATTTCCCAACAGCAGTCAACTGTTCTTTAGTTTTCTCTCCACAGAGCAGCGGCAAATTAGCCTCTTTAAGAGACTGGGTCTTTGGGGGAAAGTCTCTTGACCATAAGGCAGGGGATAAATGGGATCAGCATGTTTCAGCATGGCCCATGGAGTTCCCTGCTGCTTTGTAGTGTCTCCCTTGCTCAGGCTCTGCCCCTTTCTCTCTTACACACCATGATGCTGTTTCCAGTGTAGCCATCACCAGACTGAAGTGTCTGCTTGATTTTACGTCTTCCACAAGCTTGTGTGTGGTCACAGGGGGCAGGAAGGGCATTTGTGTGTAGTGGGAGGAGGCTGTGCTGAGGACACAGCTCTCAGCAGCACCAAGAGCACCCTGTACCCCTGGGAACAGCACAGAGCGTTGCCAAAATGCCAGCAGCATGGGGCTGGGTTGTGATGCTCTCGAACTCCCCTGGTGTTTCCACAGACTTGTTCCTACTGGGCAGTTCAGCTGGCTCTAAACTATTGCAATAAACCATATTTATGTCCTTGGGGGTTTTTTGGATGGAACTAAGCTTCAAACTGGCTGTTCTGGCCCAGCAAGGTTCTGCTGCTCTGCAGCCAGAGAAGCTGCCCAGCCTGTCTTGATCCTCCCCCTTGGAGGGGTACCCTGCCAAACAGTTAGCTGTTTTTAAAGACTGGTTATTGACATTTACACAAGGCTTAAAGAAAGAAAAAGGGTGTCTTTGTGTAAAAATAACTGCAGCTGGCCTGTTCCTTTGGCACAGATAAGTCAGACCAGTCACCAGTTTAAGTACTTTGGCTCCTGGAATGGGATTTGGGCAAGCCCTTCCAGCTGATGCGTTAGTCACGGATCTCTTCTCCCCTCTGATGCTGCTATGCACTCTCAGGAGGAGGGAAGGCTCCAACTCTGTAACTCAGGAGAAATATGTTTAAAAGGCATAAGAAGAGGGTGAAACATCCGTAAATGCTTTTAAAGCTTCCACTATTTCTGGTGTGGGAATCTTGTTGAGACCATGGTGATGTCTTCTACCTAGTGACTCCTTGACAAGCTCAAGTGGGAGGAGGTCTCTGAGATGTCTGCTCCAAGCAAAACCACTCTCACAGCTAACAGTGGTCACTCAAGGCCTCGTCCATATGGATGAACTCGATGGAGATACCCCCACATCTCTGTGCCCTGTCCCAGGGCTGCACTGCCCTCCTAGGGGAAAAGACCTCTCCTAGGTCCTCAGGAATCAAAGGACTCTGCACAATGTTGTAGTCTTGACAAAACACCTGGTTTCTTCCAGCTCCTGGCCAGATTCAAGACATATATATGTGGGGGTACAAGGTAAGCAGCCACAGGACAAAAATATTTCAGGGCTGGCAAGTCCTAATATATGTAGTTTGGAGCAAGGGAGCAGCTGCTATGTGCATACAGCAAGGTACTTGCCATCCTCCAAGGCATGCTGCAGTAAAAGGTAGAGCCGTATTCCCAGCACATTTGCTGGAAAACCCCGCTGTCAAGCGCCAAAGGCCTAAGCTGACCTACAGCCTACCTTCCAATCTAAGCAAAACAGAGGCCAGTTTCCCTCCCAGAACTCAATATTTAGCAATTGGGAACTCATGATCTCCTACACCTGCTTCCCATCATTATGGCCCCTGGCAGAACAGAACTGGAGCATTATCAGCAGGAGCGTAACTCCTCAGTGTTTGTGTGGTGACACTCCAGTCACTCAAGCTATGGAGACAGCCACTTTCATAGGAAGAAATACAATAGCCCTCTGCAGCCCACTGAGGCTTTTATGACATTCCTCTTTCACATGGTGTTCCCTTGGACATCTGGCAGGTGCTGCTTCTCCTGCATTCCCCTACTTGCTGTGAGTTATTGGCATCTGAGTGGCCATCAGAAACGCAGTGTTTCTTTATCCATGAGCTTGGCAGAATGTGTCCTTGATTGTGTTGCAGGCCATCTGGGCTAGGAGACATTGGAGCAGGTCTCCCTCTTGGGCTGAGGACTGTCATAGTCCAGCTTTATTTTCTCCAAGAAGCTGTCTCTCAGCAGATCAAGCCACAAAAGGAGGCAAGCTGAAACCAAATAAATCTACCAAACCCTCTGCTTCTCTGCAGTGGCTTCAGCAGAAGAATTTCACTTCAGAGACCACAACAATTATCTCTTGAATGCTTTATAGCCATGCAAGCAATCATAGCAGACACGCACTAACTTTTAAGTTGGTGATCAACAAGATCTCTTAGACAACCAATGAATGTACACACAAATCTTTCAATGCTTCTAAATGCCCTGCAATAACAGCCCATTGCTGATAAACAGTGAGCCATAAAGCCAGCAGGGATGCACTCCTGGAGGTTAATAGCAGGATGACTGAGCACTTTAGTAATTTTTTCTTTTTTTTTTTTTACAGGACAGCAATACAGCAGCAAGGCAAGTTACAACACTCAGAAATAATGCTTAGTCTGGTAGACATGCACAGGTCATGATCCAGGCTGCAGGTCTCTCCTGGAGTAGAGAAGATGGTCTCACAATGTAGGGCCAGGAACAAGCCCCTCATGCTGGGTTACACAGCCTGGCATCAGAAACACTCACTGCTCTTGCTTTCTGTGGGCTGGAAGGGCTAAATCTATCAAAGCTGCAGCTGGAGACAGCTTGGGAAAATCCTGCATCACATTTGAATGTCCGGGATGAAAAAGTGCCAGCATGCTTGCACATCATGCCAAGCTGAGCCAGCAGAGGCTCTCGGGTTTCTTCTGTCTGTGTACAATTAAGGTCACACTCAGCATTAAAGCACTGCTCAGATCCCCAGACTTTGCAGCTGCACGGCCACACTGGAGAAGGCACAGCACCTCTGAACACCTCTGAGCCACCTGTCAGCTTGAGCCATGATTTCCAAGGGGCTGGGAATTGGCTGCAGGTCACTGTTGACCAATCCCCTTGGTCTTCTGTGTCTCAGTGGTCCTCTTGCTGAGTGGAGTCATGCTGACATTCTAGCACAGCACATGCAGCTACTCATCTCTTCTTGCCATCAGCCAGCTCCCTACAGCAAAGCCCCCCCAGTGATGACAAGCATCTTACCCCATCCTGGGTAGAAAGAGCAAGGGAGAAAGACAATTGGCAAAATGAGAGATCTGCCAGAGTCTGGAAAAAGCGCCCATCTGGCAGGATCTCGCCACTCCACCCTCAGGGAATCTGCATTTCTGACTCTCAGTCTGCCTGCTTGAGGGAATACCCTCCTAGATTCAGCCACAAGCAGAGAAACTTGTGAGCCAGTTCTGCACAACTTGGTCTAACTAAGGGTCCTCCAAGCTCTATTTCCAGCCAAACAAAAGCAAAGACTCTTTTCTTCTGAAATATACAGGAGGTCATGAGCTAACCTGCAGCTGTATTTTCAGCTCTGATGTTGCTTTTCAGCTCTGCTGCTTGTGTTTGTGCTTGGCTGCTTCCTTCTTTCCAAATTCCAGAGGTGGGTTTGTTTCCTTAACAGAGAATGAAGAAATTTGGGTATAGTCTTACAGGAAAAGATCAGATGAAGTTTATTGAATCTTGCACCAAGGGAGCACTGAGAACAGCTAGAATCATCAAACTCGTCTGAGCTTGAATCAGTAGCCAGATTTTTTGAAGGAGCAGGTGACCCAGTAAGAGGAATGGGTGAGCAGTCACCAAGGCAGGTTACACCCAGCTGCAGTATAGACCCTGAGAACCGAAAATTTTGAATCCTGGAGACATCTCCATAACTCAGACTTTTCCATTGATTGGAGAGAATGATCTCTTCTCTGTTTGGCATGGAGCAGCTCTGCAGACCAAGCTGTAAATAGAGCCCCAGGGAACCAGACCACTCCAAACTGGTGCAGTTTTTGAACTGTGGGCACGAATCATCCAAATAACTTTCTTCAGGCAATACAGGGAAGAAATGTCACTAACCATGTGAAAATTGAGACCATATGCTTCTAGGATGTTTTTGAAAGGAGTATCCTTGAGAAAGCTACTTGAGTGACTTTGAGGCTGGTTCCCAGGTCAGACCCCAGCAGAGCAGTCCCTCCTCTTCTGGTGCCAGGGACTCTCTCTTGACTCTGGTCATGTTTTTCACTGCAGCCAGTATCTATCTTTTTCTGCACCACCTAGTGAAAGGCTGCAAGTCCTTCAAGGCCAAGATGGAGCTTGTGTTTTGTTTGCTTGGAAAAAAATTAATGCCAGAAAAAAAACCAGATGATTGAGAACTGCCTCTGGCATCTCCCATCTGTGCATGAAGACAACTCCTCCACAGCAGCAGCCTCTCCTTCCACTTGGCAGGTGTTGTTGGACCACAGCCATAGGTACAGGATCTATTTTCTGCTGAGCATGCAAAGGAGAGATGGTTGCCTGGCACAGCCTTGTATTTCAACAGCTGATCTGATAACACAGAAGTGCTGGCCTCTGTTCTCTGTGATCATTCCCTGAAGAAGCAGGGTGATCATTACTTTTTCTTTCCATGAGGAAGCTGTTGGATATAACCTGGCACCTCAAAGAGGTTTTTTCCCTGTGCAATTAGGAATTTGGGGTTCTTTCACATTCTGAAAGGTGGCATTTTGCCCCTCCTGGGAGGCCTGTCCCTCATCATGCAGCTCTCTGTGTCCATTAATGCAGCCACATGTGTGCGTGCCAGAGCCTCCCCAGGGCTTTGACCTGGTTAACCCCACCCTGAACAACCTTGGCTACAGCACCCACATTTCCAAAGGACATGCACCAATGGCTGGGAATCTGGGAGAAGTCAAAGTGAGCCCTAATAAGGCAAGGCAGCTAGTTATTACTAAGCTGCTATTTCTACTGCAAGAAGCCCTGGAGCAGCAAAACTGCTCACTTCATGTATGTTCATTAGCAGCATGGATAAGAGCAGCATTGATTGCAGGCTATAATTAGATCTCTGGGACCTTTTTGGACTGGCTTTCTCTGGCATTGTGTTACTTTGAAAGGACTTCCAGTTTCTTTTCTGAATGGCTGGGATGGCATTTCCCTATTCAGCAGATTTGGGACCGTTTCTGTTTTCTCCATTGTGGCTCACAGAGCTCTCCCAACTTGGTGCCACAAGCCCCACATCACGGAATTAGCAAAAGCTCCATTGTTTGACCACTCCTGGTCCCTTGAGTGGTAGAGTTGGCCAGACTGCAGCTCTCTTCTTAGAACTGCATGGCCAACCTGCCAGGCAGCCCTCTGCCAGGCAGCCCTCCCTGCTTCGCTTAGCTTGCCAAGATGTAGTTTTGTGAGTACCTTCCTCTGGTGATGACTCTGATTCTCCTGGAACCACTTTCTTAGCGTGCTCTGTGCAGCCAGCCTGGAGCATTCCCACAAGAAACAGATGCCCAAAGCCAGCACTGAGCACGTACTCAGGGAATGGTGGCCTACATGGAAATTATTACTCCTCTCTTGGAATGCTGGAAAACAGCCTCAGCATCCACTCTGTGACAAGCAGGGGAGGAAGAGTCAAGGGAAAGAGGCATAGCATGAAGGGCTGGAGTTGAGATATCAGCAGCTCATGTGGCAAACAGGACCCAAGGGTGTCTCTGCTCATGGTTTCCCCTCCCAATGCTGGTGTGCTGGAGACAACCATTAAGCACAGCCCTGTGGTGGGTTCTTTCTTTGCCATGTTCCCAGATCCTTCCTGTATCTTCTCAGCAGCTGGCAGGCAGGGGCAGAGGTGCTGGCAGCCCATCTGAGATTAGGAAGCCAGAGGCAAACCTGCACACACCAGATCGTGGCTGACCTGTATGCTGAAGGAGGGTATCCGAGGAAGGAAGTTTTAATCTCTGGTTTTGAACCCAATACATCTGGTCCAGGTAGCTCGGTTTGCAAACTGCAGATTGAGATGCAAATTGAGCTCTGGGTGGGAGCCCAGGGAGACAAGAGGCCAGGAACTGCCAACCTTTGGGATAACAAAAGGCACAAAGACAGGTGGTGCCAGCCAGGTGAATGGACTTGAGAGACACAGCGAGCTGAGAATTGCTGACCTTTTTGATAACAAAGGAGATGAAGAGAGGTGATGCCAGCAGAGAAGGGGCTAAGAGCTGGGAGCAACACTTGAGTGAGGGTAGATTTTGAGGGTATAAAAGCCCCTGGGTTCCATTGCTGGGGATCCTCCTCGAAGGCACCAACTCCAGATGCTTCTGTGTTACTGTGCCATGAGTAAGTGGCTTTATGGAATGGGACATCTGAGACTGCTGTGGGAAACCTGGGGTCAAACTGGTAAGGAAACCTGGTCTGACCGTGTGTGAGTGGGGTGTGCAGGGAGTCATGGGGGCACCTGTTGGGTCACTGGAGCCACCCACCATAAAAGGTCTTTGGTCCCAGCAGTCTGGCCTTGGGAGTGTGACTCTTGAGAGTCTCCTGCATGGTCAGACTGGGAACTTTCCTTAACACCCAAGGCCAAACCAACTGAGATTAAAGCATATTTCTGAGTGGCACTCTCTTTGAGGACAGAAATTCACCCAGGACTAAAGGTTTTGGAGATGAACCTCTCTAGTCTTCCTTGTCATCAGAGACTCATGCTGATGTGTGACCTGAACTAGAAATGAGCACCTGCCTCTTTGCAATACCTTCACACAGCAGTACAAACTCTGACCCACTCAATGCAAGTTAACCGTGCTATTTTCTGCAATGTCAACATGAATTTTATCTATTGTTTATCTTTTAAAGCTATGCAAATAATTTGAAATAAGTTTATCTTTATGCTATAGCCTCCCCTTCCCTTCTTTCTCTATTCCCTGTTCTTAAAGTGCTGTTCTACCAGTTTAAAGCTAAAGCAGTTTAATGTTAAAGCTCTGCTCTAACAAATGACTTTGTGAAACTATTTGCTTACGTTTTAAATTTGTTCTCTGGGTGAGATCTAAGCCAGATCTGCTGAGGTTAGTGGCTCTCACAGGGGTTTATTGCCTGTTACTCCTCTGAACCCAGGAAGAACCAGTCCAGCAAAGGGAGCAGGTGTTTTATTCTGATGTTTTTTTAATTACCTGTATCAGCTGTTCACGTGCAAACCACACTGTCTAGCCACAAGGTCATCATTGATAGGACATGGCTTGGCTGGACCTGAGAAACTTTATGATAAGCAAGGGGTGAAAAAGAAATTCCAAGCCTGAGTTTCAGAGTCCAGCAGAGGTTCTCACCCAGCTCATGCTGATTAGCAGCCAATAATTTACCCAGCAGAGGCAGAGCCTCTCTCTGCAAGACAGCCATGGGTTGGAGGAAGGGATGGCCACCACCATTTTGTTCCAAGGCATTTGACAAGGCAATGCTTAGCTTGCACTGGAGCCAAAGTCCATTAGTTTAGCAACAAAAAAGACCAGACTTTCTAATGTAACCTGATACCACTATTTAATGTCTACTGTGTCAATTATTAACAGAGTTCCACCCAATGCCTTATCACTAGGACGCTGGAAGAATTTACTTCCAAGGGCAGGTTTGATATGCTTTGCCTAACCCAGATTTTCTAATTACCCCCAATACCTTAGCCTTACTTACACTTATAAATTCTCAAGCATGATGTGGCTTACTGCCCTTCCATGGAAAGTAGAATGAGGGGAAGAAAGTCACTGCTCTGTGTCTGTTGGAAGAGAACAGGCTGGAGGGGAGGCAGAGAGAGCAGCTCCATTTTCTATTGGTACAGTTTGCACTGAAAATGCACACACCTAAAAAGAAATTGAATGTTTAAAGGGCACTCAGGCAGGGACATGTTTACAAGGTAAAGACAAATCCTTTTCTGGCCAGACAGTAACTCAGGTTGTCTCTCTCATACCATAAGGCCATTCCTGGTCTCCTCTCCCTGCCTTGGTTTCACTCTGGAAACCCACTGTTGCTAAAGGAGCACATCATACCCTCCCCACTTCTACTGGGGCAAGGTTGCTCCTGAGATGTCCACAGCTAAGTGGTACCCAAACAACTGGGTGCCCCTGCTCCATGCAGGCTGAGCAGCCAACCATGCCGTGACGTGAGAAACGTGACAGCCATGCTGCTCAAGGGCCTGGCTTCTCACCCAATAACTGGCTTGAAGAAGGAGAAAAAATTGTTTGCAAGAGTATCATGGAGAGACATCAGGACGGGGTTATTAATAACAGGCAAGACAGAACCTGCAGGCCACGTGTCACAGGGCTGGTGGTGAGGCCATCGTGTGGGATGTGCAACTCAAAGTGCCTTCATGGAGAGGCAAACCGAACCCTCACCCCATGGACCTGCACCCACTCAAACTTTACACTGAATATCCTGCTGCTTTGGGGTGTTAGGCTGCCTGACCCCTGTGTCTGCTAACTGTCAGGGAAGTCCCTCTGTCCCCAGGACTGCAGATCCAGGTGGTTTTTCCCCAGAATATACTGCATTTATTCGTGGCACCTCAAGAATTTTCCTTTCCCTGTTTTCTGGCCAGCTTCCTGATTTTTCCAGGGCAGCTTGGGTTATTATTTCATACCATGTTCAAAACCCTAAAAAGTTACCTGAAGTTGAAATATGCCATCTCAATCTCCCCTTTACAGAACCCTCACCTTTGCACACAGACCACAGCTTTCTTTCCCTGGGATCTGCTGTCCAGCACCTCACATGTCTCTGGTGATATTACAGCATTCCTCACAAATCATTCCCCCACGGAGTTCAAGTGTCTCCCTTTACTGCCAGCACTATGCTGGCTCCCACTTTACAGCAGTGAAAACAGATTTATTAATTTAATTGTGTTACTAAATAGTGAAATTTTTTCACAGTATTTGCAAACTACCCCTTTTTCCCAGATTTCACCATGACCAGGAAAGGGGGGAGGATGCTACATTTACTTGAAGAAGAGTTTGGCGTGCAGCTAAAGAGCAGAACGTGGCACAGTTTAACAAGAACAGGGTATATCTATGGCCAGACTGCCTACAGGACCAAATAAATCTGCCTAGACAGACTGCCTCCTGCTTTCCATGGGGCAGCTCCCAGGGAAGGCCCAGCTGCCCATGTGGAAATCACCTTCCAGGACAGCCTCAGGGGTGACTCCATCCACATACCCACCTGCTGAGACAAGATGCCCTGTGCAGGGGCCCAGCCAAACAAACATCTATTCCTTTATGGAGAGGACATGGAAAGGGCCAGTGATCTGGGAAGGACTGGCAGTCATGCTGAGGGACAGAAAAGAGAGCCTAGGAGAGGCTGGAGAAGGATGATAAGGAAAGGACTCTCCTTGGTGGCTTTGCTCTCCCCTTGTGCCACATCCAATATACAGTCAGCAGGAGGGCAGTGCTGGATTGGTGAGGGGCTGTTCTCATGGGCTGGTGGAGGAGGGAGGGACCTGGAGGAGCCCAAGGCCAAGAAGGCAGGTAGAGATGCCCCAGCACCAGGAATGGGAATTATGGGAGACTAAGGCTGAAGGGAATGGCAGTGAGAGGCCTTTTCTGTTTCCACTGGGTGCTTTCACAAGTCTGAGGAAGGACAGCAGAGTTCCCCAGGCTCACCATGACATCCTCCTCCACCACAGTGCTCCACATCAGAGGAGAGTGAGGAACTAGTGGGAGGTCACTCCTCTCCCCTAGACACAGCAGCAGCCACAGACAAGGATGCCTCAAGGTGAGGCAAGCTGCACATTTCTCACCTAACCAGCAAGCAGCACTGTCCATCAGATTTCCCCGGGGAAAGGAGGAGAAAAAAATGTGTGTCACACCCTGACCAGAGGGCAGCCAGCAGCTCTCAGTCATGCCAGCTGTCACAGAACTGCAAAGTAACCCTGGGGCTCAGCTGAGCCAACCCATGTTGCACCAAAATTATTTTAGTAAAGCATATGCAACTGTAAGCCAGAAGGTCCATGGGAAACACCCAATGAGAGATGTAAAGTTTCCCCAGAGTTGCTAGTAGGGTGGGTTAAGAAGCCTTTCCTCAGGTGGCCATGAATAGCCATCTAAACACAGGGTAGCAGGATCAGCTGTGGTTTTGCTGGAGCCACCTTTTGCCTTTTTGGAGGGAAAAATTCTCCCCATGAACTAATATTAAGTTGCTTAGGACCAGGGTTTTCACGAAAAAAACTCTGTGCCAAAGAATGGGCTGGTTAAGAGGAAAATGAAGATATTTAAAAGGCCAAACATCAAGTGTTTGAAAACTGTGTGATGAAATGTGGAGAAATCCAACCCAAAGTATCCCCTGAGCCTTGACTCACATTCTCTTTGACCCTCCATCCTGGTTTGGAGTGAGGAAAGAATAAAACGATTGCCATTTTTGTGGCACAGGCAAACCCCTCCCCACAAGGGTGTTTGAATTCATCATGAAAGAGGCCTGAAGGCTTGTAGGGATCAGTGTCTGCCTATGGCACAGCTATGGCTTTCTTCCCCCTGAAACAAACCCAGGCACTGAACTTCGGCCTTTCAGGGAGTTTTTTAACCAAAAAGAAGGATTAGCATGTAAAAAAATATTTCTGTGGGTACTGCATTGGAGTCTGGGGCTTCCTTGACTCATAGTGTTGGCAGAGCAAACCCTGGACTTCAAAGTTGGGTCCATGCCTTGGAGTCTTTAAAATCCCATTGGAGCTTAGGCCCTGCTGTCTGGAAAGGCTCTGTGCCAGCCTCTGAGCCTGCTGCTTCTTACCCAGGGCAGGGTTATTACTGCCTATTGGCTCCAAACCTTTTCCCTGGTGAGAACAGTCATATTTTCCCCAGCTGCTGGAAGTTGCCTTTCCTCAGTTAACCCTCACACCAGAGACAGCTGTGGACTCACAGGATACCTGTCCTCTCCCTCGGTGTGAATGCCCCAGAGGGAGATGGGGAGAAGACAGTCCTCCTTCTCACTCCTCTGGGCACAGGGGAACGTGAGCATGTGCCACTGTTCCTCTCTCTGAGATAAAATGGACAGAGCCCATTGCAGACACAGATGTATAGCCAGCTATCCCACATTCTCCTGATCCAGCAGTGTCAGATCAGTGGTGCTGGTAAAGCACTGAAGCCACTGTCTTGCATGGAAGTAACCAACAGAGATTCCCAGCTCTTCACTATGAGAACTGATCCCGAGAAGTCTGGCAGCGATCAGTGCTGAGATGCAGAGGTGTGAGAAGCCTGGAAAGGTAGGGGAGGTGAGGTTTTCCAAGAGGAAGGAAGAAATTGGTGCATCTCAGCCTTCAGTGAGGCTGAGATGGCAGCCTGCAAAGACGGGCAAGGACAGGCAGTGCTGGGCCTTGGTGTGGAGGATCTGTTCCATGACCCTGCCAGTCAGGAGTTCCCAGGGTCCTCCTTTCTACCCTTTCTAAAGATGGGTGCAGTGTCCCCCTTTTCCAGCCACCTTCAGCTGACTGCCATGACTCGTGGCAGGTGGATCGAGGGGTCAGTGTGGCTCCAGCAGCCTTTGCTCAAATGGTTTAATGCAGACAGAACGAAGGTCAGACAGGAGATAGACAAGAGGGAAGCCTGGAGAACTGCCCAAGACCACTGAGGAGCAGTCTGAGTGGGAAAGATCGGCCCTACAAAGCTCTAAGGCCCAGCACTGCTTCTCTGGGTTTGCTCTTGCAGCAGAGCTGTGTGACAGTCTCCCAGCCCAGCTCACACTGATGGCCCTGAATGTGACCGCAGAGGAATGCTGCCAAGCAAAGGCATTCATAATCCATGAAGGCTGTGGAGGACATTCTGGTGATGATCACCACGTTTTAAGCCTGTTGGCAACGTTTTCAGATTTGGCATTGTCCCTATGAAGTCATCTAATGAGCCTGTGCTGGAGGGAGAATCTCATCATCTTCCATAGAGGGAATCAAACCTCAGGTCACTCCCTGCTCCCCTGCCCCTGTGTTTCTTAATCCTGTTTAAAAACAAGATGCTTCTGAGTTCAGATTCCCTTAGTGAAAGCCATATGAACTGTTGCTATCCAAAACAGTTTGTTTGAATTGTGTACACTGAAAGACTCTAAAACTGGAATCAGAAAGCCACTTAGAAGTGGTAAAAATGGCTGCAAAACTACTCCCTCTTCATTTCTGTTGCTTTCTTAATTAGTGCCTGCCAAGGGAGACAAATGCATTTTAATTGTTAATTCCTCAGAGCTGCTAAGTAGACTATGAAGTCTGACATATCTGCTTTTTAAAATATGTTTTTAAATAAGCACACTACATTTCCTTCAAAAAACATCTTTGCTGTGCAAAAGAGCAAAAGCCAGCAGTCTGTGTTTAATTGAGTCCCTCTATGTTTGGCTTGCGTGCACTTTAGAAGACTGACAGAAGTATGCAAACATGGGAACAGGGCCAGCTTTTGCAAAGTTAATGAGGAAAAAAACCCGCAGTCACTGCTTCCGCAGAAGTGCTGCCTCCCATGAGCTGATTCTTACACAACCAACAAAGAGAAAAGCACACAGCACAGACATTTGGACTGATCTCCTCCCTTCTCCCTCCAGCAGCACGGGGACATGGGGTCTGGGTCGTTTTTTAGCCCACCATGCTGTGAGATGGTTTGTTCAACTCTCCTGTAGCTGTCTGTAGTCTGTCAGTCAGTTCTGCCTTGGTCAAACATTGCTCCTGGGAAGGTCAGAAGTCTGCAGGAAGGTGAGAACTGCTGCAATAGGCTGGCAGTCTGCTGTAGCAGAAAACACCCATGAAGCTTCTCTTCCAAGCAAAAATCAAGGCTGAGCATACCAGTAGTGGGAATTCTCCTCCAGGGACATCACGCTCCATGAGACTTGGTGCAAGACCACTGGTGGTGAGAGATTCCCTGTTGCTCTGGCTCCTGAGAGCAGAAAAGCCAGACTGGAAGTGCAGAGATCTAGGATGTTTGTGTTGCTCCAAACACAAACACTCGACACTTGGCAAATCCCATGGCCCATTATAACAGTTCTCAGCCCTCTCCCAGGAAGAGGGCAGGGAAGGAAGTATTGGTGCCAAACCTGAGGTGACATGTCCAAGTGCCAGAGCCCCAGAGTGACCAGAGGTGAGAACAGGCTACAAACTCCACAGGCAGGCATAGCAGTGTGGGACACAGCTGGGCTGCTCTGGTCAGGCACGTGTCCACCACAAGGCACCAAGGCTGCACAGGAGACCCCCAAGAAGGAGTCACTGTGCAGCTGACACTGTGTCCAAGCTGTAAAACCAATGATTTGCCTCTGGCAGATAAGTGCTCTCCATTCTCAGCTCTGAGCTCTTGAGCAAGGAGACCTCGCTGTGTTTCACCACTCAGAGACCTTTTCTGTGCTGCTCTGAGGGTGAGCTGAGGACACACAAACCACCTTGCAGTCAAACACATGGGTATGAGCTGACCATGTAAAGCAGAATTCAGTATGAGCACCACCTACCAGCAACTGGAAGGCCTTCTCAAGCAGAAAGGCTCTCAAAAGCATTCAAAAACATCCAAAGCCCTACAGCCTTGTGTGACAACACCAAGAAAAGAAATTCCAAAAAGAAGATTTACTACTGGATAAATACAGACAAGGGACTGGCCCTGAATTTCTTAATAACTCTGAAACTCTAAGCTTCCTTTTCAGATGTTGTTTTCTCTTATGCACAATCCTTAAACAGAGAGTTTTCAGCAGTACAAGCAGAAACTATTGCAGCTGGCTTAAGGGATTGCCAGCATGATGAAAACGCCTACAGTGGCACAAGGATGCAGTGGGATGTAATTTCTGGAGGTTACTGACCCCAGATATATCAGTGCTTTTCATCTCCCACTGCTAGTTGGGCTTGCCTCTCTGTGAAAGATTGCCTGAACTCACTTGGCCAACATTTTGCTCCAGTTAGATCTGGAAAAAAGAACACCTGAATAAGCAATGACCTTTCTCAAGGTGAGATCCTCATTGCCCCAGTGGCATTTCCAGTTATTTGACATCTTGAGCAACACAAAATGCATTAATTTATCCTCAGCTGATTCTTACAAAGTAAACAAACCGGAACACAATGTTGCTACAAAACTGCTACATCACACGAGACTGCAAATATCTGAAAATTGAAATAAAATGTAAGGTAAGCATGATTTCAATACTTTCTGATATTTTCCTTGCTAGAGACAAAAAGACTTTCTATTAATAAGGCAAGAATTTTCTGTTTCACGGACAAATCAAGAACCTGTGGTATCAAACATTAGCAGGTTTATAAAAGAACCTAGGGCTGGGGAAAAAAAAAAAAAAAAAGCAAGCACTAGTAACTTGGGAAAAAATGCTGGTGCTTTCTTAGGAATTTCAGGAAATGCTAAAACTTGAAATTGGCCTGAGCATTTTGAGTAATGCTTATGGCTACACACACCTTCCTGCTCTTTCTGGAGAATTGGCTACTAGCACTTCCATGACTCGGAACCCATTGGTCCTGCTCACCTCCAAGTCCTTGTTGGTTGACTTTGGAAATGTACTTGGAGTCATCTTGGACACCTAAGAAAGGGGGAGATATGGGCAGTGAACAAAACGACGAAGTTCCATGTCCTGCCTTGACTCTTTCCTCAGTCCTGCCTCTCTCTGGGCACAGTCAGACCCTTCCTGCCTGACAGGACACTTCCCCCAGCGTCAAGAGCTCAGAAGTACATTGAGTAAAAGATGAGAGCAGCATTATTTCCCCACACCCTGCCTCTCCCTGTAGCCATGGCTCAGAAGAAAGGCATGTCTCTCCATCACACATGCACCATTTATAACAGAAACCACCCTGTCCAAGGACTGTTCCTGCCTTACCAGTAAGGACTGTGGTTTTCTGCCAACTTGTATTTTTGGAGGCTGTTTACATATAATGACTGCTCAGATCACCCCAGTTTGTTGACATCTTTTTTTGTGGAGGTTCTCAAACTGGACACTGTTCTTCTGAAACAAAGCTACAAACACCAGCCATCTTCTTTGCATCTGTCAAGTGTGTAGAGGCTCATCAGGAGAAATCACCTCTGAGGGCAAACAACATGTAGCTCTAGAAAATCAAGGATACTTTCTGTCCCATCCAAAAACAAGAGTGAAGCTGGATAAGCAGCAGCAGGAATTGTCCTTAGAGGTGTAACAAGCTCTGCAGAAAAGAGGGCAAGAGCTGGGAGAGAGGGTATACTTGTGGACACTGAATCCATGGCAACATGGACTGCAGGAAAGGCTTAGTCACTGGCAAATATGCATCTGGGTTTAAGGTTTATGCTACAATTACATTTGAATACTATTTATTAATTTTCTTTTCTGTATTGTGCAATTTTGTTTTCTGAGTCCCTTAGCATTCACTGAAGACTCCTTTTTGTATTGAGTCTGCCAGTTTTGGGGTTAAGATGAACTGGAATGAATCCTATAGTGTTATATACAGAGGGTGTCCTACAGCCATCAGAAAAAGGCAAAGAGAAAGGAGGTGCCACCTGGAGAAACCTTGAGATGATTCAAGAAGTAGGTCCCAGCTAAGATCTCAGGGGACCCTGAGCAAATACCACCACCAGTGGCAAGATTGCATTGGGAAGAAAAATTGCTGAACTCCAGCAAGGTGTTTCAGATGCCCAGGTGCAGCCAGCATCCATCCCACCTCCAGTCTCCTCTAAAACAACATTGGCTGCTTTACTACTTTGGTATTAGCAGCCTGGTGAAAGAATTTGTGCCTGATTTGCCAGGTAAAAAAGGGAACCATTTTGCAGTGATACTGTCACACAAGGTCAAAGCCACCTGCGAAATAGTGCAGGCCCCAGGCCAAACATAGAGACAAGTCCATAATGGCATTAGCTGCAAATTTGCAAAGCCTTTGACTGCAGTACTATTATCTAAATTTAAGGGTAGCAGGACTGGCTGAATTATTCATTGGCAAACCTTAGCTCTGCTACCTGTTCACAGATGTTTACAGATGTCTGTTACACAGAACAGTACAAACTGTTCATGCAAAACACATTTTAGCCTGGGAGCTGTCTGCCAGTCTTTACTTCTGTAACTCCCTGCCCCATGGGTTGTGCCAAGAGTGGTATCCCTGCTCCCTCCACTACCTGTAAATCCTACCTATGGGCAGAAGAGAGACACAGCCCATAGGGAGAAGCAGGATTCTGCCTGTAAAGCACATGGCCAGGTTTCACCACTGTTTTTTGCAGATGCTTATGCATGTATTTGCTTGTGTCCACTTTGCATTCTTTCTTGTTCTCCTCTGTGAGATCATCCTCTTTCTCTGATGGGGCATTTCTGCCCATCTGAGGGACCACACTGAAGACAGTGGAGAGTCCATTGTTAGATGCACTTCTCTTACTGCTGTTCCTCTGTTTATAGCCAGCCCTCTGCCCCTTTCTGCCTTTAACAGTCTCACAGTAATTTCCAATTCTCTTGGCTAAATAATTAAAACAAAGCACTCCCATGCTTGTGCAAGAGGCTAGTGCTGTGCCACCAGAGTCGCATGCACATCCCTTTGAAGCCTTGCACTACCTTTTCCAGAGGCAGGACTCTGCTACCAGAAACAGCCTCTAGTGCAGAAAAACTGCTTTTTGACAAGAAGGGGGAATGGAGCTGAAGGGAGCCCAGAAGGACCGGCTGCTCCAAAATTACAAGGGGGAAAATAAATAATTAATATCATATAATAAAATAATAAAGAACTAATTTTTTTCTTCCATTTTTCCATTCATTTTGCAGGGGAGGGACAGCTCTCTTGACAACCCCTTTCATCTATAATCAGCTGTGTCTCAGTGTCTTGCAAGACTGGGTTCACTGCCCAGCACTCTGGTTTGCTTCACTTGTTTTCACACAGTTGCACAGAAATTTGCTCTGCCCTGCCCATGCAGAATGTACCTTTTCATGTTCCACCAGGAGAGACAATAGTCTCAGTCTTTGTGGTTTGTGCAGACAACCACAGAGGTACTTTGGCAGGCATAAACTGTCCTGAGAGGGAGTGACACCTAACCCTGAAAGTATGAGGACCAGGCATCCCAAATGGGATTGAAGAAGAACCTTCAATCTTCCATCTAAGAATCTGAAAAGCTGAAATCACTTCATCCCAGCTTAAACACTAGCACCAAACCACTATCAAAAAACAAGCACCAGACTTTTATCACTTCAGACTCTCCCCAACTTTGAACCAGTTCAAGACTTTCTAAAAGCCAAAGGCTAAGCACCTGACCTGCAGTTGAAGACTTTGGCAAGTAATTGACTTCCAAATCAGCTCTTCCACCACCCCTGTGCAAAGTGCAAAGTATAGTAGAATATGATCCCAACTTTCACAACTGAAGAGTAGTTGTCACTATTGATTTTCACTGAAAATTTCACCTAAATCCAGATCTAGCTGTCTTCCTCTCATTCTTTTTGGGAAGGCTAGTGAGAGAGCTGAAGAGAAACACATCCCCATTTCCCAAAGCCTTTGATGTCTGGGAAATCATGTCTTGTCCTCAAAACTGCATTCCTTCTCCTGGCTCCCTGAAATCCCCATCTCTCTAGTGAAAGTTCTGTGGAAGCTTGGAAGCTGCACAGCACCAGCAGCAGCAAGTTTCCGCCTCCCAGCTAAGTCATATAAAGAGGCAGCAAAGACCAATGGGACAGTTCATCCTCTGACAGGACCTGCCTCTTCCTGTTCAGCTGACTGGGCCATGGGATTGCTCCAGGGACACCATTCCAGTGCCCACACATGGGTATGAGCAACAGCACTACTGGAAATGTCTCAGGCCTCCAGGCTGGCCTCCAGCTGCTGCTTCAGATGACAGGAGGTCCTGCAGGTCCCACGTGCTTTGTGCAGACAGCTCAGATACCAGAGGGCACCAGACACCTATGTTTAGGTAGCTAAATCTTTACCCTAGCAGGCCCTACAGGTGTAATTTTAGAGAGCTTAAGATAGAGGGACTTACATGTTGTTTGTGCTAAGCTGTTCTGAGAGAGGAAGAAATAAAGTGGAATTGGAACAGGACTAATTTGAAAGCTATAACTCTATGGCAAATCCAGCAAGTGACAACCATTTCTAACCAACAGGCATCCTTCTGTCTTCTTGAGAAAACAACTCCCTAGTTGGTCTCCATTTACCATTAAACTCTGCTGAAAGTGCATGCTCCATCATACTTCTGTACACGATATCTGGAAAGACTCACAGACTCCTTTTTCATTTCAAAGCCTGTCATTTTAGGTTGTACACTTCAGAGTAGATCAACAAAATTGTTTTGTAGCAGCACACTACAGTCCCCTGCCATCTTCTGAGCTTTCTCTCGTGTTGGTAGATTCTGGAAGGATGGCTCCAAGCACAGCCACATTGCCCTCTGTATTTGTGTGGGATGTGCACAATCCAGTAAGTCATCAGTGCCTTTACAGCATCTTAAATGGCCCACAGCCACCCTGCAGCCCAAGGATTTGTCTGCTTATATACTCCTAAGACCAATTTTCATGCTCTCATGAAGCCAAAATAAATCAAACAACATGGATGGGTGGAGGATCCTGGCATAACTATAATCCTAGGATTATCTTGTCCTAGCTCTGTGAATCATTAGGGTAAACTCACTGTCTTTTGTCTCTTTATTTCAACAACTAATAGGGCCAATCCCATTCCTTTATTATCCAACCAGAATATTTTTATGCCTTGAGACTTCACATTTGTCTTGTCAGGGTTTAGACTGTCCATTGTTCATTCCATGTAGGTATTCCTGGAAGTGCTCAATGCCAGGTTGAACAACCTGAATCTAGTGGAAAATGCTCCTGCCCATGGCAGAGAAGCTGAAACCAGATGATCTTTAAGGCCCCTTCCAACCCAAACCATTCTAGGATTCTATGAGCTATAGATGTGCTAATTCTGATGACCTGCTAACACATATGCCATCAGCACCCGTCATTCTCAGACACCTCTAATTATTTCTTTCTGATGCTTCTAGACATTCCTTCTCCATTCACTGTCAGTGTGCCTTCAACTAATCTTTACAATTCCTGGCAGCATAAGAGAGCTGAAGAGCAATTGCTGATGTTCTTTGCAGTCATCACAAACACAGTGCAGAGGGTTTTATGCTGTCAGCTGAAGTGACTGCATGCACTCAGAGCTCTTGAAGTCTCAGTGCTAGAGCCAGGGCAGACTGCAACGCCACATTGCTCAGGAAAGCATTTGCAGAAGACACATCCTGCAAGTGCAGAGAGGCTATGCAGAGCCAGCTGCTTTGGAGACCAGGAGCTTGTGTGGAATTCCCCCAGGCAAGGGCCTGCCTTCAAAAGCTCAGCCAAAATTACAACAGCCTCAGCACAGCTTCTTCCTCTGGTGGCAACCTACACTAAATTGTTGCCTACTGAAAAGAAACAGTAGAGGGCTTAGGGAAGACAGCAGCTGGGTACACAAGGCAGCTGGTTCCCATTTCTAGCACTTTCCTTAGTCATTGCATAAACTTGAACAGCAATTTAATTCTATGCCTGGATTTCCTCTTTAGAACAGGGCTAGTAACTTCCCTGTAAACCACAGTCAGTGTCAAAAAGTCACTACACTTGTCCATTTCCTTAAAGCAAGCACAGGGCTCAGCACACTCCTTGGGAGGTTGTATGTCTGACAGCGAGGAGCTGCTTAACTGTGGCAGGATGCCATTGTCAGGACCACAGCATAGGGAAGCAGAGGAAGAAAGAGGTAAAACAAAAGGGAAGCTGCATCCCAGACATGCAGAGCACAGCTGGTGCAGGACAGAGTAGAAAGCTTGAAAAGCAAAAGTGGGACAGAAAAGCAAAAAGTGGGACAGAAAGGAGACAGTTGTACTTCAAGGTACGTATGTTAGAGACACTCTGTCCTGCCAAAAAAAACATAAGTGAACAGAGCAGTGGTTGTCTGACAGGTTGAAAGTTAGGCAGTGTGGATAGAGGAACAGAGGTCAGCTAGAGTGCATGAAGACAATTCAGCCCATTCTACACATGCTCCAAAACTCAAAGATTAGGGCTGGGGGAGCACTTTAAAGATTACAACTGCCTATAGGGCCCTAGAGCACAAGGAGATGGCTGAACTGCAGGATTCAGTGCTCAAGGAGATTTTGCACAATTAAAAATTTTTCTGCAGATGGCACAAGAGGAGGAACAGATGGAAAGCTCCCCACAGCAATGGCCATGTGGCTGCAGCCACCAGCTCAGTTCTTAAGATGTGAAGACATTTCATATTCAGTATGAACATGGTGGGATAAGCTTCCTTTATACCCAGCAGCACACAGTAGAGATCCATGCTCTTCATCTCTTAGACACAAAAGCTGATGTCTCCACCTCAGAGCATTTTGCTCCCTACCACAGTTACCAAGAGGGTCTGTGGCCTCTTGAGTCAGAAAAGCAGCTCTACAATCTTGAGCATGACTACCTTGGTTCAAGACAGAAGTTTCATCCAGTATGACACATCTGCTACACCACCTGCAGAAATGTTTGATGCACAGACTGAGCCAAGCACAGAGGAGCTCATTCACTCTCTGCCAAACCATGTCACTAAAAAACAAAAACTCCCATGCCTGGGTCAGTCGGTATCCACCAAGGTGGGGCAGGTCTCTTGGCAGGAGGACAACATGGCAGCATTTCTTTTTTTCTGACTAAAAGGGAGTTAATCATAGGCTTTTACAATGATTATGTTTTCATAGTGAAAAGAGCACTGTCTGGAGATCATTCATTTTGAAAGCCTTGATCCAACACTTGCAGGGACATCACCGTCTCCCAGACTAGAGTGGAAGAAAAATACCTCTTGCTATGTTAAAATCATATGTAGACCTCTTCATCTTCCCAATCCTTCAAATACAAAATTTTGAATTTTTTTGGAAGTTTAAAAATGTTATTTTCCTCTTTCAAGGCCAACACAAAGTTTTCCATGCTTGAAGACTAATGACAATCTATCAGAAAAATCAAAAGCATTTGAACAGGTTTACTTGCAGAATCTAGTAAAGCATCACAATACCTCCTCCACATGATGCTACACTTACCAATTGAGCTCTAGAGTGGAAACAAATACCAATCACACAAATACCCATCACACATCTAATTTAATTGTCATTTAGTTTCAAAATGATCCTGTCCTTCCCATCATTTTTAATCTCTAACGGTGGTAGCATGCTTGAATGAAAGTGCCATTAAACATGAGAATTTGCCACAAGCTGTTTGCCATGACATGTGAAGGAAGCCAACAGAATCTCCATTTCCTTATACTGTCTTCCCTACTGTTGGTGTCTGCTAAATGGCTGTGGCAGCATTCAGGAACCCCAGCACCACACTCCACAAGGCAGCAGTCCCTGATCTGATAGGGTTTCTGTAAGACCTGTGCATAAGAGTGAGGCCAGCAGTGCAGACAGGATTGCAGCAGAGTACAGCTGCTTCCAGACATGGCTTGTTAGAAAATCAGTACAGGCAGGGTCAGAGGACTATTTCATATATGCAAAACAAGTGAGAAAAAGGAGCAAACCAGCAAATTTCAGAGAAGCCAGGCCCCAAAACGAGCAAATGTGAAGTTTTTGAGAAGGGTCCAAAGAAGAAACATGCCCATGTGACTCTGCAGGGATAAAACAAAGCATCAGCATAGCTGAAGAAAACGGCTCCCAGAAATCTGCAGCACACCACCAGGTAGGCTTTGCAGGCACCACCACAATTCCCTCCAATTCAGGAAGCCTGATTTCTGTTTCAGATGTGCCCTTCCCAGGCTTCTCAGCTCAAATAAATGCTCCTTATCTTCAGGTCTGCCTGTTTACTGAAGTCTGCCTAGAGTGATGTGACCCAGATGGTGCTTAAATACAGCCAAGCTCAGCACACTAGCAGTCAGTCACCCTCTCTGGACATGGTGCTTGGCATCCTGAAGAGCCTCTTGTCATAGTTCAGCTGGATCAAATGCTCAGACTATATGGACAGGTAGTATCTGGCCTAGACTGCCTAGATCAACTAGTAAAATGTCACTTCTCCCTTCTTTTTAGTCCTCTGTCATGTCAGTCCCAATAGGCACGAATGGAAATGAATCACAAACATAGGAGCGTTTTCAAGTGAGCAAAGGAGGGCACACTGAGTCTCACAGCAGGCTGATACACCTGCCTCTAAATTCCATATAAAACACTTTCAGGCTGCACAGAGCATAAGTATTCAACTACCTACCTAGCTTGAATTCAAGCTAGGAATTAATATGAAATAAATTTTGCTCAGCATGGGACTCTCTGGGAAGGTGTGTCATGCTCTACAGCCCAGGTCCTGCATACCACTCCAAACCTGAACACAACCACAATGAAGCAATTCCTGCTTATTGGGACATCTCTGGCTCATAGAGGTCCATTTGGCCACATGTGCTCTTTAAAAATTAACATTGCTGAAACAGGGCAAATAAACAAAGAAGGTCAGAATCACCTGCAAATACTTTACCCATGCAAGATCACTACTACCATTCACTTCAAACAGCACAACCTCATAGTTAGCACTAATTTAGCCAGCAAAGTAGGCAAAAACTCCACCACAATATATCTGCAAGTAGCACCACAAGCTTTACAATTAAGATGTGCAGTCATGACCACACCAAGTTAAGATCACAGGAACAGGACATGGTGCTACCCATGGGCACTCCTGAACTGAGTGGCCACAGAGGAGACAGATGCCTGACCCATGGAATCACATCCCTAATCAGAACACACCCAGAGGTCATCTCTGCCATAAAGAGGTGTTCAAGGCTCCTGCCATTTACTCAAAAAAGACTTTTTCCCATATGGAGCCACTTCAGTGCAAAGCAGTCACACTCTTTTTGTTTAAACAGCACATCCCTTAAGCTGTCTCAGGTTTTCCTCCCACAACACCAAGTCCTCCAATTTAAAAAGGGCAAAAGCCAGTCAGCATTGGAGGCTGTGAATGTGAAAGGACTGAACTAGAAGGAACCCAAGAGAGAAGCAACTGCTCAACCTCCAAAACCTTGTCAGCATCCATACTTGCAGACCAGCACCTTGTTTTCTGTTGGAGGAAGGTGTCCTGGAATGAAGTGTAGGCCTGCTCCCAACCATGGCTCTTCAGCTGAGGCCACAGCTCAGTACAGGGCAGAGCAGCAGCATGTACTGACCACACCCGGCTACCTCATGGATCTCCACCTGGGAGTCCTCCTGGTGAGATATCCCTGCCATCCCATGGGGCTGCCAAGCATGAAGTCCTTGAAAAGAGGCTGGAATGGTCTTGGTTGCAACAGGAATGATGTTCTATACATTTGGCCCATCTCAAAAGCCTGCAGTCAGTAACTGGGTCTCCTCTACCCTCCATACTTCCATACTGACTTCCAATTTCTTTATAAAGGGCCTGTCGGTTGTTATTAGAAAGAACATACAAGATCTTACCTGGCACAAGCTTCTCTCCAGAAGAGACAAATGTTTATTAGTGGAAGAAAAAGGGAAAAGGAGGAATTAAAAACAGCCATGGGAAGTGTGAGAGGGTGAGAGAAATGAGTGAAAAAACACTGCTTTCTCAAGGTCACTGAAGAGCAGTCAAGGCCTGCAGTGAAACGCCGAGAGCTCTCCAAGGGCATGAGAACAGTGAACAGAGCTTGTTACTTATTTCCACTGCTGAGAACAGCCCCCTCCTCATTGCAATGTTCATTTCCAACAAAATATGGAAACAAATACCTTGTTAGACCAAACTATTACATTACCTTACTGTCAGACAAGCTCAGGCAAAAGCAGTTTCTGTGGAGAGCTGAGCTGCTGTGAGTGGCCCCTGTAGCCACACCTCCAACAAGGAGTTAAAGGGAAGCTACGAACTGTTGTAACCTCTCTTTTCCATTTGCTCAGGCATTTGCTCACTGAACAGAGGCTACTGCTCTTTAACCTGTTTGAGAAACCTTTTCCCCTAACATAACCCCAAGATTCTGTGAGGCCCTCTCACGTTCCTATAAATATATATTAAGAAATCTACTTGAAAGCAGTCATGTTGAAATTAGTCTGCAATCCCTTTGTTTAAAGGTGCTACTGTCCCACAGACGCTGTCTGCCATAGAATTGCTCAAGTACAGCTCCTGAAATGTGAAATAAAAAGCAACAATAGAACAAAGCCTCTAACTTGAACAAGGCAATCAATTTCTGCATGCTTTTTTTTCTGTATAAAAAGGAGATTGGATTGTTTTTTTACATAGTTGTCAATTATTTTTTCCAGCATGGGAAGACTCCTCTAATAAATTAAAATATTCATTACAGCAGATGCTCTCAGCAAGCTTCTTTGGATGAAACCATTTTTTTCCCCTGTGGTATGAAGTATGCAGGAAAATTTATTTCAATACTAAGTGTTGTGAACTAGTCACATGCATGGGATTTAAGCCATCCACCCATGGCAATGTTGCTGGTCCACTAGAGAAGACAAATCATGAGCTGAGCTGATGCCAAGACCCCCAAGACTGTTGAAATCATCTCATGCTTTACAGACCAAATTCAGTACCTGACATGTTTAAAAATATGAAATTATTTTAATAAGACTGTTTACATTTTAAACAAATCAGCAAACATTGTTAAAATTCACTTCATCTCAAAAATCACAGAATCAAATATTCTGTGAAAATACTTACACCTTAGAGTTTGACATTAATCCAACAGATAAAATGTATCTGGAATGATTCTACTGATTTCTGCAGCTCACTGATAGAAAACATCCCAACCTACTCAAACAGTAAACAGAAAACAGTTATGATTTAACCCTTATCTCAAAATATCTTTCTGAAGTTACTTAGCAAAAATAAACAACTCTGTACTTAAAATAAATGATGTACAATTACAACAGCTCTTATGCAAGCTGTAGTATAATCTGTAAAAAAAAACCAGTTTCTCATTTGACTGTGAGCCTGGTTCTAGACCTGTAAATAAAGACTAGTGATAAAGTCTCTGGCTGCCACCATGCCAAGGGGAGATCTGCTGAACTAGACTCAATTTTGTCACAGAAACTTGCACAACAGTAACTCAGACACAAAAAAAAGTAAATTACCATGGTACTTTAGAAAAAGAGGATACTACAGTCACTACAGTGAAAAGCATGTATATAAGAATTTGTACAAAATCTGGGCTGACAGATAAATGGCATTTTAGGAGAAAGCATATCAGAGATTTGTATTTTACCTTGTGAAAATCCATCAAGTAGGGCTACAAAAGGAAAAACAACTATAAAGTTCAACAAAGCTGTCTACCAGAGAGCAACTATCTGCTTTCAGGCAAAAAAACCCAAAAACCAAAAAACTAACCAACCTTTCAGGGGAACAAAAGCAAACATCAAAAACCATAACTCTGAAGCAGTTATGACTGTCCAAATCTGTGATTCAAGAAAGAAATCATATGAAGCAACTGAGAGTTGACTAATACTTCTCCCTCCTCCATGAATTTAAAATGGAAGTTTTCACAGTTCCATTGATGCAGTTTAACAATCAGAAGAGCAAAGCAGGGCTGGGAGGAGTTGGATTAGTCAAACAGTCAGTGTTCTTAACAAAGTTTATTAACTGGTTATTTTGTGTCCCGAATGCAGGGGGTAAAAGGGTGAATTGTAATACAGGGATAACAAATTTCTTTTTTTTTTCTTTTTTTTTTTTCAAACCAAGAGCAACCAAAATACATTATTCCACTTTTCAGAACAACCATTCCAATGCGAAGTTGATCACATTAATGGCGCGTGTTATAACAGCCCACAGAGACAAAGCAAATTAGTACTTTGGCCTCATCTTATCTGAGGCCTGGGGAGTAAGCAGAAGTTGCTAGTAATTAACCGTGGCCTTTAATAATAAAATTATATTATTCTTCCAATGCTAGATTTTGTAATAAAGGCATAGCTCCATGGTGGCAGAAGCACAAGAAGATACCAAAAACAGCTGAACACGTCTTAGTCATGAATGAGAAGCTTCTTGTTTTGTTTTATGTAAAAATCACAGACCATGAAATTTTGACAACTTGGCATGTTTTGAACTTACTTTTACTTCACTCATTTTTAAGAGCAAATGGCTGATCGTGTCTAAAAACAACATTAAATGAAGGGCAGCTTTGCAGGAATAGGAGATGGGATCCTTAAAGTGAAAATCTAAAGAACCTTATTTTTGAAACAATAGAAAAATACCATCATTCTACATTAATTAAATTTTTATTCAACACCCAGCTCTTCCATTTGATGGGGAAGCAGACAAACATATCCCTTAAAGAAGAACCTCAAACAACAGAGTACTCCTCTACTGCTTTAGAACTGATGAATGCACACCCATTTCTCCTAGACTTTGTAAAAAATAAAAAAATTGTAGGAACCCTTAGCAGAGTGCCTTATCAGGAAGGGCCAGTCCAACCACTGCTCTTTCAGTTCTTCCAGGAATGGCTTATTTGTATGCAATGAATAAGCAGATGCTAGATATCATTGGAGTACATCACAGTGAACAAATACTGCCCACAGACTGGGGTGGTACAGCAGCACACAGGCCCAATCCCTCTTAGCAGGTGCTCAAATTACACTTTCTTAAAAGCTTAACACTTTGTCTGGATTCCAGATATCAACCTCACTGCTAGCAAAGTTGGAAACAACAACAGAAGTCATCAGTACAAAAAGAAATCGCTGTAATAGGCTTCAAAGAACAAACAGCTTCCATGCTCCTTTTTATTTCAACAGAGATGATTAGTTAAGGTGCTTTAGGATTCTGCACGGCAGACAAGCTGGCAGAGGTGGCCATTTAATAAGCTCTGGAGTCTTTAGCGGGTATCTGAGGACAGCCCCCGGGGCAGAGCCCTGATCTGCTAGTTTCTGTAGCGGGGCATCTGTGGAGCAGGGGCTCCCTCTAAGGGGACCGAGGAGGAGACTGTCATCAGCTGCCCACCGTGAATTCTCTCATTCACCCGCAGGTCACAGCCATCCTGCAGCATCCTTATGGCTATCCTTGCAATGTTTTTAGAGTCATCAAGTCCACTGTGAGGTCTCCCATCATAACTCATGCCCAGATTTTCAAGCATGATTGTCAGCTTGGTCTGGTTCCTAGGAACCTGATGGAGAAAGTGAGTAACATTCAAGGATTAGGTTGGGTACCTGGTCTTTTTGATCTAACATGGGGCAGTAGAAACACATGCAGATTTTAAGCCTACTTAAGTTACAAATGACTTTCATGTTGCCTTCTGTCAGATCACTAACCATTTAACTTCAAAGCACCTTGGTGAGACAGACACTCTCATTTTTACAGAGGAGAAATAGTCAACAGGAGTTTGTCTAGACCTGGGACCTGGGTCAAGAGCCTCTGACCAGCACCAGCTCAAGATACACTTGTGCTGGCAAGGGTGGAAGCTGTGACCTAGATAAGTTTAACCATCTTTATAAAAAACAAAAAACATTGAAATTGCAGAGGGAATCAGAGTTTGGTTTTCCTTTGAAATTCTAAGTGATTAAAGAAGCACCAAACTCCTGATTCTCACTGACCATCAAGCTCTTGAATGCCTTCAACCTTCACAGGATCTGATCAGCAACACCTACAGCAACCTGTAATATTTGTCCAGCACAAAGTAAAGCCCTTCCCTAATTAAAAGTCAATCTCTCTTTTATCCAGAGGTTACATTTAGTATGAAAAAGCCCTTTGAAAGAAGACCATTAGCTAGGCTGAAATCCCTTTCAAAAAAAGTATTTTAATGTAGGTTGATTGGAAATTTGCTAGAATATCCAGTAACTCATTTTATGGTAGTCTGACAGAAAGCAGCAATAAGGTCCAGCACTGAACTCAGTATTACTTTTCTCTTGACAATTTGATTCCACTGTAGATACATCCTGATCTTTCTCTGCCTCCATTACACTGTGGAAAGTCAAGATTCTATGAGGGGAATGGTACAAATTAGTTTTGTAGTATATTGCATGAAAACAGGAAAAAATAGTCGAAAAAAATCAAGACAGTCTTTTCAGCTGAACTGCTTGATCTAAGAGGACCGGTATAACATTTTTAGACAATCCTTCAAGGAGCACAGCCCGATTCTTAAAAGCAAGATTAAAATCAAAATGCAGTAATTATATGATCTTCAATTAGTGAAGTGAGATCTGCACATGAAACACATTTGAAAATCAGGCACCAGGCAAGTAGTTTAAGTACTATAATTTTATACTACACAAGCAGAGATGACAAGCACAACTGGTCATTCTAGACTTTTAAACCAAAACTTCCCGTAAGAGAAACAGCAATTTGTACAAACCTTGTAGAAGTTCCCATATGATTTGCGAATATTGATCCACTTTTTGGCAAAAGAAGGGTATTTGATACGGCTAATACGGCACTGGATGTTCAAAAATTTACTCATATCCCAAGATCTTAGAAAGTCAAAAGAGGAAAACATTAGTCATATATAATCCTGTGTTCTACATATTGCAGAGTTGTGAAACTAAAAGCTATCTTGTCTCTGGTGATCAGTAGAATGAAAACAGTTTAGGAAAAACTCATTTGCTCTAATCTCGGTAAAGAATTTTTTGATATGAATTTGTTAATCATGGGGAAAAAAATAGTGACAGGAGCAAGACTTTCACCAGGATGGTTTCAGGTCCACAACGGTTAGGACAAAAAAATAGCACACCAACTACCACATCAACACTGAAAACTGCCAATAAATTAGATGCTTACACAGCCCTCGGGGAAGCAAGTGACACCTTAAATCTTCCTGATTATTTGGGTAGCATTTATCTCTCTACTTCAGGTAGGTTATTGAAACTAGACTGCACCAAGTTTTATGAGAAACCAGATCTCTATGAAAATATAAAGAAATTATAATCCTATTTATTTAGCAGCCTGCTTTCCTGAAGGGAACTACCCCAACAAGTTTGTAAGCTGCAAGCTAAAGTAAAGCTTTTTTCCCCCATCTCTTCTAGTTGTCTATGCAATCTCACCTATACAACAGATATTTCAATGCACCTGTTTTCCTTTAGGAATTTCACTGAGGGGATTCCTCTGGAGGGGAATTCCAGAGACCCAGTAATATAACCAGTCTTGCATCAGCTTTGCTTTAGCATTTCCTTTTTAAATTTACTGTTGCTTCCAAAGATAGCAATGTAATTATAGGTTAAAAATTTAATATTGCAGAGTGTTATTTTCAGGTATTATGTGCTAGATATAAATGGAGAATTACAGTAGCAACAAAGTATGAAGTCTTCAGCATCACTCTGATGTGTCTGCATACAGACCACTAGGAAAGAAATGGCGCCATCTGATGGATTTAAGCTTCATTTTGAATAGTTCAGTTCAGCTTTACCAATTTTATCAAAAGCTTCAATTAAAATAAAACCAGCAAAATGGCAGTGTCCTGATACATCTTTAGCAATGCTCTCACAAATATTAAACGTGGTTTTGCAGGTTTAGTTTGTGCTGAAGGCTGCATAAGGACATACCCATCAGTCAACATGGAATAGCTGTACTTTGTTCCCAGCTCTCGTTGTCTCATCCAATCTATGACATTCTGCAGAACTTGAGGAAAAATATCAGCTTTATCAACAATGTCCTAAGGGAACAAAAAAACAAAAACAAAAAAACAACCAACAAAACCAAAAACCAACAAAGTAAGGAACATTTTTTCAGAAAAAAAAATCCCTCAGCATTAGGTGTATAAATTGTATTGGTATACGGGCAATTAAAAATTTGGCTTTATCAAAAACTTTATAAAGCCAGATTACACCTTAACAGATGACTGGACAGGTTTTTCTAAATGGAAAAAATAGCACCACAAAAGCAGTGCTACAAGAGCCAACCTCCTAATAGCTTCTGTAAAGGTAACAAGGTTAGTCTGTAGTTGAACCTGGATTAAAACCTTTGAGGTTGTTTGCCAGGCTTCTTCTTAAGTCACTTATCACAAGTCATTGCCATTCTAAGACTCTAAACTCTTCAGAACAAAAATATTAGGAGAGGAACTGATGCAGTTCAAAAGGTGCTTTGTCCTACTAAAGATTAAATTTCTCCACATGAATTAAAAAGAGGGTATTTTTCCCCACAAAATGACTTAGTGAAATCAGCTCTGTGATAATTGGGAGAAGGAAAAAACAAGGATTAAGAGAACAGGCCTTACAGAAGAATAACCATGAAAGACTACCATTTAAGGTTACCAGTCTGAAAACATCAACAACACATCCCTTTTGTTCCTCCTATTTCTTCCTGAAGAAACAAAAGTGCAAATTACCTGGGTTATTCCTGTCAGACTGATGCAGAAGTCTGAAAGCTTGGGATTAATCTCTGGCTTCACATATTGCTGAAAGGTATCCTCCTGTAACAGGAGAATCAATTGCTCAGCTGCAGCACACTCTGCAGCCTGCAAGGCAACTTCTCTGGCTCACCTGCTGCCCAAAGGCAACAGCAGCTACTTGTCCTGCTCAGGCAAAAAGGAATGTGCACCTCCTGAGCCAGTAGGAGCCTCCTGACTGGCCATCATCAGATTCCTAACAGGACAGATGGCTTTCTAACCAGAACATGACCTTCCTCTCAGCCAGTTGGCACCAAAGAGTGGGAATTTGGATTTAAGAGGGGAAAAGGACTTTTGTCTGCAAAATTGCAGGGGATTTGGGAAGAGTGAAAGTAAGGAAAAAATAAGTGAGAGGCATAAGGTTTTTTAGGTGGTATCTCTAAAGGTTCACCTGCAATTCAAGGAAAGCAAGCAGCTGCACACCTCAGAAGCTTCAGGCAAGTGCCTCTGGATGCCAGCCAGGCAGAGAAACAAAATCTCACTCTGGGAAACTGAGCAACACAAGAGTGAAGACTGAAGGTAAGTTTCATGGAATAAAAGAAAGCCCCAAATCCCTGCTGTTATACAAACCCTTCTGGACAAAAAAAAAAAAAACCAAACCAAAAACCAAAACACTCTAAGAGCCATAAAAACAATCCTGGTAATCTGCACAATCCTTTTTCTGCTGTTAAGTCATACATGCAGCTATTCTTTAGTATAGCATCACAATGATTACTGGAAATCCTCTTTCTATTAAGAGTTCTTCATAAATGAACCATTAGTCAGAGGTGTGTGCATATCCTCTGTTTCACTGGGTCACTCAATTTCAGTTAGTAGCAGGTAGTTTATCCTAAAAGAAAGCTGTACTGCAACAGAGCACTTGAGGCTACCAAATGCCTGTGAAGTATGTTTAAAATCAGGTTACACAGCTGTCAGTCTGTTGGGTACAATGTGGAAACAGCTGAGCCTGGCAAGAAGTGGAGTTCACTCAACCTCACTTTCTAGGCCTCTGCATTAGTGTCTTCTAGATTGCCTCACACAGGACCACAGAATTGATAATTTTTTATTATAATGAATGCCTTGAGTCCTAGAAATAGATTTGTGGGCCTTAAAGCAGGGAAAGAAAGGGCAGGTGGGAACAAACATGGACAACTGAGAAACTCATATCAATAGAGGGAGTTGACAGCGGGAGAGTTATCTACTTGGATGATCATTTGGAAAATGCTTTCAGAAGAGAAAGTTCTGTTTGTACCTAAGAGGCACAGAGGATGAGCCCTCATGAAAAAAAGTATGCTGTTTATAATGAAGTTCAACATCTACTTAGGAACTAATCTAGACTTTCTGATGCGAGCAAGTTACTTCAAAGAATAGCAGACCAACACAGCCATTAGATCACTTACTATTTCCAGGGTACGTGTGTTTACTAAGACAACAGGAAATTCAATTATTTCATGTACAAATTCAGGCGGATTTCCTTCTTCACAGGTTGCTTCAAAGTCAACGACACAGATGTAGTCATAGCAGCTGTCTCCACTAATGTGTTCCTTCTGCATCAGCTTCTGTTTCTTATAATAGTTTTTCAATCTCTTTTTCAGTACATCTTTCACTCCTCTAAAGAAATAGGGAAAGTGAAAAAATGGCACTCTTGTTTAATTATTTCCTTGCTATAAAACTGAAGCTATATTTAACATTTGAAAGCTCAACACTTATTAACCTCATTTAGAACACCAGCGCACGTGAAGTCTGAATTCCACTTTATCATAGAGGAGTGTTAGCCCCATTATCTACACGACATTAAACCCACTTCTGGGATAACCCAGAGCTGTGATACCCCTCACAATACAACACCAGAGACAGACTGGGAAGCATGGCACAGAGACACTCTGCAGTCACCTCTGCTTCAGCCAGACTCGGTATCCAAAGCCTTTCCAAAGCTCAAATCTTTGTAGATTACTCCTGGTTGACCTCTGGCCCTGGAAGAAGTACTGCTTCACCTGTGTTCCCCTGTGCCCTCTACCTGAAGTGATTCATGCCTGAGGCCTTTCTGCATCAGTGGCATAGACAACACAGCATTCATCTTGAACGTCCACATCTTACATTTTTCTCAATTTAAATTTTAAATTGAGCCTGAATAACTCAATTAAAATGAAGTATTTGAGATTTCAGTTGTCAAAAAACCTCCTGGTCAAGATCCTGCTTTTCAGGAGGTTTGTGGCTATAAATAAATTCACATGGCAAGCAATTGAAGTTACTTACTGTGTCCTTTTAATATAAACATTTTAATATATGAGTGCATGCCAGAACTGCCATGTACCAAACCAGAGCTGAATAAATGAGGACCATTTACCCTTCCAAGGAAGTTTTTTTCAAAATTATTCATTGTAAGTGAAATCACAGAGGTTGTAAGAGATATGTGTAGCAAATGGTATTATCACAAAAGCAGCCCAGTGATCCACAAAGAAGAACTGAAATCAAACTACTAAAGATGCATTTGAGAACATCAGCTGCTTCTGCAGAGATAAACTAGACCAACAAACCAGAGTGAAGAAGAGTTAAGTCAATGACCAGTTCATTAAAAGCTGAGACAGTATGGGAGCTGATGGAGGGAGAAATTACCTCTTTCTTTACCAAACTTATAAAAAAAAGTTGAAAATAGGAAATGATTGACTATTACAACAACCTTGAAGGAAAGGACGGTGTGTGGTAATCTGCCCAATATTATACATTAGAACTGATGCACTATTCGTTTTACAGATGAGACATATTCTGACTGGACTTATTTGAATATATTGACTAGAGAAACCTAGGGTGGGTAAAAAAGAAATTTTAAGCCCTCAGCATTTACAACTAAATTTAAAAACTCATATAGAAAACTTATAACCTAAGAGAAGGCCACAAACACATCATATACTATTTGAATTCTGCTTTTCATTTTTAAATCAGAGCAACTGCTAAATAGCTATAGAAATCTAATGTGTTTTGCCAAAAATTTTCCCAAGTAATGATGGGATTTTCTCCTCATGAGGCACTAAATTAATTTAACCAATCAACTCCCCAGCACTACTTCCTCATTCCTGCTGCCTAGGGAAGCAACACACTATTTTTCTCAGCTGACCTTCTTCACAATATCTCAACATCTTGCCTGGTCACAGAATTAATAAGCTTGCAGGTCATTTAGAGTACAGCAGGAACTACACTATACTCCCTTGCCTCTGCCCTAGGGAACACAAACTCAGCTTATAATACATTCATTTTTTCACATTTTTCTAGCACACGTATTCAGAGTCGCAATCTCTCCAACTAAAGGTACTTCTCCTCTGCAGTGATTAAATCCTGAGCCCCATCACCAGTTTGTAGCAAGTATCAGACCTGTACTGGTACACTAAATAAAAATATGGATGTTCTGAAGAAAGTTGCTGTATGATGAAGGTCTGCAGCACCACCTGAGAACCACAGCAGTTCTTCTTTCTCCCTTAACCAAAAAGTAATGAGAAGCACCTTTCAGTTATGTATTCTTGCATTTCTTTGGGTTGCCAGTTGAGACAGCACACATTAAGCAGTACGCATTAGCCCTACAACAAAAAAGCTGCAACAAGATTGCACATAAAACAATTGGTGTCTGGTGCTGAGTCTGCTTTTCACTTTGTGCTGAGTTTTTAAGCTTTAAAATAATCATCCCTCATGACTCTACTGCTCTCAAAAGACAAATCAACATGTTTACAAATCACCTGGTTTCAAGCTTGAACTCTGCGAGTTTACTTCTGAGCTCTTCTCTGGTCATTCTGTTGATATAACCATTGGTTATAGCAATTTCTTTGTAAATCGGATCGCTGAAGTCGTTTGAACTGGCAGCTGAGGTTTTGCCATTAGTTTCTTGATCACTGATCCTACAATGCTGTCTACCCTAGAAGAGAGAGAAATCAGAAGTCATTTAAGAACTTCACAACAAGATGCTTGAGCATTTCACAGCTCGTTTTGGCACCAGATCGCAGTAAAGCGTCACACTGTTACACTTATGATCAAACTGAGTGAACTAGCTTACAGAAAAAGGTAAGAGAATCAGTACTGAAGCCTGCTCTGAAACAATGTTTTCCTAAACAGCAGCAAACAGAATAAAGGGCCACGAATGCCCGTGTCTTGAGCCATGTCGAACACCAGCTCTTGGAGACAAAACTTGAGTACGCATCCTAATTTCAACAGAAAGAGTTCTCTGGTGCAAACGGGCAAAGCCTTCAGGAGCAGCGAGATTTCTCTCGACGACTGACTTAACCAGAATCCACACGCGGGCCGGTGCCCAATGCGTGCAAGATAAACAAAGCAATAAACGAGAGGGAAAACTACGGGCACTTCCCGGCTCCCGCCCGCTGCTCGCGGCCTTCGTGGGGCCCGCACACGGCGCGGCCGCGGACGGGCCCGCGGCACCGGCGGCGCCCCTCGGCAGGGCGAGCCCCGGGGCGGGGCAGGGCCGGGCGGGCCGAAGCCCGAGGCGGGCAGCCGGGCCGCCCTAGGCGAGCTGGCGCGGGGCCGCAGCCTTGGGCTCGGGCTATAGCGCGGCCCGGCCGCACCGCCCCCGCCGCTCCGCGCACTCACCGGCGGGCGGGCTGCGGGAGCAGCCGCCGCCTCGTCCCGGGCGGCCTGCGGGCGGTTCTCTTTCTGTTCCTCCATGGCGGCGGCGGCGGGAACCGAGACGGGGATGGCGGCCCGTCGGAGGCGGGAGAGCGCGGAGCCCGCCCCTGGGCGGAGCAGCGGCCCCGTGAGAGCCGAGCGGCTGCGGCGGCGGCTCCCGGCGTCCCCGTCTGGCGCCCAGCACAGCGGTGGGCATGTGCCACGCGTGCCCGGCCGCCTCACCCTGAGCCCCCGCTGTCCCGCCAGCCCTTGGCCCTGCCCCTCTGCAGCAGCACCGCCGCCTACCGCGCTCGCCTCAGCCCTCCAGGGCTTCTGCCCTGCAGTGCCCCCGGGGTCTGGGGTCACGGCAGCTCGCTGGAAGCGCTCTCCGTGTTACGGGAAACACACACTGGGCAGACACCTCATTTATGCCTCCGTCCTCCTTCCCATGGCACCAATTTTGCACAGAGGACCTGAAACACGGATCTGGGACAGCCGTGGTGTGTTGGGTGCCAGGTCACAGGCACCAGAAGGATGCGGTTGACCCCCAGCCCCTTCCTGCCAGAGAATTTGCCGTGCCTGTTCTTCCCCATATCCCTTAACTCCCAGTCAACAAGCAGGGTGAGGTGGGCGACACAAGACGTGTAGAGCTCTCTGGATCTTCTTGGCCAGGAGGTGGAGGCAAAGCGGTGAAGTCTCTCTGTCCGTCACAGGTCAGTTTATTTTCTGCTGGTACTTCCCACAGTACCGAAATGCCGCCCAGAATCCCTCAGTGATGGAGGCTCATGCGTACTGGCTCCCAACTAAAGCAACCACGCCAATACCTCCACATCTGCCAGCCACTACACAGCCCAGAATCTTCTCTCTGCCCTGCCGTGCCTGGGGCTCCACACCCACCCTCAGTCTCCCATCTCACTCTGGTACACCAGCATCTCCTTGCAGACGATGACATCCCCTCTCCAAGACCTGCTTAGGTCTTGGAGACCTCCAAGACCTCGGCAGCATCCTCGGCTGGGTGTGCCACAGAGGTCTGTCTCCTCCACATTGAGTGCTGTCAGAAGTGAGAACACACACGTGTATGTCCTGATTTTGGCTGGGGTAGTTAGCTTTCTTGGGAGGCTGCTGCAGCGCTGTGTTTTTTGGATTTAGTATGAGAATATTGTGGAGAATACACTGAAGATTTAGTTGTTGCTCAGTAGTGCTCATTCTAAGTCAAAGCCTTTCAGTTTCTCGTGCTCTGCCAGTGAGAAAGTACACAAGCTGGGAGGGAGCATGGCCAGGACAGCTGACCAGAACTAACCAAAGGGATATTCCACATCATGGAACATTCTGGCCAGTACATAAATGGAGGGGAGGAGGAGGAGTTGACTGGGAGATGCTGATGCTCATCCCCCATTACTGGGGGAGGGGCTGGGCATCAGTCAGTGAGTGGTGAGCAACTGTACTGTGCATCACTCATCTTTCTTGGATTTTATTCCTCTCTCTTTCATTGCAATTACTATCATTAGTATTATTATATTTACTTTGCTTCCATTATTAAACTGCTTTTAACTCATGGGTTTTACTTTTTTCCTATTTTCCCTCCCACCAGGAGGTGGTGGTGAGTGAGCAGCTGTGATGCTGCTTAGTTGCCAGAGGGGGTAAACTGCAGCAGTGGGAAGGGATTTGCTCCCATTTTTAATTCATCCTCCTGGTGCTGCCACGAAGGCTCCTGTTGCCAAGCAGAGGACCACCTGCCTTATTACTCTGCCTCCAAAACCTGCTCTGAACATGAGCAGGAAACAAAGTTTTACACAAATGCAAACAACAATGTACCAATAAGAAGCACTGAGCTGGCCTCACAAACCTATAAAATACCTTAAATGTAGCGGGTAAGAAAGCTGTTCCCCAGAAATCACCTGCCTTGATAAAATGGGCAGTGATTCACAGATACTAATAAGGGGCTCCATGCACAGATTCACTCAATGGCAAATCTCTTCATGACTTTGCTACAGCACAGATCTACAGCTAGGTGCAGACCCTTCCGAAGCTAGAGACCAAGGAGGCACTGCAAGAGGAAAAACAAATCACACAGCCAGGACTCTCCTGGAGATTGAGATCACTTTTATTTTCAGTCATTTTGGCGAGGACGTGTGGGCAAGTGTGGGTGTGGTGCGTGTATGTCTGGGCATGCATGTGTGTGTGCGCAGAGTCCTGCCCAGTGATGTACATTATATGAATACCTGCAGTTACAGTCCATGAACTGAGCCATGAAGCGTGTGATGAGTGCTACACTGAGGCCCACTCGCTTGCCTCTTCTTGTGCTTACTGCAGTGCAGCATCTTCACTTCCCGGCACAGCTGTTCCAAGGATGCCAGCCCAAGATCCCATCCAAAGGGCGCGAGAGGAACTGAGCTCCGGGATCTGGCTCTGCAGGAGTGAGCCAGTGGATTTTCATCTCACTTAGTGAGTTCCTAAGTAACATTTGCAGTTCCCTTTGACACAACTGTATCTAACTCCTCACCACGAGGAGCCTCAACTGCTTGGACAAACTTTAGCTGCCTCAGAGGTACAATGGGAAAGAGAACAGGGACCCCACATAAGTCCCAGTGCTACAGCACAGCCAAGCACATCTTGAGTTCCTGGGAAAGCAGCACCCAAATACACTACTGAGTTTTTACAGCGACCATGAAACTGTGGCATGGGGGATGCTGCAAGGGAGATGACCTTGCAGCTACTTCTGCAGCCCCCAGTCTCTTCCATCTGATCTGAGAGACCATAAGGCAGGGTAAATCCCAAACCAGCCTCTATTTCAGTTTAACTTTCTAAAGCTGAATCCCCCAAGCTCAGAGCTCAGACAATGCAGAAAGAACAGCACTGCCATGAAAGGAGACTAGTCAAAGGGACCCCTGGCCTTGTGGCAGACTGGAAACAATCTTACTTCTCTGACCTTTTTGCTTAGAGCAAAGTTAAAACAGAGGTGTCCCATCACCCAGGACCCTCTGCAGCGGCCAGAAGTCTCCAAGTACTCCTCCAAGCCCTAAAATGATCTAAATGTGCAGCATCACCCTTTGGGCTCACTCTCTCTCACCTCTACCTAGTTGTGTGCTGCTTAGGGACATGCAATTCCTCACATTACACAGACCCAGAAGAAGGCAAAGCTGCTGTCCTGGGAGTTTGGCTTGGACGGATGCAGTTTTGAATCCCAGGTTTTGCTTCAGAGCGTAACACAAGGTACTCCAGTGCACCTTCCAGCTGCTGAAAGTCCTGGAGTGCAAAGCAGCTCGCTAGCTCTGTTTCCAAATCTGTCTGAACCAGTTTCAGCAGGAAATCAAAAACCAGTCAAGCATGGGGTCTGCCAACCAATAAGCAAAACCAGTACAATCGTCTTGGGTGAAGTAGGCATCTAGGAGATTGCCAGGAGATTCTCCTCCTATTCCAAAGGAGTTAAATTCATTGTCAGCTCCACAGGGAGACAAGCTGATGCCCCAGTCCTTTCTGACCTCTTTATAATACATCTTCAGTAAAGGCTGCAGAGTGCTCCACAGAGGCCTTAGTCATTTCTAACAGTTTGGTAACTCTCTGAGCAGGGACAAGAACTGGAACATAATACATACTCTGAACTCAGGTATCTGCTGTTAGGGCACTGCATTCAAGCCCTCTTTCCTTGTGGACTGATTCATGAAAAATGACAGATCCTTCAAAAATACAGGGCCCTCAACCCTGGGGCTGAAGGATATTAAGTGAGGTCTGAGGCAGGAGCTCAGCAAAGGGACGCTGTATGAGGATCCCAGGGCGCATTCTTAAAAACTGCGACAGCAAAATCAAAGTACTATGAGCCGCTTGGTTTGGTTCTCCTGCATGGATCTCCCACCTGGCAACTGCAAAGGTGAGATGTTTCTGAACTGCATAGAAAAGTAAATGGCTTTTGCATATTAAAAAAATTCAGATGAAAACACAGTTACACCAGTTACTAAACAGTGGGTGGATGAGCAATCACCGTTTTGTATTAAATAGACCCAACTAAATTGATCTCCATACTGCCACACTCCCGGCATTAGGGCTTCAGTGCACAGCAGCAGCCTGAGTGCCTGCAAAGGCCAGGGAATGCTCCCACGGAGGTGGCACACCCCAGCAGGAGGGCTGCAGTCCCAAGGAGCAGGCTGTAAGTCCTCTTGCAGTCTGCTCTGTCCTCTCATTCCTTCAATGCTCACGCATCCCAGACCAGATGGGCACACTGGGAAAAAGGCCTCCGGCTGGAAAAGGATTCCAGTTTGTGGTTTCCTTACAATGTGGTTTCCACGCAACTTCACCGCAACAAATCGCTAGTTTCTTCCTATGGAGAACGGAAAGAGAGGTAAGTAGCAGCAAAATAGGAGGAGAAGGCCGCCCAGCACGGGAGGTGACAGTAGGGAATGTTCTAACACAAGTTCTGTCTGTACCAGGCATGGTTCATGGGCAGCAAGACTCAGGACAAGGGAGTTTCCTAGCATTATTCCTGAGCACCATTCAAAGATCTCACCTCCCTTTCACCTTCTCCAGCCACCACAGACGATTCTGAGTCTCCGGTTTATCCACAGCAGCAGAGAAGCACAATCAATTAATGATTCACACTGACGTAAGGTTCACTGCCAGAAGTAGCAGGTCAGCACATGAAATCTGAGCCCAAGCTATCCTCCCAAGCTGGAATGATACCCTGAAGAGACAGGAAGCTGACTGAGCTGCCAGCTTGTATTTGGCAGCTTTTCCCCCTGAAGTAAGGTACATGTCTTGATTTCTTCTACCTGGCCTCTGGATCTCCTGCTGGAGTGGCTTCTGCCCTGCTTTCCCAGCATTAAGTTCTTGCCAATGGGAAGATTTACAGCCTTGCACATAAGGCTGGCATTTGAAGGATCAGACACCAGGGGAATATCATCTGTGCAACTGCAGCAGGTCCCAAGAGGACACATCACTCTCTTGCAGTGGTTGCAAGCCTGGCCAGCTCACATCCTGGTGGGCACTGCCTGCTGACCTGTACCACCCACCCCAGGTCTGCCGTCACAGCCCAGAGTTAAGAGCTGTACATTAACACAAGTATTTTAAGTCCCTCATCTCTCAGACCTCCCCCAGCATCTGATGAAGGGATCCTGGCTCTGGAAATGCCTGCCTCCTATTGATTTACATTAAATAAATATTTGCATGGAGCAAGACTCACACAGCACAGTTACCAGGGCTCAGCTGCAGAGCATAAACTAACACAACATCTTAGAAGTCCTCAAAGCCACACAGCTAGGGGAGAAACCTGAATTTTGGTACCAGTGCTCAGCCTGCCCTTTCCCACATCTGGAGAGGGAAGATGGCTGCTCGTGAAGCATGACTGCCAGGGGGATCAGGATCAGTTTGTACCACACAGCCACACAGCGCTTCACCAGATCTCTGCCTGGGTGGCTTTCCTAGGAGGATGACCAAGATCTAGATTTTTAGTGCTCCAGTGGACACAATACACAGAGATTACCACAACGGCAGTACCAGAGCATCCAGTCATGGCAGACCAGCATCTGTTCAGGGATAATAGTTACAGTAGGGATAAGAAACAGCATGTGCCAGAGGCACACTGACTGCCCTGCTTTTGTCTCTGCATGATCACAGCATGTCCTCACCACTTCATGGCACAACATATGTGAACACACAGGGCAGGAAATATTTCCCAGCCTGCTTCTCTGCCAGCCTCCACTCAAGACTGCTGCATGGGACACAGCCAACTGTTTTGTGGTGGAGCAATTTTAAAGGCTTCACAATACCAACCCATGCCCCAGCAAAGCTTTGGCCAACTGCCACAAAACTCACTTGTCCAGGAACAAATCCAGGGAATCCCGCTACAGCTCATTTCAAGAGACTTTCCTCCAAGCAGGTCTGAATTAAATGGTATATCAAGAACATTTTTACATTCATCATGAGATCCAAATGGGTTTTCAACACGCATTCAGTGGGTCCACAGAAACCTATCCCCAGTGTTTTCCCTCCGGCCAGCGGCCCTGACAACTGCAGCAATCATTTTCCTTCATGCCTTGTCATCCCCAACCTCCAGATGACTTCATCCACTCCAGCCATGAGGCCCCCACCTGGGAGCTGCCCCTGCCCCACAGCATTTCTTTCAGGGTCCAAAGTCCAAAGTCCCATTGATCCCGTCAGCATCAACTCCACAACTGGAAAGATGGGAGCACTGCAGAGCATCGGCCATGTTCTGCCCGGTGGAAAACCTTTGGCACCAGCATTGACGGTTTATCTGGAAGAGAAAAGGATAAAGAAAATTAATATAGCAGGGTTCACAGTGCTTGTGATGAATAACAAAAGACACATGATTTTCTCAAGGTTTCTAAATAGGGAGTGTGAAGTGAAGAAAAAGTAACACAGGCCTTTTTGAGAACACAAGCTTCCTGCCAGCAGAGTGACTGTGAAACTGGGACACAGTTAACAGACGTTGTGGAAGGCAGGCTAGAGGACAAGGAGGATTGAAGGCATAGCCTGACAGCACAGTACAATAAAAATGGCACCTGCAGGTTAGAAACGTGCTGTGCCAAATACACACACACAGGAGAACCAAATGAACAGGCAGTAACAACCTGTGGCTCAGTATCAGAGCATCTTTGTTTTCTGCCCCAGGTGGGCACTTCAACCTCACCTTCACACACAGCTCAACAACCACCCATCACTGGAGCTATTCTCTACCAGGAGTGGTATTTTGGAATGGGAGGGTACTGAACAGAGAGAACAGCATCTAAAGCTACTGTCAAGACACTGAAGTGAAAGTAACAGGCATTCACATACAGCACAGCAGCAGACACCAGCAAGACACTCAGCTGCTCCTCTAAGCTCCCTACCAAATTCCCTTGTGCCACTCCAATTAGACAGACCCTGGCTGAGTTTCTGTTTTTCTGGAAAACCCATGCATCAAAAAGCCAAGGCATTGGCTGCTTTTGTGAGTGTTCCACATTTTTTCCCATCACAATACAGCTCTGTTTTCCAAGCACATTCCCACTCTGTGGAGTGAAATGCATACAGGCTATAGATACACAAGAGGGTAGGGCTCCTGTCCAGGGGGACCTCACCAAGTTGGAGGACTGATGCAACAACAGTGCTGTAAAATTCAACAAGGACAAGTATATAACTCCATGCCTACAACAGGACAACCCCATGCACCACCACAGCCTGGAGTCCTTCTGGCTTGGGATCTGGTGGAGAACATGTTGAACACAAGCCAGTAATGCATCTTATGGCAATTAAACCAAGTTAATAAAATAAAATGAGAGACTCAGATGGAACAAATGGAAAGAAGTTCTGTCCCAGAAAAAAGTCTGGAGGAGTGGTAGCACCTCCATCCTTGTCATCCAAGGATGACACCCTCACCTCTACAAGGTCCCAAGGAACCTGACCTGCCTGTGAGAGTGGTCCTGCTTGAGAAGGGGGTGCACAGAAATCTCCTGAGATCCCATCTTACCAAAACCCACCTATGACTGCATTATCTCCTGATCTTGCATCTGCCACAACACAGCTCAGAGAACATCTCAGCCCATTTCACTGTACCTCTTATCCTCTGAGTGGGCTGTCTATAGCCACAAATAATTAGAACAGTCCCCAGGCTGTGGGGCTGCTACATTCCAAAAGAAGCGCTTAGTGAGGGCATGTTTTACGTAGGCTTTCTGGTGTCTAATGACAGGGGAGTAGGTCTGCTTTCTGGTCTCACTTGGAACAAGGGCTGATCACAGTAGGAGTGGGGGGGTAAACCAAGGCAACATTAACTCGCTCGCTGCCGTTCTTGGGACAGATGATCTCCGTCAGTCCCTCTGGTCTCGGCTGACTCAGCAGTTCTCCTGTGAATAAAGGAAAACAGTGAAAATTTTTAAGCATCAGCAAGGCAATTTTTGCTTTTAGTATGCCCTTCCTCACCTCCTCACCAGGTAAGCATCCATGAGTGACGCAGACGAGCACTACAAGAGGACTTACTGGTCCTGCAACACAAGCAGGTCCCATACATGTAATCATGGTGAGTGTCCTGAGTACAGCTTGGAGACATGCTGCTCCCTACACACATAACATCTGCCATCTTTCCAGTCTCTGCTTTGAATCACTGCACACAGCCTCAAGACCACCTTAGGGATTCACAGCATCTAGATGGAAGACTCCCTAATGCCTCTCTCCCTGGGGGCATTTGCCACAACTGCTACGGTACTGCTGCTGCATCCTGTCAGGACCCTTGGCTATGCTGTACTCTGCTGAGCATGCAAATCCCAGCTCCCAGCTGTCAGCTCTTCCATATTGGAAGCAATACCAGCTCTGTATTGAGTCACTAGCAGTGGGGGGGGTCTCACAATGCCTGGTATCCCTCTGTGAAATGAGTTGCGTCAGCTCCACTGTTCAAGTGCCAAGTTGGCAGCTCCTCACTGCTGGCACCCTTGCAGAATGTAGTTCAGGGCAAGACACAGGTCAGCACAGTGAGAGGGGAAAGCCAGTTGCTGAGATGTGCCCAGCCCTGGGGAACACTCCCCAACAGCTTGCTCAGAGCAAATCAAGTTTCCTCCTGGCTCCATTCCACACATGACTGGCCTCAGCAAGGCAGATCTCCGAGCCATCCATGCCAGATCTCCATGCCACCTCCTCAGAGTAGTCCATCTACAGCTTAGACACCCAATAGAACCAGAAATACCTCTTGATATCTGTCTGGAGATAGGGTCTGCTCTGAAAGGCAATATGGGGTTACCAGCAAGGGCTCAATTCTGAGTTTGCCTGCATGGGTGCCAAACAGACCTACCCAAAGCAGGGGCACCAGGTCACAGCTGGCTTGATCAGTGACTTTTTTACAGAGGCAGGCCAGCTGTAAGTGGGCTGCAGCCATAGGTCCACACAAAACTCTCTGGACCCATCAATCAAGCAGCCACTGTGAGCTGTCCCCGCTTCCACTAAAACACTCAAGACAGATGGTCCTTGGACTCCTCTATTTTTAAATGCACTTGCAATAAATTCCTCTGCTGTTAAAGAACATCAGAAAATGTCTCCTTCTGTCTAGTGGCTATTGCTGGGCACCCCAGGAAAAACAGAAAAGAAATCACATTCAAAGCACTGCTCAGCCTGTGCAGCAACAGCACAACAGGCTGCCCCATCACGGGGCATGAAACCCTGTAAATGCTGCTTCCCTCTTCTCCTTTCATCTTCTGCCTCTCTTCTCACTTTCAGAAAAAAGCACGTCATTTTATATAGTGAAAACAGAGGGGAGGGCTTGGCAAGGAATATGCACAGTTCCCCTTGAGAAGATACTTGTAGGGCCAGCAATTCCAGTTTGCTCCCATAGTCTGCAGTCTGAATTCACATTTGGTTTGAGTATCTCCCCTCACCTCACACCTACACTTAAACCTGAATTGGCAGAGCAGCTTTTAAGCGAGGAAGACACGTCTTCTAAACCAGAAGAAATGCGACGGCATTTGCAATTCGAAGTTAAGTCTGCAAGGCAGCATCTTCAATTACATGAGCTGTCATATTTTGAAAGCAGCATTGCACCCCATCAAGCATGTACACCACAGGGCTCCAGCTCCCAGCAATTCACAGGTTTCCAACCCCAGGATGACTTCTGAACTTCAGTACTGATAACTGTACTGAAAGCACCATTTCTGAAAAACAAGTCACAAAATCAGTGCACCATTATGCACTTTAGAGACAGGGCTAATATCCACTAAATCTTAAATCAGAGGAGTGCAATAAGACTGGTTTGTCTGCTTGAGCCTTCATGCCTATTTCCATCTTCCCACTTCAGAAATACTTAGATGGTGATTTCTCACAGAGGAGATTGCTGTAGGGTAAAATAGATGTCAGATTTGCAGGCAAAACCCTTGCCATGGCTCCTCAGTCACCTTCCTTTTTTTCATGGCTTTACCTTCCTCCCTAGGCTCTCTAGGATAAAGCTCACTTTACCCTGTACCCAGACCCAACCAAACCTCTTCCAGCCCCACTCCCATTTCCTGCTGACGTACATGCTGCCACCCCGGAAGAAAGGCTTTTCTTACAATTTCACCATAAGACATATCATGCACCAAGTGGACAGAAGGTCACCTATGCGTCCTTACTAGTCTTCCCCCTTTCAGCTAAAAGATGTCCTGCTGCTTTACTATCTGTTCCCATCCCCTTCTCATTGCAAACTGGTCATCTTTGATGCACAAATTCATCAAAATACTAAACTAGGTATAACTATCTAAATCACACCTCATATCATTTATTGAATAAAAGTCAGTGCAAATGCCATTGCAATATGCACTGTGATGTATGCTATAACAAACTAGCATTGAGACACCCTGCTTGAATTCAACTCTCCAGCCCCAGAATCTCTTGCAGGTTTCAGAAACCTAACGTTTCTATTCAGAAATTATTCAAACTGTAGGAGATTATTATTAGATAATAAAAGTCCTCAGGGCCACAGCAGGATGGGAAAGAGGAGATCCAATGAGGTATTGAACTGACTGATACAATAGGAAAAGCTAAGTGCCTGGCATGGGGAGGTGTTTGCTTGGTTTGATTGCTAAGTTTAAAAGCAGTTTAAATGTAGCACCTTGTGTTTGCAGTACTTGTTCTCCCCCTATGTACAGGCTGTATTTTGCACATTCCTCTGTGAGTCTGTCACAAATTTTACTGGAAACCTCAGCTCTGCTTGCCCCCTCTGAAAGGTTGCCTGCAATAGCACACACACAACCATGAAGCTTATCTTAGCCTCAACATGGACTTGGTTTTAATATTAACTTCCACAGAAGCCAATAAGGTTTTAACCAAAATTCCAACTACTTTGTCTTGAGGCTAAAGACTATGACAGTAAAGTGTGTGAAGAACAACTTCATTTTTCAGTAGACAAATCTGCATGACTAAGATTATTCATCTGATTTAAGAGCATGAGCCCTATTTTTAATGGCACTTTAATGCTGGGTACTTGATGATCAAGGCCTGATGTTTAGATGCATCTAAATCCCAGATCAGTTGATAGTAGAGAGGCACCTGCCAAGCGTGGTTAAAAGCACCTGCAAACAGAGAGCAAATACTTGAGAAGATGCTCCTTTGCTGCCTCTCATTTGCAATGGCATAAATGGTGCAGAAAAGTTGTATCTGTTCCATGGCCACCCTCCTGGTGTTTTGGCACACAACTTGGTAAAATGTGCTGCCCAGCAAGTTAAGGTTGAAGCACAAAAGCACAAACCAAGACCCTGACATGAAACTACCATGGTCAGTTTGGCTGCTGCCATAAGTTGGTTTGTAAACCCCCCAGGCAGATGGGCTGAGCCAGTCATGATGTCCACATTTAAAAGACATGTGCTACACATGGGCAGTACAAAGGAAAGACAGGAACAAACCTTCACCCTTTCCCAATGCTCTACCAGAAAGGTCTGTTTCCTTTCAGCATTAGCCAGATCACCTGAAGCAGTTACTTCTATGTCAGCAATATGTTCTTCACTGCCACTGCTTTATCCCAGAACACACGCAGGCACAAGCTCACTCAAAGCTCATGCCAGTGATCAGACCCATGCATGCTGCAAAGCACACTTCGCTGGCCTTTAGAAAATACCCGTGAAATGCCAGATACCCGTGACAAATCAGAGAGCTACGAGAGAGGCTGACAGCAAGAAAAGCGAGTACTTCTAGTAGTGTTTGGTTACTCCATGCTGGCAGCCAGACAGTGTCAGCTGTAAGCCTACTTGGCTGCCTAACAGAGAGGAAGGTTTGCATGCTCCCACCTAAAGCACTTGCCTTCACGCAGTTCCCACTTGCAGTGGCTGTGCTAAGTGGCCCAAGGTTCCTCATTCATGTATCAAGAATCTCCTGCAAGGGCATAGGGATGAGATACTCTAATCTAGCCTGTCACACCATCTCCTCTCCCTCAGAGCTCCCAGGACAGCACATTTGCACAGTATCAGCCTGATGATGTTTATCATTTTCATGCTGTCAGGATCTGGGCCCCATTGGGACAAACAGCCAGAAGTGGATGAGCAGGACCTGGCTCCAGCTCTGTGGAGTTGCTCCTCTCTCTCCAGTCTGCCAGGGATCTTGAGGATATATTGCTTATGCTTTACAACAAGAAAATGAGAGCCAAAACCAAGCTGCTCCTACATCTTGCCCTTGCTTCAGCACTGACCCACTTACTCCATTACATATCCTGCTCCACTATATATCCTGCTCCATTACATAGAGCTGCTCTAAGCAAGGACCCACTGGTTTTTGCAGCCTCAGTGCTCTTATGTTCTCTTATCCTAAATCCCTTCTCACTCCTCCTCCTTGCTGAAGGCCTTACAACACAAACCACTGCAAGTGTGGTTGACTGGAGATAGACTTTACATCTCAGCCTCAAGTGCTTCTCCCTCAAGCCTCCTTTGACTAATCTTTGCTTGTGACATCTCTCAGCATAGAACTCAGCAGTCATGTCTTCAGAACAATAGAGAATAGAACACTTCAACACTGCCTGCATACCCAAAGCACGTGCCTCATGCTTGGTTTCCAACACCAGTCAGAAAACAGGGCTCACATGTGAGCCCTGGCTCTCAGAATACCCCTCTGTGTTGCATGAAGTCCCATCCCCTTTTATCCATACAACTGCAAAGAAATTGGGGCTGGAGAAGCTACAGCTTCTGTGCCCGGCTGTTTGTTGTTTTAAGGTTCAACAGCTGGAGCACGCACACAATTACATCAAAGCTGTCACAGAGGCAGGGTGAGATGAATACCCATGCGCACAGATTTCCCCTTTTGCTTTAAGCGCAGGAAACTCTCTCACACACTGGGACTTTACAGCCAGCTCTACAAGAAATCTTCCAGGATTCTTGGCAGAAGGAAGGGGAAGGAGATGGTGTCTCACAACAAGCCTGCATCGACTCCACATCATTTAAATCTTCTCTGCTTAGATGAAACTAATTACTTGCTTCAGACAAATGTTGCTGTGCATGACACACAAGCTTATTCTCAAGCACTGTGCACAGAAAATACTGCTCTGTACTGGTATGAATTTTTAATATGCTCCTTGCAGCACTGCCTGCATGTCACGCACAAAAATATTCCCTTGGAAAGAGAGAACACTGCACTTGATTTGTTTCTGGAGTCCTGAGCGACCTGATCTACCCAGACTGCTTGAGGCAGAGGGCTGGATAGAGACCTCCAAATTAGGATTTAATTTTTTTCTCACTGAAGGTCATTCTCCTGGCCGCAAACAAACAAACAACAAAAACCAAACAAACAAAAACAAAAAAAAAACCAAACAAAAAAACCAAGGGAGCAGTGCAGGGTGAAATGCACACTATTAACAAAAGTTTCATAAGCCTCATGTTGCAGTCCCCAGTCTGAGGAGCTTAGAGCTAGCAGACAAAATCAACAACAAAACTCCCAGCCTGTCAAAGAGCCCTACTGGGAGAGACTGCTGTGCAAAAAAGGCAACAGAGAAGAAAAACTCTGTTGGTAAGTAATCATCACAACAGCAGGCTGGTGAGCAGAACCACTATCAGGTAGAGCACAGGCCTAGGAACAAATGAGCCTGGGATTTGAAATAGTTTAAAAAGAAAAGGAAGGCTTGAAAACAAAAAGAAAGTATGCTCTGGAGATGTGGAGTGGGAAAGGCAGCCAGATGCCAAGGCAAAGGACTAGCCTACAGAGGTGAGTTCCCAAGACCAGAAACTGATAGCACAGAGAAAAGGGTGAAGAGAGCAAAGGTCAGAGCTTTCCAAAACAAGAGGAACCAACTTCTCCTTTGAAGGGTTCAAGACCAAAAATACCAACAGCTTTCTTGAACACAGAGCAGTCTCCTGCGGCTGCCCAGCTCCAATCTAGAGCATTACAACTGTTAGAGGGGCAGGCTCAGCCTTGGCTGAATCCAAGCACTGGACAACTTTCCATCTCCTGCATTCACAGCATCAGCTGTCTCTTGAGACAGCACCTCACCTCTAGGCCTCATAGCTCTGACTGTGGACATATATATGGCTCACCTTGCATACTTCCCCCAGATGGCTGCACAGGAAATTGTTTTCTCAAGGCTCTTAAGTCATGTGAGGTGAAGGAAATACAAAACAAGCTTTGGAAACAGACAGCAATGCTTCTCAGCTTGGAGCTGACAGGTCAAGCTTCAGAACCCAGAGCTGCATTTCTCCAGGCCAGGAACTCTGGAGGTGCTGCAGAAGCTGGGCTCTGCTCAGCTCAAGCCTAGGCAGCTTTTCCCCCAGCAGCTGAGATCACTCTGCACTTTGCCTTCTACCTAAGGAGCTACCAGGCTAATTACCCTGGCAGGAAGCCCAGGGCTGTACCAAAGGCTAAGGTCTTCTGCAAGGCCTGTCCAGGAGACACAGGCAGACAGATGCTGTACCTGGCAATTACTAACTCTATTTTCTGCCACTCAGGGAATGGGAGAGTCACACAAACACCAGCTATGGTCTGAAAGGCTTAAGGGGGTTAAACACCCTCCATCTTCCCCAAGTCATTAATTTATATTACTAGGGTCCGCTAGCTCCTAACACATCACTGTTACAGCAGAAGAGGACATTGACACACCTGAGCATTTGCAAAAGCTCTGGGGAAGCCCTTGGCACTGGACTGAGCACACCTCTGGGTGGAGAACTTGAGTGGAAAATGTTCTGGATGTTCCACTCAACAGCTACAGGGGGTTAATTATTCAAATTCAAAATACCAAATTACAACTCACACACTAGTTTTCCCCTCATGAGTTATTTGAGATCATCCCTTACCAGTATGGCCGTACAAGGCTTCCAAGTACAAAAGTTGGAAAACTCTGTTTTCCCAAAACATTAGTTAATTATATTTTTCTCAGGCACATAAAAATTAACTATAGTTATAAATGGAATTCAATGAAAAGCAAATTAAAAACACCCTTATATTCCCCAAACCACACAATTTAGTACTTCCCATCTGCAGACTCAGAAGCACAAATGCAGAGAGCAGTAAATGATCAAAACAGCTCCATCAAAATAACTCCAAGAGCAGTGGTGAAAGTTTGAGCCTTGTGTCTCCTTCTGGCAGTACAAAATAAGCAATTATGAGAAATAAAAGATGGTTGCCATCTAACCTGCTCCTAAGCCAGTGTGGGTAAGTGATTGACTATCAATGTGGCTGCACAATGAATGCAACTTCTCCCTCCTTCTGCAGTCCATGAGGTACTGAGTGCAGACATCATGTATGCCAGCTAACACAGACATATCAGCAAATTGCCATGAGGAAAGAGGGCTGTGACTTTTGACACTACTGCTCCTTCCAAAGAGATGAGGAAAGGGGATGAACAAGATGCCATTTCTTCACTCTGTTCCATCAAACTCTATATATTTCAAATAGTATTTAAGCATGAGTGGCCTCCCTTGTCCAGCCTCATCTCTACCTATAGGCACTCCATCTCTCTTCTTCCTGTGCAGTAGGGAAGGTGGGAACAAACCATCTCTTCCCATTAGTGACCAGAGTAGAACAATGGAGAAAGGACATGACCAAAGGGGACAAGCAAACAGCACAGCATAAAGTCTTAGAAAAATGAGAGGGGGCACTAGGGAAAGACTGAGAAAATAAAACATCCTTCAAATTACTGAATGTTTTGCTGTCCTTCTAATATCTGAAAAGCTTTTTGAATTGGCAGGCTGCAACACAGCAGTTTCTGACAACTGCAATACAAAGCCATGAAAAATTGATTAGCTTCATTAACATTTTAGGACCTTATTAGCTGGAACGAAATTGACTGTCAAGGCATTTTAAGGGAGAGTCATGGTGTAATGAGCTCAGTGCGAATTATCCTCATCCCAGAATAGAAACCGGCCTGTCACTGAATAACCAAGCCCAGAATCTACCTTTTGGTTATTTTTAATTCCATCCCTTCAGCCGTATCTGCCATAAGCACTTTTTCAGTTTGCCAAGGCAAGGTACCAGCTGGAGAGAAAGCTGCAGCCAGCCCCAACCTGTCTGTTCTCACCCACTAACAGTGGGGACAACTGCGCACAGAACATCCACTTGAACACTAGACACCACTGACTGCAGACAGTCCAGACAGCAACAATTCCCATCAGTCTCAGCCCATCTTTCCAAACAGTAATTTCAAAGCTATTACCCCTCCATCACAAAGGACACGCTGACCCTTTTTTTCATCTAGATGATCAGCACACTGCAGGTCCAACTAAATGGGGAAAAAAAAAACAAACAGTTTAAAGGAGTTCTCAAAGCCATTACTATTGATAAACAGTTAAACAAGCAGGGTCCACTAAAGTCTGCAGGGACTACCAGGACTTGTCACCATCCTGCTACCTCTGTCTCTCTGTGTTTAGGTTGCAACACACGAATAGGTGGCCACGTGAGAAGCCAGCCCCCAGCAGGCCATACAAGACTCAGTCCCACTGACTTCCAGCCTTAAGCAACTGATGAGACAGAGCCAAAACTCCGCCTGCCCTTTTACTAAATTCAGAGAATTAGTCAAGTCTGTGAGACATATTTCCTCACAATAGTCTAGCTACGAATACTGCACCCAGAACTGGCTGATTGTTTTCTGCCTGCTCCAACACAAAAACTAGAAAGCCTTAATGCAGCTACATGGGGCTACATGGTGCACTTGAGGATAAATAAAAGGAAGTACCTGATGCAGACTGCTACAACACAAGGGTTCACAAGCAGACCAGACCATTAACTGGCAAAATGTCTTTAAGCATTACGAAGGAGACAAATCTGTGTGCTGATGTCATCTGCTGATGACAGCCTAAGGCTGGGAGAGCACTTGAGACAAGTCTTTTTCCCTGCTGGCTTGCTCCTTCCTCGCAAGATGTCCATGCACGCCATGGTTGAAGGAAGGATTCTGGCTAGGAAGCCCCTCTTCCAGAAGCTGACAGGTGTCCAGCTGGTAAGTGAAAAACTTGAGTTTTTCCTCGTAGTAATCTTTTACACTCTGCCACAGCATCCTTTCTTTTCTTCTCTTCCTTTCCCCCCCCCCCCCCCCCATTTTCTTACCTTTTGCCAGCCAAGAAAAAGGAGAACAAACCAAAACACACATGCAAGACTTGCATCTACGTGTTCTGCCCAACAGTTTTCTCCGAGATTAAGTAAACTCCTTTCTGGATAAAAGTAACTTGACTCCATGAGAATTGCTGTTGCCTTAGGGCCATTCCAAGGTTTCAGTGTGTTTTGCAAACTGAACTAGAAGGAACTGTATTTTCAGACCTGTGGTGGTAAGTATTCTCTCCCAGATCACTTGAGATGCATGCACAATATTCCCCTGTAAAGCTATTTTGGTCACCCTAAAACACTCGCTGCTCATCAGGACAACCACAGAGCCCACTTAAACACAGGAACATTTATTTTTTACCCTTCAACATCAACTGGTCTAAGGAGAAAATTCTTTACACCAAAGGTCTTGCTCATATTCAAATGTTAAATCAAGTGTTTTACTCACTTATTGAACCAACTTGAGGTCGTCCCTGTTCTAATCTATCAGCATGACTTCATATTGAAGTCTCTTTACTGGGGAATTTGGTCTATGCACGTACATCACAAAACTTATTCTAGGCTCATGCTTAATTGGAACAAAGTGCCTCCTTGGCATTTTTCCTTCAAAGCTATCTACTTTCTACATAATAATAATAACTAACCCCACACTGCATGCTGTCCACAGGTATGGCTTTAGCTGACCACGAAGCTGCAGGATCAGAGAGGCTTCCTTAATTACAAGGACATCATATACAACTTCCTTCTTTGCATATATTTGTTTCATTTACATTCTAGTTAGTTGAGTACATCCTTAGTCAAGTGTTTCTTCCTTACGAAACAAAGTATGACACAGATTTGGATCAAGATACATGGCTAAAATCAGAGGGAGAAGAGCACCGAGACCAGCCAATTCTCCTTTTGGAGGAGGAGAATTGCATAAGGCCACTATAAAAACATTGCTGGCACACATGGATGTGCCCAAGCAGCACTCCACAGAGCTCAGAGCCTGAGTCTCCCTATGCAAACAGAGGTGGAAACCTGATTTTTGTTTTCAATCTGTTCTACTTGTTTGGCTCAAAGTATCTTTTGTTATTACCAAAATTGCAGTATTCAAAGTTTGAGTGATCTGCTGACTTTCTCTTGCTCAATGATAAAGCTCTGTCCTTTTACTATTAACAGCTTTTACTTGCTCCCTTTTCCAGAGGGGATGAGAAATAATCTTTTAACTTTTCTTTTTTTTGTTGATTTGTGATTCCTCAACATTTCCAATAATTTAACCACTCTTTTCTGACCCTCAGATGACAGACAACTAACTGCTGTAAATCAATGCAATAGCTAGCTTTTTCTTACAAATACCTTTTTCCCCAATGAAAAGTGCTTGTTTGTGAACTTAATATTATTATCTCAACTGAGACCAATGCTTATTGCTTTTTATTTTACTGTTGGAATGCCTCCCAGTGAGAAGTCATGTGAATACAGAAACAATAGCTTTGCTACTTAACTCTTACAGAGTTCACTGCCTGCTAAATGCCATCTGGTCTGGGTTCTCAGTGCCCAAAAAACACCGGCAGCATCCATCTTTGCTGTTTAAAAATCACTTCTATGGTAGTCACATTTGTTACTGTAACAGGAAGAAGTTCTGGGGCCCAGAAAGAACTCATCAGCCTCACATGGAAGCAGCAGTGCTGCCAGGAGAACATTTAACTCCTCCACCGTTTCTTCTACTCCTCTGCAACTTTCTCTCATAGGGAATTCTATCCTACAGCTGAGCTCTCTCCTGGTCTCCTATTTGTACTGTAAACCAGTATTACTTCTAGGTTTCCACCAGGTGGATAACTCTGGGGTACTTATTCACCAGTGTCATTGTAACACAACCCTGACCCCCCCTCTTTCAGATGTTTTATCAGCTCACCTGAACTGCAAGCTTACCGGCTCTCCTCTGGATGGGATCTGTCTTGGGGAGGAACTTCCCAGCCATCAACTTACACTGATCAAAAAGGAGACTAAGGGATATCTAAAGCATACACTGGAGGTATGCTCCCCAAGAGTGAGGAGTACTGGGATTGAAAAAAAACAGGAAGCAGCAGAATGCTTGCTCTCAAATGCCAAGTGCCAGAATTCAAGTCCACAGTCAGGCTTGCTCTGGGTGAAGGTGAAGCAGGTGTACCAGCTCAAAAGGTGGCTACTGCCAGAAAAGTGGGAAGAGGATATACTTCAGAGCTACATAAGAGTTCACACGCTATTTTAGTCAGTGCACTTTCCACAATACAACAGTGGAGTAACAGCGAATGAAATAAGGTCAATCACACGCACTGTATGCCATTGCCATTACAAGAGAAGTAAATGCTGCCCTTTGTCCAGGACCACAGTTTGTTCTCAGATGCAGGAAACCCTAGAGGACTACCAACCAGTGTTTTGGACACAGAAGGTTAAAAAACGGAGTAGAAGTCAGACTGGACTAGATCAAGCCTTTACTTCTCTCCACACCAGAAGTTTGCTCCGTCAGTGAAAAATTCTGAGAAAGCACAGACGTACAAGCTGCATCTATCTGGGCACGTAAGGATTGTGCATGCTTGGTGCTACTGGAAATGTGTCCCACAGTTCTGGACTTCACCAGCAACCGCCTGGGAGCCAGACAGAGGTACCAGTGTCCCTCAGTCTTCTGCATTTTGTTCTTAAACACTGAGGCCAGGAAAACAGTCCTCCAAGCAAGGCAAAGCTTTATTAAAAATGACTTCTGATTAAAAAGGGGTTTTAAATCCTTTTGTAATGATGACCGGATTATCCGCATCATGCTGCATTACGCAACTGAGAATAAAGCAGCACAGAGCAAGGGGTGAAAGTGCTGTCTCCAGCAGAACTATAACTTTGTAGGCAGCTCTCAGTACCAATGCTCACCTGCAAGATTCAGATGGGATCAGGTGCACTTGGTACATGCCAGAGAAGCAGAGTCATGCACAAAACTTCTACGATGCAGCAGCTGCAGAACATAGGCTGTTTTGCCACACAGCTTTCAACCAAAGTTGCTATTTCAGAGAAATACTGATGCTAAATGTTTCAGGAAGCACAGTTCAGAGTAATAAACTCTGACCTGAACGCTGGGCATAATAGGTCTGCCATAAAACGTGACAACTTGTGATCCCATACTGGTGATAAACCAGAGGCTGGTCAAGAACTGCCTTCAAGGTGCCCAACCTCACTACAAGGACCATGCTGCCAGCATCCACCCTGGTGCCCAGGGGCAGCAGCAGCAGCGACGCAGCAAGTGAGCAGCCACACTGCTCAGCTTCCCTTAGCCAAAGACACCTGCGCCATACTTGCACAGCTGCCAGCTTTTAATGGGAAGCTCTGCAAAGTGCTGGGCCAGAAGTCCGATTTACAGATTCAGAGCCAACCTGCCACACTTCCCAAAACAGCCCACTAAGCATCTCCTCTCATCACACCCTCTTCAGCCCAATGGTTCATTGGGGGTTTCTTTATTTATTTTAACTTTTCTTCTTTTTTTGAAATCAGACCCTGTCTGAATCACTAAACTGAACATGATCTTGCCATGTTTGGCAACATTTTCTATACATTGTGTTAAACTTCACTGCAGGCATTCAAAAAATGTGCATGTGTGTATGTACATAACATGCTAAACACTTTTGTCAGAGAAGTAAGATATGATTTATTTCAAAGAAGGACAAAGAACAAGTTAAAACTAACAGGCAGCTTCAAAAGCTTTGTGGTAGCTTTCCATTACAAAAGGCACAGCGAAAGGTAATTTTTTTTTCTGATCCCAACAGAAGGCTCTCAAACTTTTCTTTCATCCAAGGAAGTCTTTAGTTTGGCTGAGCCTTTGAGGCACAAACACAATGCTTAGGAAAGGACGCACACAAGACTCAACTCTTGATTGTTTATTTCAGCACCTCACCCTAGGAAGGCTCCAAGCTGACCACAGCAGCCACTTGCTGAGCTGAATGATTTGCCTATTCAAGCATCAGCTAAGATCTTTCCAAAATCCAGTAATGATCACCTCAGAGCCTGTAGGGCTCCCTCTGGGCAAACACATGCTCCTTTGAGAAACACTATAAACTTCCTGCTTGCTCAAGCTGCCATGAAAATGTCACCAGTGCTGCATCACAGCATGACCCTTCATGTGGCAGCATGAGTGAGACTCCTGACAGTACAGGCTCAACAGGCTCAACACTCCTGACCGTACAGGTTCAGGTATGCAGATCTGGCTGGACCTTTTAGTGAGGACAAAGCACACTGGAGTTTCATTCCCTACATAGCCCTCTGGCACCATCATGAACCTGAACAAAAGCACTTGGAGATGACCAAAGCTCCAGAATGAGTCTTAAACTGCCTCCATTTTACCAGCTGAACATTTTTACACAATTGTCCACCAGAAGCTTTAAATGATGATAAAATAAGAAATAAATTCTTGCTCAGCAGATTTCTGGGATATTGAGGTCAGCAGAAAAAGGCATCTCTTCCCAACATCCCAGTTGTCTTCCTTCACTCCATCTCAACATGAAAGCAGGCGTGGGATGTTCAGAAACAAATCAGAGGGCTGTTGAAGCAGAGCAGTTAGCTATAATAAAATAAGAGCTCGAACCTCCACAGAGAAAGTTTTAATAAAAGAGATGGCTTTAGAAACACCCAAACAAATAAAAATCCCAAACCAAAATGAGTAAGGAAGTTTGACAGCTTGAATTACATATTCCTGACACCAAGAGCTAAAGGTGCTCAGCAAGGCATGATTCCACCAGTGCATTTTCCAGGCAGGGATGGCTCAGTCCTAACAGCGTACAGTGAAAGATCCATGTATTAAAGAGAACTGTGAAACCAGAGGCATGAGTAGCTCCCATGTAAAGTGCCATTGCATCTTCTACTTTGCTGCCAGTCAAACATCTTTCCTACACTGTCCTCCTTGAATTTGGAGGATGAGTGAAGTACTGGGAGGGAAGGAGTGTGAGTGTGTGTGTGTGTGTGTTAAAATCCATCACCACTGCCATTCACTACATCTACAAGATGTTGAAGAAGTTCAGAGCCATCAAAGCTCTGAGCCCCAGAGACCCTCTACTGAGTAGGGAGAGCTCAAGAGAAATGAGCAGGGATGTAAGGGGGCCCCAACACAGCACTGGCACATGCTCAGCATGAGCAGGCTGCCCTCGGAGCCCTGAAGCTGCAGCATGGCCGCCTGACTTCACAGAAACAAATTTCTTCTTTCACACTATAGCCATCACTTAGCGCCCAAAAAATAGATTTAAGCTGTTCTGTAGTAAAAATAACAGCGACCAAGAAACATTATGTCAGATCACAGGAAGGGGAAGCTCTTTTTTGTTAGATTTTCTAAATTTAGCCACTTTGATATACCAGAGTCATATGGATATGAGACTTTTCCAAATCTAGCGCATGCATCACTGTCTGAAATAAGAGCATGAAAATCTCTCGGACAAAGAAAGAGGCCACTCAAAAGGAAGATTTAGAGAAATGCAAAGGGAGCTGAAAATTCATTTGATTATGCAACGAGTGTAAGTAGGCCTGGTGCTTGCTGCTGACTCCCTGGTTTGGAAACCTGCCACCAAGCATCCTCTGCATCAGTACATTCAACCCCATCCAGCAGTTCTGCCTATAAAATTGCGGTGGGTTAACCCTGGCTGGATGCCACAGGCCCACGAAAGCCACTCTATCAGTCCCTTCCTCAATGGGACGGGGGAGACAAAATACAATGAAAGGCTAATTGAGATAAGAGCAGGGAGAGATCACTCACTAGTTGCTGTCATGGGCAAAATAGATTTGACTTTGAAAAATTACTTTAATTTTTTTACCAATTAAATCAGAGAAGGACAATGAGAAATAAACCCAAATCTTAAAACACCTCTGCCCTTCCCAGACCTTCTTCCTGGCCTTAACTTCACTCCTGACTTTCTTCCTAATTTTGTCTACCTCCTCTCTCTCCAGTGGCACAGAGGGTCAGCAATGGGGTCTGCAGTCACTTCATCACAGATCGCCTCTGCTGCTCCTTCCTCCTAAGGGAAGGACTCCTCAGATTTTTCCGCTGTTCCAGTGTGGGGCCCCCTCCCACAGACTGCAGTTCTTCATGGACTGGGGTCCCCCACAGGGTCATAAGTCCTGCCAGCAAACCTACTCTAGTGTGAGTTGCTCTCTCCATGGGTCCACAGGTCCTGTCTGAAGTCTGTTTCAGCACAGGCTTCTCACAGCATCACAGCCTCCTTTGGGCAACTACCTGCTCCAGCTGCAATTGCTGCTGCAAGGGCTTTTGGTTTTTCTCCCCTTCTTATCTGTTATCCCAAAGGTACTACCACCATTGCTGATGGGCTTGGCCTTGGCCAGTGGTGAGTCTGTCTTGGAGCCATCTGGCATTGGCTGTCAGAGAGATGGGAAGTGTCCAGCAGCTTCTCACAGGAGCTAACTCTGTAGGGCCCCACTCCCACTACCAAAACCTTGCCATGGAAACCCATGGCAAAAATACAGCCACACATAGCAAGGGTGTAAGAAGCACCAGGCAGACCAGGAGAGGAAACAAAATCCTCCATCTCTTCTCTTCACTGCAGTAGCATAGACATATAAAAAGGATAAGTTTGTCCATCTTCCCCTGCTTAGAATATCCTGGAAATGTGGAGAGGTCCACCTGCTTGTTTCTCTCTGAACACAGCATGCCGGCTTCCTGAAGTTACAGTCCAGATGAGGCTTCCCCAAGAAAGCCAATCCATCCAAAGGACTACCCGGGGAATACTTTGAGCCAGAACTGATTATTCCAGCTCTCACTGCTCGTTCCTAGTTGAGCTGCTCAGCAATACAATGGTGCAAAACAGAGTGACCCAAGAAGTTCAACAGTGGGACAGACGCTGGCTGGCTCAAAGCCCACATTAAGGCAGTGGAGGCCAAGCTAGCAGCTGTTCTCTCAACCTACAGCACACTTTTTAAAAACATTTTAGACCCAGAAAAACCTCTCTATCATTAGAGAGAGCTTGTCACCACACAGCTGTTGCTGAGTCAGACACCAGTTTGTCTGGATTTGCAATTTCCCATGCCCTGTGGCTACTCCTGGGTGCGTCTGCAATTTGCAAGACGAATTCTCTCAAAGGTGTGCAGAGCAGCCCAGCTGCCACCTTACTGTCCCTCCTGCTCCAGCTCCTGTGTGTCCCATCATGACTAAATCTCCCTGCTAAGGAAGGTCATTGCTCCTGTGAGCCACTCAGCTTCACAAATTAAGAATTCCAAAAGTAAGGGGACAACTAAGTTATGCAGTTGCCTCTAGTCCTCCTTTGGTCCCATGTAGACAAGGTCCCAGCTATTCAGCTCTTTTTGAGGAAAAAAAAAGAATTCTACATAAGCAACTTGAACTATTCCCTTTCACACATCACAATAAATACAGCTGCACATTATTATACATTGAGGATGTAATCCTGTAAAGTACAAAGATCAGAAATTTGACATACAATCAAGCTGTTTGCCTCATAACATAGTAAAAGAGAATATGTGCACAGACTGGTCAGTTAGACACAAAATAAATACAGAGAGAGGGTGGAATGATAAAAATTGAAGTGTCAGGAACATCAATATGAGATGACTGCTTCTCAGAATGGATCTTTATCATCAGCCATTACCCCATCTTTTGGTACTTCTTTCTTTATTGATCTCAATTTATCTGAGAATTTTAATGAGAGATGAAAATGCAACTGTTCGGACATGGGCAACAGGAATATTTAGAGTATAAGACTGATGTCAGGCAGCCTCAGTCAGAGGTCCCTGCCTCTCCATCCTCCACACTTTACAGCCTGTGCACACTGCTAAGTTCTTGCTTTCTAACACTATCTGTTCAGAGAAAAACTGCTTGCCATTCATACCTGACTGCTGCTTTTAGGAAAGAGGCCACAGGGAGTGGAGAGAGGTACTAAATAGCCAGCAACAGAGTTCCACAACAGCTAGAGATGCAGCAGGGAGCTGCTGCACCATGCAGACTCATGGCCTGTACTGCAGGACAATTTTGCAGTTCTGCTGTGTCCATAATAAATTTTCAGAAACAGCATGATAAAGATGCCTTTTTCTTCTGCTGCAAGAAGCTCTCCCTCTGTATGTTGCCCATGCAGCAAAAGGGAGGGTCTTCCTAAATGTGAGAACACTTAGGGATAGCCAAGGGACAAATCAGCCCTTCTAGCAGTCCTCTGCTGCCAACCTTGCACTGATACAGAAGAACCATATGCAGTGCACATGTCTCTCAAAGTCAAGCAAGGCCAAATCACTGTACACCTTCAATATTTTTCCACTGCGTGGTTTCATGGGGCAGAAACTGCTAGATGCATTTGCTAGAAGCAAATTAGGTCAAGTACCTCTGTCTCAAATCAAACCCTGTAGATTTTGATACTGCGGAAACCACAGCCAATTAATTTTTTAGGAAGTTCATAAACAACCCTACCCTGCTGTATGGCAGGATCTGTGCCTTATCAGATACCATCGCTCATTGGTATTGCTAGAGAGAAAAACACCTGCTAAAAATGTAAAGAACATGCTCCGAGAGGAATTCAGCACACAGACTGGAAAGTTACTACGTACACATCATTCAAGAAACAAGTCTTGAGTGAAGCGTGCCATAATCTTGTATTCTGTTAGGACAAAAGCCTACAATATTAATTTTATTACCAGTCTTTTGTGGGGATGAGGCACATAAATCCCTGTCCTACCACTGACGTACCTTTGTTTTGTTTCTGGCACACTGTAACAGGAAGAGACTGAAAACTCTACAGAAAGTGATGGGTACCATGAATGAAGGAGGAAGGAGCTTTCCCAGAACAGTGTAGGTTCCCTCAGATAACACAAATAAAAATGCTTCTCTAAACTAGACTCTTGGCAAACATCATCCTAAAACTGGATTAAAGAGATATCCTGGTATTGCTTTCATAAAGAAATGCAGAAATGCACTTGGAAAAGCTTGCGAAATCCCGCCAGTAAAAGCCCAGCAGAAGTCTCCCATCATCTTATCAGCACAATTCAATGTACCCTAGATCAACAACACTACAGCTGCTTCCTGGAGTGTTCAAGCACCAAATCCGAGTCAGCACTTGACAATACAATGCAGGTCTGAACAGGATTTGAGACTGAACTTTATTTTGTGCTGAAGGTTACTTGCCCTCAGAGTTCAGTCTAGTGTGATCTTCACAAACGCTCAGTTTATTGGCCTTCCTAACTGAAGCACCTTGCTCATCTCAAAGCTGTTTGGTTCAGGCAGAGCTTGCCATGCTCAACTGCGAATTCAGAATTAATGCTACCTTGAAAAGTCTGTAGGTCCTAGGCCATTTTCACACTCATCCCCTAGGAATCCACAGCTAAAACCACTAAGGAGTGTACTCAGTACACCTTTGGGTAAAGCTCAGAGCTCTTGAAAATGACCACTGGGAAAACAAAAAAACAAATCTGAAATTAAGGTCTTGCTTTAAACCACAATCAACTCCAGCAGACAAGCACTCCAGCAGTCACAGCTCAGTCTGAGCACAGCCTCCATTCACCGGCCACAGACAAGCCACCCCTAACCACAGAACCTGGTAAGTCTGAAACCACAGCACCACTGACCATGTTGGCAACCCGACCAGTGTTGCCACCAAGCTTTAGCCAGGAAAATACCACAAGTGCAATATGTGTTCAGCCTCCAGCAGCCTCATGAGGAAGAACCATAAGCCCTCCAAGGCGGGGATGTTCAGTCCATTTGAACATCCCAAACTAAATTTCTAACAAAGCCACCAGCCATTTTATTTTCACAGGTCTTGCACTCCCCCATCTCAGTTCTTACATCTGGTTCTCCAGAAAGAAATTGCTAGAGGACAAAACTCTCTTACCTGGTCTAGCTGGAACTAAGGCCATGTTCACACAGGTGACCTTGCCATCCAACACTGTAAACTTCATCCATGCAACAACTTCCAAAAACACCACAGCTCCCTCATCCTCTGAATAAGACAGCTCCTTCTTGCTGTGGTCACCAGAATCCCATCAGCTCTCATGATGTAGGCAAGACCACCATATAACACACCATGGAGGCAGGCTGAGACTTCTGTAACCCAAGTGCATTACTTTCTTAGACACAGTTAAGTTCTTAGCTAGTAAAAAGCACTGACACATTTTGTTTGCAGCAGGGGAATTTGGTGGTTATAATTCACACTGTACTTTAGGCACTCCCTTCCCACTCCTTGTCCCTATAACAAGCTCCCTGAAATAGGTATTCCACAAGCTCCAAAGCACCTGAGAAGGGGTGATCTTATTTGGCACCAGCCTGCTTACTCTCACAGTTGTCCAAGCACAGGTACCACAAATAAGGAGAGGGAGGTAAAAGGCCACAACTGATGATCTTGTACTCAACCCACAGAACACAATTTTCTTTACCTATCTACGGAGGTTATTCTTGTACACTGATGACTTCCAAGAACTAAAACCCCACACAGGACTTTTCACTGCATAAATTTTCCCCTTTCTCCCCTAGCAAATTGTTTTCAAGAGCCAAACAAGTAGCTTGCACCATTACTAGCAAATTACTAATTGGAGAGCATGGTAGGCTATCACAGTTGCTTGCTTAATACTGCAAAAACAATGGACACCACAGCATACAGGAGAATTACCTATCAGATGCACTCTTATTTTGTTTTTAAACTGATACTGTTTTTTTACATCTCTATCCCAATGTCAAGTAACATGTTCACATCCCCAAATGACAACGATTCAGCACTGTTGGTGATTTCCCACCATCCTCTCCTGAGATGCACAAGGAGTAAGCCCCTTTAATACACCTGCATGTGGATCATTCATGTGCCAAATCTCAACTAAACCTACATGGGAAAACTTTTCCACTTCAGTGCTTGTAGAAGTAGGTATCATATCACCAGATGTGTGAGCACACAAGACAATGCAAAGCATGTTTCATGACACCTGTGTCCACAGCACGCTGAAGCAGCACACAAATCAGTCCTCATGTAATCAACTGACTCCACAGAGGGGAAAACCTCCAACAACAGCTTATCTCACCCTCACAGTCAGTAGCTTTTAAACAGATCTCATGCAATGAAACAAAGAATCATTTGGTACCCAGCAAGTCTTTTATAGGTAATTTCCTGCAGAGACAAATTTCAGCAACCGTAATAAAAAAAACAAACCAAAACCACAAACTAAAAAAAAAAGTAATGCACTGAAGGCCAAGAACTCTACTTTGCTTCACTAACCAAACCAAAAAGAGCCACTCAACCAAAACTAGCATCTCCCTGGTTCAGTGGTGGCAGATCAAAGCCCAGAGGCTCAATGCCCAGAGATGACCCCCATGGGGAACAGGCCAGGGCAAGACAAGTTGTTAAAGGACAAACCAGAAGAGTTTCCCTGTACCAGAGCTGACATAACAGGAAAGCTTGCTTTTATCAGAAATGCATAGGAACTTCTTGAATAAGGAAGAGGATTACTTCAACAAATAAAGAGGATTTCTTCAAGCAGTGTTAAGTGTGCACTTTCCATTCTAATTTCAAGTAATTTTAGCAAGTTCTATATTAAGAGCTTAAAAATAAAAGCCCCCAAACACACACAATATGGGTAACCAGACACTGCAGGACAGCTGTAAGAAGGCAATTCAAAAACCTCAGCCTTTCTTCTGGCATCCACATTCCCTCCTGTTCCTGCATCGTCCCAAGCCAGACTGTCAGACACAAGCCCAGGTCTGCACTACTTCAGCTCTCTTCAAAGACTTATCCCCACATCCATACCCCACCAGAGACAGTCCTATGGCAGCCACCCACTCTGCACACCACATTCTTCCTCTGGCAATTTCTCAGCTTCCTCCAAGACCACAGATATATTTGTTGTCCCTTTCAACAAGTTGTTTGAATTAGAGGATGCTTCAGCCACCAAAAAAGAGGACTTCAAATACTGACCTCGCAACACATAGGTTAATATGAAGGAAATCTCTAAAAATCAGTGATGGCACACAGGCTGCTTCTGTGTTCCTACACTGTTACCTACAGCAAGTCACACCAGTCAAGGCTGTCACTTCAACAGCATAGAAATCAGCTCCAGTCAGTAACCTTAATTATCCATGCTAGAGCCACAGAATAACAGTAGCTTCCCCAAGTCCAGCAACCAATTGATGCTCTTCTCTTGAACCACAGGGCCCTGTTCAGCTTCATCCTGCCACCCAGATCATCTACGTCCAAAGATCACATAGTGCTGAAGCCTTGTCTCCCTGTCTCCAATTAGTACTCTGCTGAAGCCACAGCCTGCAGCATATGTGACAACCGCCCCAAAACAGCCATAGCATCTACTTTGAAAGTCAAGGAAAAAAGACTCCACCTGCAAATGGGGAAAATAGAAGGCTGCCTAATGTTAGCATCAGGCTCTCTAACAAGCAGGTGTTGCTCTATTGCAATTGTATATGAAAAGAACCCCAGCTACTTAAACCATGACTACAAAGCGGAATTAGATTCCTGACATGAGCCTTTCACCAAGTGGCAGCTCAGATTTTGAAGCAACTTCGGAGCCCTTCTGACAAAACCAGTCTCACCTGCTCTCGGCTCACCTTGCATGGGGTAACTTGACAGCATGACACACCACAGAATCCTCCACCTCTCTGTCTCCTGACTCCATCCCAGCCACCAAGGGAGGTCATGATAGCTTTTGACTCCAACTCATGGCTGGTGAGCATGTTCACTTTGAATCATGTGCATATGGTGGCCTAGTTCGCCCTGCTCTAGCCATGACAGAGAGACTCACAGGGGAACTACACTATGATACCTCCATCTCTACCCCTTAAGGTAACTGGCATTGTAATCCCTGCTTCTGCTCACCCTCAATGTGGGAGACAGGCAGAGTAGAGGCTTGTGATCTCCCTGCTCTGATACCTCAAGAATGGGAGAGCAAGGCAGGTGGCAGATGCGCACTTTCCCTCCACAAGAGGCCTCTTGCTAGTCCTCCAGAGCCTTTCAAATCTCCCTAATAGCTCTGAAGCATCATTTTGGACAGGGGCTGCTGGGCTCACACAGTATCTTTGCCCACGGCTTTCTATTTGTTATCATGTTTTTACTCTGTGAAAACCCACATCACCTTATCTTACTTGCTCGTCTTCTGTGATGGACACAGATCCCGGCCTTCTTATGTCTACACTCACACAACCCCTTCACAAGGCAGGAATAAAGGAAAACCACTGGTCAAACATAATCCCTCCCAGCCCAAACACCAGAAGAATCATGCACAGGACATCAGGACACCTTGTACAAAAGGTGCACCTTGTACAAATGAGTCTGGAAGAGCCTGTGGTGACCCAGACCCAGCCTAGCACAGGGCAAGGGGAAACAGCAGCAGGGCAGTTAGCAGGTGCATATGAACACAAGCTTGGAAAATCCAGTCACATTTGTCCAAACAAAGCACATGTATCTACTATCAGCCAGATAGCAAACCACCTCCACCCCCCAATCCCAAGTCACTTAATAGCTTATAAGACATGAATAACCTAAAAGCTCTTCAGTCCAGGGGCTAAAAGAACATCACATACAAATGAGAGCATTCCACAATGCCTCTGATGACCCAACTGAGGTCTTACTGTCTCGGAGAGGTGAACCATTCTTGTTCGTCACTCAAAGAGACATATGACTTTCTTAGCCTGGTAGGGACGCTTTCATTTATATATAATGCAAATGTAAAAGAAAAAAAACTAATTTAACACACTGAGCTGTTATCAGCCAAGTGGATGACTGCAGCCTCAAAGCATACTGAAATTCCAGCTCAGATGCCAATTCAGTTACTATTTCGTCCAGCTACAAAACTGTTTCAAACACAAAAACTCCCTTAAAAGGACCCCAACAAGGCATTTTTATATCACTTTCATTCACTCTTTGCAATAAACCCTCAGAAAACTGAATCCAGAACCTCAGTTTTTATTTACCATTTCTACACACAGTAGCCCTATTCCTAGAGTATTTCTGTGTGTATTATCAGTGGAAGCTACAGTGTGCAGGACAGAGACGAAAGGGAAGGAGAAGAAAAGCAAAGATTAATCCTCAACTCGTGAACTCCCTTTTTGAAAGGGATTCTAAAAAATTTTGGATGACCAAAGAATGCACCATCAGTTTCATGAATGACGACACAGATTGCACAACCACACAGACAGCCAGACTGCACTTCCATTTTTGAGCACAAATTTGGCAGTGTCTACACAGAAATATTTCCCTTATTAAGGTCAACTGGCTGCAAAGCACTTCTTCAGTGCAGTCCTAAAAAGCCCACAGACCTATTTAAGTATTAGGAGCATTGTAATTGCCAGTGATTTCCACTAAAATAGCTTGAAAAGAAACACAGACATCTCCCTCACTACATATTTTTGTAACACTAGACCCCTCTCTTTCCTACACCTTGTCAAAAATGACACTAACCATGATTCACTTGCATGACAGCAAGCTTGGCAGCATGGCTTAAACAGGCACGCCTCCTGATCAACAAAATCAGGAGGAAAAAAAAGTCTTGAGCTTCACAGTTGCCATTTAGGGGCTCCTAAACAGTCTTTTATTCATAGAGCAGATACACAGCAAGGAATATTTTAGATTAAATGCAGACATACAGACCTCCCAAGTCAAATCACAGTTCACATTGTTCATATAGTCCAGATCAAACCTGGGCTAGATTCAAGCATCATCCATGACAACAAGCAGGCTTCTCAATAGACTTAATCACTCTTCAGCATTTCCAGAGATCAGTCTTGCCTTTTAAACATGTCTGTCTGCTGTTCTCCCAGCAAGAGTCACAGAGTATCCATGTTTAAGAGTCATTCCCTGCCCCAAAGCAGGGTCACACCTGAGATGCTATCCTCTGCCCCTGATAGCAAGGCCTGAATTTGCTACTGGAATGCCTCAAAAATGCTGCAACCCCCTTTCCACAGGCAGCATCACCCAGGTGTCATTTGGAGACTTGGCACACAAGCCCCAGCTCCTCCCATGCTCAGTACACTGCTTACCTGGGCCTTTCCTTCCCAGCACACCTGGCCTGGCTCCCAGGCGAGAGAAAGCCTTTCCCACCTCTAAGGAAACATATATGGCACAGCCAAGTCCAAAGGAAAAGGCCCTTCAATGCCCCTCTCATGCTTCTGAACCTGCTCTGACCATCACTGGGTCAGCAACAGTCTGCAGACAGTCTAGCTCCTCTTCAATTTCCCTTTTAAAGCATCATCTACTCACAGGGAGAAAAGGGACAGCCACAAAGCATTCACCAGTTTAAAAAAAAAAAAAAAAAAAAAAAAAAAAGAGATGTGTGACTAGAGACTGGAATTCACAAGCTAAATCTTCAATAGGTGCCCATCACACTGCACACTCACATGTCTGCTGTCGTGACTAATTTTGGCAGGTTTTTGGGGAGGGTTGTTGGGGGCTTTTTCAGGGGTTCTGTAGCAGGTTCAGGTTTTCAGTTTCCAGAGTTTTTTGTTTGGAAAGCAGATCACATTGCCCTATGCACCATGTCAGCAGCAAGATATCACTCAGCACGTCTCACAGCATGGGTTCACCCCCGAGTCCAACGGCTCTTACATAAGTGAGCAGTTGGAGGGAGATACAGCTGATGGAGCCAGGAGTCAGGCTGAGGAGCAAACTGCACCTCCTTATTCTAAATGTCCAGAGGGGAAAAAAAAAAAACAGCAAAAAACAAGAAACCAAACCCCAAAACAACCCCAAAACCCCCACACCTTAATAATCACATTGGCTTATGAACAAATTCAGCACCACTGCTTGCTCTAAGTCAAATCATGGTACATTCCCTGCACAATTTAAGGCTACCTCTTAATAATGTTCCACCACACCTCCAACATGGTTTTTACAATGCAGATTTCTGGAGCATTGCTCACAGTCCAGAGCGCGTTTTGATTACATGCAGATTTACACATCAAAGCACCTTTCCCACTGCACCCTGCAAGCCGCAGAGCAAGCCCAAGCGGAGCAGGGAGGACACTAGTTAGTACCTGCACACACAAAGTAAAACAGATGCTGCTGGAAAACATCACCGATAAAAATAACAACTTTAGAGGTGACAGCTTTAAAAAGCACCACGACCTGTCACGTTCCACAGTCTGGTTATGCTTTTTTCGTTTGAGGAAGGGAGAGAGAGGAAGGAAAATAAAACATGCTTGAGAACAGCTCCAAAAGGCACAGTTTGGGAATCACTTCTAGGTGATACACTTAAACAAAGACGGAATATCCTTCTCTCTTCGGTGAGGAATGCTTCCCACTAGAGACAGGGCCCAAAGAAAGCTCAGAGAAATCTCTTTTTACACAGGGTTATAGAGACCAACACACCCATTGTCTACCAGGAGGAGCTTTCCTGCATTCAGACTAACTGCAGCATAGGCCAGGTTTTGGGGGTGGAGGGTCAAAGGGGGATACCTGCAATGTTTTAGGCATCTCTATTCATGTTTACAAATAGCTCCAAGGAAGTGGGAGCTGCAGGGTAAAAGGAAGTAGGGGGAAAAAAAAAACCCCAACACCACAATCCCACTCAAAGAAATCAAAATAAGGAGGACAGTTCAGAGACTTCTCAACAATGGCACTGCCAACCCTCAGGGCCAAAACCCAAAAAGCAGAGAGAAAAGGCGCAGACAAAGGGGCATGTAACACTCCCCTCCTCTCAGAATAAGGTTATTTTAAGCCTGTCTCCTTGGAGCTACCCTAATATTTTCTCTCATGACTCAAACCACCAAGGAAAGGAGTTAGAGCAGAGAAGACAAGAAAAAAGAAAAAAAGAAAAATAAAAAAAAAATAGAGCTAGGGCTGACCTTATAAGACACTTTTCTAGAAGGGTCAAAGCTCCAAAAGAGATGAAAGGCAAGCTGGGCTGTGCCTTACCTGGAAAAGTGTGTGGGTTGGGTGACCCTCTTTTAAGGCACTTTGAACAGAGGACATGCACAGTGTAGTACAGGCCTGGCCATTCCTGGAGCAGGACATTCAGTTCTTCCACTAAAGGCGTAATAGCTTGCCAAGCTGTCCAGATATTTGGTAGGGACGCATGACTAGCGATAGACAGAGTGTCTGGCTGCAGAGCTCCCTTGGCAGGCCGATAACTCACCACCACAGGCACCTTTCCCCGGTAGGCATAAATCTGGTATTTGCCATCCGACCGCTGAACCACGTGGCTGTTAATCTGGACACTGTAGCGTGCAAATAAGCCGGGTGGGAAAATGAATGGAAAGCTATACTCAATCTGCAGCTGCTCGACCACGAAGGACTGTCCGCTCAGATTGGTGCCGTTGATCCATGCCTCCGCATGGGGCACTTCGTTTTTCACATAGCAGGGAAACTTGTACCAAGCAGCCGCCCCATTTAAGGGCTTGCATTTGGGTTTGTTGACACAGTAACATAGCCCCATCTTCTCCAGCAGCTCCAGAATGAGCTGCAGATCCTCCCGACTCTGGACGTGTGGCTTAAGAAGGAGACGGATAACGTGGGCAGGAAGAAGGCCATGCAGCAAGAAGCCCTCCACGTAATGATGGAGCTGAGCGGTCCTCAGTTCGTCAATCTGGCTGTCGCTGAGCAGTTTCTGGAGCAACACGGTGGCATCCCGCTGGCAAAAGACATTGAGGATGTCTATGAGCCGCGGCAGGTTGTGGAACACATACTCCCGCAAGGTCAGATGCTCCTCAAAGTAGAGCAGCTTTCCACTCTCGTGCAGGTAGGATAGGGCACTCTGCAGCCGGTCCTCCGTCAGGCCTGCCTGCAAGCCCAGCCGGGCAGAGTCCCACCAGCTAAGCCACAACTGCTGAGCTTGAGGCTGGAAGTGCAGCTCCTCCAGCACCTGCCAGGACTTGGGCAACACCCGGTGCAGGTTTGGGAAGATATCCCGGTGCTCGGCCACCGAGAGAAGCTTGTCCCGCAGACGCCGCACCTGGCAACGGTCCTGGCAGCTGAAAGGCAGCACTGGAGACAGGATCTGTGGGCGGTGGTTGAGAAGATACTGAAACTGGGCTTTCTTTCGCCGCAAGTTTTTGTCTGAGACCCCGTAAAAGGCAGCATGCGGGCTGGAGCAGCGCAGGTCAAAGTCCTGTCCCAGAGCCTCATCCACCTGCTGGACTAAGCTCTGGAGTCCCTCAGCATCCCTCTTCTCCTGCTGAGCGATCTGGTGATGGATGTCCAGGCACTTCTCTTCCAACTCCCGCTCTGCACAGAGGTCGGCATGGGTTCCCACCATGCACACTACGGCATGGGGCACCTTGGAACTGAGCCAGTGTAAGAAATAGCCCACAGAAGGGTAGAAGTGCTGAGGGACGTAGGCACTCAAATTCACCACCAGCACGTACAAGGCTCCAGGGGAGAGGAAGAAAGACTGGATCACATCATAGCTCGGGTCCCCCGCCAGCTCATACACAATGAATGTCAGGCCCCTCTCTGCATCTGCTGTCCAGTCCATCACCTCGATGCCCCTACTGCCTCCTGACAGTCCTAGTCCCAGTGGTACTCGGGGCACACGGGGCGGCAGTGACGGTGCAGGGGATGTTGTGTCCCCTTTTGCTTGGTGAGAGGGCACACGAGAAGGGATGTCCTGCCGCTCAACAGGGAGACGTTCCACCTGCTGCCTGACAGGTACCCGAGTTGAGGAATTGTCTTGAGGCTCTGGAAAGGGGCAACACCCAACTGCCACCCTCCCAATGTCCTGCTGTTGCCCAGGAAACCCTCTGTGCTGGGTGTTCCCTGCCTCCAGGCTTTCCATGTCCTCTCTCTGCTCATTTTCCTCCATGAGGCACCGTCTCAGCAGAGTCTTTCCTGCATCCTTTAGGCCCATGAGGACTAGTTTGAGGCGGGGTTTCAGGGCAGGCTGGGAGTGGGCCAGCTCCTGCTGGTAAGCTGCAATGTAGGGGATGCCTTTCATGCACACCTCATAGGGGGGCTGGATGAGGGGATTGTCTTTGATCTTCCACAGGGTGACACGGGAAAGCTGCCCAAAGCCCTCAGGCAGGATGGCGATCTGGTTGCCTTGCAGGACCAGCTCCTCTAAGCTGTGGAGGAGCACGATGGAGTCAGGCAGGTAGCGGATGCGGTTGTTGTCCAGCCAGAGAGTGCGGAGCTGGTGGAGCTGACAGAGGTGAGGGGGCAGCACGGTGAGCTGGTTGCGGCTCAGGTAGAGCTCCTCCAGACTGGGCAGTGCTAAGATGGCAGAGGGGAACTCCCCCAGCAGGTTGGATGAAAGGTTCAGCATCTTAAGCCGCTGTAGTCTGCCGAAGCCAGCGGGCAGCGCCTGCAGCCGGTTGCCGTCCAACATAAGGCTCTCAAGGGCACTCAGCTGGCAGAGACCCTCGGGAAGGGACGCCAGCCCGGTGCCGCTGAGCCACAGGATCTTGAGGCGGCGGAGGGCAGCGATGCCCTCGGGCAGGGCCCCGAGGTGGCGGTTGCCGGAACAGTCGAGCTCCTCCAGGGCAGCCAGCTCCAGCAGCGGGGCAGGGAAGGAGGGCAGCAGGTTGTGGTCGACGTCGAGGGTGCGGAGGTGCCGCAGGCGGCCCAGGCCCTCGGGCAGGCGGCGCAGGCGGTTGAAGCTGAGGTCGAGCTCCTCGAGGCAGCCCAGCTCGGCGAGGCGGGGGGTCAGCCCCGGGCCCTCGGCTCCCAGTTCGTTGTGACTGAGGCTGAGCTTGCGCAGGCCCCGCAGCCCCGCCAGCGCCCCGCCGTCCCCCAGGCCCCGCAGCCGGTTATGGCTGAGGTCGAGCTCGGCCAGGCGGCCCAGGTGGCGCAGGGCGGCGGCGGGCAGGCGGCCCAGCCGGTTGCGCCGCAGGCTGAGCACCCGCAGCCCGCTCAGGGCGGCACCCACCTCCTCGGGCAGCTCCTCCAGCCCCCGCCCGCTCAGGTTCAGCGCCTCCAGCTCCCCCAGCGCCGCAGCCGCCAGGGACGGGAGACGAGGAGCGGCGGCACCGGGGGACGGCGGCGGCGGCCCCCCCGGCGGCCCCGCGTCCGGCTCAGGCTCGGGCTCGGGCTCGGGCTCGCCGGGGCCGCCCCGCAGCTTCCGTGCGCGCAGGGCGGCGTCGCGCCACAGCCGCACCGCCTTCGGGGGCTCCGTCTGAGCCATGGCCGGGGGAGCGGGCCCCCGCCCCGCCCGACCCTACCTGCCGCCGCCGCCGCCGCTGCTGCTCGCCATGGGCGCGGCCGCGCTGCGCGTCGCCGCCGCCGCGACGGGCTCGGGGCTCCCCGCGGCTCCGCGCCGGCACTGCCGCCGCGCCGCGCCGCCCCGCGCACGTACCGCCGCCGCTGCCGCTGCCACCGCCCCGCCGGGGGCGGGACGCGGTCACGGCCCGGCCCCGGCAGCGCCGCGCCGCCCCCGCGCCGGGGAGAGCCGGCCTTGCCTCAGGGGGACACCCCGCCCCTGCCTACCGGGCAGCGGCTCCTTCTCCCCGAGAAGGAAGGGTCCGCGTGCTGGCCTGAGACTCCCGGCCTGCGGCTCCTACCCCCGGCAACGCCCGAGAGAGCGGCTGTTCCGCTGTTCCGGTGGGGTGAGCCCGCCTGGCCCCGGAGGCAGCACCGGTGGCGGTGCTGGTGGCGGTGCCGCCGGGATCCCGGTTGTGACAGCCGCCGCCCCGGGTCTCGCCCTGGGCCTGGGCTCTCTGAGAGCTTTGCGAGCCGCCCGACTCACCACGGAGTTACGGCAAAAGGTGTTGTGTTGCCCCGTATCATATTTTTTCTCGAGGCAAGGGCTGATTTTTCATCCAGCCCTGCAAGAAACGGAGGTTAACCTTTCTTCCCATTCAGTAAATGTTCTTCCGTGTTGAGAGAGTGCGAAAGCCTGCAGCCCTCTGGTTAATCGGAGCAACTCTGCCACCTTCCTGCCGTGCTTTGTTTCTTATGCTGCATCCATCTGGCCAGACCCTAAACACTGCCTTCTTCAGGTTCTTCAGTCAGGCTTTGCTCCAGGGGGTCGGAGAAATAGGCATGGAAATTTCCACCTCTGCCATTGAGGGAGAAGAGAGCCCCTTTACAGCGGAACGGCGAGTCAGGGTGACGGGAGCTGTGGGCGCTCAGTTTTCCCGAGATGTGTGACCTTACCCTTACAGATGTCAGCGATGCACCGTGGCCAAAGGTTCACAGATTTTAAAACGTCATTGTCTTTGTTCAGCACTGGACACTCCAGCGAGCCTTGGGGACTTTGGTGCTTCCTTTCATCGTGGAAGCAACCCTTCACCTTGTAACAGCTACCATTAAAGGGTGCTATAAGCTATTACTTTAGACCCACAAAAAGAAAAAAAGGATTTGCAATGAAAAGTAGTTACAGGGCAACCAGGTTCACAGCCTTTATTGTCTTTCTTATTGTGGAAAGCCCTCACAAGAATGACACCTGTCCTTTTGGGTGGCCCCGTGCATCTGACTGTGCCTGGAGAGGAGGGGAGAGCTGAACCAGCTTTGTGTGGAGCGACAGTCGCTGCACTAAATTATTAAATTTACAAATTACTAAAACTACAAGATTGCAAAAGCTCAGACTCCATCTCTGTTTCCTATCATTAGCAGACAAGCAGGGATAAAAGAATTTTTCAGGCCCTCTGAGTTCTAGGAAACCTTCATCAGGTTTCTGCTAAATGCTTGAGAATGACATCACTCTGTGCATGGAAAATTTTGCTGTGTTGGCTGGTAAAGCCAGACAAAGGACACAAATGACAGGGGGGAAAGTCCATGCTCAGAGAAAGTATGGCTGTATGAAGGTAAAACTCATCTACAAGTAGAATTCAGGAGCTGCCAAAAGCCAGCAGAGGCAGTCCTGAAGGCTGGGCTCATGTTTTGGCTCAAGGGCCACTGTCTGACTTCTGTTGGAGAACAGGTATGCAGGGATACTCATGATCCATGAGACTCTGCTGAGAGGTCCTAAACCTGGGGATAAACTTCTTCCAGATCCGGGCCCTGGGACACATAAATACTTCATGGCCTCTTGCTAAATCGTGCCCATCTAGAAGTAGTTTCCAAGCTTGTACTCATTTATTTTCAGAGCATCCCTGCAGTGGGTCAATACATCTTTTATTTGGGCTAACCTAGTTCTTGTGTCTTTGCTTTTCTGAAGGTCACGTGGGAAGTAGCCCTTCTCTGTGCTCCAAAAGAAGCGCTCTTCTTCCTCATTTCTAAAGTGGCACATTCAATTCCTACTGGGGAAAGAGTAATTCCCTTCTCCCACTCTCTTGCCCAATAGCTCTTGTTGAAATGAAACCAGGTTGATGGTTTCATTTCCAGCCCTCTACATGCAAAACCACCCGACCTGTTGCTATCAAAATTACATTTTAAAATCAAGACAGTGTTTCTAGAAACAAAAAGTCTCTGCAGGGAAAATTGACCCTGGCTTCAAATTTGCAGCAAATTTTCTTCTTTCCAATGCCTTGTGCAGGTAAAGACAGCAAAAGCAGCATCATTATTGATGGCCACCCACCCAATGATTCCTGTGGGCACTGCAGATCCTCTCTGAGGCCAGGGCAGGCTTCCAGTTGCTATATGACCCACAGCAAGTGAACTCAAAAGGCTGCCACTGCATGATCCTCTTGTTTCCCATGGGAAAACTGGAGGAGCTCCTCCACTGGGGATGCTCCAAGCAGCTGCTTGGCTCAGCCAGCTGAAAAACGCCAGGGAGAGAAGTGCTTATCTCCATCTGCCTGCTATTAGAGGTCATAGCCTGTATTAAACATATCTTTCTGGCAGCATGCAAAGACAGGGTAAGTTTTTTTCACTAAGCAGGGAAAGTTTTGACTGTCAACCTTCCTATCAAAATATGCAAAGCAGCAGGAGCTGAATTCCTCCCCATCGAGAGGGAGAAGTCGTGCAACACTATTCAAACTTTGATAAGCTCCTGTAGGTGATGAATGAAGCTAAGGCAGAAGAAACGTGATGAACAGCATGTTGACACAAAGACATCCTCAGGGCTGCTTGAAGTTTGTCCAAAGAGGAAAGCTCTGCTGCTTTCCTATGAACCTTACACTTTATCCCATTACGCCTGCATGAGTGTGCAAATCCGTGATGGTGTCAGTCAGGGATGGTTTTTCTTGGCTTTTTCAACACATTCACTACAGTCAAAGCTGCCAATAGGGAATGAGACAGGTAGTTTCTAGGGAAAAGGAAGATTTTATTTCTCAGAAAATGTGGCTTTTGGTACAGACCTAGATGATCCCTTATCTTTCCCATCTTCTTAGGCAGAGGAGACATATTTTTCCATCAGCTTACTAGAGGTCCATTAAACATGAGCATCAGCATGTTGGATGTTGGTTTTAAAGCCATTTCCTAATTTTTGAAGGTTAAAAATATTCAGAAACCACAGTAAACCCCTCTCTTGCTGCTCAGGATCAGCTGGGACTTACAGCCAGGTGTCTGTTAGATTGCCAGGAAATCTATAAAGCATTTTGTAAAAAAAAAAAAATCCCATTTCAGTGGGTTCCATTATATGTCAGAATTGCATTTGCAGTTATTAATTTTAAATAGTAGTCCTGCAAAATCCTATTGATGGAATTTAATTATTCAGATGAAATCTGAAGTGCTTCCACTTTACTGAGCCCTGCACCTGCATCATTAATAAGATTTCTATGTAAAGCACCTTCTTCCTGGGTCACGCAAAAGGCACTGAGTAATCAACAGTATTTTAGGCCCTTGCAGGACAAGAGGTGCAAATGTAACCAGCTCCTTGTGACAGGACATGAACTTAAATCAGCTCAACAGAAGCACCAAGCTGCTGTGGTAGGCAGATGCAGGGTGTGCTGTGGGCCAGTGCAGAACTCACAGGCTCTGGCAGCAGCAGCGAGCGAGGCTGGCAGGCCCCTGGGAGCCTGCATGCCCTCTGCACCACCAGACATGCCCAGTTGTTAAAAACCCCAGGGTCCTGCTTTGGCACCAATTCAAGAAGTCCTGTTTCTAAGGGCTCAGTGGCTGGCTGAGGAACAAGCAATAGGTTGACTGACTGCTTTCAAAGATCATGACATGTTCCTCATCAACCTTAAATAGAAGTCCTGTGAGGATGAAATTTTGGCCAGAACTGCATTCTCCACACTATTTTGCCCACCATTTCTGCAGAAGTATTATGAATCTACTCCAAGGCTTACCAAGCCACATACAAATGGTGATGGCAGCACTTGAAGAGATCCTGGACATGCTCTGAGCAGGAGAAAGAGCATTGCTGTTTGTCTCAACCCTCTGTAGGGGAGCAGTGGGGCTGTACTTGTGGGGCAGGAAGACTAAGGAGAAATTTGGGAATGCAATAGGATAGGGACCCCCACCCAAATGTGTGAGTCTGAAGAGGAAGTGCATCCCCAGAAGTGCCCCATTGTAGCCCATGACACAGCCCCATTTCCCCATAGGTAGGTCTCATACTGTGAATCCTAATTACTTTGCTTGTTTCTTCCTAGGAACAGGAATTCCTTTCATAGAATCACAGGAAGGTTTCTGTTGGAAGGAACTTTTTAAGATGATCAAATCCAACCCCCTTGCCTTGGGCAGGGATATCTTCAACTTGATCAGGTTGCTCAAAGCCCCATCTTGCCTGGCCTTGAACACTTCTGGAGGCGGGGCATCCATAACTCTGGGCAACCTGCTCCACCACCCTCACAGTAAAGAATTTCTTCCTAACATCTAATCTAAATCTCTCCTCTTTTAGTTTAAAACTGTTGCTTTGTTCTGTCACTACCTGCCTATGTAAACGTCCTTCTCCCCTTTTTCTTATAAACCCACTTTAAGTATTGGAAGGACACAATGAGATCTCCCTGGAGGCTTCTCATCTCCAGGCTGAACAACCCAGCTCTCTCAGTCTGTCTTAACAGGAGAGGTGCTTCAGCCCTTTGCTCACCTTTGTATCCCTTGTCTGGACCTGCTTCAACAGGTCTAGAGGACCCCAGAGCTGGATATAGTACTCCAGGTGGGGTCTCACAGGAGAGGATTAAAGAATCTCCCTTTACGTGCTGGCCATGCTTCATTTCGTGCAGCCCAGTACACAACTGGCTTTCTAGGCTGCAAGCAAACATTGCTTGCTCATGCCCCATTTTTCATCCACTAATGGCTTTCTTTTGAAGGCTGACCCAGAGTATTGCATTCCCTACTCAATCCTCCAACCAACAATTAAATTTTAAGGCCACCATGGATCCCCAATTTTAAAAAATATTACTTGTATTTTTAAAATTCTTTCAGGAAGTAGAATAAATGTTTGCATACCAATATATTTCATAAAAGTGATGTCTTGGTTTATGGGAAATACAGAGAGAGCAAAGGAATATGAGGTTTTTTACCACTGATGCCACAAAAGCAATTGGAGGGTGACATATAAACTGTGGGAAGCCAATGGTGAGCTGAACAAGTGCATACTGCTGCTCTGGCCTCTTAAATATCTTACAAAGCTTGGTTCTGACAAAGGGGGATGTTGCAGTTAGCTTGCAAAGTCCTTTTGGAATTTTGAAATGAAAGGCAGCTGTGAAGCAGCAGCTGTACAGATTAAGTGCCAGGGAGGTCTTGCTGAGCTCTCTCAGTGCCTGGTCAAGGCCCATGTCTTCTAAGGCAAGGGACAAACAAGAACTGAGCTGGGCACTTTCAAATGGATCTTCATTTACTTCTCCACTAGTCATGGGGACTGATTTAATGCCTCCCTTCTCGTTACCAGCAGAAAGGTACTTAGTAGCACTAGACCAGATCCCAATTTCTTCTGAATTCCTATTTTCTGATTTTCTGTGCTCCCATCACTAGACCTGCCAGTGCTTCTTCAGCACATCACATGGTGCTGTGCAAACACTTCCTAAAGCCCTTTTGCTACCAAACAGTTCAGGCAGATCTATTTGCTAGGATGAAGCTGGCTGACCTTGGCCATATTCACTCATTTTAACAGGAATTCCTCATTCTCTGACCTGTGGCTGCTGCCCCACCAGGTGTACTGAGAATTTTCCAGAAATTGTTGCTGTTGATATTATTCCTGTCAATGGAAGCCCCCTTTTCTCATAGATTAAAGTTAAGTGATCTCTCAGTAACAGCTGTTGGAGCTTTCCTACATAAACTGTAGATGGTGTTTAAATCCTTCCCTAGGTATCAGAAAGCCAGGAAAACTGTGATCTCAGCTTTCTTCTGCTTTACAAATCCAAACCAAAATCCTTATTTAAATGCTTCTGCTTATGTTGTTCAAATCTGCTCATTCTTACAGAGGCCATGTTTTCGTCCCTGATATTCCTAGATTTCTCTTCCTTACCTTTTAGCACTGGTTACCCTGGGTAACCTTCTGCCTGGCTGCCTTAGCTTCCTGTTCCACCTCTTCACACTCTGTTGTTTCTGAGCAGATGGAGTGTTCCCCACTTGGCCTCTCTCCACCATTTGCTCCATGTGGCTTTTTAGTGACTGCTTTGCTCTGGCCAATGGGCTCTGCGCCAGTGCTGCTTTCCTCCCTGGAATGAGTGAAGAAGTGGCCTTTCAGCTTAGCTAATCAACTTCTAAAGAACTGCCAGGCTCCACTTAGGTTTCTCCATCAGCTTTCTCTCCTGGTCTCACTCCATCATTTCCTGGCTTTTGGAAAGGAGCTGTACTGGAATGAAGCAGTGTTCAAAGCCAGGTTAGATAAAGCCTTGAATAGCCTGGTCTAGAGGGAGGTGTTCCCTGCCTGTGGCAGGGGATATGGGACTAGATGATCTTTAAGGTCCATTCCAAGCCCATAACATTGTACGATTCTGTGATTCTATGAAGCCACGCTGCCGGCTGGATCGCCTGCAGGGAATGAAGGTGAGCGCCAGGCGAAGCGCTAGCTACCCCTGGGGCCGGGCAACCCACTCACCTCTGGCGTGACCAGTAAAGGAATGTGATTTGTCACTGATGCCACAAAAGCACCTGGATGGTGAAACAAACTGTGGCAAGCCGGTGCTGAGCTGAACAATTCGTACCGATGCCTCTTAAGTACCTCGCAAAGTTTGGATCTGACAAAGGGGTGTTGCTATTAGCTCGCAAAGTCCTTCTGGAGTTTGGACACGAACGGCGGCTGTGAAGAAGCAGCTGCCCATATTCTGGTGTCGCAGCCGGATCGTGCCGTGGAGGCGGAAGAAGACAGGCTCGCCCCTACAGCGGGCTCCGCGGGGGAACACCGCCCCTCGCCCTCCCCTCCGGAGTCACGCCTGAGGAGCTGCCGTCCCGCCCGTCTCCCGGCACCGGCAGCCACGGAGGGGACGCGGTTCCCGGGCGGTGCCGGCCCCACCCGGGGCCCCACCCCCGGCTCCGCCCTCCCCGCCCCTCCCTGGGCCCCGCCCCGCCCCGCCCGCCGCGGCCGGCAGGGGGCAGGCTCGCTCCGAGCGGGGCGGTGCCAGGGCGGGTGCGGCCGCGCCCCGCGGGCCCCGCGCGGTCGTCACGTCCGTGCGCGGTGCTCGGGGTTGGCGGGCGGGCGGAAGCGCGGGCGGGGCGGCGCCGTTGCCGCAGTGACGGGGCCGGGAGGGGCGGAGCGGCGCGAAGATGGCGGCGGTGCCGCCGCGTCGCTCCCAGCACCACCATCACCACCACCACCCGCCGCCCGGCCCGTCCTCCCCGCCGCCCATCGCCGCCTCGCCGCCGCGCAGCCCCAGCCTGGCACCAGCCGCGCAGCGCCACAGCCTGGCCGGCCCCGAGGGCGAGGCGCCCCCCGACGCGGACCGGCCCCCGGCCGCGGAGTGCGCGGAGGGTTCGGGCGCCGCCGCGCCGGCCCCGCCGCCGGGCTCGGGTAGCAGCTCCAGCGGCTCTTCCTCGTCGTCGTCGTCCTCGTCCGCGTCGTCGTCGGCGGCGTCGAGCCCGGCGGCGGAGAGTCCAGAAGCGGCGGGCCCGGGCGCGGCGAGCGGGGCGTTCCGCGAGCTGCTGGAGGCCTGCAGGAATGGGGACGTGACGCGCGTGAAGCGCCTGGTGGACACGGGCAACGTGAACGCCAAGGACATGGCAGGGCGCAAGTCCACGCCGCTCCACTTCGCCGCCGGTGGGTACCGGGGCCTCCCGTGCCCGGCCCGGGCAGTGACAACGAGCGGGACAGGCAGGGTTCCCCTGGAATAGCTTCGGGCAGGGGGCCTCCAGCGCCCCGGTGATTCGGGAGTGGGCAAGCCTAAGCTGAAAGAGTGTGAGCACACTCTCTTGCCCGGCGGCAAGAGAGCCTGTTTCACTACAGGCTGTTGGGACATGGCTGTTAAATCCCCTTCTCTGGGTGAGAGGAGATCCTGGGAGCGTAAAGAGACTGTAAGATTTGAAAGTACGGACAGTGATCTCTGTTTGATATCCATGGGCTGCTGCAAACTTGTGCAGTGGACGTAGGAAGCAAGAAACTGGAGTTCAGGACAGAGTTGACTTGAAGTAAGGGTTTCACCTGTGTTGTAACAGCTCAGGGACTCCTGTGATGCCGATGAACTTAATGGGAATCAGTTTTGATACCTTATACTTTGTAACTTCTTTCATTTCGGCATGGTTGCTGGTTGGTGTCCGCATCTTTTGGGGTCTGGGTAGGCTGGGGAAAGGGATCAAGTGGAACAGTTGAACTGTGTAAGTTACAGATGCGTCCAGGAAAGAATACACCTCTTTGTGCAAAGATGTCATTGTGATCAGAACTAGTGTTATAAAAGCAATTTAGCAGTAAGGTCCAACAATGTAGGCTAACAAAGTAAATACTGCCTTTTGGCAAACAGAGCTGTAACAGATTACTGCAGTTCATAAAAAGAATATTTCTTATGGGGTGTATTCTTCACTGGGGCACAAGGCACAAAAAATTCATGATAAAAGTAAAATGAAGAAAGTCTTTTAAATCACTGCTCCTTACTCAGGGCTTGTACAATTGCTAGGTCTGTGGTCAGTCTGAGAGCTCTCGGAGGTGTGCCACAGTGTCCAGAACCGGACCTTACATAGTGGAGTGCACAGATCTAGCTTGAGCTTTGCAGTGCACTGGTACATGTAAATTAAGATATTTAACAACTCCATATCAAATGATCAGTGTTTAACTGCTGGCATGTGGCTCTAAATCAATGTTGAAATCAGTAGCAAAATGAACATTTTATGGCACAATGTTGCCTGGCACCCTGAATAGTGCTGTGCATATTATCAGTTAGATAACACACCCTGAGATTGTATGGATTTGTTTTCATTTTCAAAGTACAAGAGGCATTTGACAATGCCCCTAAGGGAACTTGTGGTGCTCAGCTGTTTCCTTTTCTTTTTTCTCTCCTCCCTGAGCTCTACTGTTGAAACGGGGCTTAGCAAGAGGAGTTTAGAACACAGCAAACTTCTGGTGAACCCTGAACATAATGCTAGTACCAACTGCATGGTACTAATTTGATTTTGATGAACCCTGAACATAATGCTAGTACCAACTGCATGGTACTAATTTGATTTTGATGAACCCTGAACATAATGCTAGTACCAACTGCATGTGTGCTTATAAAGTTCTTAATGTTTTGGAAGGCTTGAATCTGCTCTGCTAATTTTGGATTCAGACTTAAAGTCAGATCTTGCTGCTTCCCCTAAAACTCTGAGATCTCAGGTTCTAACTTCACTGCCTGTACAAACTGCAGTGCTGAAGCTGCAGTGAGTAATATCTGCTCTGATTAGAGAAGAAATGGACAAAACTTTCATGAGGGGGTAAGGTTTTGAAAGTTGATAATGTTATTAAGATGTTACTGTAGTAGCAGTGGAAGGTGGTTTGTTGTAGCATGAGGAAAATAGCAGATGAAGTTCTTGTATCTAACAAATTCCCATATATTTTTCTAGATTTAAAGACTTTCTTTAGATACCATACCTACTTTATCTGAAATTGCTGCTTGTCTGGTGCCAGTGGATTAGACGTGTAAGAGCATTAGGCAGATTTCTTATTACATAGATCTTGAGATCCTGCATTTTGGAAAGGCCTGTAAGCAAGGATGCTTGAATGCAGATGATCTTGAGCAGTGTATACCTGCCAGAGATGCAGTGTGTTGATTTGATCTCCTTTGTGGGCCAAAGGTAAAATAAAACTTGTTTGCTTATGAGCATAGCAGTCTGCTGTGTATAGGAAGCTGTGTTTTGGATAATAGCCCATGTTTATGAGCCATACCTAGGTGTGAATTGTATGGCCTTCAGTAGGGGAATGGGTGGGTGAGGGTGCAGGATGTTTGTTTTAAACTGCTTTTTCAACTTCTTGAAGCCAAACTCTTCGATGAATAGAGTTTCACTTCTGATGTTGTGATTTGTGAAAGAGGAATTCTTCTTCTAATTTCTTCTTCATTTCCCCTTTTTGGGACTGAATTTTATTTCTTTTTTCCCTTCCCCCTCCCACTGGCTACTTGACTTCTCAGCTGTTTTTTCAGATGTCTATCTTGGCAGGAATGCCAGGCAGTTAAGTTATTTTACTGTAATAGGGAAGGATAACTTCCCTAGTAATAGTTCCTTGTAAAAAGTACTAAGATTGGATTTTCTTAAGCTTTGTAAGGTTTCTGATTTGAAAATCACATTTATGTCCTTTCTTGTGGCAGGACTATAAAAAGAGGGACTTCTGAGAGCACTCAGAATCCTTGGCATAGGTGTAAGCTGGAGGTAAGACTAAGAGCTGAAATCAGTTACCAATTATTTTAAAAGCTGGGGATAGGTCTGAATATGTTTCTCGGAGCTGGAGTCACCTGTCCATTATTCACTTCCAGATAAATTGTGCAGGGCCGCATCAAGTTGGAGCAACAGTTTTATCCGCATTTTCTCTGTTTGGGGTACCTGAAGTGCCAATTGAACTGAATAAAGGGGAAGTGGTTCTTCAGCTCTGTGTTGAAGTGTCGAGTAGTGTGCTGAATAAATCTGACCTGCTTTGGTTAGCTATTAATAAAGGAGAAATTAATACTGAGGCAGTATCACAGTTACAGAGGCCTCTCTTGCAAGGAGGAAGAGGTTGAGCAAAGCATAATTTTCCTTTCATCCTCCTTGCTTGGAAAGAGGGAAACTCAGTACTGTCTCAACTGCTGTATGGATTGCAGGATATTTGTGTCTCTGGTGTCAGTGCAGGCTTTGGATATTGTCTAGCAGCCCCCAAAACCGAGGTTTTAAAGACTTGAGAGTGATTGAGTGACTTTGAAATATGTACAAAAAAAGAAAAAATTAAGTGGAGGTATTAATGTATGCATAGCTTTTACATTCAGTTTATTTCAATAAAAAGTAGCTTGCTAAAAAAATTTAAAAAGCAACTGTGCTAAGCATGGCACAGTTTTTATCCATACTGGTGGCCAAAAGATACCTAGGGAAGAGTTACACACTTACCCTCTTCATATGATACTCTCTGAGTACTCTCAGTTTGTAGCTTAGCAATTGTCTGAACAGAACCCAGTTTTTAAGGGTTATTAGAGGGTGATCCTGTGCTAAGGAGTTCATTAAATAACTGAGCTGTTAACTTGTGCTAGAAGTGACTTGTTTTTTCTTGTACTTTGTACCCTCTTCACTGGAATATTCTGTGTTCTTCTTAGCTGTTTTCTTCTTCAAACTGGGTTGAATGAGACAAACTTTTTCACTCACTTGTTTTTCTACTGCATTCTTTTGATCTAAACATGCTACCTCTTTTCCTTAGAGAAAGATCTTAACTGTCATTGTTTATTTCACCAAAATAGCAACATCTTTACTGTCCTATATGCCCGTCGGTAGCTGAAAATACTTGTAATGACACTGTTTTCTGTTCTTGTAAACTGGCCCACAGTTCTGCATTTCATGGTGTTGTTGACACATAGTAGATAAAATACCTCTTTTGCCAGCATAACCAAATGATTTGGTTTTTCTGTGTGTATGTGAGAGATAATTTTTTTTTTCCTGTTGGGAATGCTATTGACTTTTTTTTTAATAGTTGGATGATTTTAGTCTGTGATGAGGTGTCACGTTTTAGGTACAGTTTGTATGGGATATGGTGTGCCTTTACTTCTCAGCCTAAGATACATCCTGTGCATCATTCTGTGGTTTGCGAGTTGAAGTGCCTGTGTTGGTCCATTATGTTTGAAGCAGGCTGACAGTGATGCATTCATGACTCTGTGTGTGTCATCTTCCATGCAGAGTACTCACATACCGAAGGTGATTTTCTAGAGCCAGCTTGGGAACAGACTTGCTTTTTTCCTTCTGAAACAGCGTTGAGCCCTGTAAAAGGACATACATATGTATTTCCTGCTGACACCTTGGTTCATATATTTTTAAACCTAGTCCTTGCTGGTAAATCATTAATAATAGCACCTCTGTGAGAAGTGACTAGGTGGATGGACCTGGTAGAAATAAGCTGAGTCCTACTCAGTTTCTTCATATAGCCACAGTCGTAAGCTTGTCCTGTTCCACACCCATTTAGAGGGAAGTTAAACTTTTTTTTGATCAGGAAGTTAGGTCCTTGCATTCTTGTGCAACACATTCTTTTAGCTTTACAGGTGTTCCCTTTCTAGTGTTTTATCCAGGGATATAGAGAGTACTACTAATAATTGCTGAACTGTGGCTTAATTCCCACTTCTGTACCAAGAAGAGGTAGAAGCTTCCAGGAGGGGCTTTTGGAGGTTATGGAACGGGGATCACAGAGCGGAATGTTCTTGGTCTCACTGAAGTTCAGGCTTGGAGAATCCTGATTTAAGGTGACTTGTTAAAGCATCAGTGATAGAGCTTGTTTTCTTTCTGCTTATGTGTCTAGTAGTGGCAAAAAGCTGTTGGGGGAAAGCAGTTTTTTTCTAAGCATGCCTTTGATATCAATAGTAATAACTGTTGGAAGTCTAATCACATTGTGAAGGCTAGCATAAATAGCTGTGCTCTAGAAAATTTCTGGAGTATACAGCTTTAATCCTGAAGGCAAAGGAATCTCACTTGGGTTGGAAAGCAGCCAGTGGTCAGAGTTTGAGAGCTGATCAAGTTGGTTTGTCAGCTAGCAAGCTGTTAATCATAAAAATACAAGCTGCTTTGACATATATGAGTAAGATAAGCAACTGCAGAGGCAGAGCTGATCTAAGTAGCGACTGAGTGTTCCTTGAGGGAGAGCCAGGACATGGCAAGAGGTAGTTGGTAACTTATGACACGCTTCCACTCTGCGCAGAGACACCTGAATCAACCACTCCACCTGTGCTGCAGTGTAGAGCAAATATGATTATGTTGCTTTGGAAAGCTTTGCTTGAGACATCACTCTGAAACTACTCTGACTCGACTTGTTGCAGGTGTCCCCTGTGTCCTTGTCATAGGTGAGATGTCTGACTTCACACAGGGGTTTGTAAAGCCACGGCACTGTTTAATTCTGCCTTGTGTGACTTAAAATGAGGTTAATAATTTTCAGCTGGATTCATATGGATACAATGAAGAATGCAAATTGTGTAGTCAATTAAGAAACATCCTGGCAGTCTTACGGCCTCAGAGCCTGCAAAATGCACACTTTTTCATGAAAAAAAAAAAAAAAGAATTGATTGCTGGCCTTGACTTGGCAGTTTTTTCTTTTATGTTTTTGGCAGCATTTGTGGTACATGAACTCTGTTAGTGTCACAAGTTGAAATTTGCTTTTTTTGTGACTTGTAACTTGTTCTCTTGAATTATCTTCTAATACTTTGTGCAATATGTCTCCTTCCCATTTAAAATTTTTTTGAAGGAGTTTACAAGAGGATATAAATGCAGAATCTTAGACGTTCAGTAATACTGCACCATGTGCACTTCACCCAACTTGAAGGCTTTTCAATTTACTTAGTTAAATCATTCAGTTTAATTGTTTTCAGTCTAGTGAAGTGGGAGAAGTGCTTGGGAAAGTCTTAGGGAAAAAGTCTGATCCCAGTGTGTGCTGTAGTAAAGCAGTGACACACAATGACTTAACTTGGACTTCTTTCCCCCTCTGCTTATAGCATAAAACCATTTTGAGAAGGTCATGTCTCTAAGAGTGCTCCTCTACCTCAAGGGCTTATCTTCCCATATAAACTGTATTTAGTGCTCTAACAAGTGGGATTGCATTTAATAAGAACATCTTTCCAGCTTTGCTTAAGGTGGTGATACCTACAGGTGTGCTTATACATCTGGTGATACCTATAGGTGTGCTTATACACTTCTGTAAAATTTAACTCCTTTTGGAGTCTTGTTCTTAAATCAAGGAGGTGAAAGGAGGAGGAAAAACACCTGATGAGAATCATAAGTCTTCCGTGTCATAAGGCCAACTGTGCGCATAGCAGCTTTGCAGAGATTGGAATTGGCATTTGGAGGAGTTCTTGCTATGTTGAGATAAAGTGTCATTAATTGGGCGGTGGGTGAAACAGTTCAGCTGGACTTAAACTGATCCAGCTGACTAGTTGATGTATTTTCTCACCAGGGAAAGCATTCTTCCAGCTCTTCAGGGAAGTCAGTTAATTTTTTACCAAACTTTCTGAAAATTTGGCAAAGAATTATATGCCTTTTGTGAATATTAGTAATTAGTTATCTGTTAACTATTACCATGTGAAAGCTTTTGACTAACTGAAGAGAGGTTTAAAGTGGAAACCCTAGTGGGCGTATGTAACAGAGGGTATAGCTGATGTTCCTGTTACTTTCCTTGCATCCCCCTCTCATCATTCAGCCTCCTCAGCCTTTGTAAAATGTCTTAATGAGATAGAGTGGCAGGCTCTGATAGAACACAATTCCATTCTGTCATGACTGTAAGTGAATTGTCCAGCTGTTGTTTGAGCAGGTGAACAGAGTCTGACTTTATGATGAAATTAACCAAGAAGTGGATGAAGAACATGAATAATGTACAGTGAACCAAGAGTGAATAGTTTTAGCTACTAAATCATGTTGTTTTGCCAGACAAATGAACAGGAGTATGTTCTGTTGCAGGTTTTGGAAGGAAGGATGTTGTAGAGCACTTGCTGCAGACAGGAGCCAATGTTCATGCTCGCGACGACGGAGGACTGATACCCCTGCACAACGCCTGCTCCTTTGGTCACGCAGAGGTGGTCAGTCTGCTGCTGTGTCAGGGGGCAGACCCAAACGCTAGGGACAACTGGAACTACACTCCTTTGCATGAGGCTGCTATCAAGGGCAAAATAGATGTGTGTATTGGTAAGTGTCTGTCACTTGTTAGGTTGAAATTTTACCTGATTATGTTTTGTGAAGCTGTAATTATTTATGTGCTGAACTTGGGATGAAAGCTATTGCTTGTTTTAAAAGTGAACTACTTTTAATCTAACAGGTAAGTATAGTGATAGTAAGTTAACTTTTTCTTGGTCTGTCATACAAAGTTTGCAGAACTTACATCAGAAAAACTATCCTGGAGAGATTGGATGAAGTCTCCTTGTTTGTTAAATTACAGTATTTAAAATCTGGAATATGTAGGTTTGTCTTTCTTGGTTGCTGTTGGGAAAACTAGCTTTACTAGATAAAGTCTTTGACTTTTTGGCTGCTCTATATGTTGTAGTTGTGGATAGGAAGATGGTAAACCTTTCATTCCATGCAGTATGGAGAAAGAACTCGACACCATTCTTCAGTGGTGATCTATCTTCAGTATGTGTTTTTTAGCCTAGAGCCAAAGCAATTTCAAATAAAATTGAACACTTCAACTATTTAAAATTTGTTGAGAGCATACAAAGAGCTTTTCAGTCAGGATGTGTTTAACTTCTGTGGTTTTTTTTCTGTACTTAATAGTACTTTGTTTCTAAATGGGAACTTCTATTTTTATTTTTTTTACACTCAGAGCAATTTCTTGAACTTACACTCTTTTAACATCTACTAACATGAATAAAATTATCTGCTCACCATTTCTTTTTAATCAAACGTGTAAAGGAAAGCCTGACTTTTAGGTACTTGAGTTAAGATTATGAATTATATGTTCTATGTGTTATCCAGATGACAAGACACAATTATCAGACTTTAAAATAATGTCTTTTTTTCTGAAAGTTTTATTACATAGAATTCCTTCTTAGAAAGCTACAAATTTACAGAATGAAATCTTGTGTTAGCTTATTGCAATATTTAAGTCATTACTTAAAAATAAGCACCAGAAATTGAGTGAAAGAAAACTGGAGGAAACACCAGAATATAATTTTCAGTCTGTTTCTTCTTTTTACAAGCAATGTGATTTCATCTTTGTATGCAAGGTAAAACATGGAGAATATTCTATAGAAATCGAATATAGTTGATTATGCAGCAGTATGTAGGAAGAGATCCATTGATATAGTAGGTTCCAGTAACAGTCTAGTATGAAAATATTGAATAGAAAAGTAAGTTTAATTCCAGTCAGTAACTGGAGTCTAGTATGGGACTTAAAGGAAGTAATTACTTTGGCCTGTTTTGTGCTGGAGTCAGCCTGATTTTAGGAACTGCTGACTGAAAATCCAAGTTTAAATGGAAGAAAGTTTGACAGTAAGAGGCTGAATAGAAAATTGATCTTTTGCTTTAGAAAGTATTTGTCTTTTTCAGTTTTTGAAACCTTGTATTAGAGCAGGAAAGGGTGCAGCAGCACACTTTTGTCTTTATAGATTGGTTGTGACAGAGGTTTTAGGATTTGGCAGGGCAAGGCAGCATGGGTAGTATTGCTTTGGGTGGTTTGTCTAAAGACTTTGATACTCTTGAGAAGTTGGGGCAGGTTAGATGAAGAGGCAGATTATGTGATACATCCATTTTGATGTGTACTGCTGGTAGAAATTGAACATATTTAATTTCTGATGGTACCTTTAAAGTTCAGTCTTAATTCAGCAAGAAGTGTTGGACTTGGTGAAAGGAAGTACAGGGTTAAATTTATGGCTTGTGTTACACAGACCTTCATTCTGTATTCTCTGCACATGGTAGATCTGTGACTCTAAATGTGGATGCGAGACTTAGGGCATGATCCATGTATATGGAAATGTTCAGCATGTAGTACTTGGTGATCAAATCCCAAGGCTCTTCTGCTGTCTGGAACAGTTTTAGAGTTCCTTGGAAGCAGTGAGCAGGCTTGTAGCACTACACACAGTTCTTCTCCAATCTGCCTGCAAGTAGCTGTGGAGGAATTTTGGGGCATTTTTTTATAATTTATTTTAAACAAACAAGCATGATGCTGTTCTGCTTGGTTTAGTTACAGTTATCCATGTCTGTTTACTTCAGTCAGATATTTCATTTGTCAGGGTGAGAGTTCCTACTAAAGGCAGTGGCACCAGTCTATTATGTACTGTAGTATGATGCTACTTTGGGATTTACTTGATTCTGTAAAACTGACAGGACATGAGTCTAGACAAAGAAGTCTATTCTTTCACGTTTGTAGTGATTTTGCAATTTATATCTAGTGGGCAAGGGTATTTTGCTGTCTTCAGCAAAATTCCTATTTCTTTCTAGCAGTTTTATGTAAAACTTATATTTTAAGGTCTTCAGCTTTAATTTCAGCTTTAATTTCTTTTGAAGGAACATGTTTTACAACGGGATAATGCAACAATGTTTTTAGGGTGTGAATTCTGACTAGTAATATTTTTATAGCTTTTTGGAATATATTGTACAGTGCTGCTGTTTACACCTTAAGTGTATGCTGTTGCATCTGATATGATGGAAGAAACTGGCCTGTTTAAAAAAAAAAATTAAAATTCAAAGAATACATCCTTGGAGTGCTTCTTTTTAAACAAGCAGGGTGTGATTTTTAAAAAGCATTGTTTGAAGAACAGGAAATCCCGACATAACCTGAAATTTTTTTCTGAATTTGGATATCTGTTTGAAAAGTGATAGACTCTGTAGAAAGTAGTCATTTAACCTCATTTTTGGCTACCTACTCTTGGCATCTTCTTCCAAATGATAAAATGAGTGAGAATTTTCCACTTTACCTTCTCTCCTTTGCTTCTTCTTTGCCACCCCAGCCTGCATATTTTCTGTATCACATCGAACATAGAATGCTTTTTTTTGGTCACTTTACATGTTAAAAAGGAAAAAAGTGATAACTGAACAGAGTGTGGAGATGCAGCACATTCATGAATAAGGATTTTCAGAGAAAAATTTGAGACATTGAAGCTTAGTAGGAAGACCAGCAAAAGACATGTAGTGACTCTAGCAGCAGAATACTCTTGTGTCTAGCACAAGTGTTGGAATGGAGTTTTCTGTATTTGTGCTAAAGTTACTGTAGGTGCTCAGCTTTTGTGCTGAATTTAGAGTAATAGGTACAAATCCTGCCACTGGAGGAAGCTTATGTAGAAATAAGTATACATGAACTGATGAAAACTCACCAGACTGTGCACCCAGGAAACTGTAAGACAAGAAAATAGCTCATGTGAGTTCTTTTTCCTCTGTTTTACTGATTGCATATTGCAGTTGTAGGACAGTGTAGGGAGGGGTGCTGAGTGTGGCAGGAGTATTGGCTCTCCTAGGTATCAGTCGCTTCTGTGGTCTGCTTCTGGAGGGGAAGATCTTGGTAAGCAGTACTCAGCTGGTTTGCTGACCATCTCTTGCAGTGTATTCAGTCACTGCAGATCTGTTTAGTTGCCAAGTAATTACACTTGAAAACACTGTTTGCTTTATGTGATCAGTTTTTGGAATAAATTTATTGAAGCATTGGAATCAATTGTTAGCATCCTCCAGTATTTATGACTTCTAGGCTTGGTTTATCTGTCAGGAAGATGCATTTTCAGTGTCTGTGAACTGCTTCTAGAGCTAATGAGAAGTGGTTTTGTATCTCAGTGTTGTATTTTGTCCTGGAATAGTGGATGGGTGGTGAACTCTGCAATGTGCATTTGGAGGAATGCTCTGACGTCAGGGTAGTGACTGTTCTGCATGTTGGACTGTGGAGAAAGAATTGTCTATTTCTTCAGTCTGACTGCAGCATAGACTTTCACATGAAGATCCACATATCTCGTTTTTTTTTCCAGAAATGAAGCTCATGATCTCAGACTGTAAAAGCTTTGAATGTATCCTTCTTTCCCATGGCAATGAGCAATTTAGGAACTTGATAGAGGCTGCATTTGAACTGTGTTGCATAGCAATTTGTGTACAAAATTCCTGAAAGCTCTAATTCACTTCCTAAATGCTGTAATGCTTTTGGCTTTGAAGGTGTTCTGTGGCAAGAGAATTTTGCAGTTTAAAAGTCTTATTGAAAGAAAACAACCCTTCCTTTTTTTGAAAAGGAGATTATTCTTGATTTCTTGATGACTTATTGCAAGCTGTTCAGGACTTTAGTGAGAATTAGTGAGCAGTCATATCTGTTTGCCATGTGTATGTCCTTTGTGAGTTTATCGATATCTTTTTTTTTCTTCAATCAAATGTCTCTTTTCCAAGCTGAAAAGCATAGTCTTCTATTAAGTCATCCTGTTGAGTGTTCTGTTTTTTCTGCTTCCTGCCTTCCTTCACCCCCAGCCATTTTTTAGGGGTGAGCAGTTGGTATGGGGGGATATGGACACCAAAAATGGGTGAAGTAGATTTGTAGGGTAGCCTAATTTTCTTTCTGGTTTGGTTTTCTGGTTGCCGAGCACTGCATGGAAATAGTTCAGGGTAGTTCCTGTGTGCTAACAGCTCCTTTAAAACTTATTTGTGTAGCACAGTTGGTTTTTTTCTTGTTAAAAAAAAGCTCGGCTAAAAATAACCTTACAGAAGCTGTGCTTATGCAGTTTGTCCAGGTTTGCTTTGCCCTTTTGTGCATTTGTTTCTGCAGAAGCTGTTCTTGCAGAGATTTTTTATTTTTCCATGTGGATCTCCAATTAAGTGTTGATATCTATAGGACTGCTAAGCTAAATATTATCTCAAGTGTCATACACCTGCTTAGTTTTTAAGGGCATCCTTCAAAATATGCAAACACAAGCATGTCTGTGGTGATGCCATGATTTATGCGTCTGAACATGCAGTGTACTGTTGCAATTTTAGGGAAATAAAAAATTCTATCTACTGAAAAGCTCTCCTCATCACTGTACAAAGCTGTAAAAGTTTTTTAAAATTGCTTTTAGTCCATGCAGTTTTAAATGGATCCACCCACAATTATTTAATGTGACTTGAGAGTAGTGTTTTTACTGGCTTCCTCAGGCTAGTTATAAAATCTACTGTGGCAAAGATCCTGTGGCATGATGAATTTACTGTTCTAATGCTATGAAGTGACCTCTAATGGTACTGTCAAGGTGCATTTGTCTCTTTTTGACCAGAGAATTTCTGTGTGAGTTGTTTTTTTTTTTTCCTCTACCCTTTTTGCACTTGAAAGATAAAACGAGCAAGCAAGCTAAAACGTTTTCAAGCTAACAACTTTTCTCATGTATAGGTTGTGCCCTTAATATAGGGATCACTGTTATTTAAATGCCTCTTTTTAAGCATGTCAAAACATTCCTCATCCTGCTGTGCTTCCTCACAACTGAGGAAGGAGAAGAATTCATTGGTTATTACCTTCTGCTAGTATACATGTTTTGACTGAAAGATGTGGAGGGAGTATTATGTGACTCCTTTCTGCAGGGCAGGTAAACCTTCTGTTAGGATTTAAAAAAAAGTCTATGAAAGGTATTCTGTGGGTAGAAGCAGCACACAGTAAACCTCAAAGGAATTGTAGAAGTGGTAAAATCATAGAACTACAAAAATCTTTGAACTGCTCATTTGTTAGGTCATCTTGCAAAGAAGGCATGTACAGCAAATAGTGAAACTATTGCAGCTTATGGTAATTTTGTGCTAAGAAATTTTAGAATGCTTAGAGTGCTTCCAAGCAGAGGAACTGTAATACTGTAAAAGTTGAAGAAGTGTCTACTTTTACTACCTAAAACAGTAAGTTTACTATGTAAAAAAATCGTAAGAAGTGCTGTCAAGGAGCAAAATTGTATAGTAGGCAGTTCTTTTTGGAGGTGGGGTGACAGGGAGAAGATTTGGTGTCTTAACTGAAAATTAATTAAACTGACTTAGATTTATCCGCTGGATAGACAGAAGCCTGTAAGAAGACTAGTAGCTCCTTAATAGGAATTAGAGGGGATGTTGGTAATTGAGGTCCATGGGGATCTGGTTGTGCATGCTGTTTGTGGGAGAGATGATTCTGAATTCCTGAAGACTCTCTTGGAGAGCTGGTGTTCTAGAAGGAAGCTTGGATTCAAAGAGGCATCCTGGATATATGATGTTCAGAGACGTGTAAAATAATTGGAAAATACTCTCAAGTAAGTACTTTAAAATGTAAAATGTTTTAACTGTTGCTGTTTATATCAGAAAATTCTTAGTATTGTTACTATTCCTGCGTTGACTTTTGAACTACTGGAGTACTACTCTTACTGACTGTTCATAGTGTGTTGCGGGGAGACAGGGACTTGTATTTGAACGTTAGGTTGCAGAAGAGTTTAAAGAACAGTTTAGACTGTTCTTGTGTACCAGAATTGTGAGTTTTGCTCCATTAGGATGACATGAATTAATCCCTGCAGTGTGGAGCTTTCCTATCTGTTAGGTGCAATTAATATTGATATGAGAGGAAAGATATTTTGTATTTGACAAGCTTAACCACATGCAGTCCTTGTTAACAGCATCTATCTGTGTCCCAGTATGCAAAATAAAAATCCTAGCTATTCTTAATAGTATTTATTATTCAGATGCTGATCAAAGCCAAATCAGTTGTTGTGGAAGCAGGCTCGTCAGACTATAAGGGTTAGGAATTATTTGGGTCTGTTTCTGCTGTGTAAGTGACCGCATTTGTTTGGAACCCTGCTTCTCTGAGTAGCAAAATGATTTTAAATTCGTGCATACCTAGTGACTCAAACACCTAATATACTTCTCAAACTGTTTCTTCCTGGGGCCCTTCTCAAAGGAACCTTGCATTATAGCAGACACAGGATGGAAATTTCATGTTTTAGCTTGAGTGGAAGAATACTTTTGTTGTCTCAATTATGTACTTGTTCCTGGTTTTAAATAGTTTAATGTCCTCTAAGCGCTTGTTTAAGCTATGTGAGCTTCTAAATGTCAATATTCATCACAGAAATGAAAGCCTCAAGGGCTGAGTCTCACATTTTTTGTATCTACAGTGTGTTTCAGCGGTCTGTAGTCGGACTTGCCCTATTGAAAGAGACCTGAGAATAAGGCTGCCTTCTCTATGAGCTGTTGGGAGTGGAGGAATCCAGGACTGAAATAATACATTGGTAATTGGGAGGCATTGTAATACTGTTGTCATAGTAACAATGGACTGGAGCGTGAGACAACAGGGCTTTTGTCAAAAGTGACAACAGAAAATGTTTTGGGGCATTCTGCCATGGCAAATACAACTGCAGTGCTCCCTGGTGGACTTGGGCAGAAAGACATGAGGGAAATGGATCAATTCCTATATGAGAAGGATACCTCTTCTGTGTGTGGAATCTGTGTGCAGATGGTTTTGTTATGGAGCGTCGTCTCCAGGAGTTACTGTATGCTGGTACCTGTGCATGTGTAGCTGTGATAGACACTTCTGGAAGAAATCTCTCTGAGCTGTGTCAGTCACACATATGTACCCAACAAAGAAAGGTCTTGGAGTGCAAGGAACCTTAAAATAAGTGGATCATTGATCCAAGGTGGAAGTGCCAAACCACAACATTTTTTTTAACGAGGACAAAACATTGAGCTGGATTAGTCCTCAGGTTAAATCCTCTTCAGGAACAAAATCAACAGTTAACTTTATAGCGGAGAAGATAATGCTTTGTACAAATCAGGTGCCTTGTCTGGGATTTAATGCAATGCATAATTTGAAAGCTGTCTTTCTTTCTGTTAGGTTTAAATTGTCTTGAGAGTTAATATGTTAGGACCTACCTAGGTTTTAGACTTTTTCCCAGTCTTGTTTCTTTTTCAAAATTCAGGTGTCAAGAAAAGAACTTTGTTCCTTGTTTGCTTGCTTGGCACAGGAGGATTTGTGGAGGAAAAGAAAAGAGTAATTTATTTTATGATGTTTCTTTACAAGTGCTAATCAAATCAGAATCTGATTTCTTGCAGTGAAGGAGGTGGTACAATAATATGCAAACACTATTGGAAAATTTGCTGTAGCGTCTTTCTGGGAAGTTAAGGTCTTCAAAAACACTGATGTGTCACCGACATGTTCTATGAAAAATCCTTTCCTTAGGATTTTTCCCTCCTGAGAAGCTGAGAGGCCTCAGGAACAAACTGTAAACAATTCTTATCTGCTGCTGTGGAAGGCACCAGGTGGATCTGTGATTGGTCTCATCTGGTTGTTTCTAATTAATGGCCAATCACAGTTCACCTGTCCAGACTGTCTCGGTCAGAGACAAGCCTTTGTTATTCATTCTTTTTCTATTCTTAGCTTAGCCTTCTGATGAAATCCTTTCTTTCATTCTTTTAGTATAGTTTTAATATATTATTTATCATAAAATAATAAATCAAGCCTTTTGATACATGGAGTCAACTTTCTCGTCTCTTCCCTCATCCTGGGACCCTTGTGAACAATACCACACTGATGTTAGCTTTTTGCAAATTGAGAGGGAGTAGAAGAAGTTGCATGTCATTCAGAACAGAGTAATGGAACAGATGGTCCTTTTGCAGACACTGAAACTGCTTTCAAATGTCCAGTATGAATTTAGAATGGCTTTCTAAATATCTTGTAGAAATAATTAATGTTATGGGACAATGCTTCTGATTACTGTAGCAATATCTGCTTTTAGCTTCTCAGCGGAACCATGTGGTCCTTCGTGCAGTTCATAAGTGGTTTAAAAACAATCTGTGGGTATGTGTCTAGATGTTAAGGGCACAAATGAATGGAGTACATTCCAGCAGAGGTCTCAGATGCTTTCTTAGACTAATGGAAAACATTGATTAAAGTATTACTACAGGATGTAAAAGTCTTTCTTTTAAAAATGTGTAGGCAAATAAATCTTTGTTATATAGTGAATAAAGGAAGGTATCTCTTTTTAATGATTTGGTTTTTCCATAAAGCAAGTGTGCAAAATAAACTGTGAGTGCTTGAAGCCTACTGTAAATACTGAGCTCTTGCTTCTTGTTCTGGGCTGTCTTCACTTCAGCTATTTGTGCAGCTAGGACTCGTGATTGATAAGCATAGACTCCTGTAATTTATTGTTTCACCGTGTTTGTACAAATGCACCATGCAGCAGCAAGGCTGAGGTGTCTGATGTGAATCCTGCTATTCAAGCTGCCGTGTGTAATCTTCATGTTTTTGCTGATGTCTTGTCCAAGCAAGCAATACTTAGTAGTTCCTTGGTTAGGCACAGTACTCTTGACCTAACTATAGTATTGGATAGTGAATGTATATGATGAGGGACACAAGAAGAACATTTTGTTTTTGTATTCTTGTTTGGGGTGATACAAGGATGGCACAGGACATGGGTGACCCTGGAAAAGAATTCACTCAGACTGATGTAACATGCATTGTTCCCTAGCGTGAGAGCTATAGCATTGACGATATCTCACCTGACAGACTGAGATTTTTATGTTGGAGGATATTTGCTTGTCAAGGACCTAATGTTAAATACGCTAAGACTTGCACTGCTCTGTATCAATAGGCCATGCTGGTGAGCAGTTCTAGGACTGCAGGAAAAAAGTAGCTATAGCACTAGACTTTAAAAATTGACAGCAATCTTACTGTTTTACTTAATAATGTGATCTAAGATAATTGCTGGGGAAAGTTTACAATTCTGGTACATGTAGTCAGTTTTTAGTAGAGCTCTAGGTCTGCTTGAACTTCGTATATTCTTAGCTTCCTCATTTTACTTCATAAACAGAATTTTTGAGAACACTTGTGTCATCCGGCTAACCCGTAGCTTTAACCACGTTTTCGTGGACTGAACAACTTGTTATTCCTAAGATTTCATATGTTACTTTTATCTCTTAAGTATTTGGTAGCTATGTTGTAGACTAATGATGGGTTTACAAAATTGACGTGACGTAACGTTCAAGTTTATGCGAAATATGCAAAAGTTATTTTACATTTTGGGACTTCTTTAATAGAAAGAGTTTTAGGTCTTAATCACATCAAAATAACACTCTCTGTGTGCCATAGAGTGTGTGTCTAAGATACCATCTGTGTACTGTTGGACTTGTGTACTGTTGAAAGCTGGTAGGCATTGAAATTCACCTCTGGAAAAGGAGGAATGTGCTCATGGAATGTGTTTGTGGAATGTGACAGTTATTCTGGTGGTTGTTTTTTTCCCCCATCTTGTGCTCATCTCACTGAGTGATGACATGAGAGCTGCTGCTAGGGTTTAAATCCTTTCAATTAATGTTTTTTCAGATGCTCTTTTGTTTTGGAAAGATGGTAGATCCAGGACAGGTTCTCATAAACTTTTAAGATCCCTTTGTTCATGTTGGTTCTCGGGTGTTAGATTTTGGTTCACTAGCACATAGTGCTTTCTGATAGCTACTCAGCTAATTTCACATGCAATCTGTAACTGGACTTCCACCAAGACTTTTTCCCCCCCTCAAATTTCATCAGGAAGAAATGGTAAGCTGACACAGGAGATTGGAATTCATCTTTGGTTTCTCTTAACTCTCTTAAATTCCTTTTCCTCCTAGGTTGTTCTTTGTTGACCTAATTTGCCTCAGTGGCTGCTTTTGCTTTTCAAGGACTCTGAAAGCAGGGCTCTTAATCTGTCAAGTAGGATGTCAGCATTATAGCTGACATTTATTTGAATAAAACTTGAAGTAGAAAGGTGAATTTGTTCAGAGAAAAGCTAAATTGGGACCAAGCCATGAAGAATTGTCCTTAAAGCAGCTTTCAGCTTGGGATATAGGTGAAAACATAAATTGCTCAGACAGTAGGGCAGCAGTTCAGATTTCCAGCTCTTCAGTATAGTATATTAAACCAATCGCTTGAAGCTTAAGTAGTTGCAGAATTGCTGCTTGCAAGAAAAGGGCTTGTGATTTCATTGTTGCATAGTGAGAATCCATACCATCTACAAATGAGCTAAATGGTTTTTGTTAAGTTTTTTTGGACCTCTTTTGATGAAAGGGTCTTCTCTTCCATTTTGCACACTTAACAGTGTACCAGTGTTCCAGATGACTACTCAAACACACTGAGATGTGATTCTTAAGCCCCTTTGTGGAATGGCCACAAATCAAAACATGGGAGGTTCCTTCTGAGTACCGGGAAACACTTTTTGCCATCAGGACAGGTAATAATGTTTTGGCCTGAGAAGTTGTGGACTCTCCTTCCTTGGAGATACTGAAAAGCCGTTTGGACAGAGTGCTGGGCAACTGAGTCTAGGCGGCTCAGCTGCAGCAGGGAGGATAATCTACAGAGATCCCTTTGACCACAACTGTTCCATGATTCACTGTGATTCAGTGTTAAAGGAGTGCATGTGCATGGCTGCAGATAAATGGGAATAAATAAATGCTTAGTGTACGGTCTTCTGTTGCTTGTTAGGTCAATGAAAGGTTTTTCAGTTTTGTAATTTTTTTTTTTCTTTACTTTTTTTATTTTCCTAGCTGAAGCTTCTAGAGTTCTTGCATTTTGCAGGTTCATTGTGGAACAGCCAAAACTTCCTTCGCACTACACAGCTTTTTGTGCAGCTAGTGTTCTTGGGGAAAATGTGTTGGAATGGCAGCACTGTCATTCCAAAACATGATGTAAAAAAACCATGAACAAAAGAACTGCAATTGCACTTAGGTTTTGAGGTGGCTTTCTAGAAGACTGCATAACCTGCATATACTTTTGTTCTCACTCTTAGCTGGAATGGAAAATTTTAGCTTGAAAACTGTTACATCAGAAAAATGAAACTGGGATATTTAGTTCATTAAGTCCAGACAAGATCAAGGCTTTGAATTGCTGTTCGTGTAGGCTGAGCAATCTACTCTGGCTCTTTCTCTGAGGGCAGAAGGATATTATGAGCCTCTGCTCTGCTGCCTACGGGCTCTGGAACCTTCTGTATGTTCTTTCTTTCTATGCATATTTAATCACAGGTAGGCAGAACTGGCATACCAGGGAGCAGTTTTGTAGTGCTTCCTACATACAGAGAACTAATCATAGTTAAAATGACAGAATGAGTAAGGTTGGTAAGGACCATTGGAGGTGATCCAGTCCAACCTCCCTACTAAGCAGGATTCCCTAGAGCATGTTACTCAGGATGCACCTACTTATGGGGCACGACTTGAAGGCAATCGCAGAGGGAGGAGGGAGCCTTTAAAAAAAGTATCTTCTTCCCCTGGTGGAAGAGCTCTTGTGGCCGTGATACTTGTGGTTGTCTGGTTCAGATCCCTCCCCCTTACCTTGCTTTGATTAGATAAATCTGATCTCTGGAACATCTAGTGCCAGCTTAAGTCTAGAATGCATTGAAGTCTTGCAGTACATTGACAAGTGAGGTTTGTGGTATGTAGATATAGACAGGAAGTCAGGTTGTCTTGCTAGGAGGTTGAAACTTCATTGAGTGAAGTCTGAAAGTACTTCTGGGGCAAACAGTGACTGAGACAGAAGAGTTTTTCTGAAAAATTAGGAATTAAAATAAGTTAAGATCCTTTCAAAGTGATGCTGTGTATTTTTTTTTTTTGTCTAGATCCTTTTTTCTCTTCAAAACAAACAAGCGAAAAAGTGGTACTGGGAGACCTTGTTCTCGATGCTTCTTTGTTTTCTTACTGCTGCCTTGAAGCCTCTTTCTCTGAATTGCTCAAATAAGCTGAAGGAACCTGATCTCTAAGTGGTGTTTCCACTTAATCTTTTACTGGGCCTCTGCTCAACTTGTTGCTGTAGGAACTAGTGCAGTTTCTACAGCATATGAAGTCATGAGAACCTGCCTTTCAAAGATCAGATCTGTGTCAATAAAGGGAGATACTTGATATACTTGATATGGCTGTCCTCTGACCCTGCTGGACTGAACGGACATTTTAGCTGTAAAGCAAGAAATGCCTCTGCTAGGAGAGCCATATTCCGAGCTCTGTGTGTGTGTGTGTGTGTTGTCTTGTCCCACATACTGATGCCCCCAGCAGTTGCTGCAATTGTGTATCTAATGACAAGGTAACAGAAACATGCAAGCAGGTGCTGTATTTATCCAGATCACCTCACGTTTAGTCCAAGTAGCATTGTTAAATGAGAGCTAGCTTTCTTTTACTTGAAAATGACCATTTAACACCATCTATCTGTATAAATTTTAAAACTGTGGATCTCCAGGAAGTGGCCTGCAGGATTACAAGCAGAGAATGGTTTGGGTTGTAAGGGACCTTTAAAGACCATGTAGGCCATATCCCCTGCCATGGGCAGGGATAGTGTTCACCAGATCAGGTTGCTCAAAGCCCTGGGCAGTTTGACCTTGCACAGTTCCAGTAATGGGTATCCACAACTTCTCTGGATGTTCCAGCTTTGCGAGAGGTTCAGGTGGGTGACATCTGTAACTTTTCCTCTGGCAACTGATGGAATCATTTCATTGTGGGAGGCTACCAAATGAGTCAGGCATGATCTGCTCTTTCTGTCTCTAAGCAGCTCACTGTCTTCCACATGTTTTGGTATGTCTTCTAGGAGAATCTTCCATGATTTTACTGGTTGTGGAGTGAGGCTGCTTGATTAGTAATTCCCAGGGTCTTCTTTTTTACCTTTTTTCAAAATGAGCCTGATGTTTTTCCAGTCTGGGGATTTGCCTTACTGCTAAGACTTCTCAGATATGATTGAGAATTGCTTGGACATTTCAGCATCAGCCTATCCCTTCAGAACCCTGGGATACATCTCACTGGGTCCTATGGACTGATGTACGTTCAGGTATCTCAAGTGGTCTTCAACCTGAGATTCACTTGGAGTGGAGAGAACTGCAGTCCCAGCCTTGAGGTGTAGGGAACTAAGAGATGTGGGAAGAGAGATTCATATTGAAAGCTGAAGTGAAAAACTGTTGAATAGCTCAGCCTTCTCCATATTGGTTTTTGCTAGTTCTTATGTCTTATTTATAAAGAGGGAGGTATGTTTACTTTAATCTTCCTTTTTCTAGCCAGTGTTCCTGTAGAGCTGTGAATTTCCTTCTTGTACTTCAGTTTCATCAGGAGGTCCTTAGTCATGTTTATCTCCCACTTCCCTTGCCTGTTTTCTTACATGTGGTAATTGAGAGCTCCTGGGCTTTATGAAAAACGTCCTTAAAGGGCTGCCAGTTCTGTTCAGCTCCTTTGTCCCTGGGGGCAGCTCCTGGGGGATCCCATCCATTAATTCATTCAGCAACTGAAAATGCGCTCTGAAAACTTGGAGTCCTTACTCAATTCTTCAGTGAGTCTGCAGGGGTGTTCTGGACGGCTAACAGTTTACTGTGCTGCTTTTCCAGCAGGTGTCAGGGTGATTGGGGTCCCCCAGCAGGATCAGAGCCTGCAAACATGACACCTCCTGTAGCTGAAGGAAGAATTCATAGAATTCATTATGAACAAGCTTTCCTTGAAGAGGTAGACTGTAATGAACACCAGCCATGAGGTTTCCTTAGTTGGCTTAGCCCCTAATTTTTACCCATAAGTTATCAACTTTTTCATTGCTGTTTTTTCAGGGCAGCTCTCTGGAGTCAATGCTTTTTTTAAAATTTGTTTTTTGGGGGGGTTGCTTTTTTCTTGGCGGGCAGCCACCTGCTTGCTTTTTCTTCTTCCCTGTGACTTCTGAAAATTTTCCAGTTGTCTATTGCAGTATTCCAGTTGTGTGGTCCTTTGCATGATGTTTCAGTGATAGTGATGATTGTAGCTTTTTAGCTGCAAAGTGGCTTCCACCTCCTCTGGTTTGCTACCGTGCTGTGTGCATGGTATGGAGACACTTCAGCTGTGTCTCTGACCTTACCACCTTCTTAGAGGACCGTGCCAAAATTCCTTTGAGGCATTTCACAGGTGTTTTCCTTCTAGTTCCTAATATATCATCAGTCCCTGACTTTTCTCTGTTGCTCAGAAATTTATCACTTTTTCTCGGGTACTTGTCTGCTGCTCCCTCTTGCTGTCAGAACTCTTGTTTCTGTCTAGGCTATTAGGGAACACCACCTAATTCCCTTTAAAATTTTTTGTTTCAACATAGTGGAGCCTAACATTGCTTTTGTAAGCTTCTGCTTCATACTACTGTAGTTGGTGTATTTGTCTCTTGCTCTGTCTGGCCCCAACAAAGAACAAAACCAACATGCTGCTTCATTGGGGACAAACCCATGTCTGGGATAATGGGAAACTGGAATGCCCTGAACAAGGGAAGTAGGGAAGGCAAAATGATGGGAAGCACTAAGCAGCTCACACTGACCCAGTAGGACTTTGGCTGGTAACATTAGATATACTCTAAACTATGAACACAAAATTCCTCTTTTCAGCTCCTATCACCGGCATGTGTCCCTGTGCTGTCCTTGTTTGTGCCAACCAGAGCATGTCATGTTGTATGAGGACTGGGCAAATGATTGCTTCCCTAATCTGCCTTGTTGCCTGACCAAATGTTTGCAGATGCAGCCCCCCAAAGCAGGGTGGGCAGCACAGGGCTAGGTGTGGCAATTCTGCCAGTGTGGTCTGGGTGAAACAGGTTGCCCAGACAGGTTATGAAAGTCTCTTTCTCTGGAGATATTCAAAAGCCTTCCGGACACTCCTGTCCCTGGTCTGCCACCAGGTTATCATGTCTTCTAGCCAATGATCTACCTGCAGTGTTTCCAGATATGTCTGCTTATTGCCTCTATCCTATCCTGACTCTGAACTACGTGCTTTGGTGTGCTTAGCCTTTCTGCTCCTTAATCTTCTCTTCATTCAACTTTGATGGCATTTGCTACAGAGGGGCAGTCAAGAGCATAGGACCTGTCTCTCCTTTTTTTCCAACTCCTCTTGACTGAGCTGGCAGTGGTGTTTGAGGCTGTGGATGTCATCAGGTCCAGCAGCAATACTTAAATCCTTAGAGCTCTGTACAGCCCCTGTAGTGATAGCCTCTCATGTTTTTTCCTTGCAGTTCCAATGGCTGATGGGTACTACAGCTTGTTTCTCCATGACACAGACAAGACTGGGTTTGCTCACAGAGGTGGAAGTTCATCTGTGATACAGCAGTGGTTGATATTATTAGCCATAGCTTATGTATTCAATTTTATAAAGCTGAGAGTAGGGTGCTACAACTTTTGTTATATATGGACATTTAACAAAAAGGCTTGTGTATCTGGTAACTTGCTAAAATTGAATTATTGGCTCTAAATCACAGAAGTATAATATCTAGGCCAGAAACTGGTGTTCTTGTAACATGAGAAAAGCTTCAAAACTTTAGTGGTTTCATTGACACACACTTGTAGTTTGATTTACATGTACTGGTAGGGGAGAAGATGCCTTTAGCGTTGGCTGAGAAAAGTTTATACTTTGGATTCCAGAGTGTTGTCTAGATGTTTTCAGAATGTGAAGGTAAATAAGCACGTTATGTTTCATGTTAGCTTGGAAACATCCTACACAAGGCTTAGACTGAGAGGTGTGTGTGTTCCTGGGACCTAAAGTTAGTGAGAGACTGACCAGCTCTAGAGGTGTCACTCAGAGAAATGGAAGATAGTGCCTTCAAAAAGAGGCCTTTTTCTTAGGTTGTATCCTCTGTGCCTTGATTCTTCAGGAGAAAATAGATAAAGCTCAAGTAATATAGTTTGAAAAGAACTTTTGGAGACTGTCTCCAGAAGTTGAGTTTGAAAAAGGGGAAGAAACAATATATAGTAAAGCTGGGGTAGCTGGAAGGGATGCCCCAGCTTGTGCCCCAAGCACAAGGCAGTGGGTCAGTGATAAAAAATTGGTGGGGAGAGAGCAGGCAATGGTAGAGCTGTGAGCAACACTTGAAATATAATTAAAAGCAGTAGGCAGCTTGGAGTACAGATACTTCTGGGAGGTCTGCCTGTTGTTTTTGCATTTTTCACTCAACAGTCAAAAATTTGCATGTGCCCTTTTTTTTTGTATTTGCATGCATCTGATTTGAAACCCAATGTGAACTTTTCCATCAACATTCCTGTAGAGATAGTCAGTAAGCTGTAGATTTTGGGCCTAGAGAAGTTGTCTCTGAACTATACCAATCTTTGTGCTAATATGAACAAACAAATGTATTTTTATCCCTATTCTATTTCCATTGTATTTATGTCTTTCAATCAAAAGTGTTTTCATTTGGTGCACTTTCAACTGTGGGAGTAAGAAGCAGGAAGGACTAAGTACTTGAGTGATGGTTTCTATGTAGACAAGCTTCCTTCTCTCCACCCCAGTAAAAACACACTTATTGATAGCTACTGGGGAAGTTTTTGCCATATCTTCTTGGTGAAAATGTGAAAGTTGAAAGGAACAAAAGTAAAAATGTTTGCTCTTGACAGCTCAATGAGGTTGTGTTGGTTAACTTCACAGTTCAGTATACCTATGCCAGGAGGCTCTGGGCCAAGTGTCTCATTTTAGGAGTCATCCTGCTGTAGTGAGTTGACAGTAATGTGAAATAATTAGTGGTTGTAGTATATGCTCTATGCAATAAAGCAGCTTTTTAAAAAACATAGTAAGACTTATGGCCTTTCTTGTCTCTAGTACTGATCTGATATAATAGCAGTGTAATTAAATAAGGTATTTCAGATAGTGTGTAAAAATCAGAACTTCAAGTATTTTAGCAGTTGAAGTGAGGGTAAAAAATATAACTCCAGACCAGTCTATGTTTGTACTGTAGATAATGTTACAGGGTTTTGACATCTATATGCAATATGAACATTCAGTAAAAAGAGGATTTTCTTTATACTGTTTGTAAAAAATGATCTATAGAAAAGGCAGGACTACTCTGTTAATGGTATTGCTAGATTATTAAGGGCACTGCCTCCAATACAGAAAAATAACACACCCCAATGTCCCCATTGTCCAGAGGAAATAAACCAGCATATCCAGGTATTCTAATTAACAAAGTTTCAGGAGCTAATTTTTGTGCACAACATCCTTGCAATACAAGGAACAATTCTGTTCCTTCTAGAACTGGAACAGAAGTTTCTTGATAGAAACTTACTTCCACATTCCCTTTTCAGGCTACTCAGAAACCATTCTCTAAAACAGTGTGCAGTGTTTGAAATCCAAAATAGCTACAATTATCTAGAACAATTCTCTTGCTCTGTTGTGTTTCTTTATAGAGGGAAAGATTTTCCCCACAGAGGAGATCTATCTTGCAATTTTTACACATCCTGGCGTATTGAAAAGGAAATCTAGAGAGACAGACTGTGTCTAGATGTCAAATACCCTGTTGTTAGAAGAGACTTTGTCTTGGACTAAATTGTTGAAGGTTTTGAAGATGCAGGAGAACATTCAATAAGAAGCCACCTGGGGTTTGCCAGGTATTGAAGTTCAGCTGTGTTATACTGATAGCCTAAACATCAAATGCTGGATTTCTCTTCTTAATTCCTGTTGATGACAACATTGCTCACTGGGATATCTTTTTGTGAAATTTTGTACTTAAAAGGTATAGAGATGTTAGAATAAAATAGTCAATAGAGGAAATATAATAATAAGATGGCCTTTGTGACCCATTTGCTTTTTTCGTATGCATTCTATTGCAGTCTTTATATTTATGTAATTGGTTTCTTTTTCCAAGATGCCATTGCCTTAATTTCATGATCTAGATGTGTTTCTAGGACTGAATAAGGGCAGTATCTGCAGGACCATACCTGTGGCTGTTGGAGAAGCTGGAAGATGAGTGGGATGAATGATTGCAGAGACAAGTAGGATGAGCCTCATGGTTACAGCAGTTGAGTTCTGATAGGTTATTTTTCTGAACCTCATTTGGCCACTTTAAATGTGTGTTCCACAGGCAGTCAATAATTCCTGGTTTTCCAGACAACCAGCTTAAGCCTTGTTAGTAAATTTTTTATGTATTTGCCTGGGTTTTAAAAAGCCTAAAAACTGGACGCAGAAGTTTTATGTTGTAAGCCATGGCCAAATCCTTCATGGTTCATTAGTATGACTGAACAGGTTAGATATAGTGTGTAATTCTTTGTCATTTTACCAGGGGAGGAGCTGGAAGCAGTACTGTGTGTGTCATCATCTGTGTGTGCCAGTAGAAGAAGCAGGGAAGCCCTCTTGATTGGTTTGCATAGGATGGAAGAATCAAGAGACTTGAAAATGTGCTTCTGTTTTAGCACTGAGCTCAGGCAGTTGCAGATGCCTTTGAGAGTTCTACATAAGTTACTTGGCATTTTCTAAAGTCACCTTTCTGGCCCTAACTTGCCTCAACTTGGCATCACTTGCTAGTTCAAACCTCCAAATGGGTCAGATCCCAATCATTCCTCTCTCTTCGTCTTTCTTCATGGACTTTTTTCCTGGGTTATTATCTTTTCCCCTGCCACATCTTCTTTTCCAGTTTTCTCCCCTAGCTCTTTGACTGAGGCTTTTTGCCATGTGAATCCTTTGTTGTCTTCTGGTCCGGTCAGAGCTGTGTTTCAGTATTTTGTACTGCCTGCTTTCTTTTGATGGACAGCTAGTTGCTGGTAATGTCTTTCAGGCTACTACTCCTACCCTGGTGCTTCTTGGGACAAATGGCTTCTCTCTTCCCAGGTGTACAGAGTCACCAACAGGGCCCAAGGGAAGAGAGATGAGACATACAGAATCTGTCTCTCCTTACTCAGTTCCTATAATGTCTGTTGTGTTTAAAAAAATCTGCAAAAGGTCTTGTTTGCCTGTTCCTACTGGAATGTGCCTGAGTGGCTTGAGAGGCTGGCTCAGTCTCAAACCTGTCCGTGAGTAAGATCTCTCAGTGGGTGTTAGCATGTATGGCACAGATGGTGTCTTCAGAAATGTAGGTGCTAGAGCCTAACAAGATTCGGTGAGCACGTGCTAGCTGTTTTTTTTCTCTCCTCCCCATTATTTTGGTGATTTTGTCTTGACACAGGGAAAGAAAACCCCACCACCAAACAAAAAAAGCTTAGGTTTTTTCATAGGCTTCCTACTTGAGTGTTCTTTCAAAAATACCAGGCAATTGTGCCTTCTCATCAAAGAGTAAGGTAAGTCAGTTTACTTCACTGAAGCACCAGACAAAAATTCAGCTTGGGGGCAAGCGTGTAGCGTTGCACCCTGTAAGTTAAAATAGATGAAGTTTGGTAATGTTTAAAGAATTTGAAGTCAGAAATGTATAAGAAAAGAGGTTTGAATAAAAACAATACTACCAGTTAAATTTTTAATTTAGAAAAAAAAGGTTTTCAGAAAAGTGTTTCTTGGTTAAAGCTTTTTAAAAATCTATACATATGTGTGTGTATATATATATACACACACAGTATCAGTAATTAGTTTTGTTCTGAAATGGATTATGTTTTTTCTGGAGAATTTTGTGTGTGAAGAATTTTTATACCCTTAGTTACAAAAACTGTTTACAACTATTTCTTTGTCTTGACTTCTTGAGTCCAGCTGTATCACTAGAAATACTGTTACATGAGCAACCATAAATGTCAGCTGTTTTTTATTACTCATCTCCGTGACCTGAGTTTCTGTATACTGTTGTGTTATTCACACTTGTACAAAATAAGTATATTGCTCTGAATTTGTAATATGTTGTGCTTATTTTGCATGACATTTGGGGCCTTTTTGTCAGGCTTCTAATGTTGCTATGGGCTTAGTTTTCCAGCTCTGTACAAAATGTCTTGGTGGTGATCTGTATTGCATTATGTTATTTCTGATCAAAAGGGTTCACAGGTAAAATACTGTGAACAGGTGAAATACTGGGATTTTTAAACGAACTTTTCTAGTTGATAGTTTACTGTATCAATGCCTTCCTAGCCTTATGATTGTATCTTGTATTCTAAGTGTTTTTATGTACTTGAACTTGCATTTGTTTATAAGCTTAGTAGGGAAAAGAAATACCAGTGAGTATAACAGCCTCTTAGCATCCAGTCTGCAGGGTAGCAGGTTACAAATCTTACCCTATTTGTTACACTTCTTGAAGGTGAGCTGATATGCCATGGTTAACATTTCCTATGCAAGTGATGAGCCACTGAAAGGCTGGAGTATTGCTGACTTATAGAGGCGGGGTAACTTGGAATATTCAGCTGGAAAAGGAACAGGAGTGGTAACAAGCAGCAGTAGTGGTAGTAAAGGCAGAAGCAGGTTCCACAGCAGACTTCCTAGTGTGAGTCAGTGAATGCACAGAATACCAGCTAGCTGTCAGGAGGAACCCAAACCTGACTATTGCAAGAGAGTTGGGGTTCATGTTTATCATGCAAAGTCATGTGGTCTTACCATATCTTAACTTGCCAACTTAGCCGTAGTCCGGAGAAGATCCTTTGCTGCAGTGCTTAACAAAAAAAAAAAAAAAAGAAAAAAAAGAAAAAAAAAAGGGAGAGAGAGGGAGAAAAAACTGAAGGAAAAATAAAGAAAAGTGTGCAATGTTTGTTTATGCCTCCATCATGCCGAGGAGACACTTAACAGTAAATAACCTGTGTATACCTGAGGTAAGATACTGTTTCTGCTTTCCCTGCACAGTGCTGCTGCAGCACGGAGCTGATCCAAACATTCGGAACACCGATGGGAAATCTGCACTGGATCTGGCAGATCCTTCAGCAAAAGCTGTACTCACGGGTAAGATGCATACATCTCTCAGCACTGTAAGCTGAGTTTATTTTGTCTATAAGTTCAGCATCAGAAAAGCCTTCTGCCTTTCCAGATTTTCTGTTGTGTAAGAGCATTTTAAAAACTGTCTTTTACTAGATTTCGTGTCGATGTAATTGTTGTTAATCTGCTGTGCTGCTATAGGTTTGCTTATTCTACTTATGCTGTAATTTTCTGCTGCAATATCATTTGTTATTTACTGTATTTCTCTGGGTTTTGTCTTTTTAATTGATACCAAATAGACAGATTGAACAGGATCCCCTAGCCCCTGGAAAAAAAAATTGGAAAAAAAAAATCAGGTCAGTTGTTTTAAGACCTTCACTGTTAGGCAAGCAAGGACATTTGTGTAACTATAAAAGTACCTGTGATCTGAAAGACAGCCTGCTACTGATTGCAGAGATCAATACTTAGTTTAGATTTTGCTGCAGATTCACATGCTGCGCTTTCCTTCCTCTTCTCGTTAGTCATTTTGTGTTGAACCCTTTCTCATCTACCAGTTTTTTCCTTTTTTGCAGCTGTTAACTGCAAAACAATGTTTCATGAAAATATCCTACAGATATAACTTTGTTTTTACAGAGCTTTGATTTTTTAATAAATTAACTGTTGTGGCATACCAGTGAGCATGAAAAGTATAATATATAGTTGCCTGTCAAATCGGTATCAAGAAATACATGGTCCTCTGTGCTGATTTTGTCATCTAGGAAATAATGCTTAAAAAAAGTAATATTTGATTTTAAAATATATACTATTAGATTTATAGAAAGGGATTCAGCAGCTGTGGTTCATTTGAAGGAATAGCTGTTTTTCTTTTGCCTTTATTTCCCCTATTCTCTCTCTCTTTTTATTGACAGCTTAATTTATGAGTTATGTGCTATGAAACACCCATATTCTTTCTTCAGATTATGTTCAGAGCACACCAGCTCCCTTCACTTTGTCAAGAACATTTCCTCATCGTCTTTCTTCAGTGCACTGAGTGCTATACATAATTATCTACAGTGCTGCAGTGATTTGAGAGTGCCTTTGGAACAGTGTACTTTAAATACATATGATTTACTTTAATTACTCTGTGTCAAATTTAAACACGTTCCTACAGTGTTAACACTAATGTTAGCTGTGCTAAGCAGGTTAATCTGACTTTTGGCTGTTAATGGGTACAGTTGTACAGATGCTGAAGATAGAGAGGGCAGCAGGGAGTCGGTGTACCTCAGAAATGTTAAAGGATATATGCCATTTACTTGTGGGGAACTTGACATACCTACAGTGTGGGGGTTACAAGCCCCAAGCTGCTCTTCAGGCTATGCATCTTCAGAGGATAGTAGAAGATTAGGAAAGTCTGTGACCTCATGTCTGCTCCACTGATTTCTCTGGGCACTGGATCACCTTGTGCTTTAGGCAGAGGAGAGGGCAATGTGTCATAGCAGACAAGTGGAGATGAATTTGAAGCAGCCCTCTGAGAACATCCTGTGAAATGCAGCCAGCCTGTCTCTGGGCTCACCCCCAGTGCCTCACGCATAACATCAGTGACTGAAGCTGTCTGCAGCCAGTGAATGTTACCAGGTTGTGCATGGAGACACACATGGTGCTATAAACATGTTTAGTTGTTCATAAGAAAGCATCATTTTTGGGTGTGTTTGTTCTTCCCAGCAAGAAAATCAGCTTTTGTTTTATCAGCTTTGTCCTCAAGGTGGCTCTTGGCTACGCAGGGCTCTGTGCTGTGTACCTGAGTTCCAGGCTGTGCAAACAGGGCTGTAGCTGCCATGTGATGCACAATAACTGAAAAACCTAACACTGGAGATGTCATTTAAATGGAGGCTAGCTATTAAGAGCTGTATTTTTCTGGGTGTTGCCCTGTTTTATACTATCTCTGTTAGGCTGCTATTTCTCATCCATTTTCCATATGTTGTTACCTTCAGGTCTTGCTTCATCCCTCTGCAAGAAGGAGGCTTAAGGGATTTCTTAGGATCTATCTGACTGGGGATAATCTTTAGCTACAGCAATGCTTTGCAATTAGGTGCATCAGAACTTAAAGGTATTACTGGATTAAGGATGAGGAGGATATATTAACTTGATTTTCAGTATTTAGTACTGAATGGTGGGGTTTTAGGAATGCTCATATTTAGAGCTTTTGGAAGTGGAGCACAGTCTGTAATTTGTTACTGTGTTTGCATCTTAAAGCAGCATGCATGTGAAGGCTGCTCTCATTGTTATTTTTGGTTCCTTTTTCTATCTGTGTCTATCATAGAATGTCCTGGGTTGGAAGGGACCTTAAAGACCATCTAGTTCAAATCCCCCTGCTCTGGACAGGAAGGAGGCACCTTTAATTAAACCAGATTGCTCCGAGCTCCATCCAACCTGGCCTTAAGCACTTCCAGGGATGGGGCATCCACAGCTTCTCTGGGCAGCCTGTTTCAGTTTCACAGTAAAGAATTTCTTAACATCCAACTTAAACCTACCCTCTTGCAGTTTGAATTCATTTCCCCTTGTCCTGTGCCTACACTCTCCTCTGGTAAGAAGTCTCTCACCACCTTTCTTATAGGCTCCCTTTCAGGTACTAGAAATCCACAATTAAGTCACCCGGAACTTAATTGTGTTCTTCTCCAGGCTGAACTGTTCCAGTTCTCTCAGCCTTTCCTCATAGGAATCATGATAGATCATATGACCATAATAGACTTTTCCACATTGCTGCTGTATTGGTTGTTGAAGAACACGGGTTCTTCTTAAAACTTTTTTAACCAAGTATTTGCATAGTTTCTTGCGTCTGTGTTAATTGCTTTGTGAACGAACTGTGATTACAGTGTCCCTTTGACCTCCAACACAGCAAAAGTAAACAGAAAACTTGTTGGTAATTGATTAAACCTTTTCAGTTTGAAAAAGAATTCTATATGTGTTTTAAAAGGGAAATTCCTGCTGCATAAAAAGCACTTCTGCTGTTCTGGCAGCAAATGCTCAATCCACAATGACTTGTTCTTTTCTGTCTTCCAGACTAGAATACTGTATACTCTCCTTTTCACCTAGGTAGCAGAAAGGACATGCAATGCAGTACTTTCTGGCATGACTTCCAGCCATTTTCTTGCAACATCCTCTTAAAATATGTGTTTAATAAGGATACATAATGCAGATGAAAGTGTAATATTTTGATGGAAATGGGCTTTGAAAACTTCTTTGTAGAATAAAGGGAAGGATGTAGAAATTAAAGAGCCAGTACCATCTTTTTCTTCTTCAAAAAAAGTTACATAATTGAGGGATCTACTTTTTACTACCTAGAAAGTAGCCTCTTTTCCTCCTTTTGCAGGATAGGTAGCATTTGTGTGAATCAAGCACTTCAAGTTTGAGAGGGTGAATATTTTGTTTCTTCTTAGTTAGCATCCCATTCTGTTCCTGAATCATGTTGTCAGGAAAAGGATTGTAATCATCTTTTTCTCTAGGCTGAAGTGGTACTACAGGCTCCAAAAACATATCACATCGAGGAACATCTAAGAACGGTTAAATAAACCAGATTAATATCCTAGTTTTTTGTTTGGTTTTTTTAAAATTTTATTTTAGTTTAATTGTCTTTGAGATGTGTGGTTTCTGAGATGGGAACTCATCTTTGTTGCCATACATAGCAGTGTGGCACTCCCATACAAAACAGGGCCTTTGGGAGCTTTTGCACTGCTAGTCATATTAGTCTTCATTATATTCTTACCCTGATTATTGCCTCTTTAAAGATTATCATCCTTTTATATCTTCCCTGTACAGTATATGACGAGCCAACACTATTGTTAATTATGTGAATTATATTTTTGTTTGGTTTTTTTTTCTACACAGTGATGCTTTCTTGACACTTATCCCCCATATTATCTGCTATTCAGAAGTGCTTTCTTTATGTGAATAGTTGTTCTTTGTACTTGAGCAGTTTCCAAAGGAGCTGTTAGCAGGAGCTGAAGGCATTTTGTTGGATAATATATTTTTGTCTGCTTCATGCCAGTGTTTTGTGGGGTTGGTTTTTGTTGGTTTCAAGGACTACTCCCTTGAAAAAGATCAAAATGAAAAAAGTCTGAAAACTGCTGCACTTCTAGATTAAAGGAAGATTTCTTAGGTATGAAATAATGTCTTGTTTGTTAATAGAATCAATTTTCAAAGTTAAACGACTCTGATCTGCCTGCTTACTATGGAAATAATGTCTTTTACGAACAAAGTGCTTTAGGTTCTATTGCGCATTTCTCACTTGAGTTTTTTGGAGGTGAAGGACAGCTTGAAGAGTGAAAGTATAGCTGGGCTAAGGTTACTATAGGTGTTAATGAGGATTCATGTTTTCATCTATTTGTCATGTCAGCTTTTTAATTTAAGCAGGAAGCATAGTTCATGTATTGAAATATATTTGCACAATTCTTTTTGAAGTGAATTGCCATTTATGTGTAATTTGCCTGCAAGGAAGAGAAAAATCTGATATTTCATTACAATAAGTTTACTGAACTTCAGGGAATGGAAAATGGATTTTAGGTACCACTTACCCATTTTAAAAATAGCAGTAAGAGAAGAAATTTTAGTTTGTTAATTTTGTTTTTCCTGTGGCACCTTTACAGCTTAACTGTCTGAAATCCTGAACTATTTCCTTTTGGGTTGCTGTTGCTTCCTTCTAGGTGCTCTTAGGATATTGAAGGCCTTCCAGAGAGACAGTAGCACTTCATTTTTGGAGGTGCTAACATTCTCCAGCTTCCCTTTAATTGATCTAATTCTTACATAGTGTGTACTAAATCAGATCATTTGGACAAGGTTTAGCTTCTGTCTTTACAAAACTGTGTAATAAACATCAGTACAAAAGAAAAAGTGATTTCATGGTAAGGAGGGCAGATGCTGCTAAAATGGTTTGGGCCACCCGCTTGTCCAGGCCATTGTCCTCTCTGACAGTAACTGCTGCCTTACAGAAAAGAGCAAGAAATCCCTCAGTTGAGGAATATCGTGGACCTGCAGAAAATATTCACCTTATTTCATATAAGCTGTTGATACACATCTTGAAGCAAGAGGTCTGAAGAACCTTTTCCAGAACTCGTTTGAGCTTTGAATGTATGTCTTTGTGATTGTTACTTGTTTAGCATTCGGGCAGGTTTACTCTTCCTTTTTACCAAGACCTAAGAGGAGGAAGTAAACCATATGCTCTAGTTCACTGGTATGAATGCCATATGATGATTTTACATTTGGAGCCCATGATGGTCTGTTACATTTACTTCCTGGAGCATTATGAGCGATATCAGCTTTCCTTTGGGAATGCTGGGGCCATTGCTCTTCCAGTCTTTGGAAAGATATGGTAAAAAGGTACTTGTGGCACAGACCTGGAACATAAAGTCTACCATTTTGGTGGCCCTCATCTAGAAGCTCTAGTTCTGTAGATTTTAAATCTTGTTTTATGTTTTTTAGAGAATATTATAATGATAACTATCTTGATGTATTTATAAATGTATAGTTTTAAAAATCTCATTTAGTGTGTGGTCTAGTTCCCACTTTCCTCTTTGAAGCAAGTGCACAGGTTGCTTAGCAAGCCAGGAGTCAAATGCCATCTTCTCTCAGTTCTGGCGTGGTGACATTTCAGTTCTAAAACTGAAAAAAAAAAAACCAAACAATTTCTTTTTTTTCTCCTTGAGAGGAATGTGGAAGAAACAGTCCTCTGTTTGTGCCATACTTGGTGTGCACTTCTGCTATATTTCTTCTTCAAGAAGAGCAGTTCTTGATCTTTAGAATGTGGATGTATGAAGTTTCACCTCAGTGAAAAGGAAGTTGCACTGTGGCGGTACTGCTGGAATCGCTGGTTCTCTTCCTGCTTTCCAGCACTGCATTATTATTACAAGATAATGTATCTTGATTTGAGCACTGTGCTCTGGTACAGCATCCCATTGACTTCTGCAGGGATGATTTAATAGCTTTCATGGCATTTTGTTATTCCAGTTTTTATTTAGGCTAAGGTTGTTTTTTATTACCTCTCTGATTGCAGAAGAGCTAAATGGTTTATGGGAGCCTCTAAAGCAATTTCGAATTCTAAAGTTTGTAGTTTATATTCCAGTATAATTCTAGGTGATTTATATTATGCATTCAGTGTTTATTGCTTTGTCAGTTCTCCATTTTGTTGCTCATTCCCTCTGTTTCTTTTAGGTCCTTCTAGCTTCTGCTGTTTTTTCTCTGGTAATTAAATAATTTAAGTATTTCCTTCAGTGTGGTAGGTTATTTAACACAAGTTGCCGTGTATTTTATCCTAAAGGAAACAAGTTATTCCAGCTTTTAAGTGTCTGAAGTATTTTGGTTCTGACTCCAAAAATGTGTAATTTTTTAAATCTCCTATTGAGGGACTTGTGCAAGGATTAGTGTGAGCTGATGTGTATGTTCTGCTGCCTAAAGTCTGTTTCCATGCCTTAATGTGCTTAGATTTCTTCCTATTGTAACTTCAGCTCTGGGTGCTTGTTTCATTGGGCTTAATTTTAGGATAATGAGAGCTTCTCTCTTTTCTCCTGCTCCATATTTTAGAGTTATCTTTTGTTTAAGCTTAGATGTGTATCTTGAAGTGGCTTATTTGGAATGTGGCTGTCAGCCTAGATCATGCAACTTTTCATTCTTTGTAACCTCAATTTAGGCAGGGAGTTAAAAGTCTGTAGTCTGTTGTGTAGGTAGTCAAGTAACAAGAGGCACTGTGGGATTTAGGATTGGTGCTTTTATGAAAAACATGGTTTTGATTTACACCATCCCTCTGGCAAAGATTTTCACTCTTTTTTTCTTTTTACTGTTGTAACAGTTCAGTAGTATTTACTCTTCAAATGGAATCAAACTCTGAAGTAGTCAAAGGAGCAAATTATCTTTACAGAGTTTTCACAGAACACCTAAATCAGGTGTTTGGTTTTCTGTTTCTCATTTCTGCTGTTATATAGAGTTGTGGATGCTTTGAAAGCTTTCAGAAACCTAATGTACAGAAATTTACTTAGCCTGTACTTTACACTGAAATTTTACAGCATCAAACTGAAAAAAAGCATTTCTTCCCAGGGTTTGTTGTTATTCATATGGACAGAATAATGACTAAGATCTCTGTAGCTTGTAAGTAAAGAATACAAAATATATTTTTCATGCTGCACTAGGAAAAATAATAGTAGAAATGTGTAAGAATCCTTTCTGTTTCCATAGTGCATCAGAGCACTCTTCTTTTTGTTGCTCTGCCTTGAGCACTGACCTGTCTTATACTTTATTGATTTTTTTTTTTTTTCCTTCTTTAAGTGTTGATTAGGTAATTTAGTTTGTTGCTAATTTTAAGCTTTGCTTGTTGGGTTTGGTTTTTTTTTTTCACATTCTTTGTTGTACATTTCTGATTTTCATAGCAATTTCTGCCAGTCTTAAGATCATATACAATTTTGATCTCTACTACATTTTTCCATTGCCCATGGATGACCTTCCTGGATTATTGTACCAAAATGGCCTTTTCACACTGTATACTGCATGTGATAATAAGCCAGGTGCAGTGGTAAGAATTGAGTGGATGGAGAACGTTATGTCATATAGCTTCTCATTTATTTAATTCTGTTTGTAAGTAGGATAGTTGGGCTGCAATTTTAACTATTTAAATGTAGTTTCTGTTTATGCTTAATTCTAATATGAAATTTAGCCTGTAAGCAAGCATATAACTCTTAGGAATGAATTTTTACCTAGCAGGACAGTTCCTGTGTACAAAAGCTCCCATTGCTTTTATATCTCATACTGTAGCTTCTAGAACAGTCTTTGATACTTTTATTCTTTGTTTAAATGTTGAAAGCTATGAGCCAGTCACAGCTGAAATCTGTGGGGTCTGTGAATTCACATACAAAACATTTAAGTTGATGTTTTTCCAGGTTTAACAGATGAATGTAAAAGAATGTTAATGTTGTGTAAGGAAAATATATGGACTAGGAAATGGGAGAGGAAGACAATCTTAATTTTGCCTTTTTATGCATGTGTTAGGACACAGCCTGCTTATAAGACTGCATACTGTTCCCCACTGCCTCGTTCAGCAGGATGGATGACTGTGCTCTGGGGAGGAATCAAGAGTGCACAGTGTGGCAGTGCTGGGCAGTCTTTCTGTACAGAGCTGCTGCACCAGATTTGTTGTGGTGAGAGTGCGCATGTTCTTGCCGCCTGAGAGGTGCTCCTGCTGTCATGAGCAATGGGCACAGGATGCAATTCAAGTTGTCTGCAGCATAGGGCTCTGTGTTGGGCCAAAAACTGTGTGTCCCCTTTAACTTCACTACGCATGTGCTTGATGTAATTTAAGTTCAAGCATGACTTTGCCAAGTAGTTAATACTCTGAAATTTAAAGGGACTTGAAAATTCTCTCGTAGATCAGACAATTTGTACTGAAGACAGTAACAGTGCTCTGTGGGTTTGTTTGAAGCTCTTTGCAACTTCCATGCCCCAGGTTTTGTATTGCTCTTTTGCTGGGCTTGAAGTACACCATGTGTATTTGTCTTGGCTATCCCATTTCACCTTTGGATGCTCTGTCATAAACTGATTGCTGATATGCACTGGACTCTGCTGCTAAGTTGCTCCTTCCAGCAGTTTCTGTGTGGTTTCCCATTTATAAATCAGGTGTCCTGCAGATAAGATTTAGTTTGTTGTGCTGTCCTTATTCATGATACGAATGCAGAGAGTCAGTCAGGGATCCTGTGAAAGTGGTATGGTGGTAGTGGAATGCACATACAGACAGGTTGAGTTTACCATGCATGGAGAGTCAACCAGATATTGGTGGGGAATGTGTTTCAATATAAATAGATTCCCATAGCTTCACCTTTTTTAGACTTTCCTCCACACTCTCCTTTTTTCCTGTCCCTTATTTGTGTAGGTATCTACTTGCTTTTTCCTGGATATGTGTAATCTAGCTGTAGTCTTCAACAGTTTAGACATATGGACTTGGATTTATCAGGTTGGCCATACTAGGCATTTTTGCTAAGTTTGAAATGTGGCAGCACTCTTGGGCCAATCAAGTCTCTCTTCTAAAATATCTAGAGATTAAAGTTTCTTCTCAAAGAGAGTAGAAGAGTTCAATATTTTAGTCAAATACATAAAACATTATGTATGATCTTTGTGGACAGCACAAACACTTTGTTTTACCGATGCTCTGTGGTGAATTTATAATTTAAAAAAACTAAATTGAGGTAAGCAAGAATTTCAGCCTGAAGGAGTCAAAATTGGCAGCATTATGATTGGGAACTAGTGTTTAAATCACAGTTGTTAAGTAACCTTTAGCTTCCTAGCAGCTATCACAAATGCTACCAGCTCTGTTTACCATTGATTTATTGTAAAGAGTAATTTCTTGAGTGAAGCTTGTTTTGCTTTCTTGTGGTGCTGTGCTTAGACCACCTACCTTGAAGTCTTTCAAAATTAATTGGCATAGAGAACTTTCATAATTGGAGAAATATGTAATGGAAATGGAATTGACCTGACTTATTTGATGAGATGATCTGATTGAGCAGGCTCAGATGCAGTTTATATTTCATATGGCCATGGGTTAGATATTTCTTTGTTATGCAAAACTTTCCAGAGATGAAGGAGATAGGAAAAGCTTATTCTTAGTTTCATGTTACTTACACTATCACACAGGCCAAGCACTACAGGTCTGATGTGCATCTTTTATGCCATGGGACAAGCCTGGTGTCCAAACACTTGAGGCCATCCATGCAACTTGTTCTGTTGGAGGGGCAGTACATGGAGGAGAGAAGGAAAGGGGAGAGGAAGCTAATCTAAAACAAATGTCTGTGGCCACTTCCTTATTAGACAGGTTGCAGAGGATAGCTGGAACCTGTAAGAGACTCTGTTTTCTTTCTAGAAATATTCCAGAAACCCCTCCATATGATGCCGCAGCTGACTGTGGCATCATATGGAGTGTTAATGTGGAGTCTTGATACATGTATCTCCACATAAAGGGTGTCCCACTTACAAAAATGAAATAGAAGTTCATTGCTTCTGTTGTATTTTACATCTGCTTTTAACTCTGGAGAGAGTTTATGTTGTTTTATAATGGGGTTGTAGTGTGTGGGAGTGTTGTAATTCTCATGTGCACAGACATATGTGTGTGTGTGTTTATATTATCAACAAAAATGAGGCGCTTCTGGGGTTAGATAATGACAGTATTGTTTTTAGGTAGTTGAAGTCAAAAGTGTTGTTTTTCATTGGTGCATGAAGAAGCTTCTAGAAATATGCTTCTCTCTGAACAGGTATTTTAGGGGTAAAAGTTAATGAATAAACTAAGAAGCTTTGTTAAATTAAGGAGCCATTTTCATTCAAGCTGTCATAAATAATATAAGTATTGACTACTAAGTTTGAAGTCACAGGGTTTGGAGTCTGGGGAACTTTGGCTTGTTTTACCTTTCCCTTTTGCAGAGGTGAAGGAAAAAGCAGTCTTGATGACTGAGTATTTTTTAAAAAATTAAAGTATTTAATTAATTGTTAAAATTATTTAATTGTTGTTAAAAATCATCCCCAGCTTACCTGCACTTAGAATAGAATGTAGCTTAAAAAAAATGCTAAAACCTAAACATACCAAACTATGTGTATATCCTCCTAGGAGGCTGCAAAAGGAAAAAAACCTACTTTCTATACTCTTTGTCTAATTTCCTAATTTATCATTGAAAGGCAAACAGATGCTGTGGTGGATAGTGCTGATGCATGAGCTTGAACTTTGTAGAATACAATGCATTTTATATAGGTAGCACTAAAAAGAAATCTTAAAAGAAATTGTTCAAGTAGCTGGGTGTTTCAGTTTAATTTGTGCAATGCCAATATGTGGATCTGTAACTGAAGAACATGAAAAATTTAGTCTAAAATTAAGAAAATTGGATTGAACTATTTTTGAAAACTTTGAGTACTTTTGTTTGCTGAAAATGTCAGGCTTAACAGAAGATTTATTAGCTTCATTTCATGCTTTCTAACTATTCGTTGTGATCATTAAATAGCAATCAAGGCTCTTTTTGTGAGCTGAGAGATCACTTGTTATACTTCAATTTTCACTGGGAAGAATAAGTATTAGCATTTAAATAGAAATCACTGATTTCTTCTTGCATATCCTTAGGTCTCAATCCTGCCAGATGCTGAGCCACTCTAGCTATGGTCCAAGAAAGATCTAGGGTTAAGCTGGGGTTTTTTCAGAACATGCTGAAGCAGGGCCACAATGCTCACCATATTGGGAAGGGAGATGGAGACTGTTCCAGTGAAGGTCTCAGTGGGTGCTGTTCTTCTCTGGGGTACAATGGGTAACATGAAGGCAGTGGCTGTAGTCCTCATCATGTGAGGAGACAAAGCCTTGTTCCAGATTTTATAAAATGCAGCAAGTTACTTTTAAAAGTGGGTGGTTTTTTGTTTTGGTTTGTTTATTTGTTTTTTCTGCATGCAATTATTTAGAAGTATGATGTGTGGAAATAATGCACGTCAAAGCAGTATTTCCCATCAGAGTAATGAGCATGCAGACCCATTATTTTGCATTTTCTATTTTTATTGTCTTCATGAACAGAGAAACACGGTGAGTTTTTTCTTTAAAAATTGAATTTAAATTTCTGAGCTGTAGAGAGTGTGGTTGAGATTTTAACTAACTTTGAGCATTATCCATGATGGATATTTATGCAGGTGTTGTGTTAAGGTATGAAAAGGCAGAACTTGCCCTTCAAACCATATGTATTGATCTGAGTCAGCTTCTTCTTTGTGTGTGTCCAACATACTTCTTAGCTGCAAGATGTTTGGCTTGGTGCTCCCTGTGGAAATGGGGCCTCACATGTCAAGTCCTGGGGTGAACATAAGATCTCTTTCCTCTTTAGCTTTGTCCCACAGCCTCCTGCAGTCACTGCAGTGCAGTCTTCCACTTTGGACACGTGCTTCTTCGTGGTAGCACTGGCAGGAACCTCTGATAATTCAAGGGCATAGCACAAGCCTTGAAGATCTTCCTATGTTTATTTCTCCCCACTCCAAGCTGCACAAGGGGGACAAGGAACAATAGCCTTTTTTCTCGCTGTATCTTTGGTCTCTTTTTAGGAGAGATTAGAAATGAACATTGCTGCTTTTTCTTTTCAAAGTCCACAGTTCTTTTATTTTATTTATTATTTTCTTATCTCATGGTTGTTGTTATGTCTAGGTGGCAGGTGAGATTTCTTCTCATACTTACTGCTCATCCTTGCCTACTTGATGAGGCTAATTGCTGCACTTTTTTTGTTGTTGTTTCGTTGGTTTTGGGGGTTTTCCTGTTTGTTTGTTTTTTCTGGTTTTTTTTTTTTTTGGTGGAGTTTTTGGTTTGTTTGGTGTTTTTTTTTTTTTTTTTTTTTTTTTTCCTGCTTTCCCAAGGGTAGGGAAGTATTTTACTAGGTAAGGGGGCTATTGTCAGTCTCTTGTGGATGTGTGATGAAGATTGTTACTGAGATACAGGATTTTTCTCTAAAATTAGACTGAATTTGTCATTTGTATGTGGCTGCTTATCAGACTTGCATGAAGGTTCATTGTTCATAATATAGCAAAAATTATTTTTCTATCAAGCTTTATGCTGAACCTCTATGTAATATTTTTTTAGGTGATTTTAAAGAACTTGACCTCACTGTGAAGTAAGAAGTCATCTGTGTCTATGAAAATGCCACAGCTGTTGTCTTCCTTTATCTTTACGTCTTTTATACATGAAAGACAAACTCTGGCAAAAAAAGACTATTTTTCATGTCTCACAAGCCCATTTCTTTCCAGTGTGCTTTAGAGACATTTCAAAATTACATTTTTTGTGATGTGTACTCAATTTAGTTGCATTTAATCATATGCTTCATAACTTCCCCCTGTAGTGCAATGCAACTGTTCTTATGCTTAAAAGAACTGTGATTAAGTGCTTTACTTGCTTGGTAGCCTTGAACACTTTCTAATTTTAACATAATAGTTAATCTATTGTCAGTCTTGCACGAAGACACAAAATTTTGAATTGGTACCACATTATTAATGGAAATCTTTCATGCATCTGGCAAGCTATATTGTAAGTTAAGTAAAACCCTTTTGTTTTGAAAATACATTGATAAATCATACTCTGTCGTGTTGCAACACTTAGAGAACTAGAATTGTAAAACAGTAGACCATAAAGTATCTGTGCTATGCTATTGATTATGTCTCCTAAATAGTTAGTATGGATCTGAATCCTTTGTTTTCCACAATGCTTTTTCCTGCCTCTCAAAGACAAGATACACTTTTGTTCAGAGTAAGATAGTAGTTTTCAATGCTGATTTAGAGGCAGGGTCCTGAGACTTGTTACAGGTGTTATAGATCACATTTACAGCCATTGGAGGGTGTTTTCAGTTTTCCTTGCAACAGCTTACAGGCCCAAAACTTGGACAAAAGAGGTTTTATCCTGTGTTGCAATTCTTGTAGTTTAATAATTTCCTTTTTATAACAAAAGTGGGCTGTGTTTGATATTTTATTAGTCGGAAATGTTTTAAGATTAGGCTTCCCTCTTTATGAATAATAAGCTTATTTCTCTGCTGCTTTGTCTCAGACTCCACAGATCCTGCTGCTTTGGGTGATAAGTGTTTCCATAATGTTAAGCACTCATTAGACCATAGGTGGCTCATGTATTTTTCATTGTTGCATGTATTAGTCCTTTAAACAGCTGGGGAATTTTGGCAACAGAAATTGTGGGATTAGGTCAGCTAAGTTTGATCTTTGTCAATGAGCAAGCTGGTTTTAGCTGTCTTCTTTTAGCACTTCTTGGGGAAATTATTTTCATATCCCCAAGCTTATTCCTTTGGAAATGGCAATTTATATAGCTGTGTTTGTGAGAGTTAGGACGACTTGGGTGTTGGGAGGGGTACCCTAGGCAGAATATGGGGCCACAATACTTGTGTTAAGTCTGGATGAAGTGTTTAGAAGTGGAAATGAAATAGCATTGGTATTTCATGACCCATGGTATTTCATATGACCCATAAATGTAATGGGCCATCTCTGCAAACCAGCTGCATCTTCTCTTACTAAAACCTCAGGTCAATTATCTTTTATACAGTTATTCCAAGGAAGTTTCTACTAAGCTTTGCTTGTCAGTAACTTCCTTGTCAGTAAAAAGTTGCCCCCATAGTAATTAAACTTGCAAGCACTGATTATCCTAACAAAGTCCAGACCTTGGAAGGAAGAAACTGACACCAAAGTTCATGTCGCCGTGTCTCTCCCCCTGCACCTTCCTCAGTTCCCTACTGTACCTTTATAATTTTCACAGCTTTCACTTGGTTAGAAATTGCAAGAGGGCCCTGAGGGTATTCCCTTCATCCCTTCGTTTTATTCTCTTCACTTTTCTATTTGATACACCTTGTTTCTAGAGAATGTTCTCGATGGACTGCAGTGTGGATGGATATCTGCTCTGGCACTGTGGGGGGAGTCTTCTCTGGCACCTGCAATATCTCCTCCCTCTTCTTTTTCTCTGACCTGTGTAGACACAGGACAGTTTGTTCTCACTCCTCTTTCACAGCTGCTGTGCAGTGTTTTTAACCCTTTCCTAAATACATCGGTACAGAGGCACTGCCAGTGCCACTGATGGACTCAGCTTTGGCCAGCTGGGTCTGTCAGAGCCAGCTCTGAGTGGCTGTGTCCAGCACAGGACAAGCCCATATCCCTTCTCAGAGGGGCCACCCCTCTGAGCAGCACCTCCTGCTGCTCAGACCTTGACACCTGCACACAGTGCACGCTGGAAGCTAAACAGAGTCTCCTACTGCCCACATTGAGACTCAAGCTTGTTAAAAGCACTGCTAACTTCAGCTCCCCAAATGAGCCTCTGTTGTAATGATTGACATCTGCTGTGGACCATGTATACATTGCTGTCAGGCTAATTTGAAATACAGCCATCTGGAGTTTAACCTCAGTTATTTAATACTGCCCATTCCAGAAAGGCCCTTGGGTCTGTGGTGTGAATGTATCAGTCTTCCTGCTTCTGTCCGGAATGTGATTATGTGATTCTTCTGCAATGTACTTGTCATTAAAAAAAAATTAAAAATCAAACATATGTATGTGAAGAAAGGTTCTCATCTCTTCTTTTTGACAGTAAAACAGCCTAAATTTGCAAATGGCTATCTTCATATTAAAACTTAGAATAATTGGAGATAGTGCAAAAATGGGTAGACCTCCACTGACCCCAGACTGTGGGATTTACCTTTTGGCATTTTACATGTAATCTTTTGGTATCATTTTTTACAACATGAATTTTAGATTTTCTATTTTACCTTCTTAACTGTCTTGGAAAATACTTTGCCTCTACAGAAGTAAAACATGAAATATTATTAAATTTCTGTGATTTGAACTTTCAAAAGAATGAATACTGAATGCAAGTAATGATACTATTTACTCAAGCTTTATCTCTCCTTGGAAGAAACATATATTGCTCTAAAAAATTTAAATAGATCTTTTCTGCAATAATTCATGAGATTTTCTTGGGAGTTTTAGCTGTAATTAAAGACACAGTCTATGTCATTATAAGTAGCATGATCTTTCAGCTCCTCAAAAATGACATTAATGTAGAATGTAATAGTAATTTGTCAGTGTGCATAAAGAGGAGCTGTAATTCTACATTTAGCATTCAGCACATACACATTTTGACTACTGTGAATTTTAGTCATTTCTATTGCATTATGCTTTACAGTCTGGTAATAATTTAAGAATATATTTGGCATTGCTGCAGTGATGGTTGTTAGTACTTATGTAAGCAAAAAATCTATAATGTTAAAAGCAGAATTTTATGCTAATTAGGATAGCACTTTCTATTCTAAAGAAAGCATTTCATCCTCCATATAGAGCAAATATAAATAAAGCTGAGGATATGAAGTATTACATTTAGTGGGTAAGAAAAATGTCATGCTATGTGACTACTTACCAGAAGTTTTATTTGCTAGTATTCATCCTGTCCCAGTAAGTCTCTTAACATTTTCCAGAGGCTTCACAGCTAGTACTTCAGCTAATAGGTTTTGGATTTTGGTATCACAGCCAAAATAATCACTTAGGAGTTCACAAATATGCTTCTAAAATGTCCCTCACCTCCCTTTGTCCAAGAGCTGTCACTAGGAAGCACACAGTCCCTGTCTGTTGTGATGTTTCCCTGTCCATTCTGTTTTCCAGGATTAGTTTGTATAGAGCCGTTCATCATGGGTATATACTGTGATGGAGAAAGCACAGAGGGATCCACCACCTCTGCCTTATTCTGGTGCAAGGAGACCAGTGTATTGTAACACATCCCAGAAGGTGGGATCTGGTAAAATATATATACCAGTGTGCCAAAAGAAATCCTAACCTGAGAAGCAAACTGTCATCTGAATACCTCAGATACCATTAAGAGTGCTGAAAGGGAAGGTTTTTTTCTGAGACCCAGCTACCAGTGGTGCTGCCATTTCTGTTTTTCCTTTGTGCCAGAGTATCTTGTTTTTTTTTTCTATAGTGGCATACTTTACCAGGAGGTTACTCCTTTGCCCTGTGTTAATGGTGTTCTATAAATCATGTGTTAGGTCTGGTAAATTTGCTTCAAAGATATTAAAAAGTGCTAAGTCTAGGAAGATTTCTACAGGGGAGTTTTTTTTTTCTTTTCTTTGGTGTAGGTAATTTAGTCTTGCTGCAGGCCATGTGCACAAACCAGTAAATTTGAATATTCACTACAAGACAGTTGTAGTCAGTTTTTAAATCAGACTTAGGTGAGCTAACTCTTACCCAGGGTGGTCTTCTGAGAACATCATGGGCATGTCAAAGACATGATTTGGCATGACACTGCTGCATTGTATTCATGCCAGCATGCTGCATGACCTACAGAGGTGCATTTTTAAAAGGCTGCTGAAAAATGTCTTCTCAGTTTGGGCCTGCCTGTCTTGTTGCTGCAATGTTCTTCTGATTGTTTATCCCATAAATGCTTGTCCTAGTTTTCCATATTTGAAAGGAAAAGCAAAGAAGTATTGTCAGGCTGTGCAGTTTAAATTGAAATTTGCTATAGGTCTGTTCAGAAAAGTCTGCTTAAATTGAAGCGCTGAAATTATTTAGTTCAACAATTCTGCTTGATCTCATTTCTTCCTTCTTAGTTGTCGCTTGCCCTTGGGTTTAACAGAGATATTAAATTGCCTGGGAGCCAGAAATACCTGAGATTCATTTATTGCTGTTTCATTTAAGCCTATTGTTAAAGTTAATGGGTTTATGTCATTTTTGTACTGTGTAGTTTAAATATCTGAGATCTAAAATCTGGTCTGGTGTCACAGAATTGCAGAAGCTCTAGGGCTGGGAGGGACCTGAAGATAATCTAGTCCAACCCATCTGCTCAAAGCAGGGTTGACTGGAGCAGATTGCTTAGGACCTTGTCTGGTCAGGTTTTGAAAAGCTCCAAGGATGGAGACTCTGGAAGTCCTCTTGCCAGTCTGATCTAGTGTTTGATCATTCTTGCAGTTGAAAAAAAGTAAAAAAGATTTTATGGCAACACAATAAGAACAAGTTGTTTTCTCAGTGTCTGAAATAAAATATTTCTGTTGAATTGTTTTAATATATCCATGGTTGGTGCAGAAACTTCAAATTTAGCAGGTGCCTGTGCTGGATTCAGAGGTGTACCTCTAGCTGTCCCAATGGAAATCCACCTCAGTTTGAGTGACTGTAAGTTTGTGAAAAATTTCATTTGCAAAACCTCCAAAGAACTTATTATCAGGGTATGGCTGAAAGGTATGTGCTTTATTGCTGCTGGAATTATTTATTATTTGTTCCAGTTGACTTCCTGAAGGTACCAGCTATGCTCCAGAATATGCTAGCAGGTATCAAAATGGTGGGAAATTGAGGAAACAATGCAAATACACACCAGCGAGCTTGAGTTGTTAAAGACCTGTTCACATTATGAGGTCATTCAGTGTAAATAGGGTGTATAGAGATAAGTAGTTAGTGAACTGCTTTGGCCACTTAGCAAGGTGACAAAGCAGTTAACAAGGATGATTTTTAAAAAAATTGCTGTTGTCATAGGCCTATTCATTTCAAATTAAGGAAGCAATTAACATGAAGCAATTTAGTATGCTGTAGTATGTGCTGTGTAAACTCAGACTGGTTTTTAGTTGCATTTACTTTGCATTTCTTTCCTGATAACAGCTAGGATCTTCACTCTTGAAAAAAACAAAATAAGCTGTGTAAATCATATTTCTACCATTTACTGATTCCTCCAAATAAAAACACCAGATGTTGCAAATGGTCAGTCACAGCATTTAGTCCCAGTTGGTCAGTCACAGCAGTTAGTAACACTTCTCCAAGACTGCTGCTTCTTGTTATACCTCTGCTCTGGAAAACTTGTAATCTGCTGGTGGGAAACTACACTATTAAAACTTTGTCTGTAGCTTTCCTTGAATTGAACCAAACTCAAACTTAGTGAAGTGTGTATAGCAGTGGAGGGAGGTAGGAAAATTGCAGAAATATCTTAAGGCTGAGAGATAGATGCAAACATACTCAGAAATGTCAGAATTGATGTTGCACAGGTAACCTGGGTCCAGGTCTTGGTATTTTTTTCTATCCTAGCCAGTAATTGGGGCTCCTTATATGCTGATAGCTCCAGATCTTAGTTAAGGTAGAAGAACTTGTGTCTAGAGTATAAATCAATTGGTGAATTGTAAGTTGTAGGATTTTCACTTTGATTTAAGACATAGGTGAATTTTAAGACATAGCTGAAGTAAGAGATACAGTGGGATGCATCACCTCTTTTTTAAAGTAGCTAGACTTTATAAATATGGTATTGACAAAGGCTATTACAGTGTCAAGGCTCTTGATTTTGTCCCAGACATTCTGTTTAAAAATGCTGGTTTCAGCATTTGGAAGCATCAGATTCCTCCTAGTCCTTGCTCCAGGAAGCTTATTGAACTGTATTAGGGTGGGCAGGGAAGGGCAGCTGAATATTGCTAGACTTCACACTGATATGCTAAGTGGAAGAATACTGTGAGAGAGTGTGGGATTAAGGATAATTTTCTTAGTACTGGGAGACAGCTTTGAAACAGTCCCTTAGCATACTCTGCTGTTTGCCTTCTGGAGTGTGTCAGAAGAGCTGGCTTTAAGCAGGCAAAACCATCCCTCTCTTTATACTGTTGAAGTCTAGTTTTAGCCTTCTCTCCTAATAAAATGCTTATTTCTCTACTTCCAGTTTCTATTACAGGGTGAGATTATATAAAATACTGAAAAGTTCTGTCTTTTGTTGCTGCTTTGCCCGAAAATTTAAAATGCTAGCTCTGTCATTGTGAAGACATGTTCATTTTTCTCATATAATTATGCGTGGAAACAATTTTCTTTACTTTTTCCCTGATTCATGTTCCTTCATCATTTATCTTCTTGCTTTTTTCTCTTCTGCTGTATTTGCTTTTTTTTCAAGTTAGGTTTTAAAATAATGAGATTGGGTGTTGCTGAGCATAACAACAGTCAGGTTAAATTCCCTGCTTTGGAAATACAAAATCTCATAGGCCTTTGCTGTCTCTCCTGTCAACAGATTATTAAAGTTTTTTTGGGGTTTTATTTGGGTTTTTTTTCAGTGTAGGGAAACTCTGGTCTGGTTCAGCCCTGTGGAGTTGGCACACACACTAGCAGTTACTAAGTAAGGGTCTACAGTCCATTCTTTTGAAAACTTCCAGAAGCATCTATGTGGTGCCCTCCAGGACTACTACAGCATATGCACAAAACTGCTCTAAGTCAGGATTATGATTACTTTGAAAACCCTCTCCAGATGTAGAATTAAATGCTTATGTAGATATGCCATAGTTCAGAAGTATCAGAGACACTTTTGTCAGTCTGTCTTGTTGCAGCCCTCTGGTTAAACTATTCTAGGTCATTGAACTAACCCAGACTTTTATGCTAATCGTATGGATTGGCATTGCCTTTGGCAGAAATAAGGGGGGAGGCGTTTCTATGTGTGGCCAAAGATACTTTCTCTTTAGAAGATTAGGTTTTTTCAGTCACTTTGCTTTTCATTCTGTTAATGCCAGATTTATTGTCCCTAATTCATTTCATCCTGCCATGCTATGTTTAATGCTATTCTTTGTTATTGAAGCAAAGCTTTTTTAACAAATTGAAGAATGGCATCTATGAATTTGCTGGCCTTTGTGTATTGCATAAGTACAGCTGTATGCTGCAGCTTGCAGTGTTGCTGTTGCTCTTATTCCTTCAGTCTTTGCAGATGTTTGCTAAGCAAATGGAGTATGGAGGTGTGATGAATCTTGCTATTGTTTTGAGGGGTGAAGACTGTGAGGAATGTCACCAGGTCCTGAATATATTCGCCTTACCATCACATTTGCATGTGTCATAGCTGTCAGGTGAATATGTTTTAAAAGCCCTGCTTCTCAGTGCAGTCTTGGGAGAGAAAGACTGCCTTGAGCGGGGCCTTACTACTGGTGGAGGTAGTTTGAAGAACTGTATCTGTAACAAGGCAGTATGTCAGTGGTCAGTGTCTTATGACTTCAGTCCAGGGTGTCTTAAATGTCAGGTGTGGATTTGGATGCAAAATCTCTATTTTTGCTGTTTGTATATGTGCTCATTGTATCCAGTGAGGTGTGCCACGCACCAAGGAAATATTTATACACCTTAATTCACCTGGAGGATCCTTAATGTCTCTCTTTGTCACTGTTGAGTAAGAAAGCAGCACAGACTCCAAGAAGGCTGGTTTGCACAGCAGCACCTTTAATATGAAAAACTGTCTCTTTTATAGACTGTTCTGATACATTCGACCGGATTGGCTAATTAACAAAAACACTTTCTCACAAGCAGTCCTTGGGAAGAACAGGAAAGCAGAGAGTAGGAAAACACACCTGCAGATTGTTTGTAATAAGCTGTCATTGTTTCTCTACAAGTCTGCAGTGAGAAAACTTATCTGGTTTTCTCGCTCTCTGACCAGGCTGTCGCCGCCACATCTCTTGGTATTAAAATAGTTCCTGTCTGTAACTCTTCTTTCTGTTGTCTGGGACCAGCTCTGTCTTTTTCCTGTTTTGCTGCTTTCCCCTGACTGTCATCATCTCTAGAACAGCTTCTTTCTATGTTTCTAAGTACCTATATACTTTGAAAAAGTCATGTCCGAAACAAGTTCTTATTTTTCCCCTTGTTTTCCTCCTTCTCTAGTGGTCTCCAGAGGGTTGAAGTATACCTCCCCTTGCTTGGCAATCAAGGAGAGGTTGGAGAGGTTTGAAATTAAACTGCCTGAATGAATTGAGTCCGTATTATATAGAAGTTGAAAGAAGTGCATTTGCTGGCTTGTCGGAAGAGAAGCGGATTTGGTTCTTGATGCAAATGCAGGAAGAGTCCAAATTTTCATAATTGAGTACTCAGAGTTGCTTATTGTTCCCATAGACTACTGAGTGCTTTAGATAGACTGATAACTCTATTGCTGTTATTGTGCTCCTCCACCATTATACAATGCATGTGTAAAACGTTCGAGGAAGGAAGGCTGGCTGTGATAATGGCCCCAGACAGAGCAATTGATTATGTGCTTGAGCTGAAGAGTAAGGCACTTCTTTTTTTGTGTTGAAGGACATGATAGCTTGTCTTTGTAGCTGCAGTTCAACAAAGTGCATTAGACATGAGAATATCAAGGTCACTAGGGCTGCTCACATGCATGCTTTAAGTTAAGCATACTTTAGAGTGTTCTAACTGTATTATTTTGGGGACCTGGAATAGTAATTTTATCATCTAAGCTTCTCAGTAGTGGAAAAATATAAATAAAATTTGAAAAGTTTGGATGAAAAGGAAAAGAGCTGATTTAGCTTGAAAGACTGAAGCTAAAGGGTACATGTAAATGCAGAGTGAATTGATTATTAATTTGTTTAAAATCATCTTTATGACTTTGGTGGCCTACAAGACCGCAAATCTGACCTTGAGGATTCTTTTACACTGCCAGAGCAGAGTAAATTTTTTTTTCCAGAAAGGAAAAGGGTGATGGCACTTCAGTATAAATATGCAAAAGATGTATGGACTAATAAATAATTGTGGTGTACAAAAGACGTCCTGGCCTCCTGCATGTTTGAAAAAAAATTGAATGAAGTAATGTTGTGGTTGTATATCCCTGGAGCAGAATTCCCTAACCTTGTCTGGCCTGATCGAGTTCCTTCCATAGGCACAGACAGTGTGGTTGTTGATGGTTTTGTATTACCTGTCTGTCTTCTTCATATCACAACTTTATGGATTTGATTATGTTCACAATGATTTTTTTGTTTTTTACCTTGCTGTTGTAATTCAGTTTAATGGCAGCCTTGATATTGCCATGATTATTGTAGCAATCAGCCTTGCCAGAGCACTGTATGGACTGGCACTGAATTGAAGTTAGTGAGAATAAGTAATTCGAACCACAGAGTAGTCTGCCCCCTACTTTTGAACTCAGTGGTTTGTTTTTGTTTTTTTTTTTTTTAAATGATTACATGATTTGTCTGCCATTTAGGTTCATTGTTGCTCTTACAATACCTGTATTAATCCCCATCTGAACTAATAATTCCCCAGTTATTTGCATGGATAAGGTATCCTGTGTTTTCCTTTCAACCATTGCATCAAAGATTTGTTTAGGGTAATTTACCTTTCTGTTGCTGTCATATAGTGTCATCTTTCCTTGAGAATTGTTTTTGACTGTTGTACTTGCTCTTGGGGTCAGGCATGAGGATCTGCAGGTGCTTGAATTGATCTCCCCCCCTTAAAAGGAGGCACTGAACTAGCAATGTCACCTGTTGTGGTGATGTTATGGCACTTTCTTGCCAGGTCTTCAGTACAAATGATATACTGGATTCTTCAGTGTTCTTGGGGGGTGCACAGATAGGCAGTTGCATGTTCAACTCTCTTTTACTTTTGTGATGTTGTGCAGTTTCTGTTTCTTCATAGTACTATATTTCTTTTGTCTCCACATTCTCTACTGCTCTCCTGATTAAAAACTGAGGCAAAGCTGGTGTGAAGAAAGCCAGTGCTGCCAAGCAGAGAAGAAGAAGGATGTTCTGTCTTCAGATAGCATTCAAGACAAGAATGAGTAAAACATTAAAACCACATTATTTATGCACAAAGGAGTATGTCTTTTCTATCCATAAATTGCAGCTGGTTGTCTGCAGCAAGGAAATGTCTGTAGAGCTTCACAGGTGAAACATCTTCGAAGAGCAAAATGAAGATGGTGAGGTACCAGTCGAGAATAAGTGAATGAGCCAAGGGAAGCTGAAAAACTGACTGGTGGTTGATGGTTTCCTTTTTGGCAGAAGAGCAAAGTGTTATGTTCCAGAGAGAACATCATAATTTTTCAGGGGTTGGGAAAACACAGGCACGGAATTTTACTCTGCAAAGAGTACAAGCAGTGATTTGAGACTTTTTAGAGAATGCAGGGAGTAGGAGTGGTTATATAAATGTCTCAATATATAAGGACTATTTCAAATAATTTACAAACACAGAAAAGTTCTCAAAGATATCTCCAGGAGACTGTTATTCATAGATAATGTTCTTTTTTTGTCAAGTATCTATTCTTTGAATAGAAGCTTCATTCTGTGCAGTACTGCACTGCACACTGCATTGAGATAAGAGGACTGACGCTATAACGTTTTCAAGCATTTATTTTGAAAGGTTGTCTTCAGAACGTATTTTAAATAGCTGCCTGTTCTGTAGGGTACAAATTTTGGGATGGCATGTTACCTTTCTCTCTGTATTTTCCTTTGGTCACCTAAAAAGTAAATACTTTACTCTTTTGAAGGCATTCCCTTGTGTTTTGAAATTAAACCTCCTGTATTTTCTGCTGTTTCAGTAGCATTTTCAGTTCATATCTTAATTTGATTATTTATTGGCCATTGAACATCATGGTCCATATCCTTCTGTGCTCTGCAAATTTGTTTTTTCTTGCCTTTTAGGAATACAATGCTGTGCTTGTCTATTTGATGTTTATTTTGTATAATGGCAAGAACATTTTGGCATAAATTCAGAATTCAGTTTGTTCTTTCAGTCCAGGCAGGCAAACAGCTCTGTCCTTACACAAGTAGCAAACTCGTGGCAGCTTTCATCTGACTGCCACCTTCAACAAAGTCATTACCTCTTGCTATATGTATGTGTCTGGTATGGCCAACCCGGGTGATACAAGTGACTGACAAGACTGTCAGCTGTTCTCAGGAATAAACCTAACAGACTTGCTAGAGGAGCGTGTCTCTATCTGAAAATTAAAACTCCTATAATGCATACCAGTACCTCTGAATACCTCTCAGATTCTCACATCTACCACTGTCAGCCCTAAAGTAGCAGTTTCTCATGACAAAGGACTGATTCTGTAAAGAATTCCTTAATTTTCTGTATGCAGTCTACCTTTACTTTCAGGAAGATATTATGGGAGGCAGCATAAGTAACAAAAGCCAAACATATGATGTCATCAAATCTGGGGAAATTGGGCTATTAATTTCTAAAAAGCTTTTGAATAGATTCATGTGGGGATCTGGACTCTATAAAATATGTACCTTGTCTTTACAAGCTCTGTTCCTACAAATGGTGGAAAAGGAGGGCAGAGCCTTGAGAATCTTCCTTCTGAGAATCTATTTTTTGATTAATAAAATCCAGCCTTTATTATTAGTATTTTTAAAGTAATTTTGGATGTTCTGCTACTTCGGTATATTAATAATAACTACTCTGATAGACTCTACTTAGAGGATTAAGCACCATGACTTCTGTAACTAAATACTATTTTGCAATCACTGACTTGCCCAAAATCATAAGGCAGGTTGGTGTGTGTTCTGCTCCTGCCTGATGTCCTGCTGTGGGCTTCCTTGGAGTGGTAGGCTCTCAGTACTCTGCTCAGGAGTGAGGCAGGGTGTAGGCTGCCCTGGCATCTTGACTTCCATCCACTGTTAAACTGGGCAGTCAAGAGCTCACTTCAATGCTCAGTCTGAGTGAACCTTCTTCAGGACAGACTTCCTGCTGTGGCCAGGCCTATTGCAGGAATGAATGCAGGGAGTCTGCATTTCAGCTACCTTTGCCTGCAAGGTAAATCTAGCACATTGAAGGCAATTTTGGGCTTAAGTTGAACAGATAATCTGATGCTGACTGCTGCCAGTTTGCAGAACCATCCAAAAACCTGGATGTCTATTGTGCCATTGTAAACAAACTTAGTTTTTTATTCTTGTTAAGCATGTTCTTGTTAAAATGTGTGCAAGGCAGTCCTGAAGACACATTATTTTCTCAGTAATATATTGTTTCATTCTGCTGGTTAGTCTCTTGTCATGTATTGCTCTGGAAGTGAAGGATTTTTTCTGTCTGGCAGAACAGACAAAAATAACCTTTCCTATGAAAGGAAGTGTGCGGATTTTATTTACTTTTCATAGCTAAAAATCTTTTGTGAGCAGCCTTTCCAGTAGAGAAAGACAATTTCTTTCCTATATGCACAAGGAAAAAGAATTTATTATAAAATTAGAGGGATGGAAAGAGCAAAAACCCAAACCAGCATTGTATGTAAGTATAAGATTAAATATACTTGTCAGAGAATGGAGAGAGTAACATTTCTGTGTTTGAATTGCTGATCTTCCCCACAAATCTAAAAGGTAAGTATTTTAAATGATGCCTTTTCAAATGGCCCATTATCCTCAGGGAGCTAGATGAGAACTCTCATCAGTGTTCTAGAAATTGTTGGTCTAATTATCCAGTAAATCTTCTTTTCATGGACCTCTCTTCTCTTGAAATCATGTTGAGCTATGCAGGGAAACCTGTTCCTGCTCACTGGCAGGGCAAATGTAGCTCCATCTCCAGAATCTGCCTACTTTTGTCTGCCTGCACTAATGCAAGGCAGTAGGTAAGTGTTTTTCTCCTGAACAGCTAGCAGATCAGAAGGAAAATAATTTATGACTTGTGTGCATTGAGGCTTCTTACTGTATGTGGCTGTAATTTCTAAATAGGATGTTCTGTCTTTGTGAAGGCTGGAAGCAGCATCTTGGAGAAGGTAAGAAAAAGGGGAAGGAAAAAAGGAATGTGGCTGTTTGTTGAGACCCTTCTTAACTGCTGGCTAGGAGTCCCCCTGCCCAAAATCTAAAAGTATTATTCTTCCAAGTGTGGTTTGAGTTGCTGAAGGACACCCCTGAGGGAAATTTTCTTGTGAAGCACTATCTGTATGCTCAGGAGTTATGTGGGCTTCTATATCCAAGCATAACCTTCTATTTGGACCAAAATGGTAACTGTAAAATCTGATAAAAGTCAGAGGCAGACTGACATCTTAGACTGTTGGACTCCTAGAGGGCCCACTGCCAAGGGTCGGGGCTGCTGGTGTGACTGTTGAATGGAAAAAGAGAATCCAGAAAATTTTTGTACTCCCTGTCTTTGACCTTGCCTGTTCCTTTCCTTGTGTCCTTTATCTAAATCCAAAACCATTTTGATTGCAGTAAAGGGTGTTATGGCTAGAACTGTTTTAATGGCACAGTGTGATCCAGCAAGAGCAGTCCTTTCTCTGGGCATTTGTTCTTCCTCCCTGCAGTTTTGGTTGTGCTGCTCTGTGAAGACAGACCCAATTCTCTTGTAACCTGTCTTTGCTCTGCTAAAGGATGTTCAGAGGATGGCAAAAAGGCAAGTCAGCATCAGGAAGCAAGTTCTGTCAGTAATAATCTCACCATTTCCTGCGTCAGTAGCTGGGCTTTTATAGAAAGGGATAAGCAGGAATCCTAAACTGGTGTTGGGGAAGGTACAGTATGATTTCTCCTTGATAGTATGCACTCTGGGAGGAGTGGTAATACTGAGTTTGCTCCTGCTGAACTAGCACACCTAGGGCACAGTGGAACCTGTGCTAACTCTGGCATGATCTTTCCTTTTAGGTTAAATGGAGATTTAAAATACTACTTTTTTGAAAGATAACAATGAACTGTATCTTAGAATAACTTTGGAATAAAACCATTGGAAAAATAGACTGGTTTAGGAACTGCTGGTGATCACGTTACTTAATAAAAGTATATTTTACTTCACTTCAGCATATTTTCTTTAGTATTTTTAAGATCATTAGTGGTTGTGATGAATGAGGAATGTAGAAATACTTTCTGGCCAATTATATTTTGTATTGTTTGAGGTAAACAGAGTCTTTAAATCTAGTGAGATTTCTGAAAGTGAGTGAGAAAGCAGTATTTTTCCCTCCTTCATGCAGAAGACAATAAAACTATCTTTTACTGCAGATTTACACAGAAACCTGCAGAGTTGTTATGCTGAGGATACATGCAGTTTATGCATTTCCTTTCTGTCCAGCAACAGAGGGAGCACCTGTTTTGGAAGATGCTTTATTTATGGATAAACCTGTGACAGTAGAGTTCTTGTGCTTAGTTTTCCAGTAGCAGTAAAGTGTGCATGGTGTATCAACAGTTTGCCTTTGGGCAGGACTGATGATTGCTGTCCACAGTCACCTTGTCCAGGGTATGTCTTGAAGAGGCAGCCTTGTGCTGCATCTGATCAAACTTGCTGGGTGTGAATGAAAGTTGGAGAAAGAATATCCTCCTTGTAATGACAGCAGTCTGGTAAACTGAAGCTCCTTAATTAACGAGTTAGTGTCTCTTGCTTCCTCTCAGACTTCTTTTTTTCCTGTGGTGCTATTTCATTTCCAGTCTTCATAATGAACTATATTGTCATTTAGGGCAATAAATTATTCTTTTGAAGCAATCATATGTGCAATCCTGTTACCTCTGAGGAGCAGATAAAGAATTTTGGTTTGTATAGTTCAAAGAAAAGGGGGCTGATGGAAGCCCTCACTGCTCTCTCAAGTTTCCTGAGGAGGGGAGGTACCGATCTCTTCTCCCTAAGATCCAGTGACAGGAAGCAGAGGAATGGTTCACAGGTGTGCCAGGGGAGATTTTTAGACTGCATGTTAGCATTTCTTTACTGAGAGGGCGGTCATACACTGGAACAGGCTTCTACAAGATGTGGTCAATGTCCCGAGCCTGTTGCTGCATAGGAGGCATTTGGATAATGATCTTAACAAGCTTTAGCTTTTGGTCAGCCCTGAAGTGGTCAGACAGTTGAACTACAAGATTGCTGTAGGTCCCTTCAAACTGAAATAGTTTGTTCTAGTATGCATTTAACCAGTAAAGTACTTAAAACAAGGAGCTTGATAAAGGGGGCTGAAAATGGTTACAGAACATGAGTTGTGTGTAGTATTTAATTATTCTTTCATTGCTGGTTGAGAATGTAACCCTTCTCAGACCTCCAGGACGTTGGCAGTAGGTACTGTTATTGCTGTAGTTCTGTCTTGTTGTATGTTATTCCAACAGGAATAGCAGAAAGTGCCTGAGTGTAAATAAAACATTTATTTTTTTCCCAGCTAGTGTTTTAATAGTTATTTTTTAGTGAGGATAGCAGTTTGCTGATTTAGATTTCAATAATTTTCTGTAAACTGCAGCTTTCTTTCATCTTAGAATATGCTCTTAGTCCTGTTAGGGCACAGAGCTACTCTTTGCCTGAGTGAATATGCAGAGACCCTACCATGGCTCAGATCAGCAGAAGCTTGAGTTACTGTGACTGAGCACTGCTGCTGCAAGTGTCTTCAGAAAAGGTGTTAAAAGACATCTTTTAAAAATGAGACAAAACAAATGGAACTGTTGCATTTAAGTCAATAATATCTGTATCATAAAATCTGATGGGGAGGATAAGGGAGGGGGGAAGAATGTTGCAAGTTAAGCAGCTGCTTTTTACTCTGGGATACTGGCACTTTCATATCAATCCACATATCCTGTTTCCAGTCAGGGCATTGTCTCCCTTCTTCCCCTGATTTGTACCAAACTTTAGTTTCTTTTCCAACTGTCTTTTGACTCTTAGCTCGCAAATAAAAATCCATGAGGAGGGAAAATTTGTCCACAGCAGGAAGGCAAATGGTTAATTTTGGGGAGTTATTTTGTTACCATCTTTTTGTTGTGCAGATATGCCTGTTTTCCAAAGTGTTTAAACTGAGCTGTTGACAGATCAGTTTTGTGAGTTTTGCTGTGACAAAATGGTTCATTATAACAAAATCTATTGCCTCTGTTTTGTTATTCTTTTATTAAGGACTTACTTGCTGTACTTTGCTTAAGTGTTTCATAAATATATGTTGGCTCTTTCATTGCTGTGTGTTTGACAGGTTTGCCCCATTTCCTCCAGCTATAAAGGAGTTCCTCTCTTCTGCTCACTACTCTGGGGCCCAGCAGGCAAAGGAAATGTTTTGTATTTTTGTCCAGGAGCTAGAGGAGTGATTTAACTGGATTTGAGTTCCTTCCAGGATGTGTGCTGCAGGGCAAGCATGGCAACACGCGTGCATTTTTTATGAGGTGGCAGCCTGTCTTTCCTCAAGTTTGTAGAGTAAGTTTAGATACACAGGGCAGCTTCACACATACAGAGGAAGGATTGTACTGTTCAGTAAAAAGAAATACTTTGGCACATAGATACATTTTATGGCTCCTGTTCATTTTGTAGCAAGCCTTAAAAACCCCCATTCTTTAAATCTGTACGATTTGTTAATACAAAATCTGTCATGTTTGCTGTAGCTAAGATAATATAGATTTTTTGGTTAAAATAAATGCTTCAGTTTTAAATCCAGCTATGGATTTTCAGACACACTGTCCCCAGCTTGTTAGCATGTTTTATATACAATGGGAAAATTGGAGAAACTGCAAAATTTAGTTTGCCTATATTTACTCTAGAGTTCTTTTCAGAGAAAGATGGAATGATGAAGCATAATTTTGGAGCTTGCCTTTATATAGTATGGCTTTCCTGAGGGTTACATTTTATATTTTTCTTGCTAGTTTTCTTCCATGCTTTATATAAGTTATGTAAGGTATTTCTGTGGTCTCTCTTTAGAGAATATTCTGGGGAATTGAATGATTTACTTGTTTGTGGATATTGTTTGGAAAGAGAGGGTAGGGAGTTGGCTTTTTGAAAAAGATGCAGTAATACAAGAGCAACTTGGCTATCTATCCACCCCTACTGTACTCAAGTCTTTGACAAAGAGAGTTTCTTAGTCCTTTGTCTTCCTTCAGAAGGTTTGCCTTGAAATCCTGGAGAGAAAATGCATACGTGGGCATGTTACAGAAATGAAAAAGTAATTGTGGCTGAAAAATTGAGCAGTTTATTAGTTATAAATACTGAGCATGGCCAAAGTAGTGGCAATTACTGTGGATGATTGTTTTTTGCTGATAGCAGGAATTTATATAAGAAATGAAGGGGAGCCATGGGAATGTTGCTTTTGCTATTGGCATGAAGGGGTGGATAATGGGGAAAGGTCCAGAAAAAAACCCATCAGATTTATTTTCTATATGTAATTTCACAAAAGGTGTCATGAGTATTGAACTTTGGTGAAAAGATGAGCCTCAACCCCTTCAATTTTTCCATCACACCAGTGTGTTTTGAATTGCTGGAGGTTTGGGTTTTCTTCCTAGTCACTTGACATGTTATTCTGCTGTCTTTTAAGTTTTTCAGTCTCAGTCTGAAAACATGACAGACGAGAGTGGTGGTGTCTTCAAGATAAGTACAGCATTCTAAAATAGTACAGTTGTAGTAAAAATACTAATTTTTTCACACTAAGAATAAAAAAATGGATGTGTGTGTGGTGTTTACATGAGTAGCATGCACTGAAACTACTTGTACAGGTCCACTAAACGGGTTCTAGAATGTCAGATTTAGTATTTCAGAAGAAACTATATGCTAAACTTGTAGCATGTGGTAACATTGTTGAAAGTAAAATTATTTATATGGATTACCACATATGGGTGGTTGTAGGGTTTTTTCGGGTTTGGCTTCATCTTTGATTTTATCTAATGGTTTAAGAGTTAAGACACTTGAAATCCTCTGACAAAGGGACTTTTTTCATCATTCTGCTACTATATAGGAAATCTGGTAGCATTATTTTAACAAATAGACCAGCACCACTGAAAAAAGGTGTTCTGAGAAACAGAATTGTTACATGTCAAACGTGAAGTTACTGGTGCACATGCACTGAAGAGCCATTTTGATACACCAGCTAATCCTTCTTAGTGACCAAAACTCTAATGTGGAGTGTGTGTAATTTATGCCTCAATATTTGGGACAGCATTTGGTAACTGCAGTATCCTGTGTATGCTTATGTAATAGATGTACTTTGAACTGATGGCTTAAGAGACAAGAATCTCTTCTATCAGGTAAGACCCTGGCAGACGTTTTGCCAATCTGCACTATATAAAGCTGCAGATTTTTTGACGTAGTGCTTTCTGCCAGGCCTTAGAAGAGGCTTTTTTCTCTGGAGCTGTAAATCAAGAATGCTCTGCATTTGAGCTCTGTTCACTTAACTAAAAGATGTTCCAGGTAGGATGCTGCTAGCTCAGTGGTTTGGTAGAATTGTGGCCAAAACCAAATGATGTTTGCTTACTTCTTTAACTTCCACACCGCCTTTTAAAGCATATCCCTGAAAGACTTCGCTATTAGCTGAGTCATTTTCAGTTTTTAAATTTCAGTTACAAATGTCTGATTTGAGTCCAGATGCACAGTGCCTGACTCATCTCATAGAAGAGGCAGAGTTAAGGTACCAAACCTTTCCTCCTTGGTAACATTCCTCCTTGCTGGAACTTGTTCTTGAAGGCATTATCTTCTGAGTTGCTTTTCTGTCACTTGCATATACTAGTGTTGCTTTGGTGTTTTTCATCCGTGACAGGAGCTTAAAATTAGGGTCTTGCTGTGTTCCTGGTTGAGCTTATTTAGACAGCTTATAAAATCAGCCCATTTGCTTGTGAGAGATTGCTGAGCAGAGAAGTGCAAGAGGCATAAAGAAATTAACCCTAAAGAAGTGGGAAGTAAAGTATAATTATTAATAAAACCTAAATTGTTATTTTTTGCTCCTCTTTTTTCTCATGTATTTCTCAGAGTACTTAGTTATAGATGCCTTTTCCCAAACAATATTATTTCAATATATCTTTTTTTTTTTTGTTGACACTTTTTTTGGGCAGTTATTCCCTCAACCTTCTGCTATTTGGATGGTTAAAAACCTTCTTGCTCTGATTTTACTCCATATTTTAGTCCAAATAACTCCATATTTTAGTGTCACCTGCTGGTTTACATATAATAAAAGTTAAATGGGGAAGAAGGAATTGATGAGTATTTTAATGGTATTTTTAAAAAACAGCCATGTTGAAAATAAAATTTAAGTTTGCTAAAAAAACTTTTAAATTTAAAAAAACCCCAACCTCAAAATCTTATCCTCTCCCAATAACCCTAGCAGTCTCTCAGAAGTACAAAAAGTCTTGTGCTCTGATTATAACTTGAATATTTGTTTTAAATACTTAAATATTACTCCGAAGACCTTGGAGGATTAAAAAGGATGGTACATGTGGATGGGTATCATTGATCACTCATAGGTGTGTGCAGTCCTGCAGTGTAAGGGAAAAGGTATATTTAAATTTACTTCTGTGGACTTTATTTCTTTGCTAAACTCTACAATGCTTTCTTTGTAGTAATTGCAGCCCAAATGTAGAGTTTCCATTCCCCTCCCTCTTGTTGCAGCACCATCCGTGTTCAAGGTCTTCATTCTCAGGGACCTGTTTGGGTCCCTGGCCATGTACTGAGCTGGATGAAATAACAAACCTGATAGAAAAACAAGTTCTCAGCCCTCCCGGATGCATCAGGACTCTGTTGTTTTCCCAACAACTCCATGCATTCCTGTGCTATCAGAGTTTATGGTTGGAAAGGCACTGGAAGCACTTCTAAATGAGGCAAAATGGGAGGTTTTGATACCTGCTGTCTCTACTAATCTGGTGGAGAGCCCATGTCCCCTGTGTTGCTGGGTCATTGTAAATACTTGTTTGAAAAAGTAAAGAAAAGAATTTGCTGGACTGCTGACGAAGATCTTGTCAATCTTCTTGTGGGATGTATATTTTGAAGAATGCAAGCTCAGGTTTTCCGAGAGGCAACCAATAACAAGTGTTAGATCTGCACGTGGTCAAAAGTCAGATGTAGAGCTGCCATGTTTTTTTAACAGAGCAATGACCTCCAGTGCTGCTAGACCTGAGCTGCCAAGAGAGAACAGGAGGTCCTGAGGAGATTTCATTACCATGAAATTTAAGGTGTTGAGCTCAGTGGGACCAAACACTGGCACAGGTTGCCCAGAGAACTGGTGGAGTCTCCATCTTTGGAGAGATGTAAAAGCCACCTGGACACAGTCCTGAGCAGGGTGCTCTTAGGTGACCCTGCTTGAGTAGAAGGGTTGGATGAGAGACCTCCAGAGGTCTCTCAATCTCAAAAATTCTCTCAATATTCTGTGATACTCATGAATTTTCCCTCCCCAGCCTGTGGCCATGGTTGCACGTTCATAAGACTCGTGTTCTTTTGTCACAAGTCAGAAGCAGTGGACCACTGGCTAGCATAAAAATTTTCACTGTGTTTAAGTATTCTATTTATAATTGTGATTCCATATAATGTACAGCTTCATATGGAAAAACCTCTTTAGTTTTTCAGTTTGGTTTAGAATATGTTAATCCATTTTGTTCCCATTATCTGTTGCCATTGGATAATAATGTCTTGGTTTAATTTGTGACGTTATTTTTTAGGAAATTTTCTTAACTGTGGAAAGCTGACATGATATTATGGTGAAGCAAAACCTGCTTTGTCCAGCTTGACATTTTAGGTCTGGCTGCTTTCTGCATTGGCTAATGTGTATGGAGGGATAGGAAAGGAATTCACCTTGGTTTTGAGTGTAGATGCATTGAAAAAGCACTGTTGATTTATGCCATGCATTCAGATAGGTTTTTCAGTATTCCATTGAAATTCAAGACTTTTAGGAGAGACTGAAATAGGGTTATTTGTCTGTAAAGATAGATTCATTATGTTTTTTTTTCCCAGCTTCCCGCTACTGATCTGCTCAACTGCCAGGTGCAAGCAGCCACTGATGTCTGATAGTTAATAAGCATTTGCTAATTTGCTAATCAGCTGCTGCAGAATGCAGCTAGGGCCAGGCACAGCAGTGACAGCGTAGCAGCAGCTGATCAGGAGTCTTGGAGGTAACTGGTTTTCTCTGGGGAGGGGAACAGAAAGAGAGCTGCTTAGCTGCCTGATGGTGGCTGTGATCTGAGACACTGATGATCTGTGGTTAGCAGTGGTGACTTTCTAGTTCCAGCATAAATGGAGCAGAAGCTGGGATCAAGTAGAGAACTTCATTTAAAGAATGCCGAGCAAGCTGTAGACAATGAACTTGATCAGACATATAGAATACCACTGAGTGGTTTCTGCTTCCCTACTGGCTTTTGTCTGATGAGATAGGAACAGGGACGCTGCTTTGCTATGGTGCTCTCTGCTCCCCATTTCACACCTTGTCTTTGCCTTAAGAAATTCCCAGGCCAGCTGTCTCTGGGCTGCCTAACATGCAGATGCCCTTTTGTAAAACTATAAATTCTAACCCGCCCAGAGGAGCTCTTTAAGAGATGTTATTAGTTTAGTTAAAAGTCAGTTTGCCATTCTTTGAACAGAAGTGTTACATGAGGTTGATGGTCTGTATTCCTGTACTTCTGCTTAGAACTCGAAATTCATCTCTGCCCATGCACGCATGGTTTGTTTTCAAATGCTTGCAAATGAATATTTTATTAGGTAGCTGTGGCCAATGGCTGCAGGATGGCTTTGATAAGCTGTGTGGCCAAGCGGCGTTAGCTGTGTTGGCAGAGCCCTCTGCTGGGAGCACAGCCTGTGCCAGCAGCAGTCGGTCCTGCGGCCAGTGCCACCCACTTCTCCCAAATGCCATTAGCCAGACCCCTCTCAGCTCTGTGCTATCCCACCAGCTGCCTGCTCCAGTGCCCAAGGGGTTTCTCTTCATCCCTCAGAGCCTGTGGAGTTCACTTGACCTTTTTTTTTTTTTTTTTTTTTTTTTTTTTTTTTTTTTTTTTAAGCAGACCTGGTGGTGTGCTGTAAATGTTTATATGACTTTAGGTTTTGATTTGCAAAATACAGAGGCTCTTTGAGAGTAATAAAGTTAGCCAATTACAAAATAATGTTTTCCTAATCCTAATCAGTGTGGGTGAACCATGATGAATTTCAAAAATTGCATGTATGGATTCCAACACTGTCTGCAAATACCTTTTTTAAAAAAGTACTGCTTAGTAAAACTAACTGATCAAATTGGGCATACATGGGCACATTCCTAAATCAAGAGCCACAGCTTTCCTTTTTCATTGGTCAGTAAGGCTTCTGCTATTTCAAGTGTTAGAGGAAACAGCTTTTGTGTGATAAAATACTAACTTACTGAGCATGAGGGAAAAATGTTATTACTCTAACCTAGTATGTTCAAAAGCCTGGTTAGGACTACTAGATGCGTTGCCAAACTAAAATGTGCAAGGAGGTATTTTAATCTGGGTATGTCTCTAAAGTGTTGATATAATACAGGCCAATAACTCTACTGCAGGAAATCCAGCTGTTTGAGATTGTTGCACAAACAATGCAGTAGTAATAAAGGGTCTTTTTTTCTTCTTCACATGCTGGCCAGAGCTTTTCACTCAGCATTGATTTGAAACACTCACAACTGTGCCCAGTATTTTATCTTCATTAAAATAAAAAAAGAGGAACATGTACCATGGCTTAGAAAAGGCTGCTGCCTGTGGTGGACAGGCCCTCCTTCTGATGAAGCTGGAGAGTGGTAGAAGTCAAAGGCAGTCATATTTCTGTGTCATTTGAATTGTCTCATGATGACACTTTCCTTAACATAGACATAAATTCTTTCAAAAGCTGGGTAAACTTCCTGGCCTATATTTGAAATAACCAGTTTCACCTTTGCTTTAAACTTACTTGCTCCATTGCTAGGGTTCAGCAACACAGAACAGCTCTGTTAGGAGACCCATCATGTGAGTGGCATGATGGAACTCCTTGATGCTGGTTGTTGTCAATTCCCAAAGCTGAATGTTATTCAGAAAGCAATTAAACACACCTGTGAAAGGAAAAATCACCAGTATGATAAGATGTAGATATTGCTTTTGAAAATTCCCTATCTGCATCCAAGGGAATGGGCAGGAAGTGCATGGCTGTGTGTCCTCACCCTCCTCCTCCTTACCCTTGTGTCAAGGCAGGATGCTGAAATAAAGGGGACTCCTTAAGGAAAGGTCTGGTTTTGTTGTGGTTCCTGTCACCCTCTGCTGTTAGCTGGAGAAGCCATGGTGGGGGGAGGACCAAGCTCTTGGTGGTGGATGGGGAGTCCAGCCCTCCTCCTGCACCTTACAGCTGTTCTTTAAGGGATGTTTTCAGATGAACCTTCCATCTTACCTGCCATCCGATCTGGCATTTTCCGTGGCCCAGTGCCTTTCCTCACCTATAATGAAAGTTTCACTGGAGGCTTATTACAATTACACATGGGAGGCAGCACAAAGGGGTTTTTTTCTTCTTTCGTGACAGCTTCTTCTTCCTGTTTTTCTTTCAGCATTTTGGTTAGAGGCTTTAATTCTCTGGCAGATTGTATACAGTATGTTTTTCAAACCCTCTACCTTTTGGGTCTAGGATACACTGTTCTCTAACTGCATAAAGCTGCTAAATAGGCTATTTTTTCTAATTTCTGACTTGAAATTCCATTTCATTTGTATTGCACAATGTCATAATGATTCAGCTTTGTAGAATTCTGTCTTAATTCCATAGGTTATCTTGTCCCATGCTCTTTTTAAAATACTAACATGCAGTTTTAATCCTGTGCTGCAACAACCCTCGTGAGTTGTCTATTTTAACTCGGGACTTCAAATATAAATGTTGCTTTAACATTACTCGTGGTTATCTCTAATCTCAGAGTCTCGTAGCAAAAGCTGTTGCAGAGTTCATCCTCTTTTGTCAGTGCTTTTTATTTCAAACATGTCTTTTGTTAGAAAGTGGCTGATGATATAATACCTGGATTTTTTTTAATAATCTGTGCTTTTCTAAAGAACTTAGTGAAGTGTAATATTACCATTCAAATAGGCAGGTGAGAGCCTTGGAGATCATTAATTTGTACCTTTTCAAAAGCCGCACTGCCTTGCTTTGTCTTGGAATTTATTATGCTTCCCAAGTATAATGTGACATACTGAATAGGGCAGGGGGTGGGGACATTGTCTTCAGCTGACATGCTGTTATCAGCGGGACTGTGTTTCTGGACACAAGATTTCGCAGTCATTGGTTGTCCGAAGAAAGCCTTTCCATCTGAGGATTGGACAAGAAGATGCGTCAATTTGCTGCCCGTCTCCAAGGTACTGGTGATGCTGCCTCCACAAGCTGGCTAACGTCACAGCTCCATCACCCAGCGGGGTGTGGGCTTTTTTCTCCTCTTCTCTGTTTTAATTCTGTATTTGCTTCCTACTGCATTTCTTAATCTGTCTTCTGCCAAATGCTAACAGCATGATATTTTGCAATCATTTAGGTGAATACAAGAAGGACGAACTCCTGGAAGCTGCTAGGTGAGTGCTGCTTAGAATATAAAACATATTTTGGGGGTGGAAGCAGGCGAGGAAAAGGGGTTTTTAAAATAGTACTGTTTTGTCATTGCCTTTCCATGAAATGCTGCAAGCAAACCACTTAATTAGCATAAATCTCTTCAGACTTTAGTCTGGTACAAATGTAAAAGCCTGTTTATGTAATTGAAATCCCCCACTATGGTGGTTATAAGGTTAATATTGAGTTTTTGCTTTAAGCTGCTTAAATCCTCTTTATTGTTTTGTGACTGTTCTTTTTAGGGGCAATTTAAATATTGGAATCTTTCTTTTCTTTGGGTTTTTATTGCTACCATAGGATGTATTTTGAAAACAGATTTTATCCGAACAGGGCATAAGGAAGCCTATACAAAAGGTGTAAAGTTCAATTGTATATTGCAAAGGTGCTTTTCATCCTTCCTGCTGACTGCACAAGACCATTTTCTATAGCCTGTTAACCCTTCTAAAAAAGATGCTGGGTATTGGTATATAGCTGTTTCAAATGTTACGGGCCATATGCTATGAAAATATGTTAAATTCAGAACATTTATTTTGACAAATGGCTTTCAGAGGATCTGTAAAATTAGAAAAAGGAAATACGAGGTTAAGGAGAAAAAATGAGGTGTTTTTGTATGATCTTTTGCAACACATATAACTGCAAATGTAGTATTCTTTTTTGTATTTACCCTTGGTTTTGAAATGTTCAAAAGATTCTTTAGCCATCCAACATTCTCCCTGCCACAGTACAAATTTCAATATACTACACTTTGCAAAATACTTGCTAAGGAAATGGATATCAAAGAGCTCTGCCCTTTTCCCACCCTTTTCATAATATTCTCCTCATTTACAGGAGTGGTAATGAAGAAAAGCTGATGGCTTTATTGACTCCTTTAAATGTGAACTGCCATGCAAGTGATGGGCGTAAGGTAAGTTAATACCTGCTTTATATTTCAATTATTTAAGGAAGGCCAATTTAAGCATACTGGTAAGCGTAGATGTATAAACCAGGAGAATATATGTGGGGGGGGAACCTGTGATGCCTTTTCACCATAAAATTAAACATTGGTATACTTGACACTGGCAGCTGTGACAGATTAAGTCAGCGGACATGGGTTTTGTGTGTGTCTTGTAAATGTTAAACCCTGGTCTACGTGTAAACAAAACTTTAGGACCTTTAGTAAGAAAAACAAAATGTACTGTTGCAGATGGATAAAATAACTAGGGAAGAACGTTATTATTTGTATTTGAACATTGTCTGGGTGAGGTGCTTGGTATTCAGCTTAGCTCCTAATACACTGCCACGTAGACTGGCAAGACTGGCACTGTATTGCTATGTTTAACACCTTCTGCATTTTCTTAAATTTGACATTATTGTTTTGACTTTCTCTGGCAGAGATGTTTGAATGAGTTAAATTAAGAATTAGGCTGAAACTGGAGGAGGGAAGAACATACGGAGTGAGAAGTAGATCCTATGATTTTTGATGTTTTAGATTTCAAGATCATAGTCTGTCTAGACTGTTGATTTACAAATGTTGGGGGGTTTTTTTGTTGTGGTTTTTTTTTTTTTTTTAAATTTGTTGGCTTGATTTTTGGTATTTTTTAACTGTGTACCAGAATGTTTTTAATATGTATCTGTTAAAGTGTTTCATCTGTAACAGTACGTCTCATTTTTGGAGAGAAAAGCATGGGAGTGTTTTCTTTTGCAGTTTTTTAAAATTTTTGATGGAGTGTGTTAGAGCTTAATATAAACCTCTGCCCATCCTGGACCTGTTGTGGAACAGCCCAGTTCCACTGAAATCAGTAAAGATAGGCTAGTTTACGCTTTTGATTAAAATGTGTGTTGGTTTTGAATATAAAAAAATACAGCTCCATTGTAAAAAAAATTCTGGTTTCTATACACATCTTAAAATTTTTCTCTATTGTAATGTCCACCATATATACTATGTGATGGAAAACTCAGCCAGTTTTTTTCTTATTTACATTTATCACTGATTGAAAGTTTGATGCATCTTCCAGGTTTCGAAGGCAATTGATTTTATGAACTGAGGACAGGCAATTGAACAAGGGCTTTATTTAATTTAGCAGTGTTGAAACTGATGAAACACTCCCCACATTTTAAGATTAAAGATATTGCCCATATTTCTTGAATTTCCTTTTCTTATTTCAAGATTTTGCTGTTCAAGTAAAAGTGTATTTAGGTATTAATAGTGCCCTGTGTTATAATTAAATGGGGAGGTGTACAGCAGTGCATTACTGAATAATTCAGTCCCCATCACTATTGATCTAAGGCCAAATGCAGAGTTATGACTTCTGTCAGCAGGGCAAAGAATGAGCCCTTGCAGATGTTTTCTTGAACATCTATCACTTCAAAGTAAAAATAAAAAAAATAATTACAAAGCTTTTAAAATTCATATTGAAATAGCAGAAATTGAGATCGCAGCCTCTGAATTAGTTAGAAAATTTATGCCCAAAGCTTGGAAAGCATATTGCAGTTAAAGCTCCTGTGTGTGGACACTTTGAACATATGTTTGGTTGGTTGGTTTTTGGTAAGTGCACTGGTTTTTGAAACACCTTTTAAAGGTGCCTTGCCATTGATATTAATTAGCTTTTTTTTTTAAATAATGTCTACCAGGTGTATTTTTTCTACCACCACATATGTACAGGAAGGTTGGAAAAAGGTTTACTAATGCTTTGTAGTAAACATGCTCTATAACTGTTAAGTATTTAATTTGTAAAGCAAAGTGTTCAGGTCCTGTTCTAGTGCAAGATCACCTGGGGTTTGATAATTTTAAGCTGTGCTCCAATTTAAGTAAGCTTTTAAATGGAAGACTCCACTGGTGTAGCTGCCTGTAGTTGATCTGTGGTGATTTACACTAACTGAGGATTTGTCCGTTTTGTAAGTTGCGTTTTGCATTCCTTGATGCTTTTAGTAATTATTTTTTGTAAATCTTCTGAGCATTCAAGCCTCAAACTTAGGACAGTGTAAGGCCGCAGTTTTAATGCAGCGCTCAGGGCCAGGAATGCAGACTCTGCGGATTGGCCCGAGGTTCTCAGCATCCTGCTTGTTCTGCAGTACAGCTGTATCCACAAACTCTTCCCTCAGTCTGCTTACCTCTTTCTTCAGTCTGTGCATTCGTTGATTTTCTGAGAAGTCCAGCTCTAATCTAGTGATAAGGGAGCACTTAGCTCTGAGGGTGAAGAAATTGAGTTCCAGTGCTAAATGGGTAATTGTTTTTTCTGGATTAACAGATGGTGATATTTTTTCCTCATACTTTGGGGTCCAACTGTATGCAGTTGAGTTTTTTCTCCCCGGGGGATTTCTCTGTATCTCATGCATACTAACATCTGGGGTTCTAGATTTCTCAAACACCACATGTGCTGTGAAGGTGCGCTTCAAAGAATGGGTAAAAGGAATGGGAAACTCTGACAGCATCTTGCTGGTTTGAAACCAGCTAAGGTTGGAGATAAAAAAGATTTATTGCATTCTGGGTGCTGCTTGCAGCCTTTTTGAAAAGTATTGACAGCCAAAATCTGATTCCTACAGGACAGGATTCCATGATTCTAAAACAGTTACATCTGGTGCTGATAACCATTGCTCCATCTGTTTATTTAGGATAGAGGTCAAGACAAATAGGAATGAAAATGAACTTCCTTCTTCCCCACCAAAGTCACAGTTTAGGTAGGTTATGGTCATTGTAGAAATGTTCACATTACTGAAGCTTTTGAGCTGTTGTCTGAAGAGGGAATGTATTCTGTGTGGCTTCTCTTGCCATTGTCTTCTGGAGGGAAAAATGAATTAGTGTGCAAAACAATGAGCTATTTTAAACATCAGCTGAAGTCTTCCTGCATACCAAGGGTCACGGTAGCTTTTGGGAGTTTTGATGACCAAAGAAGATCAGCAATAATATCTCAGGAACTGCAATTTCATTGAGCTAGGTAATGATTGATTTTTGTACAAGTACTGGCTTATGTGCATATTCAGTGTCTGTCAGAGCACAAATAATGAGCTGTATAGTGCAGAGCTATATACTGTACTGTGTAAGCAAATTAGTATTACACAAGGGTAAATTTTACAAAACCTGTTTTTTTAAAACTTATTTGTCTTATTTGTCTTATTTGTTTACTTTTTAAAAAGCAATGCTTGAACTGAAATATAGTAGTGATTTTTCATGACAATTAGTCCTGCTTTGATGTTGGTGTTTTTTAACAGGAGACTGGAAATTTGCAGTTGTTACGATGTGGTGTTGCATGTAAGGCAACATTTACATGTTGCATCATTTCTGTTCACATTGCCTCACCAAGTATCAGAAAGAACTTAGACACAGTGCACAGCACCGGCATATTGCTGTGGATCTGAAATTTCCCTGCATCCTGCCTGTGAGTTCTGCTGGTCTCCTTGGTCTTTACATTATCTATAGAAGTAGTGACTTCTAGAAGACAAGCCTTTGGTGTTGATGTTAGCAGATGGTAATGAATTTCACACTGTTAAGAAGCCTAGGCATCTATTCATGTGTCTATCTATGTAAAGGTACATAGGTTTTAGAGCCCCTGTTATTTTCCCTCAAATATTTTCCTTTGAGGTTGTCTTTTTCAAGACTTAGTTATGAGTGAATTTCCAAAAAATGTTTTTTGGCCATTTTAAATCACCATGTTTGTCTGCTGGAAATTAATGCTGCATTACTTCATCATGGAAGCTGGATTTCTGATGTTACAACAGTCTCTGCTTACCTAAATTAGTGGCAAGAGACAGGTTTAAAATTGCACATATAATGGTTGCAGGTTGAGTAGAAGCACTTAGTCCACTTATTTCCTTCAGGAAGCTGATGTGAACACTTGAAAGCTGTTTAAGGAAGAAATTGATGTTGCCTCCATTTTAAAAATGCAGAAGTATCTGAGCTGATAAGAAAGGACTGGTTTCAGCAATTCAGATAAGAACTCTTTTCTACAAGACATTTCCCACATGACTAATCGTAGCTTTCCAAAGTGATCTGCATCCAGCTGACATGGTAGCTATTAGCTATAGGAGGTTGGATTTTTGGTTGTACATAATATCCTGCTCCTGCACTGCATTGTACACACTCAGATCATACTGGCACTAAAATACTCAGTTGTTGGTTGAATAAAACCTTTTCTTATAAAAGGGAATTCAACTCCTCTATTTAGGAGTTACCCAAAAACCAGTTTGTTAGGTGGTCTTTTCAAGGTGCATCTCTTGAAGTAGAGCAAATATCTAATATTTTGAGCTCTTAGGACCATAGAAAAGTCATTAACTGAAAAATAAAATGCTTGCTTTGTACTTTAAAGTACAAAGTTTATGTTGCAGCTGTGTTTTGTATTTAAATTTTGTATCAACCATATGAAAAACAGAGAAGACCATGGCATTACCTATGACAGCATGAATCTCAGGTATTAGTTCAACTGGAGGCAGAATTGCTACCAGAGGGCAGCACAGAATGCAGTTCCTCCACAGCTACATTGTTTTCTGTCCTGCACCTTCCCTCCCTACTTCCTTCTTTGGAAACTAGAAATGTTATTTTTGCAACAGGTGGATCAGGGATCCTGCAAACAACGCACCTTACTTTTTCCTTGCATGGGACCCTCCAGTACTGTGAATAATGTAGTGATCCTGTGGGGAAAAAAATAGACAATCAATTAAAATGCCATTTCTGTCATGCACATGGTCATACCTCACTAATTTGCACTGTTGTCTTCTGACTTGTAGTGTCCATTTGTTTATTCCCAGTTTTCAGTCTTTAAGAGCTCCCAGTACCAGTCTTTAGTATTTTGCTTCTGCAGTGCCTTTGTTGTTACACCTTTCCAGACTAGCTGTAGACAACCCTGGATCCAGAATACCAGTAACAGGCCTTTTCATTAAACTTTGTGAGTCATAGGAGACATACTTGCCTTTTGGGTTTGACTGAGGCTGTTGCTTCAGCCTGTTCTTTCCTGCCATAGGGATATTGGTTTTTCTCATGCATGGCCTCATTCTGGTTCATTGGCACAGGGTTCAGATGTAAGAAATCCAAGTCTGAGAAGGTCTGCAATGCAGTGCTGAATAGCAGCATCCTTGGCCTGAGGTAACCACTGCAAAAGATCTTGACAACAAAGTGCCCCTCAGCTTTTGCTATGGGACATCCCTGATACCAAGTAGCATTGGTAGTAAGTAGTAGTTGGATGAAATTGCAGATTCTTTCTCTTGCTTCCTCTGCATCTCTCTCTCTAGTGAGAGATCAGCCTGTAAACAAAGGGCCGGTAAATAGAAATTAAATTCTAACAAGATCAGGTGAGTTATGTCTCCTCTAACCAGAGAGTCTCCAATTTGCTGCTGGTAAGTGAATTTGCCAACCCCTGTTCTACAACTCTGGTTGTTTGCAGCCATTTTCAAGAAAAATCCTGCAATTGGAAAGAAAATTGGTATAGCTTCCAATTTCTGAGTCTGTATGGAACAATCGATCCACATTTTCACAAGCTTTCCCTTTACAGTTATTAAGCCTGCAGACTTGGGTAGAGGTTTAAATTTCCTTGTAATATTCTTGGCTCTAGGAGCTGGGGGTTGAAGAAAAATGTCACGTACTGCAAGATGCGAACACATTGTGTGCTGGTGAAACTGTAAACCTTCAAAACTGGGTGCATTTTTCTTGTGCTGTGAAATAAAGATCAAAACTAATACCACATAGATCCATAGGTCTGTTTGTTCTGTAATCTGTGTCATAGAGATTATATTCAGATGGGTGTAGAATATATTTTGGAAGAAACTATGTCACATACAATAAAAAAAGTTGTTTGAGTATTGGGGAAATGTACTTTTCTACAGACAAAAGCTGTTTATTTGAGAAAAAGACTTGTGAACAGATAGCCAGTGTAAGGCCCTGTCATGACCAATGGTATATCTGAATGTCAGTGTGGACTTGACATGTTTGGAGTTTTTTGTGACATGTAATATCATACCTAGTTTCACAATTTGCATTTCATCTTTCTTAAAGTTTTATGAACTCTTCTGCTGGTATACATTGTTTGTTTGTGTGGCTTGTAAATACAGTCTCTAATCTTAAGGCTTATCTACAACGAAAAATAACTAACTCTAGTGCAAAGGAGAGGTGCAATGGAATCATCCAGAATAATAGTTAACTTGTGTATTATTCTTGGTTCAGAATGAGTGCCTTCTCCTTCATTAATCTAATAAAATGAAAATATTAAAAATTGTTCAATGAAATGTCATTTTGTTTCAGAAAAAAGACAGATCCACAAATCCAAAGCAGTTATTTCAGAGTAACTGGATAGACAAGCCCTTGCTAAATCTGCTCACTTTCTGCTTACTAGCATAAATGTCAGTCTGGTTTTGATGAAATGCTTTAGACTCAGTTTAGTGGGTGGGGAATGTGCAGATTTTTTTTTCTACATTTGTGGTCCTGCAAGGGTTTGCCAGAAGTTTCCTGATGTGCAATTACAGCGCTGTGGAACTGCAGTTATCAAAATAAGCAATAACCACGCAGGCTGTTAGCTGATGTTGGCTTGTGTAATGCTGGCTCTGGCTGATGGCTTCTGGACACTGCAGCCTTTGCTGGCACTGATCTTGTATGTGTTTCATGAAACGTGTTTATCAAGGTTTGTATCTAGGGGTGTGAGATGGTAGGTAGATAAATAAAATCACAGAATGTCCTGGCTTGGATGGGACCTTAAAGATCATCTAGTTCCAGCCTCCCTGCTATGGGCAGGGACACCTTTCATTAGACCAGCTCAAATATTTGAAATCAAATCCTGTGTGCAAAATGGAAGGTATTTTCTGGATTTAGTGAATGGTGTACTGTAAAAAAAAAAAAAAAAAAAAAAAGGTGATATTTCCCACATTACAAGATTACAAAGCAAGTGTCATAAGGTTTGTGTTACGCCTTGGGCAGAAGTGCCCAATGCCATATATGTACAAAGAACATTCAAAAATTATCACAATTGTGTTTTGTCTTTAAAACAATATTTTACTTGTTATAAAAAGATAGTTCCCAGGCTTCATATATGTGAGAAAAAGTGACAAGTTTTGCACTTTGTTATGCTGTGATCCTATCTTACTTCATCTGCCAAGCATGATCAAAGTGGGTAACACAAGAATGCCTCTGCAGACTTTGTATGGTATAGATGACTTGGCTTAATTTCTATCCCTGGTGTCACTTAAAACCTTTTATATCCAAGGATGATACCTTTTGAATAAAATGTGGAACTGATCTACTTGCCTTTAAGTTTCTGTTATGGGATCTTAAATATTTTCCCTAAAACATTTCAGTGAGTATCCCTTCACATATTATTTGAAGTGTAATCTGTCATGTCCACAAATAGAAATTGTGCACCAAAGTACTAGAAAGAAATTGTTTATTCTGTCATCATTCTCTTTGTATTGTTCTCTAAAATTCAGGAAATCTCATTTGTTAGATCTTAATTAATTTGCTCTTCAGGAAGCCTCAAATGTGTTGAAGGCATGGGGGATTTTTATACCTGAACTGTTTTCCCCTTGATGATTAGCTTCACACAGGAGATGACTTCCCACATTAGGCTATTATCCATCTCTTGTCAGGAGAAAACAAGTCAAACTGGCAGATTTGGGCAGAGCTGCCATGTAATATTTTATGCACATTAACTAAAAGCTGTGTTCTGGATTTGGCTCTTAACAGCTCACAAGGCATCCAGAGGCTGAGTACCGATAATATTTTTTCTACTGTGATCTCAGGAGTGGAGCCCTTTCCTTCAGAGCTTGCTGAGATTATGTTTTGAATTGAAATGCAGCAGCTCAATCCAGGGACTGAGTGCATTTGACTTCTGTATATGGTTGATTGTAGTGAATACTGTAGGTGATATTTCTGTGCTTGGTGTCACTTTCCTCTCAAAATCCCTGCATGTGAGCATAAGAAGTACTGAGAAGCAAACTGATCTGCTTTCTTGTTGCTTTTTGCTTTGGAGCGTGGTATTAGTGTACTTTGTGGCCTCCCTCTGTTGTGACATCTATCATTTTGTCATACACTGTTTCCCATCTCTGCTGGCTGTTGTGCAGCCACCTGAGGACCTAACATCATCTTCCTAATAAACCATTGGTGAGGATTTAGTTAAAAAACCCATTGAGTACCCACTGTAACCTGTATCCGTTGGCTCACCCTTGTGCATGTGCTTGTTGACTGCTTCAGAAAACCCAAGTTTTAAATGTAGAACTTCTTTTAACAGTATTTGACTCTTCCCAAGCAGGTTGTGTTTATGCAGGTGTTCACTAATTCTAGCTGTTATTATATTGTATTTTTGCTTGTACAGACATCAAGATTACAGGCCTCTATGTAGTTCCCCAAAATGTGCACTAATGATTGGTTCGTAACTTCCGTGTCTTCACATACCAAAATAATCTTAAGTGAAGGTCACATACAACTAGTAATTCACCTCTTTTATTCTCCTGTGCTCTCTAGAGTGGATCCAGTTTGGTCCTGGTAATTTGTTGATGTTCATTTTGGTTATGGGGATGGCTACCTCTTCCATGCCTTATTTAGCTTCAGAGATATCCTTTGCCAAGCTTCTCCATGCTTCCAAATATGGACATGCTCACTCACCAGGATTTTGGAACAAGACTTACTGTTTCTTCTGAGATGTATACCAAACAAAAAGTTCATTCAGTTCTTCATGGTGCCTTCTTGTCTGTAAGACCTCCATTTCTTGCCCTAGCATCACCTTGCCCCACTGAACTGGCTGGTGCATTTTGTGCTCTTAGTTGGTTGCAAGAAATTATGTCTGGTTTGAATCCATTTCACTGGTTACTACTTAAACTGGTTTTGCCTGTCTACTTGTTTTTTTACCTCTAAACTGCTGGAGTTTGTGGGTTTTGTGTTTTTCTCCAGCTTGTAAATTCAGCTTTTTGAATGTCCTCTTAATTCTAGTAAACTCTTTTAGCTTGCTGTTGGTCATACTGCCTTCTTTCACTATATCTAGCCCTTCCCAGTAGAAGCTATGCATTAGCAAAGTGTCTCCACTATTATCTTCATTAGTAGTTTCTGTGCTGTCTGTATAGGACAGCACAGAACATAATTTTCTTACCTACCAATTCTAGCTTATTTTTAAAAACTTGTCATTTTTTCATAGCTCCACTTTATGAAGGTTGGTGCCTCATGTTGGATTATTTTAGCAAGCATTTCCCCTGTAGACAAATTGAATCTGAGTGTGCTCTAGCTGCTGTTAAAGACAACCTTTACTGAAAAGTTTTGCTTCAGGTGTCACTTGGTACCATCCCAGTAGCTGCATTTACCCATGTGATGTTCCAAGCCATTGTCTCTGTAGAAGAGTCACTGATAGCATCCAAACATTTCACCTCTTAGGTCACCCAAAGCCCCTTGTGTTTTCTGCCCTTGCTGCCTCTCTGATTTCTCCCAGCACATCAGTTATCACTTGCTCATAGAACCCCATCACTGACTTCAGAGATTGCATGGATAATTTATAGGGATCAGTTTAGTTCTAAATGAAAAGGACGGCAAATACTTATGTGAAAGGAGAGATGTATTTACATAACCATTTTAAAAAGTATTGTTTAAGTTGACTGAGCAGGCAGCAGATGAAGGATAAAAGGGAAGGAAAATGCCAAAATGCATTGTAATTGATGATGGATGTGTCATTGATGAACAAGAAAATTGAGATGATTTGATTAGTCTTTTTTGAGTAATAGTATATGTGATTACTTGTAAGAGAAACTTATTTTTTACAAGTGAAATACTTTAATATATTCATATTCTAGTAACCATTGCTTTTCAGTTGGAATTCTCTGCCTTTTTCCCTCTATTTTGCAAGGCTGCTCTTCAAAAGGAATGGTAAAGGCTATTTGATTGGATTAGAAAGTAATTTAATTCTAAAATTTGCAAATTATCACTGTAATGCAAAAGGAGCATTTTGTGTATTAAATTTTATTAATTATTTTATATTTCATGTTTTAATTAAATTCCAAAATATAAGGTATGTTTATTTCATATCCAGCACTGGAGATGAAATGCAGTCAATATGCAAGTGTTGCTCATAACAGTTTACTCTGACCCGAGTTTCAGTAAAATGAGTGAAGTGCTGATTTGACAGAGAGAATGGTCAAATTAATTTATTCTTTCTTAATAATGTGAAAACATTATGAACTGAAGCCCGGAAAGTTTCTAGTTGGAAGGGGAAGGTGGGGAAGCAAAGTAAATACATCAAGGAGAAGTAGTAAAAATAGTAAGATAGGTAAAAAGAAAATGCAAATAAAAGATTGTTAGTTGACTGTAGCAGGAAAAACATTGATGCATGTACAGGCTGGGGAGCAGTGCTGCAGAAAGGGAGCTGGGGGTCCTGGTCCAAGGCATTGAATGTGAGTCACGGAGCCCTGGCAGCCAGGAGGGCCAGCCCTGCCCTGGGGGGCAGCAGGCACAGCCAGGCCAAGGGGGGGATTGTCCTGCTCTGCTCTGCACTGGGGCAGCCTCACCTCCAGTGCTGGGGGCAGGTCTGGGTGCCACAACATCAGAAAGACACTGAGCTGTTGGAGAGTGTCCAGAGGAGGGCAACAAGGATGGCAAAGGGCCTTGAGGAGAAGCTGAGTGAGGAGTGGCTGAGGTCACTTGGTCTGTTCAGCCTGGAGGAGAGAAAACTGAGGGAAGACCTCATTGCAGTCACAGCTTCCTGGTGAGGAGAAAAGGGGCAGGCACTCATCTCTTCTCTGTGGTGACAAGTGGCAGGACCTGAGGGAATGGCCTGAAGCTATGGTCAGGGAAGGTTTAGGTTGGATATTAGGGAATGGTTCTTCACCCAGAGGGTGTTTGGGCACTGGAACAGCTCCCCAGGGAAGTGGTCACAGCTCCAAGCCTGACAGAGTTCAAGAGGGGTTTGGGCAACACACTCAAGCACATGGTCTGACTCTTGGGGTGTCCTGTGCAGGGCCAGGAGTTGGACTTAAAGATCCTTGGTGGGTCCCTTCCAACTCAGGGTATTCTGTGACTCTATGAAAGATTTTGGTAGCAAGTGGTAAAAGAAGAGAATGCAACAGCAAAAAACCCCGTCAGTTTTGGTTCTCTGGTGATTCAGTGTGCATCATCTTCAGATTGCCAAAAGTGGCTCTGGCTATGATACTGTGAGGAGTTTCTGTGTAGTGTTCTGCCATATCTTTCAAGTTGGCATAGATCTCCTTTCAGTGTTAACATCAGCCACATTCCTTTAGGAGAAGAGAGTGGATCTTTCTTTACTGTAATTTTTTCCTTATGTAGCTCAGCAAGCCACTATTCCCTCAGCTGTCAGTATCTATCACCAAAGAAGCTCTGCTCCTCTGCTTCTCTGATAATCCATCTCTGAGTTCCTCTCCCTGTGTCATTGAGTGCTGCCAGAGATGTATTCTGTGCTTCTGAATCTGGGAAAACTACAAATGCTACTTCATGGTGAAAGCCCCAGATTTTCTTTTTCATACTGCAGTTCTATCCCCAGCTACACCCTCATCATAGGCATGTAGAAATGGAAGAGATTCTTGTAAAGATCAGTCTTCTGAGAATACTATGGTTTTGTGAGTAGTGTTACTCAATTTTTCTGACACATCCTCTGTGGAACTGTTTTGCCAAATGGTGTCTGAGATACATGCATCTACAGAGGATTTTTGGGGAAGGGAGGAGGCGTTGCATTTTAATTCTTGTTTAGGAAGAGGTCAAAGATTACTAGTGCCCTATTTATGGGATCTGCTGTTTGTGAAATCCTTCAGAGATCAGTAGTGTTCCTATTTGAAATGTCTCTCCCAGTTCTCTACCTTTTTCCCCTTAGTCTGTGTTTCTAGGTTTGTTTCTGAAAGTAATGATAACCCCCTGCAGTGCTACAGGCTGAGGACAGAGTGGATGGACAGCTGCTAGGCAGAAAGGGGCCTGGAGGTGCTGGTTGAGAGCAGCTGAACGTGGGTCAGCAGAGTACCCAGGTGGCCAAGGCCGGTGGCACTGTGGTCTGTATCAGGAATAGTGTGGCCAGCAGGACAAAGGTGGTCCTTCTTCCTCTGCACTCATCACTGGTGAGGCCACACCCTGAGTGCTGTGCCCAGTTCTGGGCCCCTCAGTTTAGGGAGAATGTTGAGGTGCTGGAGCAGGTCCAGAGAAGGGCAATGGAACTGGTGAAGGGTCTGGAGCACAGGTCCTGCAAGGAGCAGCTGAGGGAGCTGGAGTTGTTAAGCCTGGAGAAAAGAAGGTTCAGAAGACACCCTGTCACTGTATAGCTGCCTGAAAGGAGGCTGTAGCCAGGTGGGGGTCAGTCTCTTCTCCTAGGCAACCAGCAAAAGGACAAGAGGACAAAGCCTAAAGCTACACCAGGGGAGGTTTAGATTGGACATTAGGAAGAACTTATTCACAGAAGGAGTGATTGGTGATTGGAATGGGCTGCCCATGGAGCTGGTGGAGTCACGATCCCTGGAGCTGGTCAAGAAGAAGCTGGATGTGGCACTGAGTGCCATGGTCTAGTTGACAAGGTGTTGTTCAGTCATAGGTTGGAATCAATCTCGAAGGTCTTTTCCAGCTTAGTTGATTCCATGATTTCTTGTTTCACCTTATTTTAACCTTGAGATGGAGACACTCCAGTTATTTCTTTGTCTACCGCTGTCGAGATCACGCTTGTCATCCTGTTGGTCCTTCCCTACACTGGGCACGTAGGGGCTTGAAAAGGCTTGTCTCTCATATATCTCCTGCCCCCTTATTTGTCAACACTAAGCCCAAGTTGCAGTACAACAGGGTCACTGTGTTGATGTTTGGGACTGATGCCAGCCCTTGTCAATGCGGGCTTAGAGGTTCAGATGTACAATCAGAAAATTGTGTTGTCTCTCAAAGGTCAGATCTACTAGAGAAGCATTCAGTAGTCAGTAGTTTGGACAGTACAGCCCCCTGAGAAGGAACAGATTTGAATACTCACTGGATATGAGGAGCTAGTCTGTCACCCAAGCAGACCTCTTCCAAATGATGTCTTACTCTGTTGGTGTGTTTGCAGTTTTTTTAGTCTTCTCTTTCTGTGTTTTTAAACTCTTTTCCTCACATTTATGGACATTCTTGCCCATTGATGCTCTGCCCTAGCACTGCTGTGTCTGTGCAATCGAGCCGGTTTTGTCTTTGCTGGTTTACAGCTCAAAACAGTTGGTTCCTCACCACCACCACCCCCACCTGCCAAGAGATCGTCTGATATACCAGACCTCTGAATTAAGATACTGTTTGCCTTGCAGATTCTGAATTGGTTAACTGTTCAGTTCATTTTCCTTGTCATTAGCTGTTAGGAAGCAGTATGTGAAATCTGTGACATGATGTTTTTTGGAATTTTACTATACTAAGTCTGTCCAGTTCAATAGTCTCATTAATTACTACTATTCTGAAGATGAAGCAGTTGAATTACCACTAGAAACAGTGGAGTGAGAAATGTTTTCCTTAAGCATTTTGTAATTCTTGTCTTTAGGAATTTTGTTTGTTTGTAGGGGTGTTAGTTTGTTTCTTGTTTATTTTTTTTTTTACATAAGAAAAGTGGTTTAAGCTCTTCACCTCTGGAGTTGCAGCTAACTCATCTACAGTCAGCAGTTTGACATGACTTGTTTTCATGAAGCAGCATCTATAAGTTTGTCCCTAAAGCATAATTGTCAACCATGAATTTAAATATCTCAGTACTGCTATTAAATGACCAAGGAAGCTGCATGATTAGGGTGACCAGTCATGTGGCTGGTGAACAGAAACATGGACCCTTTCCTGCTCATTAAAAGCTTAATTATTCAGTCAGGGGTAGGGAACTTCATTTATTTGTTACCAAATCTGTAAGAGCATTATAACATGAATATAATTATTTTGAGTTACTTGAAATATGTGTTTATAGAAGGAAATATTTTGTATGTAAGTCCAGTCTTGGCACAATACAAACAAATGTTAATGAGCTATTTCCCATGAAAACTTCCAGATTCATTTTAAAATGAAGGTGTAAGATGGGTGCACAGTTTAAAATTAAAATGCAAGTTGGTATCTGAGCAGCAAAGGAAAAGACTCATTGTTTCCGCAGTGGAAAAGTTTGGGAATGTGTCTGTAAGATTTTAGTGTTGTTGCAACTTGTTTTCTTACCCCATTTATCAGAATGATAAAGTGGTGACAGGAGGTACTCTGCTTGCATCCGGAATGTCTTCCTGATGTACCTTCATGATTGATGTGGTTCATTTTAGAGATGTCTGCAAGAGAGCAGCATCAAGCCCAGACTACTGTGATTGGAAAGAAAGATTCTGTCATAAATTCTAACACAGTAAAGAGAAAGTTGTTTGCTTTGCTAGGAGTCAGGACATCTTTCAAAACAGTTTTATGCAAAAGTATGAAACAACAGTCCCTTCTGTGATTAGAAACCCCTGTGCTTTTCCCTTTAATTCAAAAGAGGTGAAACACTTCTCTTAAGGGAGTTTGTATGACAAACAATAAGAGTTTTAAGATATTTTTATTGTTGTTTTCTAAGGGCAGTATGATCCGAATATAATAAATGGTTTTTTTAACTACATTTGTTAAATGGGAGTTTGCTGCACACCTGCAATTTCCAAATCTACTAAACCTGAAGATAATTACAGACATGATATAAAAAGTCAGAAATATTAAAGTCTGCATCAAACATTTAAAAATCCTTTTTTTTTTTTTTTTTTGGTGTGTGTCCTCTGTCGGCAGGGTGTTGTAGAAGAGTTAACAATAAGCATACAAGTATCCTTAGGTATTTTTTTGCCAAGCTTTAATTGTTTCCCCATGTGTGTAAAAGTCACCCTTACTGGTACATATCCCTGTAGGGACCTTCTGAGCATGAGAGTAGCCATATGTCAAGGCCAGAGCTGGCCATCAAAATCAGAGTGTTGCCTCTTTATTATGAGACTGCCCTTCCTGTAGACAATTACATGAATTTATAATTCTAAATCACTGTATATTGATGTAAATAAGATGTGAGATGAGACCTTATTTATGTAATAAGATTGTTGATTTTAGTAGCCTTTGACATGGCAAGCTGAGAATGAGAGAAACGCATAGATTAAGATTTTTATCAGATAGCATTGTATAAAGATTTTGGCAGTAGAAAGCAAGAACAGGAGATATTAGTTTTAAAAACAGTTCCTGCAGCTGTTATTAATCATGCAGATAATGCATAATATAAGATGGTTACATAAGATCCCTTGGTTTAAAGTTGCCCTTAAAATGTCTTAATTTTAATTTGAATCTGAAAGGAAACTTTCTTCTGAGGCAGTGGCAGCATTACTGTCTTAGGGCTGCTGGAGACTCTTTAGCAAGAGAAGGGAAATGGATGGTGCTTGGAGCTGGAACTCCCACGTTGCCTGTGGACAGCTTGTTGAAACAAATTTTCAGATTTCAGCAGAAGCTGCTCAGAGCCTGCAGTCCTGGAGATCCCTCAGGACCACTTTTGTTTGATGCAGGTGAACAGGGGATGGCAGATCCAAGGCGGCTGACCTTGAACAGGGGTCATCAAATCAGCTCTTGGTAATGTAGCAGTGCAAAAATACCTGAGGCTCACTGAGAACAGTATCAAATCTAAAAAATGCATTTCTTGTATTCCCAGGCAACACATTATCAAAAAGACTGCAGGCACAACCACTTCCCTTACTATAAATAGTAGATATAAAGGTTGACAGTGATTGCCATCTTGTGTACAGTGATGCTCCTTAAAGTGCTCTCAGTACCTGCTTTGGCTCAGTTACAGCTGCCATAAAATTTTCAAGTACTATGAGCATCTTGCATGATGGTCTACTTAATAAAAAGGGAGTTATACTCTTTAATTATACTAGCAAGTAAGCCATTGTGATTGGCCTGGTAACTGTGAATGTGAGTCTTGGAAGGTAAGTGTCCTCTAAGGATTTTTTGTTAGTAAGTCTTGCCAAGTTTTGCAAGATATGGGAGGAGGAGTTAATTGATAGCTTTATTAAATCTGTTTTCTTATATTAAGTCATTAATTCGATATACCTTTCAGGTGCAGTAGACATTGCTATCAATGGTATTTAGTTTTTACTTCCCTAATGCTATATAAATAGCATGTTAATTTTAAGAATCACTCTCTACTGCCATAATTAGCTTTTTTTTTTTTTTTGAGGGCTCATAATGTCATCTAATAAGTAGTTCATGTAGCACAATATTATCTTTTAGTTACCTAGATTCTGTAATAAGCATACAAAGTTGTAACTCCACATAAGTATTTTTACCTATTAAATCTATTGTATGGATGAATCCTCTTTCTTATGAGAAAGGAAAAGAAGTTGTTCAGAATCATGGAGACAGCATCTTCCTGCTTTCTCCTTCCTGAAGCACATGTAAGCACAGCCTTTATAAGAGCCATTTAGCCAAAATAACGAGCAACTGGTTTGTGGATAAAGGGGGAACAGTTCTCCAGGTTGTCTGCTCCTGCACCTGTGTGTGTGTTCACTTGTCCTTGACTATCATTTAAGTGGTCTCTCTGGTCCTCTGACTCCCTGCCTCTCCAGCACTGGGTGTTTGCAGTTGCAGAGTTCAAGCATGCTGCCTGCTGGAGATCTCAGCCCCATCTCCAGGATGGGAGCAGGGAGCTCCTCGGAGAGGCAGCCGCAACATGGCACGCAGCTTCGCTGGTGCTGCTGTGGGCCACAAGGCAGGCCCACCAAATGTCAGGTGCCTGGCTGCAGATAAATAATTCTGGTGTGCTGGACTCTGTATTTCAGGCATGGGACTAGGGTGTCTGCTCAAGAGGAGGTAGTTCACTGTACTGAAAGACAGGGATATAAGTTGTCTAAAGATTTGGGTTAATGCTGATTTTCTTAATTTATGCCTTTTGTTGGGCAGCTATAGACTTGAAAAGCTTTGTGTTTTTTCTGTAATGAAGTTATTTGACAAATGCAGATCTATTAACCCTAGAAATGCAAAGTGCACAGTCCCAGCCTGAGTCTTAATAGTTTTTCTTTTAGTTTTGAGGAGTGAGCAAGACTCTGGGGTTATGTGTCTTTATTGAGAACATCTCTGTTAATAATGTTTCCTTTTAGCAAAGCATCATTTTGGAAGTCTGCCATCATTGTTTTAGAAGTGGCGCACAGACAAGAAAGGATGAAGTTTAATTGTAGTGAGGTTAAAGGATCCTGCAGTGTTCCAAACATTTAATGCTTGACTCCAATTTTTCTGGAGTCTAGACCTTTGAATGGACAGACTTCTCTGTAGTCCATTTCAAATTAATTTTAGGTTTTCTGAGTTAGTTCAATTGATAAAACTGGATTTAGTAACCAAACCAAGGCAACTGTCAGAATAAATAGTGCTGAAGTATTCTGCTAGTGTAAATAGCAGCATCATCCTTATCCACATTTTCATTAGTATTTATGATATGCAGAAGACAATCATTTTATAATAGGGGCAGATATAAAAAGAATATATTGCCTTTTAGATCAGTCTAAATTGTTAATTCAGTAGCAGAAGTCTTAATAGTAATAGATCCTGAAAATTTGCATGGTCAAACAACTGAATGTTTGTTGTTACTGGTATTTTGTATCTTGGAAACACTCTGGGGATCATCTTCATGTTAGAATGTTAGAGGTCCTTATCTTCAGTGGAGATAATTCTGAAGATGGGTCTTATGGAAACTTTTATAGCTACTTCCCTAAATTTCTGAGTTTCCCCAGGTGTTTTTCTAAGAGATCTGAGTGACCTGTGCTGTCATTTCTGATAGTACAACCTGTGTCCTCAGTATGATACACAGGACACTTGGTTGTTGTCAAAGTGGTTACTCTTTCTGAAGCCAAGTAGCAAAGTGTTGAGACTTTAGTAAAATGTAATACAGAGTGCTCCCAAGTTATGGACATTAAATATGTGTTCCTGGAAATCCATACTGTTTATGGATGTATAGTACTTGCTTCTGTTTATCGCAGATGAGACCGTTTGTCTTGATTTTTTTTGTTTTTTAACCTCTTGAGAATAGGGAAATGTGACATCTCCCCTTATAATACTGTATAACGATGTTTTAATGCTGACAGTAAATCTGTACTTGGCATAATACAGTGAGATATGTACATTTTCCCATGTTTCAAGCTGCTTTATGTGTGGGGTTTTACTGTGAGAAAATTGTATCATTTGGTTTCATGCCACAAAATAAATTGCAGCAAAGATCTCTTTAAAATCCTCTGCTTCTCAGCCTTGGGAAGGAGGAGACAATCATCCATTTCTGTAGGAAAGCAGTCCCCTCAGGCTGAGACAGCACACAAAATTTGTTTTATAATAAAAAAGCTTTTAAAAATAAAATTCAAGGGGGATTGCTGTTGTCAACTCAACTCAAAAGCTTTCAGTTAAAATTCATATGAGCTAGCCATGGAGAAAGGTGTTATTACTCTGTTATTATGCAGCAAGGTGCATTACTGATGAAGACCTGTATTTTGCAGGAAACTGCAATCTGCATGCAATTTTCTTTGTCTTACCACAGCACAGTACAGAACAAATATGGATACTTTTTTGGTGCAGAGATGATGATGATGATGATTATTTTTAAAGTTAGCTTTAAATTAAGAGGCTGTTATTGCCTTAGGGGTGCCTGTATTCTTACCCCCCTAAAGGCACATTTTTTTGGTTTGACAACAGGAGGGGCCTGCGTGTGCTGTGTATTTGTTAATTCAGCTAATCACAGAAGGGTACTTTAACTTATCTTGGTGCGATGTATAAGAGTAGCTGAGAGTATTTCAATGGCAGGAAGTACAGGACTTCAGATTGATGTGGCTCCCATCCTTCATCTTCTTTTGTTTTGCAGTCCACTCCTTTACACTTAGCAGCTGGCTACAACAGAGTTCGGATAGTCCAGCTTCTGCTTCAGCATGGTGCAGATGTACACGCAAAGGACAAAGGGTATGTAAAATTAATTGATTTATTACCTGTCTGCAGTAGTGGCTTTGTATTAGTCAAGATGTAGAATGATTTCTTTGGTTCATGTTGCAGCACAATCTCAGATAGTTGTCTAAGAACGTGATATCTGCTTCCAAAATCTGAGTGTGCTTCATATTAGTTGTGATTGCACTTGTTGTAAGGCTTCTTTTACACCTTTAAAATTTTTTCCAAACTTGGAGCTTTACTTCCATTTACAGACTGCCCTTTAAAATTACAGACTAACAGCATTATTTTTGGATAGGCGATGGGGAGAAGATACAAGGGCTTAGTGAAAGATGTGCATTGAAAAACTTATCTATGGCCTCATTATTTTGTTGCAGATAAATGGATGTAATTCCAAGTAACATCAACAATGCTTATGTGCTCACAACTAGTGGTCATCATAGATCTATCTTCATTGAAGCTGACAGCAAAAATCAAGATACAGTAGAGGCTAAACTCTTCTATTTTTGCATTAAGGGTGATAGTTATGTAAGATATCAGCAAAGTGCACAGCAGTCAGAAATCTGAAATGATCCCTGCTGTGTATTGTTCTCAGCCATAGATTTCTGATCTTTACGATGATGATTTTCATGATGGTTGGATTGGAAGGCTTAGTCCTAACATGGTAGAAATTGAGCCCCTAGTTAAAGGCATACATTTTGTATTCAGAATCCATAGAAGTAAGATATGTGTGTGTGCTGTCTCCAGCACCAAACCTGAGGCACTTCCTGTATTTTCATTTTCTGCTAATGTTCGAAGTGATTTTAAATTTTCTTAGCTTCTTTCCTTTTTTTTCCTTTCTCTTCAAAACAGTCCAAAATGTACTTAAACTCTTAAAATTTGACTAGTTGTAGCTCTTTCATCTGTCCATTTACCCCGATGGTGTTTTTTAACAGTATTGATGTTAAATGCATAATGATGTATTTTGCAAGTCAAAAAACAAAAATACACCTTAAAAACCACAGAAAACCACACCACACCACAACCCCCCCACCCAACCCCCCCCCGCCCCGAAAACATAACAATACACTTTCCCCCCGCCCCTCAAAAAAACCCCACAAAAAATAAGCCACAAAAGTCCTACAGTAAAGCTCCCTATAATACCCATTCAGGTAGATCCAGCATTATTTAAGCAGGTTGAAGGTCTTTTGTACCTTTCCAAAATTTCAGCATCACTTGGTAGAAAATTCCAGTGTAGATGCTGTAATGAGTTTTGAACAATTTGCTTGGAATGTATGAGAGGTAGTAAAGTTGAACTTGAACTTGGGGCTGGAGCCAGAGGGGAAGGAAAGCAAACAAAGAAAGGAAAACCTTTCAATACTTTGTAGTGAACTTTAAAACAACCCAAACATATTTAGAAACATCTAACATCCTAGTAAGCTCTCACTTTTTTTTTTTAGTGGCACCACACATTTAGAATCAGTGTGGTGTTTTGTTTTACCTTGCTGTTTCTTATTTATACATAATTTATAAGTAAGTAGGCTATAAATAACTGTCACTTTTCATTTAAGGAGCTAAATTAGGCTACATTGATTTTATAGAACTCCTAGGTTCTCTTCAATGGAGTCAATTCAGAGAAAGTGCTTAGGAATTGTTCTGTATTTTCAAAATGGTCACCACTTCTAGTTACTGCCAAAGTGAAGACCAGCCAAGGAAGCAGCTCTTTCTCCACTAGTCTTTCCTTTCCCCTACTGCTGTTGTGCTGGAAGAGGGAAGGGGATGCATTGCTGCAGGACTGTCTCTGCTGACAGGCCTTAAAGCCCTTAGTCCTCTGAGATGACCATCATTTTGGGAGTGGACAGGTTTTTTGAGTGCTCTGTGTAATGGGTAGTCTTTCTCTGTCTCACACATGCACCCATAAGTTGTAATCAAGAAAAATAATGATGAAAAAAACAGTCTGAAAAATTTTCCTCAAACAAATTTTCCTCTCCTGTGACAAATGTGTTGCTGCTTCTGAGAGCATCCACTTTGAAATTAAATTTATTTAATTGCTGTCTACTACTTGGTGTCCTAATTATCTCTGAGTTGGTTTTGCAGTCCTGGGAATTACCCCCTGTATTTTTCATAGGTATTATGGGGTTAATGATGGTTTTCATGTATTATGTGTACTGATCTGTTGAGCCATAACTAGCCTGTCATGCTTGGCTTGAATTAAACTCATTTTGTCCTCTGCAGTAATTGCCCATCTCACATCTCCTTTTCAATGCATGACTTTTATTACATCTTGTGCTTGTGACTAAATCCCTGTTATTTACTTTGCTAGTGTCATTTTTAAGTGTGACCTGCAGTAATATAACACTACAAAAATTACAGGGACCATCTTAGAAGTATCTTGAGCAGTTAAATAGGTTGTACTGTAAAAAATGGAGGAAAATCAGGTCATTCCACAGTCTAGAGCAGCAATTTGAGTCTGCTTTCTATGGATATTTGTACATCTTCATAAAATACCCAGGAGTTATGTTAGTGTTATCTGGGGAATTTTGCCTTTCACATAGCATTTTAAACAGGAGTTCCTATTTAGGCAGAAGCAGAACACTGTTGAGGAAATTGAACGTGGAATGGGACTTTTCCCCCTCCTTAGTAGCTTCAAGAAAGATCACATCAAAGCCAGTTAATGCTAGTCTTAATGGTAGATTAAACATCTGTGGCCTGTTAAGGCAACAAAAAGCCCCACAACAAAAAAAAACCCCTCCAAAAACCAAGCAACAAAACCCCAAGTTTTAATGCCACTCTTAAGTAATGCGTTATTTGTGGAAGTCAGATTTTCTCATTAGTTTGTAAATCCTAATTTTAAAATGCTTAACTACTTGAATATTTCAACTTTATTTTGATCTTTTCATCTCAGTAGGGAGAAAATTGTTCCTCCCTTAAAAATGCCACTTTAACAGAATTTGTCATTTGCCTTCTTTTTCCATGCAGTGGTCTTGTGCCTCTTCATAACGCATGTTCTTATGGACACTATGAGGTTACAGAGCTGCTGCTTAAGGTAAGCAGAAGGATGGGAGGTAATTACTGTTGATTTAGATGTGTTAGATGAGATATGAGCTGTTTATATCAGAGCTGAAAAGTAAGATTTTTTTTTTCCTGTTAGTAACAGGTTTCAAACATCATATTGTCATTTCAGAAGCCTGCAACTGTAGGTCTTTGGAACAGTATATGTGGTTTTTTCTTTATCTAATTTACTTGGACTGATAGTAGAGTTGAATCTTTCTGTTCAAAAATTAGCTCACATAAAAATTCCAATTATTTTTCACAGATTCAACAGCACTTTTGTGTATGCTGGTATTTTTTATTAACTTTTATGTGTGTGTGTGTGTTCATACATGAGTGATTTGAACCAATTTTTATAATAAAATGAAAAATTATAAGCTTTAGTTGTTGAATCCGATGTCTTCCTAATCCAAGACTTTTTTTGCTGTGCTAGCATGGTGCCTGTGTGAATGCGATGGACCTCTGGCAATTCACCCCGTTGCACGAGGCTGCTTCCAAGAACCGCGTGGAGGTCTGCTCGCTCCTGCTGAGCCACGGCGCCGATCCCACCTTGGTCAACTGCCACGGCAAGAGCGCGGTTGACATGGCTCCAACGCCTGAGCTCAGGGAGAGACTGACCTGTAAGTGCTTCCAGACTGAGAACACTTGTTGGTGGGTGGAAAGGGATGCTTTCCTTCCAGGCCACCTTCCTCAAGCTTCAGAAGTGCATGCAAGGCAGTGGAGTTGCTGCAGCTGTACCATGTGCTTTGAAGACTCGGTGACTTTTTATGTTTAAAGTCCAGTTCAGTCACACAGGAGCCTCGATATTGCATTTAGGAGGCTCTGTGTTGCATTTAGAAACTTACAGAAGGTTAGGTAGCTTTGATATGCAACCTTGGAGATGGAAATTTCATCACCTTCTTTTGTGGTAATATTCATGCTGTTTACAAACCAATATTTCATCCCTAATTTTAATTTTGTATGCCTTTGCTTTTCCTCTTTGGGGGATTTGTTTCCTGACTCTTCTAAAGTGTAAAAGATAATTAAATGAGACATGTATGGAAACACAGCATTATGAAGTTAGAGAAAATTTCTTGAGAATTAGAATCTCAATTATAAATAAGTTTTTGGTTTTGTCTCCCACCTTTCCAGTATAGCAGAAGCCCCTTGACACTAATAATGTGATCCTGCACCACTCACAACCACAGCTAGTCAGGTTTTAGTGTAGTCACTGTTCTTTGCAGGGGATGATGGTGAGATCATGTGCAGAAGAAAACTTTGGTGTAGAAGAAGAGAGGAGTGCATTAGTATCTTTTAGGTACTTCTCTACTCTGAGTCCAGGGCTATAGCTTCTGGCTCTGAGGAGGGTTAATTTAGCATTTATTTAAATTACAAGCAAAAAAAAAAAAAAAAAAACTCAGTTTAAACTTCAGTTTATTTCTGTGTTTAGAATTCCTCAGGAGCAATGAGGGAAGATACATGTCCATTAATATCCACTGATATTTTAAACAAATGTGAAAATTATGTCAAATTTGACAATATCTTGATGGGATAGCTTGTATTTGCATCCCAAGATACCATGTTTTTATGTTCTTGAGTTGTTTTGACTTTTACTTTGGGAATAAAAATACATTATATTTGTTATTTCAAAATTTATTTGCACTTGTGCTTTGAGTAGTGCTTTGCTTACAAAGAAATTTAAACCAGACATTAAAACAAAGGTGGGAGAAGAAAGCCTCTCATTAACAAACTTAGGATTTCAAGCTTGCTTATGAAACAAAAATATTTATATTTTTACTGAAATAAAGGTATTTTTTTTCTTGTTCCGAGGGTCAGATTTAATTTTTGCTAACCTGCCTTTCATCTCAACATTTTGAGAGAAACACTTCTTTTCAAATTCAAAGTTATTTAAAACTCAAATGAACTAGTTGCTGAGCTTAACAGGTTTTGGAAATAGCAAAATTAGTGATCTGTACTTGCAAAGATATACCTGCTGTCAAAACTTGTTTCATCTTTGGAGCAGACTGGCTTCAAATGCTCAGCTAGTTAGCTTTCTTTAAGACCAATAGTTTAGTATTTTATATATGTATTATTACTGGTTTTGTTGTTATTGTTGTTTTTTATAATTTTGTAGAAGTTATATATATACTTAGGCTTTACAGTGAATTCTTTGTCATGTAAATACAGTACAGTTTTTGACCAACAACTGTAATGCTTTATTTCCTTAAGAATAGCTCATAGCATTGTGCTTATTTGAACACAGACATGGGTAATGTAGAGGTCACATATGCATTTAATGTCAGATGGTTGCAGGATAAAAGGGGGAAAAGCTATAAGGATTTAACTCAAGGAATAACTTCCCCTATCCTTTAGCATATCTCTTTGGTTTCAGCAAAGCTTCTTTCATGTTCTGTGTCCCAGGTCAGCTGCCACCCAAAGACATGCAGAAGCACTCCTCTTTCCTCTTAACTGAGTATAGCTGTCTTTCTGCAATAACATTTATAAATGTGACATTTTCTTGAATATTAAATGTGTCTTTTTCCTCTCACAGATGAATTCAAAGGACATTCTCTACTGCAAGCAGCCAGAGAAGCAGACCTAGCCAAAGTGAAAAAGACACTTGCTTTGGAGATCATTAATTTTAAGCAGCCACAGTCGCATGAGACTGCACTGGTGAGATTGTGCAGTCAATCCATTTGTTTCATGATAAATGTGCTGGGAGCCTGGAGTCAAGGAGTTTTATTTCTACACTATGGAAATACATTCATCATCTGAGATAGAGAATTTGGCATTGAACACTTTCTATGCTTAAATAAAATCACCACTACAGAAAAAATAGAATATCATTTATTTTATCACTGTTTTGCTTTCTTCTGGTAGATTACAGAAGCTCTCCAGCCACTCTTCACTTTTTCGTTTTTCACTTCTCTTGCATTTTTTCCTATAAACCTCTTTTTTTGTTGGACCGTTGCCATGGTTTTTTGGGGGGTTAAATTTTATTTCTGTAGCCCAGTGGTTTCCTTCATGTTTTATGTGAGCAAACTTGGATTACAAATTTTCTTCATAAGATGCATAAAATTGTGGTGAAAACAGGTGTATATCACAGGGTCTTACAAGTTTGGAATAGTACTGACAATACCACATTAGCTGTAGAAACAGGGTTCTTTTGAGACTTTCCTGGCATTATCCTGCTCTTATTTAATTGTTTAAAGAAGCAGTGGAAGCAAAGAACACAGCCAGTGTCCCAGATGTAGTGAAAACTTTGAAGCTGAGACTGATGGTATTATTAAAACCACTATAGTTATGATTCTTTATTCCAATGGAACATTTTCTTCCCAGTGGCAGGTCTCAGCTGCAGGCATGCAACTGCATATTTAGCGTTGGAAACATTGTGACTGTGATCAGAACATTGTGTGTTGGGTACCAAGCATCCATATGCTCTGTTTCCTCTGTGGAGGACTCAGCATCCTCGCCTGAAGTTAGAATCAAGATAGAGAAGAGAGGTTTATAGGCTGAATGTGAAGGCAGTATGAAATTTGGGATGATGTTATCCTTTTCTTTCTAAGTATATCAGCTGCTGCTATGCAGCATCTCTTTAGCTGTGTAATGATCACTTCATAGTCCTCTGATGTTCTTTGCTCTTTTCAGCCTGCTGATTCTGCAGAGACAGCTGGACCAAATGAAATATTTTAGGTCTATTGATGTATTTGGTTCACTGTTCATTAAGTGCTTGACTGTGATTTTTCAGTTTTTGGCTGCTATACATGAGCTTTCCAAATCATCACCAGTCCAAATGAAAGGACTTAGCTTCCAGGATCAGATGAGGTTACGTGTAATCTAACTGAGCTATGTCTGCCCTAAGCGTGATAATGTTTTCCATGGGCCACTGGTGTCTCTGCTGTATTAGCCAAAAGGCCAAAGCAAGCACCTGATGTAGGTTTTAGTGTTGTTTTGAGGTTTGGCAATATTTCAGCATTTGTGTGTTTTAGGACTTGTTTATCATATAGGCAGGAAATAGAGACAGAATAATATCTGCAAAGCCTTAAAAACGCTGCCTCACTTCACAGCAAAAGTTGATCTTAATGTTTATTTACAAAGCTTGCCTTTGCAAAATTTGGATGTGCCCTGCTGATTAACAACAGTGTGGAAGCTTGAGTGAAAGTTACTTCATAATGAAGGCTGAAACTGGACAAAAGATGGTTATTGGTACTGGTGCTACCTCTTAGCATTGGGTTTGGGGTCTGTCTAATTGTAAACATTATTGTTTTGCTGTTGGGTAGTTAGAGAACTCTTCCAGGACACTTTCTGCCTTTTACAGGATACTGGTTTAAAATGCGGGTAAAGATATAAACAGAAAAATCCAAAAGTTTCTCCTGTTTCTCATAGTCTGCTGTCTTGAGTTATCCAAACTTGAAATAAGCATTTCTGGACCTGATTTTAAAGCTGGGTATTTAATCTTATCTGGAACCATGCTGGTAATTCCAGGCTTCAGGAATGCATTGATAGGGCCACTGTTGAGAAGCCAACAGATGCCAGCCACATTTAGGACAATAGTTACACCTAGCAAAGGTCTGTGTGGTCCCACAAGGGCAGGCGTGGGCATTGTGAGAAGCCTTGTGTTGAAGGCTGTATCTTTCTCATAGTGTGGCAAGAAAGATACTCTAAGAGAAATGTATTGCCTGTTGGCTTATTATATAATCTGTAGCTGGGTGCATGACACAAATGGCCATGAACAGGGTCAGTACAGATTGGAACAGAGGAAGAACCAAAGTGACATTCAAGTCCTGTCAATTTGACAACTGCAGCAGAATCCTTACAGACCCCTTTGGAGACTCTCTGTAAAAAGTTGGGCTGTTTCAAACTCTTTGTCTTTCCCTTCTTTGTTCATTATGTGTCAGCTTTGTCCTGCTAGCTGGTTAATGTAGTTGGGACCATACTGCTTTTTTCCGAAGTGACAAATAGCTTTAAAATTAAAATTGTTTTTCTGAGTAGAATAATTTAGCATTGATCACTAACCTGTATTTTGTTCAGTATGATGAATTCTGTTTGTAAATTTAGTCTGTTTTTAGCAGAATAATTAAGGGATGAAGTAATGTATCTCTAAAGTTCTTTATTGTCTATGTATTTGAAATATGCTTTATATTTACTTTTTTTGCAGCACTGTGCTGTTGCTGCCGTGCATCCGAAGAGGAAACAAGTTACAGAACTATTGCTCAGGAAAGGAGCAAATGTAAACGAGAAAAACAAAGAGTAGGTTTCTGAAATGTTTGAGTTTTCCAAAGGCCTCTGTCATACTAGAAATGTAAAAAAACTAATGCATCACTTTTTTCCCCCCTTCTAGTTTCATGACACCTTTACATGTTGCAGCTGAGAAAGCTCATAATGATGTCATGGAAGTTCTGCATAAACATGGAGCAAAGGTAAATATACTTGCATGTATTTTATTTAAGACAAAGGACAAGAAGAAGGGTTATGTTGATTATATACCACGTAGGTTTTTGTGATAGTTGCTGCTTTTTATTCTGTATGCCTTGTGCTTCTTGTGTTAACCTTGAAGCATGTTTTATCTGAAATAAGTACAGGATCCTCAGGAATCCCATTTGGAAAGTACTTCTCTCCAAGTAACTGAATAAAGGTTTTGAGTATTTTAAAATACTCATTTTTAATGATACTTGATATAATTTCTAATAAATACGGTTATCTAGGTGCCTCAAGTTACTTTATCTTGTTGGCTTGAAAATATCCACTGGCTGAGGGTACTGACACTGAGTTTAGTATCCTAATGTTGAATATTCCTTAGCCCTTGCTTGCTTCTTATTGTCAGGCTGAGATTGTTTTGCTGTGCCCTTTAGCTATTAATAGGTGCTGACCTTAGCAATTTGTGAGCTTGTGAACACATTGTTCAGCAAGTTATTAAAGGCAGAGGAAGATATAACTAACTTTGTTTAGAATGTGGTTTAACCATCTTTCAAAAGTGTTTTGGAATTATTTTTTTACAAGTTTAGCAGCAAACTTAGTATTCATGGTGATGATATACATCGCTACTTAATTTTCTCAGAAACTCTTCTTGATGGATACTTTCTTTGCCTTAGCTAAAATATAAAAGATCTCCTTGGTTTTGCTTTGAATGGGGCTCAGATTACCCTTTTTAACTCTTCCTCTCCATTCAGGGAGCTAGAAGTGAAGAACTCATTGTTACCTGTTGTATATGTTATTGCCTGCAATAGTGATCAAGTGTTACTCTTCCTCTGATAGGAGGTATGAGCAATGTAGTTGTATACACAGTCAAGTGTTTTTATTTTGAAACAATGAATTTTAATTTATAAGCTTGTATGAGAGCTCACTGCCAGATTTTTTATTGACTTCCAGAGTACTTTAATGGATCATAAAATAGCTTAACAGCAGAGTTGATAGTGTTTGAGAGTCCTAATGCACTGGTGACTATTAAGTTTTGCCTAAGGGGGAAAGCAAGGCCAAAGTTCTTGATTATAATCATTAAAATAGTTGGTTATTATTTTCCCAGATTCACTCTTAGTAGCATACCTATGCAATGGAAGTAAAAAAATTCATTTTTCCATTGGAATAGATACCTGGTAGCTTTTATGGATCTGCTTTTGCACAGGAATTCAGTACTGGTGGTATTTGGGTAGGCACTGAAGCGGACATGCTGGAGTTTCAGATGTACTGATACCAAAGTACTTCCTGCTCTGAAATCCAAGGAGCTTCTCTGTGCTGCTACTGTCCTCTCCTTATTTAAATTAGTGCTCCCTTGAAAATCTATCTCAGTTGTAGTCAGGTTTAGGAGTAAGCTCAAAGATGGCATCCTGATTAGAGTGGACCCATTTTGTTTTCTCAGTAGCAAATTCTGATGATAACTTGTAATTCTTTTATCTCCTGAAGCAGGGGTTCCTAAATTGTGATCCATGAGTCACTTGTGGACTGATTAATGGTGCTGAGTGGTGCACAGTTATCTACAGAATGATGCTAAGTGGTGTGTTCAGTCTTTTATTCCATCAACAGTATGCAAATAGAGGTGCATAGCTAGCGATCATTAAAGCTCCTTCTTCATTCATATCCCATATCCTATGTTATTCTGAGGATAGGCCATTCACATTTATGATCTAGCAGAGCACTTAAGTGCATGGCAGGAGACTAATCAAAGTTAATATTAAATGCATATTTCCATAGTGCAGTGGATCAGTGTCCAAAGTTTCTAAGCTGTAAAACAGTAAATAACACACCCATAATTTTCAATGAGAGGTAGATCATGAAGGCTTTATGAGGCACTTTAAAGTTCCCAGATGGGATATGCTCAAGAATATTAGTTAGTTAATTAGGCATATTTCATCACTCTAAAATGTTTGTCTTGCTTGTATATTATCATTTGACCTCTTGCTCATGCTTTGACTGTAGGCATTTGGTTCATCAGATACTCTTGACACTGGGATTTCTTTGTTTCTGACTCTCGTGACGTGGCAGCTTTCGTTCCTGAAGCATAATACGGGTTTTGATGTTTTTCTTCTGTTGTGTGTTTGGAAGTTTTTCCTTCGTGTTTTCTCTTTTTGTGTCTTGAATTTTAGGTATTTCATAAGATGTAATCAGATATATTAAGCTCTTTGATTGTGTCTGGTTGTATTTTTTACAAGAGAGGGTTCTCATGAGCTGGTGAATCTAGTCTCCCTGCCATAGCAGCCTCCCAGTGAAGATCCATTTGTTCTTTGAACTCCACCCTCCCGATTTTTAAATACCTTCTTATTTGATGCTTTTAATACTCTTCTTATTTGATGCTTCCTTCAGTGAGGTATTTGCATTGAACAAACTAATTCTTCTTAGCCTTTGTTTTGGTAGGCTTAAAGCCTCAAACCCCTAATCTTCCCTTATAAGGGAATGTTTCCTTTCCTATTCATCCTTATAAGCCCTTCTCTTTACTAGCACCAGAGGAAATCTTGGCGTTGAGGCAACAAGAATAGAATTCATTCCACCACTGCTTTCCATGATGGCACTTCTGTACCTCTGTTCTAAGTGCCTGATTCATACTGGGATCATATTTGCCTTTTTAATAGGCATCAGACAGTAGTAGTCAGATCCTTCCTGTAATCTTGCAGTGCACAGAGAATCTTGGTTTTGCTAATATTTATATTTGTGCCCTTCAGCACAATTCTTCTGTGCCAGAGTCATTAATGCAAATAGTAAAGCAAAATGTCCTACAACCAGCCACCAAGCAGCCTTCCCTTTTTCAAAATATTTAGTTTTTCCATCAAACTCTATTTTTTCAATATAAAATAAAAATTTCCACTGTGATCTCTTACAAAATGCTTACTGAAGTGTGTATGGATGGATATCTACCATGTAGGGCTTTTTCACTTTGCAGCCATTTCTTCTGTCAAAATAGAGGTACTGTTAAAGCCAGCTTTAATCCCCCTTCTGGAAACCACTACTGATTACTGAGAGAGTAACAATTTGAAAAAGATGTGTAATTCAAAGAAAGAAGAACTTTCTTCTTCTGAAATACTATGACAAAAGGCAGACAGCTGATCCACAAAATAACCAGCAATAATAGCTGTAGGAGACAAAGTCATATAAAGTTCTGTAGATAGAAGATAATTTAGGATTGTTTTAGCATTTTATAGGAAATTCTTCTGTTTTCATGAAGAGCAGCTGTGTCAGACAGCAAAAGTGAGTTCATGCATACAGTGGAGTATGCATGTGTAGCCTTTTTTTGTTCTGTGGAAAGGGCTAAAGCATGATAAAGACTGCTTTAGGGAATTTGGGATGAACAGTGGATGGTTTGTGGTCTTGGAGCTGGATTTAATTATCCATTTTGTTATCACTTTTAAATTTGCTGTTTGAAGTACGTTAGGTGATAATAAATAGTGAAGGACTGCTTTAATAACATGTGCTTGATCGAGTCTTATTTTACAGAAAGAACATCTGAGAACATCGATCTCTTCACTCTGGTGACCAGTGACAGAACCTGAGGGAACAGCATGAAGTTGTGTCAGGGGAGGTTTAGGTTGGATAGCAGGAAAATGTTCTTCACCCAGAGGGTGGTTGGGCACTGGAATAGGCTCCCCAGGGAAGTGGTCATAGCACCAAGGCTGGCAGAATTCAATAAGTGTTTGTACAGTGCTCTCAGGAACATGGTGTGACTCTTGGGGTGTCCTGTCCTGACAGGACCCATCGATGATCCTGATGGTTCCCTTCCAAGTCAGGGTATTCTGTGATTCTGGGATTTGTGTTGGCAAGAATTAACCTACTGGCAAGCAATTAACCATAAAATGCTTATTTTCGTGTGTCTTGGTGGCCCTTACTGACAGGACAGACTAGGTTCCTAATTTGAACTGGGAAGAAGTCCTTGTGCACATTAGTTGTACATCAGCATGTTGTGTCTTATCAACACACGTTCCATGGAAGATGTTTTCATTAGCTTGCTACTTGGGTTTGCAGAAGTTGACTGTCAATTTAAAGAACAGGTGAGAAACCTGGGATTTCTTAGAATTTTCTTCAAGAATGTTGATCATAAATATTTGTGGTTTTAAATGCCAGTTTTTACTTGTTTGCCTGCCCTGTTTGTGTGAGACAGCATTTCACACCACTGCTTATTTGATGTGGAATATTCTCAAAGTACCATATGAAAAATAAAAGCAGAGCATCTTCAAAGAATCCTCAAACATAAACAATTTTTATCAGACCCTTAATCAAATCTTCAAATGCCATGATGGTATCTTTGAAGATTATCAAAATCTTTAATTTAAAAAATAATTTGAAAGTGGTGAACTAGTGAAAAGTGTGTTTCATCCTGTTGTTGTATTTCTAGATAGTTGAATATTTCATATGACTAAGTTGTTGTCCAGATTTATAGACACATGGGAAATTAATGTGTTCAGAAAGAGACTCAGCTTTCTAGCAGTGCAGAAGTAAAGGATTAGAGTATTTTCTGAACTAGAAGGATTGTTGGAAAGTAAGCCCTGCAAGCATGCGAATTCACTGGTATCTTGGGCAAGTGCAGAGATGATGATGAATGCTCTTTAATTATGATATGCCTCTCTTCAGCAAGAGAAAATGAGCCTTTTTAAGGTCATGTCAGAGAGATAGTGTCCCTGTTCATGATGGTAGCAGAAATTAATTCATTCTGCTCTGCTGGGAGGATCTGGCTTTATGCATCTTTGCATAATGCAGTTATTTCTGTGCACTGGAGAAGCATGTTGCCATCCTTTCATGATCATGGATTTGCAAATGTTCACCATCTATCTAGACCCACACCACAAACTGAAATGTTTTTGAATAACCTTGTTATGTAACACATTTACTTCCAACATTACAGGGAGAGGTATGATTTTCTTAGGGAACAGTAAGAATTGAAAAATTAAATTGCCTTTCAGAAATGTAGCAGATTCTAGGCTATGATGGTTAACAACATAAAGAACTGTGTGGTCTGTTGAGATTGACTGTTTCAACTTTTCACACTGCTTAGACATCCAAACATCCTGACCTCAATCTTACGCTTTAATGCAGAAGAGGTAATTGTGGAACATCTGACGGGATCCTATAAGAACTTTCAGAGTGAAACTGACCATTTTTTTCCTGCTTTTTTTTGTTGATTGAGCTTGAAATTGTCACCAATGCTGCTTCACTCCTATGTTTATTGTTGGACAATGTCCTGGTTTAGGGCAAATTTTGGAGGAGACCTCTGTGCTTCTTCTCTCCCCCCCTTTGCTCTTGGAACCAATCTTAAAGGTGCAGAACTTATTTCTGGGCTAAGCTAATGAATGTGGATACAAGCACCATTAAGTCACCCCAGGACAGACAACAGGACACAAGACATACTGCAAGCTTGTCTTCAGAATTAATGCAGGAGGAGAGCAGTTAGAGCACTTGCATTGCAGGGAAGGATACTGTGATTTGGAACTGCTGCCAGAGCACAAGTTTCACATGTGATTTTTAGAATGTACATTTTTTAGAAAGATTTCACAGAGAAAACCACAGTTCTTGGAAGCTGTTGCTTTTTGTGCTGATGTTTGTAGTGTCAGGGAGCAGGAGGGATATCTAGGGCATTTGATCTTGATAGAAAGCTGATATGATTATGAAGTGTTGCAAAAAATGTTTCCTGTACAGATCTGAGCTGTTGAGCTGCCACAAGTGCCTGGCAGCCAAGGGAATATTGCTGTAACTGTGTACACTGCTCCAAGAGAGCAGCAGTGAGGGAAGGGCAAATCTCAGTGGTGTCTGATGATATGTGACCATTTCCATTTCTCTGCTGTGTCTGTTCAGGATGGAGAAAAGGAGATTAAGGGAGAGAGAGGAAAGAACAGAAGGAAGTCTGCATTGGGTAATACTGAATAGGACTGTATCTTTCTCTGAAACAACTTATTTAAAAACTCTTTTCAATTGATAACTGTGTTCTGCTTTTACATTGCATTTTGAGCAATGGAATGCCTGCTTCCATGCTAAAAGGTGAAAAAATTAGATCCAGAGCCAGTGCACTGTGGAATAAAGCTGTCAAACCTGTCATTTTTAACTCCTTGCAGAAAACTTGTCTGTAAGATAATTGAGAGCTATAGCCTTCTAATTTCAGACTGCTTATAAGGGGGACCAAATTGATATTTATCTTTGTTCAAGCTGCACTTATTAAAAAAATCTGGCTACTCAGGACACAGTTAAAGCAGTACACCGTGCATATTTCACATTTTGTCAAACAGAGTTCAGACTTAGCTTTGAATTTGAAACTGCACACGATTTTGGACCTGGTATTGAACGTTGTTTAATGAAGGCATATGTCTTACCAGGTCTAATTTTCATGAGACTTTAGTCTCCATTTTGTATTTCAATTTGCTGTGCTTAAGTTGATTTTCATTTGGAAGTAAGTCCTCTTGCTTTAAGCCTTATTGGAGTATATTTTTTTGTTGATTGTAGAGAAGCAGTGCATTTTTGATGAGAGAAGATCTGCCCTTAAGTGAAATTCCCAATGAAATTGTCTTGCAAAGCCTAACTTTGCTCCTGAGGTAAAGAGCAGCTGCGTTTGGTGCGTGCATCTCTCTGTCAGCTGCAGTCCTTTTTGTCTCAGAAGGAAGCAGGTGACATCTTCAAATGGCTGATGTTCTTCTGCCAGTAGAATTGATTGTTGGGAAAGATAATGGTTTAGAGGTGAAAGGAGACCTGGAAAAGACATATGAGATGATGGCCCTGATGACTCCCACAGTGTTCTTTCCAAATGAATATTGATATTTTTCCCAGGGACATAGTCAGTATCGAATTGTGCACAGTGAATGCATTGCTGCTATTGCTTCTACCATTTGTTCAGTACAGGCCCGTTTAACACAGGAAATCATTATTAAAGAGTGCATTACTTATGATTTTCTTTTTTGGATGAATGGAGAGTTATCAGCTACTTTGAGAATCCATAAATTTCATTTCACCATTGCTAACGTGTGTAGCCCCAGAGTTGTGCTTACCTCTGTGCCCTTATCAGTGGTTAAAGGTATCCAGTGTCCTGAAACAGATGGGGATCATCATCTGAACAAAATGATGGACTTGGGACGTTCAACATCTAGTTAATATTTATGATAGCAGTATGTTTTTTATTTGAAACAAAACTTTTAGGGCAATCCCATTAGAGTGGCCTGAGCTGATCACAGTTAGAAGAAGGACCTATTTTCCTGTCCATCTTGCTGCAAGAGAGGTTTGTGATCTGAGAAATTCCTACCCTGTTAGTCTGTAAAATAATTTCAGACAATATCAAATTACACTCTTCTTCATTTATTTGATTGTTCTTTGTTCTTTTTTGTGACTTGATATTGCACTATTGCAGGTATTTTACTTTTTTTTTTTTTACCCTATCTGGTAGTAGAGTTTTGCATAGTTAATTCTATTTAGTCTTAGTTAAATTTAATTTAGTTATAGAATAAGTGTCTTAACCAAAATGCTTTTTCACTGGTTTCATGGAAGGGTAGTAGGGTTTGCATGCTGCATTTTAGGTGAGAAATAACAAGCAAAACCTTTGTTTGCTGTCACCACAAAGATTTTGAGGCGGTAAAAAGGTGGATTTTATACGGTAACAAAGTTTATTATGCATGCAGTTCACAGCCTGCAATCTGTAGGCTTGGAAACAGATAACAGGTTCTGAGTTGCTTGCAGAGACTATAGAGTAGTTCTGTATTTCATAAAGTGGTGAAAAAGCTGCTGGGAATTTGCATTTAAATTTGTCATGAATCGCTGCTAGGTACAGAGTATCTTCTTGAAAGGTTATTTTCATGGGGGTGTTTTTCCGCTTTTTAAAGCTCTCTATTATTCTCGTTCTTTTTTGATAGCGCACTGGGAGAGATGCTTCTGGTTATTTAGCTGCTCTGTTAGATCTTGACAGATGGATGCGTTTCCATTATATCATACTCTTTGAAAATTATACTCCATTTTGCCTGTTTATACAGCCTTGTATTGAGAAGAATTATATCCAGTTTTACTTAATATTCATGTAAAGGCACAAAAAGTGAGGAGGAAATGTTTGTATCAAACTTCTCTTCCCTCCTACCCCTTCCCCCCCCCCCCCCCCCATAGAATTCTTCATTTGACATCTTTGTTTTGCATTAATTCTTGGTACTGGCTAATGTTGAGTTATTATCCCTCTGACAATGACAGATGGTAATTTCCTTAAAGCTGTAAGATCTTTGAATTGTTTGGTAACAATTTATGTCAAGTTACCTCTTTCTCCTGCTGTGATAGTGTTTCTTTTCTTGCACAAGGTCAGTCTTCATCAAATTTCTCAAAAGCTTGATCACTATTTAAAGTATGGTTCTGGGCATCCTGTATTGTTTGTTAGCCATGCAAACAACCTGTGTTGTTAAAAGAGAGGAAAACATCTGTGGTAAATTATTTTTCCTTTGAGTGTCTGCCTGTTTTGTCATTTGGTTTTGTTTAATTGCAGTGCAGAAGAATTGATAGGTAAATTTGTATGCCGAAAAATTCTTCTTACTGCTCTTCTTACTAAGGACAGGGACAGATGCAGCCTTTTAATTACAAGAGTGTTTTATTTATATCGCTGCTGCTTTTTCAGATGAATGCACTGGACACACTTGGTCAAACAGCGTTGCACAGGGCTGCTTTAGCAGGGCACTTGCAAACCTGCCGGTTGTTGCTGAGTTACGGCTCTGATCCCTCCATCATCTCTTTGCAAGGCTTCACAGCGGCACAGATGGGAAATGAAGCAGTGCAACAGATCTTAAGTGGTGGGTAAAAGTAAAGGGTTGTGTATTTGAACTTCAGCTTCTCCCTTTACAGCTTTGAATCTTGTTTCTTTCTCAGTGCTAGAGACTTGAAGTAGTTTTCTCATCTCTCCTTTCTGCCATCAAGTGCCCACAACTACAGTATGTATTGTGTGGCACTTGTCAGAAAATAAATAGCTCTGCTCAGTTCAGCGATTTTGTGCAAATGGGGAAGAAAATGACCATCTTGTAGATCTAGAATATGCTGGCTGTACAAGAAGGTTGTAGGAAGGCACGTGTAGGGAGTTTTGGGATTCTTTTGGTAGCAAGTTCCAAGGCAACTGGAATATTGCTGAGCATGTAAGAAATCTTTTCCCTGCATCAGCCAACCTTTTAGGTACTCCCTACTTCAGCAGTCACAAGCAGAGTGTTACTGGCAGAAAAACACTGATAGTTGCTAAACAGTTTGAACTTTTACTTCAAATCTCTTGCTTGCTCAGTAGAGAGAGATTTTGTTGTGAAAGTGCTCTGGATAGTGCTTAGGTAACAATTTGTTTATATCTTCCATTAAAAAGATGAATAGATGTTTGAAGAGGGTGGCACTATTTTTCATGTAAGTGCTTAAGTGTTTGCATCCTCTTACCTACGTTAGATTTGAATTTTTGCAAGTACAGAGAAGAATAATTGCATCAATAGCTAGTAAAGAGCAAGTAACTTACCTTACAGTGAGATGTGCTGGTAGTCAAACAGATATCCAGATAGATGAGAAGACACGTAGCTAGAAACTCCATTTCCTCCAGTGTTTTCAACAATATTGCCTTATAACAGGACAAAACAAGGAAAAAGGATTTTACAGCAGTGCAAGAAAGGACTGTTTTCAAGTGTACCCACTCCTGAGATGTAGCTGGTTACCTGGGTAGTGTTACCTGTTAAAATGTGCACTTGAATGTATGTATGTGAATTGAGAGAGAAGAATGTTGGCAGAATCATGTCAGCTTTAGAGTCAAAATCTGACTGATTTGATCTAAAACTAAAGCTCCTTATTCAGACATCTTGGCAGTATGAACTTGAGCATCACAACCCCAGCTGCATTTTCAAAAGTAACAACAGAACAACTTCACTCGCCAGCTTTGGAAAATATGTTGAGCACAAGTTAATACAACTTAAGTATCCTAAGTAATCTTAAAGCATCTTTTCCCCATGTAGAAAGTACACCTGTGCGCACATCCGATGTGGATTATCGGTTATTAGAGGCGTCCAAAGCTGGAGACTTGGAAACTGTGAAGGTAGGTTTGAACAGTTCATGTGAATTTTCTACTTGGCATTGTTGTGCAAGGCTTGTGGAAGCCTCTTCTGCATGAGTTGTGGAAGCATTGCCCAATGGATGATAATTCCTAAAAAATGGGGAGTCATGGATCTTTTTTTTTTTCCTAGAAGGTAGTACATTAAGATGTACTGAGGTGTGTTTTCCTTGGGTTTCTGCTTGTTTATTCTGCCAGTCCTTCACACATTCATGTCTTTGATGGACTCAGATGTAGCCATAATTCTTTGAAGCAGACTGTGTGATTCTCAAAATCAGAGTTTAGTAGAAACAAGCGCTCAGGTGGATGATTCAATCAGATGGCAAGCAAATACTGTTAACAGGTAGCAGACTTAATATTTTAAACCATCCTTAATCTGAAGGTGAAGGGTCAGGCCATGGAATCCCACCGTCACAGGAAGGTTTGATCTTGTTTTTGATGCTTGATCTGTGGACAAAGCAGCATGCAGATGAACTCTCGTGCATACTTTCCCACCTTGAACTTCAACATGATATACATTAATATTCAAGCAGCAGCAATTTTGTGTACCAGCAGCTCCTTTGATTGATAAGCTAAATATTTCTGGTTTTCTGAAGGCAGTATAGACCAGAAATGGTAATATATCTGGAGAAAATTACATGGCCTTGAACCTGGTACTTGATGATGTAGAGGTTCACCCTTTCTTATACATTAGGAACATCTTCACACTGCTTCCGTCATTTAAGTCTCGTTTGTTATAGAAGTACATTCAGCTGTAAATTTAGAACTGCTATTTTTTTAACTTTGCATAAACTGAAAGAAATTTCCTGATACTTGAAAAAATTTGTATTAGTGGATCAAATTTTGTGTTGGGGTCTCTGAAGCTGGTAGTTTAGTTATTTTCATTTGGGATTTGTTTGTCTCACGTTGTTGCTTTTTAGTTTTGCGGAGTTTCTTATTTGTTAGTTTTAGTTCTGTACTAGATTTTGTGTTCTTTTGTCTCCACAGCAACTTTGCAGCCCTCAGAATGTGAATTGCAGAGATCTGGAAGGCCGTCATTCAACACCACTGCACTTTGCTGCAGGATATAACCGGGTATCAGTGGTGGAGTATCTCTTGCACCATGGAGCAGATGTGCATGCCAAAGATAAAGGGTACATTTCATTCCTTGATATGTTCTGCTGTTCTCTATTGGTGTGAGACTCATATCCCACCTATTCATTTTGCTTCAGATTTCAGTGACCATTGTGTTTTTCTCTTGAAAATTTTTCTCTTTCCTCCTTGTTCTGCATTGTTCCTGTGCTGTGGGAAGGTTTATAGACCATTACAGCATACTTTGCTGTCTGGAAAACCCAATATCAAGTCCATACCTGGCACAGTAATACATTATGCTTCTCTTCCCCTTTTTGCCCATTTTGGAGACTTTGTTTTGTGTAAAAGCAGCCTTTAACTTATTTTAGATGATCTAAAATCAGTTTTGAATAAAATGGGGTAAAATACCAGGGTTATCTCTGGGCATTTTTCTAATTATGTTAGCTTTTATTATTATTAAGTTAATTATTTTTACAGTTGATATTCAGTTACATTGCATAAAGCATTTACCTTTTTTTGCATTAGTTGTGAAGCAGCATGGTTATGTTCACTCTTTTACTCCATATATTAGTTCAGGGCGGGGGATAATAAATTTGCAATACTATATTTTCAGGCTTATCCTGGAAGAAGTGTTCGGGTATCTTTCTGTATCTATCAGATGTGCAGTACTTACTAATAACTGCACTTCAAACAGATTAGTGTTATGTCTTTATTGAAATTTACACTCAACTATCCAAACTCAGAACAACTGTGAGCCTTGCAATTTAATTTTTGTCTGTTCTTAACAGCATTGGAGTTGCTTGTGGAAGCTTTAACATTGGGGCTTGCTAAATATTTAAAAGTCTTGTGGATGAGAACTGAAGGACAATAATTAAGTTTTAATTGATTTTTTTAATAGAGAAATAAAACCATGAAAACTGGAAAGACTGAAAGATGATAATGTCTGGTGAAAGTGGGAATTTTATCTACTGATTGCATGTAGGATTTTATTCTCTAGCTATTAATGCTTTCTCTTTGATTAGTGGCTTAGTACCCCTGCACAATGCCTGTTCTTATGGACACTACGAAGTGGCTGAACTCCTAGTGAGGCACGGTGCTTCTGTCAACGTGGCAGACCTGTGGAAATTCACTCCTCTACATGAAGCAGCAGCAAAAGGAAAATATGAAATCTGCAAACTGCTTTTAAAAGTATGTGTTGGAGAGCTCAGATGTGTCTTTAAATGCATATATATTTATTTTTTCTGATGATTAAGTAGTGCAAAGTTAATTGCATTCAGTGAATTCTTTATGGTATCTTTGAATCAGTTTTTATCTTGCAATGGTCATGTTGTTTCTTGTGTAATATCATTGACTTAAAAAGAATCATCAGTACAAGTACTGTTTTCAGCATGTGTATTAATACTGTTAGCCAAGTAGGACAAGACTCTGAAACTGGAACAACCAGCTGAATTCATGTGAAAATGGCAACTCCCCACCTTGTCCTGTCCATCCCTTTCTGAAATAGGTACTGCATTTAAGTAAATTCTGTTAATACTTATGCAAGAGTGTGTTACAGAGCAATAGCGGGAGGTGGGTCCTAAATGCTGTTTGGTATGAGAGGAATTCAAAACTGTTATGTTAATGTATAATTTATCAAGCTCCTGGGGGAAATGCATGTTAATATACTCTGGCATAAATATTCATTATACTTAGAGGAAGAACCTGTAAAAAGCATGAGGTAATGCAAAGATATTTCCAGTGAGAAACATGAGTTTGAGAAACTTCTTAACATAAGGTCACATCCTGCCCTGAGAGGATGAAAGGGGGTGCTAGAGTCGAATTTCTTGCCAATCCCATTTCCTCTTTCAGCACTTAGGTCCCTCTGAAGCGCAACATTTGAAATAGGAGAAAGTCACAATATGGATAGTCTTAAGATAATGAGGATCTACTCTAGCCACTTTTCATTTGCTGCTACAAAGCCCCACTATTTCCCTCCTATATCATTAATTACTTCAGTTGATTACCAAAAAAGCAGTCAGAGAGAGAAGAATGATAGTTTGAAGCACATCTACAGCAGAAACCAGGAGATACTAAGAGATGTCTGTGGAGTAGGCATGGTGGTGGCCTGGAAGTAACACCTTAATAGAGATGTTAGCTCAAGCTATAGGAACGCCTGTAATTTCTCAAGTACAGTGTTGCATTATAGACACTGGAGATCTCCAGCCTTTTCTGTTCATTCCACAGGGAATTTACCCATATTTTGTCTTCAGAGGATCCTGAATGGATGTCAAACAGGAAATAGAAAAGTGCTGAAATTTATTTTTTTAAAATCCTCTTTCAGAAGATAAGAGCTAAATATGCCCTTAAGGTGACACAGATGTAAAGTCTCTATGTGTCTGTGGATATGTGCTCACACTGCAGTTTACTCAGGGTTTCTCCTGCTGTGCCTCCTATGCCACCTGGCAGTGTTGTCAGTTCTGCTGAGTTTTGGATGTTGAGCTTGACCCCTCCTGACTTGTGCTCCTTCTCTCCTGATCTGCTTGAAGAAGGAAACAAAAATAAACAGGCATTTTGGAGACAGTGTCTTCTTTTATCACCTTTCTTTGAAATGACCACCTTCATTTGTTTCTGTGCCTTGGAAGGGGTCTCGGAAGACACTGCCTCTTCATTCAGATATTTATTTTGTGGCATATTTGAATAGTTCCAATTTTGATGAGTTTTAAATTAAGGGATTTGAGGTCGTATCTTAGAGCAGTCATTGTAGTCTAAACAGCTTTGCACCAAGAGTGCTCTCTTCCTAAAAGAACCACAGATGTGGAAACTGCCTCTGTGTAATCAATACTCTGTCCTTGCTGTCCCTTGCTCTTCATCCTTTGCACCATGAGCACAGTTGTTCTGCTTCCAAATACAAAGCAATTAATTCCCTCTGTTCTCCCATTGCTATTCTCCCATTCTCAGTCCAGTGGGAAATGGCAGGGTAGACTTGCTGGCAGGGATTGGACCACCGTGTTTGACTATTCCAAAGAGGTCAGCCAGAGAATTCTAGCACCAGCAGCTGCCTCTGCTTTATCTATCTTTGTTTTTTCCCACTGCTGCTGAGAGTGAATAGGGAAGGAGCTGTCCTCCCACAAACCTGAATGTGGACGTGACTCACACCATATGCTCTGCACAGTTGTGTGTTCCCCTTCTCATCTCCCATCGCTCCAGTACTGTGTTCTTATCACTGCCTGATCTACATGTTTTACCAGCACAGATACACTCGAGCAGTCATCCAACTCCACTTGTCCACCAGAATTTTTTTTCACTTCATCCAAAGACCTGTGAACTGCTTAAGATGGTACTGTTGTCTATTGGAAAGTGTAGAGAAGAGTATTTTGCTGGTTCCCTTCTGAAACAAGCGCCTTTGGATATCAGGGTGACATTTAGTAAAACTCAGAGCCTGGTTTTGCTAGCTCAGAAGGTTGTGCTCTGGAAATACCTCTGCCAGCCATTTGATTCCTTCCAGTTTTCAGGAGAAGGGGAGGACTGGCAGCAAGATACTTGCAGTTGGCTTTCCTTTCACGCTGCTGTGACAGTAAGAAGCTATATGCAGGAAATACTCCTGAACATACATCAGTTGCAAGTAGAGCAGGGACAGCTCTTGCAAAGGGCTGCCATTCTTGCTGTGGAACTGAGATTCACACAGCTGTGTTTCAGACTAGTGCTTTTAGACCTCAGACTTCTGAATTTATTTTCTTGTGCCTACTAATCTGTACAATTACTACTTCATTATGGTAGGTCTGCAAAATCCCATCTTATTTGGCAAGATAGTGACACACTGCACTGCCCTGTGCATGACTGTGACACTAGCCTTCCGTTTGCTCTTTGCAGCATGGAGCTGATCCAACAAAAAAGAATCGAGATGGGAACACTCCTTTAGATTTGGTGAAAGAAGGGGACACTGATATCCAGGACTTACTGCGAGGAGATGCTGCCTTGCTAGATGCTGCCAAGAAGGGGTGCCTGGCGCGAGTGCAGAAGCTGTGTACTCAAGAAAATATCAATTGCAGAGACACCCAGGGAAGAAATTCAACACCATTGCATCTTGCAGGTGGGTAACGTGCCAGGTTTTCAAGGCTTGTATATTTATGGTAGGTCTACAGATGTAATTTGCCAAAATTAGGATTGGTATAGGAGGAGTTTCACAGAGAATTGTCCTGTACAAAGAGTTAACTAGGGCATCTATTTCAGGAGGTAATACATTTGCCAGGGAAGAGGAACTTTTGCAGTTGAAAAATTGCTTTAGCTTTACTGTCGAATAGTTTTCTTTAGTTTAGCTCTCCTAATACCTAATTTCTTTTCTTGTGCTTTTTCTACAGCTGGTTACAACAATTTGGAAGTAGCTGAATACCTTCTTGAGCATGGTGCTGATGTTAATGCCCAGGACAAAGGAGGATTAATTCCCCTACACAATGCAGCATCCTATGGGGTAGGTGCAGGCAGTCTTGCCATGAGTAGAACAGCGAGGGAATCCCTGAAGTCATATCCAAACCAGTTATTTTGCAGCTGTTTTGCTGTGAACACAGTTCAGGTTTTGACGAAGAATTTGTTGGGCTAAGTTGCTGTTGTGAGTCCTATTTGCAGTCCTATGCCTTAAATAGGACACAGATTCAGGTGTGCTGTAGCAGTTAAATGCAGGTTGGAAAGATCACTACAATGTAGCTTTTGTGCAGGCAAGCAGATGCACAGGATTGAACAGTTCAGGGTGATATTTGAAACAGAAAAGACCTCGAGTTGTGTCTGAAAGACTTAGATGGAAGGAAGAGAAAAATACCAGGGGATCATGTGCAGATGATGACAGGGACATGAAGGTGTGTTACAGCTGGTGTTTGGTGGGAATCTATTGCTAGAGTTGAAGGACTACTGTGTTTGTAATGTGGTTGTCCTCTAGGGCAAGCCATCTGCTTCAGGGGCTGCAGTGACAGGTTCAAACCATTTCAGATGAGGCAGGCCCTCTTTCCTCCATATAGGAGTAAGCATCTGTGTCCCAGTTGCAGAGATGCCTAATAGATTGCTTATAAGCAGTTGTTAGTTGTGGATTGGGTGGGAAAGAAGGCTCTTGCAAATAATTGTACAGAGACAGTGCTTGAGAAGCTTCTAGCACTGTGCTTACAGTCAGAGGATCTGAAGCTGATGAAGTGCTGGGTTTGATGGTCTCATGATATACTTTGTCTGTTACTTACCTGGCCCTAGTACAAGTACAGCAAAATCTGGGACAGGTGACCCTAACAGAACCATGATTGCTTTTGTTTGAGAGCAAATGAAATAAAAAGTGGAGTGTTCACTTGTTTTTAAAAAGAGCATCAGTGGAACTCAGTCTACACCATTTGTATTGGTTCTTTACATCTCTCTGGGATCCCAATGTCCCAAAGAGCAAAAAGCCCCAAATCCTGGTGGAAGATTAGAAAGCAGCACAGAATTCTTTTATGTTACAGGGTCCTAACACTAAGTAATATTGTTTATCAGTATCTGCCTTTAAGCATTAATTCCCAGGATGTTACCAAGATCTTGAGATAAATGCTGTTGGAAAGACTGTTCTTTTCTTTGGTGTGAGAAAACAAAACACACATTTTGCACAAACCCAAAGCATTTCTTATTGACCTAGAGAAATGTCAGAGATTGGTTTTAGTGGATTATCATTTCTAAAAATCATAATGCCAATCTAACCTGGTTGCCCTGCTTCCTCTAGGAAACATTAAAAAGGCAGTGTTTGGTGCTTTTCTATCAGCTTATTTAGCTAAGAGTTGCTTCATACCTTTCCTGGCATCCCACACTACTGTCTGAGCTGTCATCAGCCTGTTCAGATCTCTGTGATGGGAGGTAGAGAGGAGTAATGGTTTTACAAGTTCATAGCTGGCAAGATTCACAAGCTCTGCCTTTTCCTCACAAAGTTTCTTCAGTTCTCCCACCCAGTACTTCATGCTGTGTGTCCCTCAATAGGGCTTTCTGTGACAGAAAAATCACAGGAACAGTAGTTGCTTTAAAAGTTTGGCAGAGAGGAAAAATCAAGTTGGCAGTATTTTCAAACCACACTTGTTCAGAGACCAAGCTGTTTTATGAGCACTGCAAAGAGTCATTTAATTGCCATTGAGGGGAAAAAGAAGATCCATTGGCAATTCTTTGTGCTTCTGCTTGCAGTTTCAGTGTTTCATGCTCCCACCCATTCATTTTGACTACCTGCTTTTTTTTCTTTGCTGTCTTGCACAAGAAGGATCTACTGGTTAGAGGCAGGCAAAAATTTCATTTGTCAGTTTTCCCTTATTTTTACTTGGGAGACTTCAAGGACAGTATATTGATGAAAGCGTGGGGTTATAAGTTCATTACTTTTATAACCCATGTAAAACAGCTGTTCCTTGTGACACTCGTAATACATTTTATCAATTACAGCTCTCATAAATTATGAGTAAAGGTAGAACAGATCTGTGATGCCACAGATGAGTTCAAAGTCTTGCAAGAAAGAAAGTACAAGGACTTCTATGTACACACAGGGGTGGCTCAGTAGCACAACACATTGATCTTCAGATATTCTAGTATTGTGTCACAAAAGTTGCAGCCCAGTAAATCCACCAGTTCAAATTTGTTCACAAATAATTTTGTTATGCAGGGTTAAGTATCATGTCTGCTCCTGCAGCTGGCACAAACTTCATGCCGTGTACTTGGGGTGATTTACAGAAATCTGCTTCTCTGCCTGATCCCAATTCTTCTGTGCTGGTGAATGGTCTGGTAGTGCACAGACAGAGATGACTGTGGAGCTGCAGTATGAATTGGTATCTGGAGAAGTGTGCTGCTCCTGTGACACAGGAAGCAGAATGAGTTACAGGCAAGAGAAACCACAAGAGTTTTTAGGCATCATTACCTCCAGCATACAAAAAGGAACGTATGTTTTACCAGTGTCATGTTCTTGTGTTTTGCAGCATGTGGACATAGCAGCACTGTTGATTAAATATAATACATGTGTAAATGCAACAGATAAGTGGGCATTCACACCTTTGCATGAAGCTGCACAAAAAGGAAGGACACAGCTCTGTGCTCTGCTGTTAGCTCATGGAGCAGATCCAACCATGAAGAACCAAGAGGGTCAGACACCCCTAGACCTGGCAACAGTAAGTTCATGGCTGCTCTGGAGGATGTACTCTGCATATTAAATTCATTTCCATGGCTCCATGGCATCAGCAGTCCTCAGCTTCCATTGTGCTGAGGTGGAGAGAGAAGGGCATCTCCTGGGTGCCTCTTTGTGGCTTTTTATCCATGGGACCAGGTATTTTCCTTTGGCTGAAATCTCAGCATGGCTTGTGGTTTAAGGTTTGCTTCTCCTTAAGTATTCACTCCTGGGATCAATCTCCTCATTTCCAGAAATAAAACTCTCTGAAATGTCCCTGATGATGTTGCTGATTATTTCTTTGAACCTAGGAGGAACACCAGATGGACCTTTAGAGGAATGGGAACATTTGGTGGATTGTTGCGCTCAGTGCTTCCATATTACCTCAGTTCCTTTTTAAAAAATTAACTCCAAAAGAACATTCCAGAGAATTCATTCTACCTCTAAAATTTGTAGGTGGCTATCAAACTTTTTCTAAAACTGGCTTCTGTAAACTTTCTTTTGAATGGTTTAAAAGCCTAATAAGGTTTTATGAACATGTATGCCCCAGCTTAAACAATCTTGATGGAATAGATAATGCAACCAAATTGGATTGTGTCTGGTCTCAGTGCAAGTATCTTTTAGGGTTATTGATTTATTTATGGAGAGTTCAAGAAATATCCTTCAGAGTAATCTGAGCTCTAGAAAACTTGCTTTGCGATGAAGGATATGAAAATTATTTGATTTCTCTGGGGGAAAATAAGGGTGTCTAAATCATGTTCTACAAGAATTTTTAAGGAGGAAGTTCTTGAAGAAGAGGGTGTTGTTTAATTTAGTCAATAAAGGCTAAATCCAGCTGTTGGCTAAGATCATACTTCTCCTGAGCTGCTGTTTTTTTTTTTTTCTATTCTAACCCAAGAGTTGTGATTATAGCGAAGGCAGTGGTAGTATGGAAGGCAGGGAAGCCTTGTTCCAGTGCACCTGAAGTTGAGCCTGACAGAGGAATTAAGAAGTGGCATTTCCTGTCCTAGGTTCTGAAGGATTTCAAATAAAGTTGCCCTGGCTTTAGCCCTTATAAAGCCATTCTGCCGGAAAAAAATTAGATGTAGCTTCTTATATACCTTTAGAAATGGGGAGAACTTGATGCACCTTGTCTTGAGTGGAGAATCAAAATATTCTTGCAACTGTGAATTCCCCTGTAACAGAAGCTGGCAGTTTTCTAAGGGGGACCAGAACAATCAAATAAAACAATTAAAAATTATTTCCAGAGATCAGTGATTTGTGACAGTAGGAGCTCATGTTGGGTGTTCTTTCTGTTTTTCAGGCTGATGATATCCGAGCTCTGCTGATAGATGCAATGCCTCCAGAAGCTTTGCCTACATGCTTCAAGCCTCAGGCCACTGTTGTCAGTGCCTCTGTGATCTCGCCAGCATCTACACCGTCCTGCCTGAGTGCTGCCAGCAGCATTGATAACCTCACTGGGCCACTGGCAGAACTGGCTGTAGGAGGGGCATCAAATGCTGGGGATGGAGCAGCAGGAACTGACAGGAAGGAAGGAGAAGGTGCATTTGCTGCTGGACAAGATTACATTGCCAGAAGTACAGTAGTTTAGTATCAAAATAGGCCTTGGTTTATCTGAAAAGCATTTCTGACTAGCCAGAAAATACTGTGCAGTTTGAACAGTTATCAGTGTTTTAAAGTGTTTGATGCTTGTTAACTGTTCATTGTTAACTGTTCGTCTGTGTTGGCTATCAGTCATTAGGTCTGACTACAAATGCAGATCTGATTAGGTGCCCAGATGTTCATTGACTTCATAAAGAAAATCCAGTGAGAATTATTTTGATGAAAGAGTTATGATTGTGATGGCTGGGGATTTTACCAAGGTTTTTTAAAACCTTTGATTAGTGTCTGGAGTCCATGCTTTAGGTCAGAATCTAAGGGAGTCACCTAGCAAAAATATACCCACCCTTCTTTTCCTTCTCTTTGCAGTATGAGCCTGTATTTGTCACAGATGGTTTGTGCTTTTAATAGTTGATTCTGAAGAGGGAACAGTGATGAGCTTTGCACAGAGCTTTGACACAATGGAAGTAGATTGTTTATTACAGACATAGACAAATTGATTATAAAAAGAATCAGAGTCTGGAATTTAAGAGAATCAGTGATATTGCTTGATTTTTTTTTTTTTTAAGGAGGTTGGTTTGGTTTTTGTTACTTCGGATGTATAGGATGTAAAGACTTGTTTCTTTTCTTACAGTTTCTGGTCTTGACATGAACATTACCCAGTTCCTAAAAAGCCTGGGTCTTGAACACCTTCGGGACATCTTTGAGACAGAACAGGTAAGTGGCAAGCCTCATCTCTATTTCTGTGTTTAGGAGATAAACTAATGTAATAAATTTGAGTGACATTTTCATTTTCTAATTAAAAGAGGGAAGGAAAAAACCCACACTTTACATCTACAGAAAAACAAGTGTGCTCAAGTTTTCTTTCAGTTTTCTGCAAATGAATTGCCAGATACAATATGGTGAAGTTGCAAAACCTATAAAAATCTTTTCTTGCTGGACTCAGGTGTCAAATAGCTTTCACTTACACATACTCAGTGACTGCCAGTTTGGCTTGTATTCTGAGAGTTATTTTGAACCTTGTGAACTTTGAACGTGATGACTATAACACAGTTAGGTTCAAATGTCACCTGCATTTGTCCTTCCGCAGTCTTGACAGCCAAACAAGCCTTTCACCACCTGTAGTGCTACATGTGATACTTTGGTTAGATCTGGGAACCCCCCCCCCCCCACTTTGACTGTATGCTGAAATAAAAACTTAGCATGGGAGTAGTCACACTACTGCATGCAGAAGCTACATTTCCTGTTAGGTTAGGAGCATGGCATTAACTGGGTTTTGCCAGGCTAACTTTCAAAAGTCATTGAGAAATAGGAGAATAAAACCTGCAGATTTATCAGTAATTGACAATGTATGAAAAGGGTACAACTAATGTAAATTTCTCAAGCATTCATTAAGTTTTACAGCAGAAGTACCTGTAATGTATTTGTAGATTTCTTTTATGTACCATTTCTTAAATTTGACGTGTTGCAGTTAAATAGATCTGTTTACATGACTGAGATGGGTGTACATGTGGAAGTGAAAGGTACAAGTGAAAGAGACTGGTTTGATGATTATTTTTTCCTCTGGCCTCTGCTGCTAATCTTTTATTGAGGAATCAGGAAACAAAGGTTTGAAATCTGATGTGTTGTTTACAGTTCCAGCTGTTTCTATGAAATGTTCAAAGATAAAATACCACAGAACTTTTCCCCTTCTGATACATGAAGCATAAGCTCTTCTCTTTAGTTTGGAACTCCTTCTGTTCGGAAGGAAACCAACCTCAAACCAACCTATGCACTTCTCAGGTTTTATTATTATTTTTCACACCTTCCTGTTGCCTAGCTGGTCTTGTTCTACTTTTGCTTCCTTGACTCCTAACCTGTTAGGAGCTTCCCCTGCTAATAAGATTTAACAATGCAAATCGGATTCAATATATTCATCATTTTGAAATCATCAAGCTCTTCTTGTGAGTTTCTTTGTAGAAAGAACAAGCTCATCTTCTTTAAGCTTATTCTTTTAAGCTGGTTTTCCAAGCACTGCCTTCATGTACACTTTTTCACCTTGGCTCATTATTAGTAAGGTTGTAGAATATTAATTTCTGCTTGTGTAGTGAAAGTAATGAATTGTACGATGCTGTGAAACGTTGAATACTTCAAAAGCACTCCCATATTTGTGCCAGCATTTCAGTGCATCCCCCTTCTGCCTAAGTAAAAATGTTTGTGAGAACCTTCTTTGAGAACCAGCTCTTGTTAATTGGTGTGAGAGAAGTGAAAGTTTTGACCAACTTCAGGTGTAGCAGCTGGGTATGGTCCTGTGATAGAGACAGGTTTGCCAGAAGGTGGCAGCAAGTAGAAGTGAAGCAAAACATTATCTACCTTTATGCTTTTGGTTGCACCATGAATACTTTCCAATTTCTGAAGCGATAGGTCTCCAGCCTTGAAAGTCAGGCCAGGTTTGACAAGTGATTTTTGTGATCTTTCACCTTTCCAGATAACCCTGGATGTGTTGGCTGACATGGGGCATGAGGAACTTAAAGAAATTGGGATCAATGCATATGGACATCGCCACAAATTAATAAAGGGTGTGGAGAGACTTCTAGGAGGTCAGCAAGGTAAATATGACACTTTACTGGCTAGTCTAAGTGTAGCACACAGGAGGCTCCCATAAGTCACTTTCTCTAAATGTCGACATTGTCACCAGACTGAAAGAATCTGAATGTCAGAAAAGTGTGTTTGCTGCAGACATGGTGGCTGAGTGGGTTGTGATAGCTAAAGAATATATTAAGAAGATACCAGACCGAGTGATCACTTGTCTTTTCAGAGAATAGATACCCCTGAGGCAGCTTTGGAAGCTGTTCCCATTTCTCAAGACCCTGTTTCACCCAGAGAGGAGCTTTTGGATATGATTTGCCCTCCATACCTACCCACAGGCCAGTTATATCCTGAAGGATAGGCCTGATAGGGTTTTAGCTGCCCCACGTTTCTATGGAAAGAGGAAGCAATAAAGGGCAATTATGTCCCCCATGCATTTTTCTTCTCTCTTCTAAAGCCTCTGTTGCTAAAGAAGGCACTTTTTTTTTTTTTTTTTTTTTTTTGAGGTTGTGTTTATGCCTTGTGTTTATTTTGCATTTCCTGGGCTGGGGTTGTTTAAGAAGAGCAATGGTGATGATGGATATAAATAGAGCCGGTATTGGTTTTTCCTGTTGATTTTTGCTCCTTTTCATTCCTTCTCTTTGCAGGTACCAATCCTTATTTGACTTTCCACTGTGTGAGTCAGGGGACCATTCTCCTTGACCTTGCTCCTGATGATAAGGAGTATCAGTCCGTAGAAGAGGAGGTAATCCAAGTCCCTTTCTTAATGCTTCAGGGCAGTATATTTTTCTTTCCTCTGATAACCTGTCAGAGCTAAGTGTGCAATATGTGTTGAAAGTGCTAAAATAGGCTGTGGTGTATGAATTGCATAGTTCTGATAGGAAGTTTAGGGTTCTTCATTTGTCCTTTCGTATAGAACAATGATAGAAATAATTTTGCTCTGTCCTGCCAGTTTTTTTAATAAGTGGTCTCTGCTCACTTAGCATTATTTCAGTTTTATTTTGTTGTTGTGTTTTGGATCTTGTCTTGGATTTTGTCTCATAGGGAGGCTTTGCACAGCTTTCTGTAATTAGGTGGACCTGTGAGAATTAAAAGCTCTGTGTGAAACCAAGGCATCAAGGCCTTGCAATTCTGTAAGCATTTTCTGTGAACCAGCTTGTTTTCTCTTGTCTCAGTGGCTTAGTTAATCTGTAACCCAGATAAGCAGCTCTTGGACAATTGAGAATTGACTGTAATTTTGCCTCCCACACACACACATGCTCTTTTATTTAAGTAAACTCCAGACACATACCATTTTGAAAGCAAAAATCATAACAGAAAAGAGACTTCCTGAAGAGTTGTGTTTGGTAGAAACTCCATTTTACTGTGAATTTGCTATTTGTGTCATGTTCCTACACTGTAGCACAGAAGTGTTTGGAGTAATTTAAAAAGTCTAGATAGTCAGGATTGCTGCCAGCTTAAATGGGCATATTTTTTATTAGTAACTTCATAAACTGGAGTTTGTGCAGATCTTTTTTATAAACTTTTCTGAAGGAAAGGGTCGCTTGTCTGCCATAGTAAATTGCAATATTTATTTGAACTGTTACAAAATATTGTTGCTGTAGCTATAAATACTTCTCTGAAAGACACAATGAAACTATTTCTGAGTAAATCAGAAATGCTTTTCTAATGACATAGGAGAATTTACAGTGCAGTAATTTCCCTAATACTAAGAAATGCAAACTAAACTTATTAAACTTATTAAAATTGTTATTACTATGAAGTGGTCTTTTTGTATATTAATTCTCAAATATTGGTTTTTCTAATTTAAAGAAGGTTTCTAGTTATATATCATTTTGATAGCAAGTACCATTATTCTATTTTTCTTATGTGGATTTTTATTACAAGATTGGATAATTGCATCATTGGGTGCTTGAGAAATTAGGGTATACCTCAGTCTAAAATAGAGGGGGGTTTTGGTTGGGTTTTTTTTGTGGCTTTTTTTTTTTTTTTTACACCTTTTAATTCATTTTCCATCAAGACTGACTGTTGTTGCTAGTGATATACCGAGACATTGCATGAATACTTTGCCTTGCTAGGAAGATTTATGTGCTGAACATTCAGTTTTGGGTTTTTATGTAGATGCAAAGTACAATCCGGGAGCATCGGGATGGTGGAAATGCTGGTGGGATCTTCAACAGATATAATGTCATCAGGGTAAGTTTCAAAACCTCTCAGTTTTCTGTGGTAAAGTATGTTAGTGTTTATACCAGCAGGCAGAATCAGTTTAATGATTTGCTCTTTTATATTTAAAGTTCTTTGTTGAAATGATATTGCAGGTGCTAAAATGAATGCATGCTCTGCACGGGGAATGAGGCAGAAGTGTCTCTTGGGCTCCTAAAGGAGTCTGAAGGACTGATGTTGAAGACAGGTGGTGAAGAACCTGACTGAATTTCGGAGCCTAAAACTTCTGGTTTTGACCCTTGCAACACAGATTTATCTTTTTTTCTCAGTGTAGTATTTTCTTGCCGTTTTAAAGGAGATTTGGGGTCTATGTGTATGAAAGGATGATCATGACTTCTAAGTTTCTATCTCCCTATGCAACTTTCCAGCTTGACACCACCTCCTTTGCTTTTGCCAACTAGAAAAATGCATTTTCCAAGCCATGGTATTCCAGAAAATAGTCTTGTCTTTCTGAGGGAAAGTACACTTTCTGGTTTCATTTTCTGGGGAGCAGGAAATAGAGGGAATATGAACAGAACTTGGTTTCTGAGCTTCAGCAAACCTGTGCTGCCTCTTTGAGAAGTAAGCCTGTGCAGAGCCTTTGCAACATGATCCAATAGATCATGTGTCCTGAAGTAAACTCTTCTTCCATCCAACTCCCAACCAATGGGGAAGTCCTTTACAGAAACCTCAGTGGTATTAAGAGCATGTGGCTGGAATTATATGGATAGGTTAAATAGCACATCTCATTATTTTTTTATGAAAAGAACCAAAAGTTGGTTCTTCTAATAAAAAATAAACCTAAACTAGATAGCAAGTTTCAAAGAGCTAGACAAGATTGGTCAACAGAGCTCAAAGTAGGGCAGGAAGGAGTTTCAGTTTGTAGTTCTTTGTGGTATTGAAGGGTCTGTGATAAGAAGCCTGAAAGTTGTCCTTAAACCTGAGGACTTAGACTGCATTTTCACAGTAGTTTCAACTATTTGTAGGTGTGGGCTACAGAGTTGTTGGAGAGACTTCAGCCTTGCGTGTGGAACAGCCATGGGGCTTTTTCACAGCATTCATGTGTCTTCTGTCAGTTTCCCTGTCAAATTAATGTGAACTCTGTGAAACTAGATTTCATTTCAATTGCAATTCAAATACATTTGAGATTGAAATGTTATGGTAACAACATGGTTGGATGTGTTGTTCTACTGCAGATTCAAAAGGTAGTGAACAAGAAGTTGCGGGAGAGATTCTGTCACAGACAGAAGGAGGTCTCAGAGGAGAATCATAATCATCACAACGAGCGCATGCTGTTTCACGGTAAGGAAGCAATGTCTCTTTGGATCTATTGGTATTTAACAAAAAACCCAAACCTTGCAAAGACCCACAGGCAGTGTTATTGTTGTGTCACCATCCTATGCTAGTAATTGTGTTTCTACACTAAAAATGCAGGGGGTGTGGGGGTGGTGGAGTTACTCTGTGTGGTAGCTGCAATCCAAAAAGCTACACTAGTTAAGAAATACTTTTATAATGTTTTGGTTTCTTAAAAAAGAGGAAGGTTTTTTGCTAAGCTGTATCTTAGTAATTTCCAGTAAAGATGCTGGAATGATGTTACATTGCTGTGAGAAAGACATGGTATCTTCTAAATGAGGGGAGCAGCACACAATAAAAGTGTTTTACCCTGGTGCTTTAGGCAAGCATCACGGAAAGGAATCAAAACCAACCATGAGTTTCAGCAAGATTTCTCTAGAAATGCCTGCAAATAACACTTGCCTGAAGGTCCTTCTGTCCTAGATTCTTCTGTGATTCTTTATAGGAAATTGGTTTTGGGTATGATTGTCCTGACACCTTGCCCCACCTTAAGCAGTGCTGACTCCTGGAGAGGGTGTGCATTGACAAGATAAATTGCACTGAAATGTGAGTGGGAGGAAAGCCGTTTAATGAGATCTGTGAAATGAGTAAGAAATGAGTCACACGTGGGATTTTGGTATATAATGATAAATCCCACACATCACTGCATCCTGCTGGGTATCGCCCCCTTGCAGCTGACTGAGCACACTTTCTGGTATTTAATGGTCTATTTGAGGCAGATAAACACCTCTTGACATTGAGTCTTGTGTTACTATCCAGCTTAACAAGTATGTGTCTTTTTGTGTCACTCTTCTAGGGTCTCCTTTTATTAATGCTATCATTCACAAAGGATTTGATGAAAGGCATGCATACATTGGAGGAATGTTTGGAGCTGGAATTTACTTTGCTGAGAACTCCTCAAAAAGCAACCAATATGTCTACGGAATAGGGGGAGGAACTGGCTGTCCCACACACAAAGACAGGTCCTGTTACATCTGCCACAGGTAGGAATCCAGCAGAATTGCCCACAGATAATTTTGCCTGTCCTGGTTTTTATGATCCTGACACAGGGTGGCATGCAGGCAAAGAATGGCCACTTGAGCTTGGTCATGGCAGGAAAAAGGCAGTTTTCTTTTTGTTAAGGTTGAACAAAAAGGAATATAAATGCAGCAAGTCCCACAGGAAGGTCAAAAATTACATCTAAGCATGCAGTGAGTATAAATCAAAGTGAGCAGTGGCTCAGGAAAGAGGCTTGAAACAGCAAGTTTGAAAATGAAGAGTCAGGGGAAAATAGCAATTAAACTCCAGGCACTCTCAGGACAAAAGTGCAGTGCAAAGTGGTGGTGGTCAGCAGTACAGTGTGGTACTGTGGATCAGATAATATTGGAGGTAAATAATTTTGGAACAGGCCTTAATTGCACCTGTGTTTTGTCCTGGAGTAGATCAGTGTGTTTCTCACACTTTGACATCTGTCCATTCCCTGCTGGTAGGAACACAGAGAGTTTCAGCTTCTTTCAACAGCTTTATATAAAATGAGCTAGAGCAGGCTTCCATGTGAGGGCTAAACAAACTGTGTGTTTTCCCTTCCGAGTGTCATGAAAGATTTTTGTGACAGGTTTTATACAGTCTTAGAACTGGTTTCTTTAAGTGTTTCTCTAAACAGATATGAGAAATTAATTGTAATGAAATAAACTCAAAAGACAGAAGTCCTTCTGGAATCATGTAACTCCTAGTAAGATATTTGAAAATGATACTCTCTTTTTTTTTGTTTTAGACAAATGCTCTTCTGTAGAGTGACCCTTGGCAAATCCTTTCTTCAGTTCAGCACAATGAAAATGGCTCACGCCCCTCCTGGGCACCATTCTGTTATCGGCAGGCCAAGCGTGAATGGACTTGCCTACGCCGAGTATGTCATCTACAGAGGGGAGCAGGTAGGTGGCTTAGCTGGGGCTGCCTTTATGCAAGGACAGAGCCTGGAGCTGGAGCTGGGCTCTGCCTGCTTTCCAGACCAAGCGTGCTGTGGTAACACTGCTGATTAGGTTGTTGGGTTTTCTTTCATGTAAATGGGGAAATAAACAGTGAACTGTATCTAGACAGCAAATGCTACTCTTGTCCTCTGATCTGCTCTGATTTATGCCATGCAGAATTGCCTAATTTCCCCTGTGCAGCACTGATGGAGTCTGTTAAGAATTGTAGTTTCTCTCAGTAAGCTGTCTTTCTCCCATTGCATTTTAGTGGCATTACTGCAGTATCAAGGTCAGATGCATTTTTGGGGCTCCAGTACATCTTGAGGATTCTGAACTTTTTACCTGTAGATTGCCAGCAGTGGCAGAGACTACTCTTAAACGGCAGCTGGAGTAGCACAGGAGTCTTCAAAAGTTAATTCTTAATCTGAATAACTCAGCTAGACCTTGACTCCATAGAAGTGTTTTGCTTACTACCGTGGGTGGCTCCCAGATCACCTGATCAAACTGAATAACCACAAATTTGTGATGACAAACATCCCAGGTCCTGAGGGAGCTGGCTGATGGTGTTGCCAAGCCACTCTCTATCACACCTTGAGATTACCTTGGTTGGTTGGAGCATGCTACTAATAATACCAAGATTATGGGCTTGATCTCTGTATAGGCCATTCACTTAAGAGTTGGACTTGGTGGTGTCCTTGCAGGTTCCTTCCAACTCAGAATATTTTGTAGTTCTGTGATATTTGAAAAGTCATGGCAGTCAGGCAAGGACCCCAGTGAATGGAAAAAGGGAGACATCACTTGGATTTTTTAAAAGGGGAGAAAAGTAGACACAAGGGAACTACAGATAGGTGACTCTCACCTCTGTAGCTGGGAAGATCGTGGAACAGATCCTCATGGAAGGCACATGCAAGACCAGGAGGTGATTCAAGACAGCCAGCGCAGCTTAAGTAAGCACAGATTGTGCCTGACCAGTCAGGTGACCTTCTATGATAGAGTGACAATTATGGTCTCACAAAGCTTTCTCTTTTTTGATCAAGCAAGCCCATCTCTCTCTCAGCATCTTCTTTATCCTGTGCTCTCTGCCCCTATCTTACTGGTCCTTTGCTGAACTTGGCTCCAGCTTGTTGGCATTTTTCTTGTATTGTAGAACCTAAAAGTTGTGTGTGGTTTTCTAGATGTGGCCAAGGGAGTACTGAATAAACAGCAGTCGCTGCTACACCAGGTGATTTACCACAGGATGCTCGTAGCCTGTACTGCTGCCAGGACACTCTACTGATTCTGCTTTAGCTTGCTGTCTCCCAAGGTCCCCAACACCTTTTTAGCCGAGTAGCTTCTCATCCTGCAGTGTTACAAGGAATTCATCTCAGGTTCCTTTGCCCTTGCTGGATTCCATGAGGCTTCTGTAGGCCCAGTCTCATCTGTTGAGGTTCCTCCGAATGGGGCCCTGCCCTCCATCAACTCTAGCTTTGTTCTGGGACTGAACTGGCTACCAGCTCTCTCCAGGAAACACTAGGCAGATGGACAGATGACTTACTGGGTCATGTGCTTTGAGTGGGCCAAGAATTTTACTGCCAGTAAAGGCCTTTGCAGGTTACATTGCAAGCTGTTGTTCCTTTTGAGGTCAGACTTTATCAGTCGTCCAAAATTTTTGAGGAACCTAACAGGCACTGACTGATTTGTAGGATTAGCTAACAAGGAGAGTAACTCTGAATTCCTGTTGCACACAATTTCTGGCAGTGACTGTGTGGAAGAAACATCTTTCTCTTTGTGTATTAACCAAGGTGTTAAGTACATCCAGCAGTTCCACATAGTGCTGGCTAGATTTGAAATAGCCACTTTTTCTTGCATGCTGTGAACATAGATCTGGTTCTTGTGCTGTCCTTCCTTGTTACTGTTTAGTGCAAAAACTGGAACTTTCTGAGTTACCCTTGCATAAACCAGTTTTTTTTTTTTTTCTTATTTTACTTTCAGGCATACCCAGAATATCTCATTACATACCAGATTGTGAAACCAGAAGCTCCCTCACAGACAGCAACAGCAGCAGAACAGAAGACCTAGTAGCTTCAGAGCAGTGGAGAAGGATGTGACTTCAATCTTGGACTGGATGGATACATATTTCAGAAAATCAGTATCACATAAAATTCTTAACAACCTGGAAATAAGCTGTATGTCTTTTATAAAGTAATGCTGTCTTGATGAATATGATAATGAGTAACTCTTGCATACTCAACTGCTACTGTTCCTCTTGAGGAAAGTTTACAAGGGACTGCCTTTTAATAACATATCTCAGGCTCCTAGTCTCTGCAGATACCATGTGTAAAATAATATTGTTTTGATCTAGACCTTGGGAACATCATTGTGCAAATGGAAATCTTTATTGCTGCCATCTCACATGTTAAAATTTCAGACACTACTTTTCTAATTATTTTATTTGCAATAAATTACATTAAGCCCATCATTTTCTTTTCAGCATACACCATTCATTTCCTGTTTTCAAGAGATCCTATTTATTCTCCTTTTGTATTCTGAAGTTGAGCCAGAACTTTCTTGAAAATATTTTGCACAAAGTCAAGTCGACTAAAATCATTAACAATGCAATATAAATTTCATCTGAGGAGGGGCTAGGTCAAGTTATTCAATATAGGGTTTTATTTGCACACCTCTGAGCAAATGATAACATGAGTGAGTGTAACTTTGGAGTGGAAACAAACGATGTCAGTTTGCTGCCTTGTCTGTGTGAGTTTTCTGGGGGAAGCCCTGGGAAGTGTTTTCAAGGGTAAAACCAGCTCTTGTGCTTAGAAGAATTTCATGAAACAGGTCTGTGCCCTCTGCTGGCATCTCTAAAAGAACATTTTAGAAGGCTTCTGTTAAGTACAATGCAGCTTTTGAAATGTTCTCTGGTTACAGCAGGGTATGGTTTTGCTGGGAGGAGCCGGTGAAAAGTTAGAAGATTTCATACAGGAGGGTGTATCTGGTTCATGTCCCTCTGTAAGATAAGACCCAGCAAATGGGTTTTGGGCTGGTAAGGGAGAGTGTATTACAGCAGTTTCCTGTCACATCTTTGTGTGTGACATCACAGTTGAAGAGCTTAAGGGATTTACAAAAGTAATAATTTTTTTAAATATCGATTTTACATTTTGATGAGAACAAAATTTTAACGTATCAGCTGGCAAGCAGATTTGTTTGCAGGTATACCAGAGAACAAAGTTAGGATTTATTCACTTAATACCCTTCTTCCCAAATTCCCAGGTTTATTTTGCTGGGTTGGAGAAAGTTATTTTTAAGCATTGAATAGCACAGCATCAAACAGTTTCAAAAGTCCCCCTCATGGTGGATATGGATTTAACAAAAGTAGAAACTGTTTCTTTTTTGTGGTGTTTTACAGTTTCAGAGAAGGTTGAAGATCAAGACTTGTTAATTTTTTTCCTAAAAAACCTATACCAGGAGATGTGCTTCAGTGTTGACCATGTAACATCTGGAGGAAAAAAATGTTCCTTTGGACACAACATGTGGTACATGACCCTGTCAACCAGCACTGTTTAGTATCTGATGATCCAGTTCATGCTTTCAGGTTTTATCCCCCTTACAGCAAGAAAGCAACAGAATAGTGTGCTCTTAGTTCATAAAAATATACTTGCTCCCCACAAGTGGGATTTTGCTAATGTGTTTGTATAAAACAGACTTAATCCTGAAGAGCATTTCACTTTCAGCATTAAGACAGAACATATTTATTTTTAATGTTAAGGCACTAATGTTGAAGCAAGTCATCCTCACAAGAAATATCACCCACTGTAAAATCAGTCATTTGATGCAATATGGCTACCTGAACATCATCTGTTTGTAATATCTCTAAAGGAAACCTTAGAAATAGCAATACTCCAACAGAACTTGAACTCTTACTTTTCTTGAGCTGACAGTGGATATATGGTTCTCGCTTCATTTTGTGATCTGATTAAATATGTAGCTTTGAAGTCCCAGCCAGGCTCTAGCCTAGTTGTCCTTTTAAACAAGTTTCATTGATAAAATTGGGTGCTTGTATTTTGGCTGCTTGTTTCATAGTGTTAGAGGATTGCAAAGATCACCACTAGGCTTTGAAGCTTTGTATTCACCATTTAAGTTTGGGGTTTGTTTTTCATTTAGTTAATAACTTGAGTGAGGGGATGTGCCTATCTGCTCTAGGGTTTCAGAGAGCGACCAGAGCGAGTGCTGCTCTCCATCCCCAGTTAGACATAGTTTTAAATGGTGAAACAGCTGTGCTGCTTAGGTGAGCAAAATGGTTAATGTGGGTGTGAAAGTTAAAAGCTTTACATCTTTCATAAACAAGAACAAATCTAAAAAGGAAAACCCCACTGAGCCCACACCGGATGCTGTTCTTGCTTGTTGTTTCCTATGTGCTGGTTGAACTAATGGCTAGTCTGGATTCATTTTGCAGCCTGAAACTTCTAGAAGATAAAAATAGCCTGGAGGAGACTGAGGGGAGACCTCATTGGGGTTTTCAACATCCTCACGAGAGGAAGTGGATGGGCAGGTACCAATATCTTCACTCCCATGACCAGTAACAAGACTGGAGGAAACAGCATGAAGCTGAGATTAGGAGGGAGAATTAGGTTGGGTATTAGGAGAAAGGATTTTCACCCAGAGGGACCCCAGGGAAATCGTTATAGCACCAAGCCTGATAGAATTCGAGAAGCTTTTGTACAGCACTCTCGGGCACATGGTGTGACTCCTGGGGCTGTCTTGTGCAGAGCCAGGAGTTAGACTCAGTGATCCTGATGGGTCCCTTCCAACTCAGCATATTCTGTGATTCTACTTTCCAGTATCTTTGAACTGCCAGTGTTAATGTTTCTGATGTTCTGTGCAGAGTAAAGGTGCTGTGTGAGGAAATAATTTTGCAGTGGTTTTTGTCTCGTAATGATGTGATCTCATATCCGTTTGTGGCCAGACACAGAGGAATACCCAGGCCTGATGATGCATCTGTGTGTTGCAGACACCTGTGCAGGAGTAGCGTATGTTGTCATAGCTGCTCTTACAGTTCAAAACAAAGTGAGGATCTGCCCGTCAATACCAAAGTTGCCCGTTAAAATCCCGGCAGTGGTTGTGGTGCTTTTGGCAGGCTGTTAACGGTACAGACGCTGCTGCTTCAGCTGGGGGAGTTAACTGCAGCAGGACCTTATAAATTCTGTGACCCCATAAGCAGGCAGGTGCTGCCTCCTGAGAAATGATGTTTTTGACCTCCTGAGAAGAGCAGTCCCCTGATACAGGGATGCTCATTTTGCAGCATTGGGTCGCCAGTGGGAGGCACAGTAGGAGCTGAGGACTTAAGAACACTGGGCTAAGAGCTCATAGGCTTGGGACACCAGGGACAGAACTTGGTGTCTGCTGGCACAAGGGACAACGTGTCTCTCAGGCCTGTTGATCTTTGTCAATGTCCCTTTGAGGCAGCATTTTGCAACTTCTATGTAGTTTCACAACAGGACCCTAATAGGTGAAACAGAAAGAAGTCACCACCTAACAAAGGAGGGTTCTCTCCATTGCTGAAACTGTTTCCATGAGACTGATGACTTAGATACCTGGTGCAGAGTGACACTGCATTCTGATTGCTGTCAACAAAACTTTTGTTAGGATTAAAAGCAGACAGTACAGTACCTTAATAAGGTATATTTTGTTTTTTCATTTTTATTTTTATCTACCAGTTGTTCGATCCCAGCTCCATAGAGACTGTTACAAACCTCTTATACTAGTTCCACTGTGTTGCAGTCACTATTGGTTTTCTAACCTCTGTTTTAAGTGTTTGCATGAGATGCAATTGAATCCCACTGCATTATGTAGCAGGAATTTATTTTGCCTGCAAACTTAAACTTTGCTTGTTTGTTATGGGAGTACCCCAAAAGAAAATTCTACACTGAAGCAGAGAGAAAACCGTGCAAAATGTTCTGCACTGTTGGCTGTGGTGGCCAGCAGACACAGAAAAGGGATGTGGTACATGAGAGGGAGAGTAGCTCCTGGAGAAAGGCACTTTCTTGGCTCTGGAAACCAGCTGCTCCTGCTGTTTGTTCTAGGTTAGAGGAGGTGTCTGCTCCCTCTAAATGTGTGAGGTGATGAGGGATGCAAGCATGTTGTGCCACTGCATGGCCTGTGAGAGCTACTTAAGACAGTGGCAAATCTCAAAAAAGCCTCCTGCATCCCTGCAATGATAGCAGTTTCTGCACAGTTCATGCATTGCCTGCAATTTCCATATGGGACTGCTAACAGAAATTCCCCTGAACAGGATTTTTCAAGATGGGTAAAAAGGAAGGGGCAAGCCACAAAACAGATTAGTTTGAACATTGCTAATCATTCTCAGAAGCTGAATGTCAGGAAATATGTGAATTTATTTTCAGTGGGATTTCTCTGTTTCCATGCTGCTTTGCTACAGAAAGTCTAGCTCAGAAATCCAAGAGGACGTGCATCTAATGCATGCTTCAGGTATGTTAGGCTGAATATTTGTGCAGCATTGTAAGCTATGCTGCAGCCTGGATAGGGGAGACCTGGGAAAGCACATACTCAGTTCTTGTCTCATGTAGCAACTGGCTTGTGAACCTCCACAGACTTGAATCAGAGTGATCAGAAGTGGTGGCTTGGTACAGTCCCAGAGCGTGTTCTCCTGGTCTTTCTGATAGTGGCAGGACAGATGTGCAGAGAGGGAGTGGCAGTGTTCCCACCTCTCTAAACTCAGAGGAGATGTGGAACCCGGGGCATTGGGGAACACTGTATTTGTGTTAGAATCTCTGAAGCAAGGTGATGAGCCTGGGAATCTGTAGGGGACATGGGAAGCAGATGCATTTCCATTACACTGACACATATGCCTGTCAAGTCACATTATCTGACTAGCTTTGATGTATCGGTCTTGCTGAACGTGTTGGTGGCAAGTTTTAGTGCTGGTCCCATTAATTACTAATGTAGATTATTAGAATCTGTTATTACAAGATAATTTTGACACTTTCTTAACAGCTGCAGAACTTGCTTCAGCTTTGGAAGTTGAAATGGGGATTTTCTGTGCTGCAGTCCCATGAGCTTGTGCTTTGTCATTCCTAATTGCTTTCTCTGGCAACCCAGATGGCAACGTAGCTGGGGGTTGAATTTCTAGACCTTTTTTGTGTAACTTGTTTTCATAACTAGCCCTGTATTTGTCCTCTCTTGGTTGCCAATTACCTGGAGCTGGGATATCATTTATTTATTTCTTCTTTTACCTTCTCTCTCAAAGTTGAAGACGATGGGCAGTTTCTCAGCCTACCTACATGGTGGACTTTAGGTAACATCTCTGTAACAACTGAGTTTGATCTATAAGTGTGCTTGGCTAAATGTCTGATCTGCAATACTTGTAATAGTTTAAAAGTCAATAAATACATTTTTAACAGTTGCTCTGTGAAAATGGAATGTGTGCACAACCTGCTGCTCTGTCTTGGTTTTAGGACAAATTTGCTCCAGCCAAACTGTTGAAAACAGTTTTATTTTTATTTTCTCCAAACAATGTTTTCTCCCTCCCTCAGGCAATAAATAAAAAGTTAATTTCTAGAAAAAAAAAAAAAGAACAAAACCATACATATGTACATCAGCCACACAGGCATCTTGTGTGTTGGACTGGGCTGGAGGGAAGGACAGAGGTAGGGTGGGAAATAAGGCTCCAGGTGGGTTGAAGATGAGGCATTTTCAAGGCTTGGACCAAAAGCTGCAGAAATGTTGCACAGGTGAACAAGACTCAGCACAGGAAAAGGGCTGGTCATGAGGTGGGAGAAGCTTGAAAATGCTGGATGAATGACACCTCTGGGCCAGCCTGTCCTCCACCCCACAGCTTCTCTCTTCCATTACAGCCCACCCATGTCCCTTCCTGCTTCTTTTGGAAGAAGAGCAGCAGTGGGAGCGGTGGAGAGGAAACTGAACAGAGTAATCAAAAGCAGCCCAGACTGCTGCCCCAACACCTTCTTTCTCATCTTAAAGCCACAGGAGTTTGGACCTAAGTTTTCTAGAAACCAGTGATCCACAGAGGCAAGAAAAGAGGCATTTCAGACTACATCTCTCCCTCCAAACCACTTCCCAACCACAGAGATTGCTCTCCCCCTGGAATAGGCTCAGCTGGTGACTTGGCAGATGCATGCCAGCTCCAGCCTCATCTCCCCAGCCACTGGCAGGGCTGAGGTTGGGTGCAGGCAGCCCTATGGCACCACTCCTGCTCGCCCCGAGGCCCTGCCTGCAGCTCTGCTTGTCTGAAGTGTACCTGGCTCAGGTAAGCAGCACCCACCACACACACAGAGGTCTCTCTGCAAGAGGGAAGGCTGCTGCACAGTAAAAACAGGGAATGCTCCCTCGTCAACCTAGGTGAGCTGGGGTCAGAAACATGGGGAGAAGGGGAGGTGTAAAAAAACAAGGCAGTAAAATAGGGATGGAAACACGTGAAGACCAGGCACTTTAGGAAACCCAGTATACTATTTTTTTCCTCCCCCAAAGAGCCTGGACAATGTCAAGGTTTGTGGCTTTTACAACTTCGTGCTTTCAAAACATAACAATAAAAAGCAAACAAACCAAGATGAGGTAAGAAATTTCTCTACGAAAAAGATGGCAAGTCCAGGGTGAATGGCAGTGTCTGGCACTATTGCTTAACATCACAGGGCTCCGTGCCCCTGCACGCCCGGCACTGCCTGCCCCGCTGGCCTGGGCCCTGAGCTAACAGCTGGGCGACGTGGTGATGGGGCTGTGCAGGTAGGGCAGGCTGCTGGGGGTGGCATGGACACCAACAGACACCGGGAAGCTGAAGACAAACTGCGAGGTGGGGGTGGAGGTGGCCTTGCCCCGCTCCCGCAGCGTCCCCGAGGGGCTGACGGCCTCCACTGCGTATGAAGTGGCCAACACCTGCGACTCGAACTGCAGCAGCTGCCCCATGAAGCTGAAGTTGGGGGAGATGATGCTCCGGCGCTGCTTGACAAACTCGAAGGCCTCCTCTAGCTTGACACGCTTCTTCATCATCAGGTATGCCAAGCAGATGGTGGCCGAGCGGGAGATGCCAGCCTGGCAGTGCACCAAGACACGGCCACAGCACTCCTTCACTGAGTCTGGAGGGCAACAGGGGTGAGACGTGAGACCCACACCCTGCCACCACGGCCCAGCCCCTCACCAAACCTGCAGGTGGTGGCTGACCTCCCTCCCACCGGTGCCACCAGTGGACACAACATCTCTGCACAGGCACTCACCAATGTACTCAATTGCCTCCATGAACCAGGAGCTGATGTCAGCTTTGTGGTTATCCTCCACAGGGATACACTTGTACTGGTAGTGCCCCTCAAAGTGGTTGGGGCAGTCTGAGGAGACGTTCAGCAGGGCTGTGATGCCCAGCGCATCAAGCATGTCCCGCCGGGCTGCGTGGTAGGCGCTGCCAAGGTAGAGGAAGGGAAGGATCTCCACAGGCCCACCCTGTGACAGAGGAAAACAACAGGTTGACCAGGGGACGTGGGAGGCAGGACACACATCCAGATGGCTTGGAAACATGGAGCTGCTCAGCAACCTGGCACCTGATCCAGGGCCCTCAGAAGAGGGAGCAGAGGCTGCCTTCCTGAGGTGCTAAACCTGTTTCAGCCCTTCCTCTCCCTCTCCTTGTCCTGTTTGGAAACAGGCAGGTGTGGGTTAACAGGATGTGGGCTTGTCCACTCTGTGGGGCACACAAACCGCCTGGGCTTAGGAGGACCACCATGCTTTCCCATGAGAGGAAAGGAAGCAGGGCTCTGGCTCCACAAGCCTCAGCTGAGGGAGAGCAGAGAGACTCCTGTTGGAGCAGGTTGCAATGCTGAAAGGGCAGTGAAGATGGCTGAGCACTTTTAGACATACCTGGTCATGGAAGGGGGTCCCACAGGAACTGCAGCCCAGATCCAGGGGCTCAGCGCTGGTGGGGGGTGACACATTGCTCAGGGACTTGGTTTTTGCGCAGAATTCAGGGTACTCCGAGGAGAAACGCTCATAGCCCCCTGCAAGAGGAGAGGCACGAAGTGTTATCCCAGACCGCGTTCACAGGACTGCAGAACGGCACAGCCGGAGATGCCCTTGGCCACTAGATGATGCTACAGCGATGGAGAGTGGTCCCTGCCCCAGGAGGAGCAGTCAGGCTCTCGGCAGCAAGGGGGGAATCCCCAAGGCCCCACCAGTCCCTTGGAGCAAGAGCACCAAGAGCAATGACCTTGGCCACCCAAAGTCTCTGCTCCAGGGTTCGGTCCCCTGCATACTGCCAGCCAAAACTCCAGACTGAGGCCAAGGTTGCTCTCTGAGACAATGAAGAGAGGATTTTTTCCCATTTAAGTCTGAGTGTGCTGGAAATAGCTGCTCCAAGGCAAAAGACTGTTCAGTTCTCATCTTCCCTTGACACATCATTTTGTGAAAACAGACAGGCAGGTCTCCCATTCCCAGCTTGACATTCCAGCTCAGAGATCCCGAAACAACAGACCAGGAAAGCCCTGGCTCTGGCCAGGTACAGCCAAGCTGACCCCACAGCCAAGCTGCCCTCTGAGAGAGGTGTCTGCTGCTTCCCAAGGACACAGGTGCAAGCTGAACGTGGAGCAGCTTGCTGCTCTGCCCTGCTGCCAGGGAGATAAGCACAGGGGATGTCAGGGCTGCGTTGTGGCAGGCAAAACAAGAGCAAATCCCACTGAGTTCCCAGGACAGGGAAACTGCAGTGTTGGCCTGCCAATAAACGCTTCTGGTGAGATTTCCTTCTCTCATTCAAATCAAACCAACAACCCTGACATCCTTGAAGGGTCTGACTTTGAGCCTCGAAATCAAAGAAAATCAAGTATTTTACTATCACCACAGGACTCCAGCTGGATCAAGCCCTGACACCCAGGATGGTTCCTGAATACTCAAACCAACTGCAGGACCTATGCCTGCAGATTTCAGCTTACCAGAACATACAGCAGGACACGTCCTTCTTGTTCAGCCTTAGCTCAGAGACTGCCCTGAACAAGGCTGGATATTCAAAACAAAGGATGCAAGCGTCTCAAGCAGCCCAGGAATCCCTAGGCAGCTAGAGCCCCCCACTGCCAGCATCCCGGTGTCGTTTGTGGTTTCCTCCCCTACAAAAGGAAGGGCTCTAGTACCTTAAAGCAGAACTGTGCAGATTTATCACTGCATTTGCATTGTCCCTCCCACACAGCCAGGACAGTTTGCAGAGGCTTCATTTCCCTGGCCTGACATCCCTTTACAGTCCTACTGCTTCGATTTGAAAGAGCATCCAAAACCAAGAGTCTTTGTTAGACAACTTCCAGGGATCTGCTCCTAAAATCCCTGGATCTACCACATTGCACTCCAGTGGTCATCACACCATGAGAGGGAAAAGCTGCCCAGGGTGATGGGCAGAAACATCTTGGAAAGAACGGTTCTTGGAAAGAAAAAGAGACCTTTTCAAATGCTTCTCTTCAATGAATCTCATCAGATTCATTGATCCAGCAGCTCCTGGCTGTTCACGCCAGCCCTGCACGGTGTAGGAGCCAGGCAGAGCAGGTGCCCATGGCCAAGCAACCCCCAGCCAGGTTGTTTCACAGGGGACCTGGCAGCAGCCTGACCTGCATAAAACACTTCAGGGTCTTCATTGTGACCTGACAAATGTGCACTTGGGCACGCACAGCTCTGGCTTAGTGTAGATCTCATGGAATCTGAGCAAGATCATTTTAGTGGCTCTGTGGAACACAAGAAGACTGTAGTGCTGAGACTGAGTCTCTTGGAGCCCATCCCTTAAAAGGGCTCCCATTCCAACCAACCTCCCACGAGAACCACAGAGGCACCAGCAGCTCTCAGCTGACAAAGGCCACCCTTGAAGCAGAGCAAGGCACATTTCCTGCCACATGCGTGGCTCCACCACCACGCTGGCTCACGGTGAAGGAGCCTGCTCCTGAGCGAGCCCTTGCTGTGCAGGCACTCCCGCAGCAGCACATCATATCGCATCCCGGGAACAGCTCCTGCTGCTTTTACTGTATCTAGTACAACTGAAGTGCTAGTTCCTCCATCTATCAAGCCTCTTAATGGATTTGCTACTCTGCATACACATCCTCACCCCTGCTGTAAGTAAGCCAAGGAATAAATTGACTCTCAGGCTGTAAACAAAAAAGAAAAAAGCCCCACAGAGCTCATCCAGGAACCCCAGCTGAGCATCCCCCGCCCCTAAATCAGCTCACGGCAATTCTCAGGACCAGCAGCTCCAAATGTGCACAGCTTCCCATTTAACACACGGCAGAGGGGGGAAACCCTGATCCCTGCTGCAGACGCAAAGGGAGGACAGAGGCATGCCCGGGTTTTCTGCCCGCTGCAAGGGGGACATCGCCGTGACAGCAAGTATTTGACCCTGCACAAATACCTCCTCTGCACCGTGGGGCTGGGGATGGACGCAAACAAAGCGTGGGGGGATTCCCCCTCACACACTCACTTCCCTCAGGTCCTGGGCAGGGCCACGGCGCCCGCTCGATGCCCCTGAGCCGGCTCAGACCGCCCGGGCACCCTCGCTCGGGGCTGACGGCCGCACTGCGACCGTCCCGGGACCCCAGCTCCGGGCGGCGCACCCCGGTGCGTGCTGCCCCCCCGCCGGCTCCCAACTTCGGCAGGACGGCCGGCCGGAGGCGGGAGAAGGCAGCGCCCTGCCCGAGGCGCGGCGAGCCCGGAGCCCCGTTCCCGGGCGGGGGCAGCCGTCCGCGGCCGGTTCCCCCCCTGGTTCCCGGTGTCCCCGCCGCCCGCTCCCCGCCGCCGGTACCTGCCAGGAGGCGGATGTCGGCGCGCGCCGTGTCGCGACGGAGCGCGCGCACCACGAGCGCCACGGTGCTGTCCTCGCGCAGGGCCTCCGCGCGCGGGCTGCGCTCGTCGTACACCACGACGGCGGCGTAGAGCCCGGCCCGAAGCCGCGCCCGCACCTCGCCCTCGGCCGGCAGGATCTGCTCCAGGCTCACGGCGCCCTTGGCCCGCCGCCGCACGATAGTGTTGCAGCGCACGTTGAGCGCCCCGCGGATGTGCCCGGCGCTGTGCGCCAGGAAGGGGCGGCAGTCCAGCACCAGGCACCGCGCGGCGCCGCCGGCCCCGGCCTCGTCGCGGCCCACGAGCCGGCGCAGCGCGCTGCCCTCCATCTCGCGCAGCCCCTCGGTGGCCACCATGGCGGGGGGAGGGAGGGAGCGAGGGAGCGAGCGCCCGCCGGGCCCCGCGCCCGCCGCCCGCGCCGCTCGCGCACCCCCGCGCGCGCCGCGCGCAGCCTTTACTACCCGGCGGCGGCCGGCGCGCGCCCCCGCCCCGCCCCGCCCCGCCCATTCGCCGCGCGCCGGGGCCGCATGAATGGAGGGGAGGCGGCGCGCGGGCCGGGCGACGTCACCGCCTCCATTCACAAAAAAAGAAAATCCGTCCGCGCCGCCCGCCGGCCGCGGGTTGTGAATGGGGGAGAGCGGCGGGCCTTTGTCACCGCGGGGCAGCGCCCTGTCACCCCCGCCCGGACCCCTCCGGGTCGCGCACGCTGAGGGGCACACGCGCACGTGCACATGCTGCGGGGCACGCGCCCGTCTACACAGACACAGACACACAGACACGCACACACACTCAGACACACACACAGACACACACACACACTCAGGCAGCACACGCACACACACAGACACACACGCAGACACACACACAGACACAGACACACACACAGACACACACGCACTCAGGCACACGCACACACACAGACACACACACAGACACACACACACACTCAGGCACACGCACACACACGCAGACACACACACAGACACACACACACACTCAGGCACACGCACACCCGCAGACAGACACACAGACACACACACTCTCAGGCACACGCAGACACATAGACACACAGACACACACACTCTCAGGCACACGCAGACACACAGACACACACACAGACACACTCTCAGGCACACGCACTCAGGCCGGGCACATGCTGCGCACACTCCTCCTCCTTTGTCCCCGTGCTAGTTTCGCTCGGACTGCCCGCCGCGGCGGGGGGCGCTGAGCAAGGCCCGCCGTCGGCTCTGCAGGGTCCCCCTGGGTCCTCCAGACTACGTGTCTTTCACGGCCACGCTTCCGCTGTCAGAAAACGGCATCTCATTAGCTGCAGAGCCCTGAAAACACTACAGCACCCTGCCTGTGATGTGGCTCTGTGGAGGGGGCTCTTCAATTTAACTCCTCACATAGAGGAATTCTATTTTCAGCTAAAAGCCTAAGGAGTAAATGCACAGCCCTGAAGCGTCCCAGGAGGGTCTCCCTATAACCACCACCCACACACGGAGCCATCATTTCACCCCAAAGTCCCCTTTTGGACTGCTTTCAAACAGAAGCAGTGTCGCAAGCCACAGTGCCAGCAATCCTGCTGAGGGCATTTCCTGCAAACAGATGCCGGCCAGTCCCAGGTGAGTCTGCTTCAGAGACCTGGAGGTGTTCAGCTATCCCGGTGTGGACCTGGATGTGGTGGGTGTAAAGTTAGGGGCCCAATGGTTATTCAAGCCCATCCCCCCCGTCAGTGCTTTTCACAGAGGGCAGCACTTGGAGAGGCAGCTTGGCTTCCCCTCCCCTGCGTGCCGGTCGCTGTTCACCCGGGCACGGCAGGGTAACACCTTGCTGTGTGTGCCTGCCTGGGAGGAATCCAGCCGAGCACACACGTGCAGGACCTGCAGCTGGTGACACTCCTGCCTCCTTTACACTCTGCTCTCTGACCGCTGCTGGATTCTCCCCTCGGCCTGAGTCAGCGCGATCTTTGCACCGGTGGCTTCTGTGTGCCGTGCCAAGCTTTCACCAGCCAAGCCGAGTCAGATGGGCTGTGGGGGAAACACAGCTGCCATTTGTAACATACACCCCACTCCGGGAATGCATCAGAGCCTGTTGCCTAATACACCAGGGGTGGAAGGCTAATCGTCTCCCATTCCAACCTGCATCAAACACAAGAACAGCAAAATCCTATTTCTGCTGAAGCAAAGCAGACTCTGGGTGGCCAGTGACATACCAGAGACATTCTTTCACTCTTTAGAGAAAGCTGAAGAGACCAAAAATTTAAACTGAGAATTTGATTACAAATTAATGGAAAAGTATGCTCTCATACCGACAGTACTTGAACTCAAGCGGGATCATCAAAACATCTCAAAAAGTTTTAGGCAAGGCCTGATCCCAAAGTATGTTGTTCTCTTTATTCCTCTTGGGCAGATGTTGGCCACCACCACAGGATGAGCTAGCCTGGTGTCTCCAATGTCCTCTGCACTATTCAATCCAGCTTTTACACTAAAATTGGATAACCAAGGGCACAAGGTGTATGTCCTTGGAGGCAGGTGTATCATCCTAATTTTTCCCATCCAGCATGTGACTGGGACAAACTGATCTGATGTGGGAGAGGAGGGCGATATTGTCATGGGTGCAGGAAGGGGCATTTGGGCTGATGTCCCTGAATGTTTGCAAGAGCACTGATGGAGAACATTATTTCAGGGTGGAGTGTGGAAGGATGTGTGTGCATGTGCATCTGGTGGAGATTTTTAAGTATTTCCATGTGCTTGAACCCTCTTCCCACTCTTCATCCCTTCCTGCTGTCTATCTAGATGTGGCAGGTTCTTGGCTCTTTCTTCCTAGAAAATAAGCTGCACCCAGCCAGGCTGCTGAGAACCCCACTGTGCACCCACACTGGGCATTGTCCCCACTGTGCTCCCAGCTGGTCACCTCTGGAGCTGGTGCTGTGCTTGGGCTGCTGACTCACAGACGTGTGGAGAAATTGAACCCAAAGGCAAGAGTGCCAAAAATGAACCAAGTCAAGGCCAGGATACACCACTGGAGGAGAAGAGGGATCTCCCTCACTGCAGTTAGCCCAAGAAGAGATCTAATTAAGTTTATTTATAGAGGTTTTAAGATGAGAGTCACCAAAAATGCTTGCAAGGCAGAAGCCACAAGTCAAAAGAAGCAGCACAGCTACATGGGGTGGAGGGGCAGGGCGTATGGAAAGGACTGGGGAAAGGGGGTGGGGATTGGAGGAGACCACACGGCTCCATGCCTGACTTTGTAAGCCCAGAGAAGTGTGAAAGCTAATATTCCTGTCAAACAGCATCTGTATGGTGCAAACTGAAATATATCCCGCTGGAAAACAAACAACAAAAAGAAAAGAGAGAGAGAGCAAGAGACATTCATTTCCTTTGCAGCAGAGTCAAGGAATCATCTTTTATAGGGCCCTGGCCAGAAAAGGCAATTGTTGAAAGGATTGAAGGGAAATGAATTGTCAAAGGAGGCACATATTTGGATGATTAAATGTCAATATGTACCTTGAATTAAGAAAAAGGAATTTACACCTCATCTCACTGTGGCAGTGAAAACCAAATTAGAGTCAGACTGTAAATTTGCCAGCCAATAAATACCAATTTTTCGGGCTACCTAAAGGCTTTTTCTGCCCAGAGAAATGCCAAAGCATAAGTTCCCCTGGGTGGGCAATAGTTGCTGTGGGCAGCTCGAAGTTGCTGAGCTCTGCAAGCCCTCTGGGCTCCTCTGGGCTTTTCTGGCTCTGTTCCCCTGGCTCCTGGCCCCAGTGTGCACTCAGGGAGTCCTGATGTGCTGTGTCATGCTGCAGGTCTCAGCTACCTGACAGATGTGCCTGCCTCTGTGCCACTGGGCAGGAACACCAGCCAGGACTTTGTTATGCTGGAGTTTTCCTAAGAGCTTCACTCCCTCCATCCCCCTGGTCAGCCAGTGCAGCTGTGGACAGACAGAGGTACACAGCACATCCTCACTACTCCTGGCATGTGGCAGAGGCTGAAGCATAAATATGCTGCCACCTTTCCCTGGCTGCTCCCAGTGGCTGGCCAAAGGGTTGTGTGGTTTGCCCTGGCATGTGCAGGGAGCCTTTGGCAGAAATAAAAGGCGGAATCAAGGTCTTAGCAACTTGCAACTTTGCACTTACTGACAAAACCCATCCCTCCTGGAGTGCCACAGGGGCACGGTTCCCTTCTGTCCTCTTGGAGCACCTTACGGTTCTCCTTTCATGCAATCTCCCTTCCTCACAGCTTTCCAGGCTGGGGGATGCACCCTCCTGTCCACAAAGGGAAGTGCAGCAGTGAAAGAGTTAAAAGATTCATGTTAATAAATTCAGGCTGTCTTTTCCTCTAGGGCATATTTACATATTAATGGATGGGAATTGTAATGAACCTGTCTAGGGAGGCTAAAGGGGAAATTATGCAAGGCTAGCTGAGAAGGTGGAGGAGGGGAAAATGTTCATTTTCAGGGCTTTCCAACCCCTCAGCTGCAAAAGCATGTGACCAGCCTGGGCTCCAGGGCAGTGCCTTGCCTAGCGTGGGACACCCCCTGAGTGAATGCAGAACCAGAGGGAAGGAGCTGTTTGGGCCCTCCTATGTCCCTCCTGCACTGGCTTCTCATAGCTAAACTTACACTGTCCCAGATGTTATCTGACGCCCAGGGTCACAACAGCACATTTCAGCAAGCATGTCCCAGATCATCACCCCATCCTCCAAGGCAGCTCTTGGTGGGCAGTCACAAGAGCAGCTCAACCACAACTAGTTTTCAGCAGACATCTCTCAGGGCTTTTCAACAACACTGTGTGTGCTTTTTGCAAGAGGCAAGGAAGCCAAGGGAGGGGATTTGTTCCAGGCTGGGCTGAAGTGCTTCCCTATCCCATCCCTGCTCCTTCACACCAGGCTGCTTGAACCCTGCCACAATCTTTGTTGCCTCAAGCCCCGTAGCTCTCCACATGTGAACACAAAAGCCTTTGACAGCCCATGAAAAATGCCAGGAGCTTTGCCAGGTCTGCTCTCTGCTCGCTGCTGAGGCCTCGGTGTGTAATCCCCATTCCAGCCCTACAGATTTTATCTCAAGAAGAACAAATAATCTGTTGCTTTTGCCCTGCAATATCAGATAGAGCTATAAATCACTAGATAGGAGACTAATTACTGGGCCTCTGATCTGATTTAGATTTGAAGAAGGAAAAAGCAGCCTTTATTTCTGAAAGCAAAGGAGCACTTCTTCAGGACATCGATGGGTGCTCCATGTCCCTCAATAGCTACAAATGGTTTATGCCCATGTAAATGAGATCAGGGCAGGACCCACTCAAATTAGCAGCATACAAAGTGGCCTGCAGATTTTCTGCTGCAGATTTGGTTTCTCCCCCCACTCTCTCTCTCTCACTCAGCCCCCTTCTTTTTGCTACTGCTTTATCTCTGCTTGTAAAAGTCAGTGCAGCTCCAGCTGCTCTGGGTGAAAAACACGAGGTATCGCCCAGCATGGTTAGTGAATGGGAGCAAGATTTTAAGTAGATCAATGGCTTCTTCTAGGTGAGGGTTGTTCTGCCTGCAGAAACAGGGAGCCTTCTAAAATCCTGTGCTGTTTCTTTTTGACCTGCCTGGTTTTGGTAGGAAGTGTGAGGGGACACCAGCTGCAGGGTCTGGAGGTTCGCTGCTGCTGCTGGGACTCCTGAGGACTGGACGGTAGGTAAGGGCACGCAGAAGTCATGCATCCATCACTCCTGCTCAGAAGGACTTAGGAGCCCAGTGCCCACACAGGGGTGGCAGACTTGCCCCTCAATATCACCCCTGGATAGCAGCAGGACCCAGAGACCAGCCCTGATTCGGGTCCTGGCAGGTGCAGAGCCAGCCTGGCTGTCCCCTGGGCACAGCCTCTTCCAGCAGGTGCTTCAGGCTGGGGGGTGGGTGGTTGGATGCAGGGCGATTGCTGAATGTTTCTGCAGCCTTGGTGCGCCAGGGTAGCCCACACTGGGAAGCTTCTTCCTGACATAAGAATCTGCAGGGGCTATGCTTAACATTTTGTCATTTTTTAATGCAAATGTGGTGCTGTGCCCACTGTCAGACCCCATCAGCATCTTCTGCCAATCCCCATCCATCTCCTGCCTTCCACAAAAACCCTGAAGCTTTCCCCATTCCAGGTGTCAGGACACACATAGTCTGTGGTCATGTTATTACAACGAAGGATTTAAAAGCAGATGTATGTGAGGTAGATAAAACAGGCACATGGGTCCCTTAATCCCAGAATTTTAAGTGCCATGGGGATTAGTCTTATATCTTTGGCTGCAGGATTTGGGGATGCAGCAGAGCCAGAGAAGTGAATCTGTGAAAGCAAGTTGATCCCCTCCTCTCAGTTTGCTGTAAGACAAATACAGAGTAAAGGATCTGCTTTGAGACCTAGATTGAAGCCAGTAAGGGATGTGGCATTTTAACTTTTAACATAGCCTGTGACATTTTGCCTCTAACACACACATTACATTCCCCATGGCTGTGAAGCCAGGAATCACTCCTGAAAACTCTCCAGCCCTGGTGCAGTGTTTAATCATGGGCACAGAGATCCTAGCAGCTGCCCTCTTTGGGGACATCACTGTTTGCGAGTGGAAAGAGAAATGCCTGGCTTGAATTTCCCAGTGTTTGGTTAAGCATCCGGCCGCAGTGATAGGATTGAAGCTGAGCTTTGAATGACGTTTTTTGCTAGGAAGAAAGGGCTGGGAAAGAGACATTTCTCCCTTGGGCTTAAGATCATAAATAAGGCAGTGTTATGTAAGTGTGACTATAACCTATTTATACATAGTGTCAGACTCATACACTCAGGCTATGAATGACAAATCTCCCACTAATTTTTGTGAATGTAGCAGTGGTACCTGTATGAGTTTTGAAACAGCAGTGGGAATTCAGGTTGTTCTCTGTCAGCAGTAACTGGGACACCCCTCCAAGTTACACCGAGGGAGGCATGGCTTGTGTCTGGCATTTCTTTTACAGACATAGAGTGCAATTGGCTTCAGGCAGCTCCCTTGTACCCATTCCTGATCCCAAGGCCCAAGTGGCAGGCACCAGGGGAATGGAAACCTGCCGCTTTTCCTGGGACAAACCCGGTCTCCTGTCCCTGAAGCAGTGGGCTGGGCTGCAGGAGCTGGGCTCCTCAGAGGCTCTTTCAACAGGACTGTGCCCTCTTGTGAGCCGTGGAGATGCTGAGGGTCCACCCAGGTGGTGGGACCTGGGAACCAAAAATGTTGTCTGGCAAGGTCAAACCCACATAAGGAGCACCAGCTCACACGAGTGTTAACCAGGGCAGCACCTTGCTGCAGGCCCTGTGCATGCTCCGAGTTACAGGGCATCAAAAGTAAAAGGATAAATTCCTGGAAGTAAAGCACATGGGTGGTTACCAAACACAGGGAGATGGCTGAGCTGGAACTGTTCAGAGGTCAGAAGTGTAGCTGAACTCCTCCTGGCACACACCTGTGCTGTTTCTGTGTATCTGTGCCTCATACTGGTGTTGCTCAGTGTAAAGTTGCTGAGCAGAGAGGCTGGAACCAAAGTGGCCACATGCAGGCCAAGGCAGCCTTAGCTCTGTGTGTCTAACTTGGCTGGCATGGCCTGATGCCTGCCTGGGACCAAGACAATGGCTACTGTATATAAAAAAAATCAAAGGAAGATTTATACTGAGAAATTACTCCTGAGGCACAGTCAGTCAATCATCGTAATTGTGACAAGACAAAACCCCAAATCAGCTTCAAGTTTAAAGACAGGCTTTTTCCTTCTCCATTGCCTCCCAGCCTGGGCTCTGCCTTGGGCGCTGTCTCAGCACAGCAAACCATCACACATCCCTCTCATAGGCCCTGTGCCAGCAGCCATGGACCCCAGAGACCTGAGCATCACAGCCATCCACAGGAGGAGAAAGTCTGAAATCCCTCTGGGGCTTCTTTGTGCCTCCGGTTAATCTCCCTGCTCTGCTCCACGGATGATCTCAGCTCCCGCTGTGACCTGATCGCACGAATCTGGCAGGGACACGTGGCCCTGCCTTGTCAAGTCCTGCTGTCCCCTGCCGGAGATGAGGCAGCCGTGGGGTCAAGTGTGGATGGCCCAGGGGGTCAGAAGTGACCGCAGCTGCCGTGATTTTTCCCCAGACACCCCCAGCAGAGCCCTGTGACTGATTCACCTCCTGTCTTGGTGCATCAGGGGTTGACTCACACCCAAAAGTACGTCAGATGATTGTGTCCGTGAAGGTCTTCATGGACTTGCCCCAGGCGTCCCCACTGAACTTAAAAGCTGGGTCTTCTTTGAGAGGTGGAACAGATGGGAGACCTTTGCTGGCCAGGCTCTGTGCCTCCAGAGGAACCTGAAATGAGGCTGGACAACTGTCCCAGCCTACTTCAATTCACTTCTCAGTGGTTTCCTGTGCCAGTGTGAGGTCTCTCTTGTTAAAACAAACCAAAAAAAAAGACCTTATCTGAGAAAGGCCTGATCTTGCTGCCTTTGCCTTGGTAGTTCCATCAGGGGCAGAGGGAAGCAGCAGAGACCTCGGGCTCTCAGGCTGCTGCCAAACATATGCTCTCAGGGCTGAAATCAGCTTCTGCAGCAGTTGGCATGCAGACAGACAGGCACATGCCACAGCCTTGCTGGCAAGAGTTTATGCCCTTGAAAATCTCTCCCAGAAGCTCACTTTTTCTGCACTCTGCTTTGCCCAATGCGTTCAATAAAGGGAAAAGAAAACCCCAGGAGAATAGGAAGCAGTCTGACAGACTACTTGCCAGCAAGAACCCACCACTGAGCTGGTGACTCTCTGAGCAGCCCTTTCAAAGGGCTTAGGCCACCCCGGGAGTGTTGTCAAGCACCAGCAGCAGAAACACAGAAAAAAGCCAGTAAAGGCAGTAAGTAGTACAACAGCAGGAACAGCAAAACCAGTAAAACTGTGCTCAATAGTAGCTGTCCCATCCAGTCCAATAACACAGGGAGCACTCAAAGGATGTCCATACTCCAGCCATAATAAAAAGATGTTAAAAGTCCAGCTGGATCAATGACCTGGCTGCAAGGGCAGCTAGCCTGCTTCAGGCAATTTGGAAACAGCATGAACCTGGGCAAGTGAGCCAGTGCTTCCCAGGCGACTCTTCCCATCCTGTGCAATGTGCCTGGGGGCCTTCCTGAGCCAGTGCTGGGATCTGTGCCCCTAATAACCCCTAATAGGTATTTCCTCCATGAATAGGCCTGGGTGCTTTTTGAACTCATGCAAATGTTCAGCATCCACAGCATCCTGCAGCGAGGAGTTCCACTGCTTCATTATGCCAGAGCCATTTCCTTGGGCTGGCTTTGAACCTGCCACCCCCTTGTTTCACTGCTCCTCTCCATTTCTGTCCTGGAAGAGACAGTCATCTCAAACCCATCTCCTCTCAGCTATGGGAGCAGAAGAAATGGCATCTTGCCACCCTATTTGAGGACATAACAGTATTGGACTGAACTACCTAATAAAATCAAAGTGTAATTCTGCCCAACAGATTGAAAAATATTGCTCTTTTTGCAGGGCAACTTGCTTTGTCACACGAAGGATGCATTGACCTGCTTCAACTCAGCATTTGTAGACTGCTCTTCTCCATCAGGACTTGCCACATAATTGTGTCAGGAGATCATCTCTGAGGCTGGCAGTGTAGAGCACCACACTCTTCTCAGGGGATGAAAACGGTTTATGCCTGTGAGGGCTCCCCAGGTTGCTGGTTATTCAAGCTGTCATTCTGGGCTCTGAGCTCCAGCTCAGTGAGCTCGTGGGGTGTAACACGACTAGCAGAGAGGAAGTTGTGTTTTTGTAGAGTGTGGCGTGATGTGGGAGCCCATGCACATCTGGTCTGTGCTGCCAGCACATCTCACCAGTGGCTGACAATAAAGGGAGACGTGGTCAAACAAGCCCCTCTGAAGGCAAAGATGAATGAACAGATAGGCTCCAGCAAGCTTTGCATAGGAGGCAAAATATCAGGGTGTGACAAGTCACAAACACACACAAATGGGTATGTCAGGTCTGGGGGTTGTTCTCACCTGTTTTCAGCATCACTGCTGAGAGCCTTCAATACACAGCTCCAGAGACAGGGCCATCTGTTTTGCCACGACAGCTGGCAGCTAGCAGAGGCCACTGTGAATAATCTGCCTCCTCTGGAGTCAAAGTTGCTAAGAAAAGCAATTTCAGCCATGTCAGATGAAAGCCACCTGCTGCCCCAGCCAAAGGCATGGCAAGTGTGGGCACCATGGCACCAGGTTCTCCCAGCTCCCCACCACATCTCTCTTGTGCCTCAAGGCAGCAGGATTCTGGAACGGAGGAGGTTCCCAGCAACAGCTCTTTTCACTCTTGCTTTTTAGGAGGGAGAAGCTACAGTAGAGCTGTTTGCCCTGGGTGGACTTTCCCTGTTTCTTTGGGATTTTAAAATTTTTCATTTGAAAAATGGAGGGTTTTCTTCTCTTTCTTTCTCTCTCTCTCTCTCTTCCAGAATCCCTGGTGTGAGCATTGCTCAGTGGTTGAGAGTGTGGTGAGTAATGGCACTGGGCATGAGGAAAGACTGACATAGGAAATGAAGTGTGGAGAAGGAAGGGGTGCAGACAGTGCGGCCCCACAGGCTCTCCAAAGGGCAGAGCAATGGTGACAAAGTGCACAAAAGAGGAAGCAAAAGAAAAAAGGGGAACTGCCAGCCCTCCACTGGGCATCCTCTGGGGAAGACTTGCAAGACAAAGTCCCCAAAGTAAGTAATGTGTGGCCAGCTGTCACAGTTGCCTGCTGTCACAGCTGCCTGCTCCAGTGCTGTGCCACCTCTGGAAGACTTCTAGGGAGACACTGACCTTGCTACACCACAATCCTGAAGCCCCCTTTGGCTGGTGTTGATTCCACATGCCTTGCTGCAAGGGGAGAAGGATGATCTGTAATCACAGGGACCCCTGGGGATGGCCCCCTCCTTCCCAAAATTTGCTGGGCTTCTTCATGCAGAGAAAGGACCTGGCACCTCATCTGGGAGACACAGCTCCAGGTGCTGCCTTCGCAGCCTCCTACAATTCTCTGAGTATCCTTGGGGCTCTCCTGAATAGAGGAACACCCAGCTGGTGGCCCTGGCCCAGGTCTGAAGGCCCTGCTTGGAGAAGTTAATCTGAACTATAATTTCAAATGTTGCCACAAAAAGATGGCCAGACACTTTTTAAAGAGAAGTAGTCTTGAGACTACCCCAATGGAAATGGGATTTTTTGTGACAGAGGGATGGGTCCTTCTGTCAGCACCAGTTATGTCACCAGGAAGATTTGCAGATGAGAAACTGAGACAATTTTCCCAGAAGCAAGGACCTCAACAAGGTTACCACCACATTAAGGGAACCTCATTAATCAGGAATAGGTCCTGGGGTCTCCTGCTGAGGTAAATCCAGAGGTGCAATCGCAACCCATGGCAGTCCACGGAGTCCCCTTGCAGCATGTCTTGGTTTCAGTCCCACTCAAACTCCTGGGCTGATGTGTGTTATGCAAGCCAGAAGAGGAAAGAAAAATTTCCAACATGAGGGTTTTTCAAAGCTGTCCCTTGTGTTTGTTTGGCCATGTAAAAACTCACTTTTATCTGCAAGGAAAATTTCTGTAAATGTGGTCACAGAACTACTTTGCAGAAAAACTTTGAGGGCCACAATGGCAACTCTCCTGCAGACCTCCTGGGGCTAGAGAAAACCTGCCTGGCTTCCCTTCTCTGCATTTGGAGAGCAAATTAGCACAGATATGCTAGTTACTTCCTTGCATGAGGACTGCCATCCATCTTTCTGTGTGCTTGGAAAAATCGGTAAAGGTCTCAGGACACACCTGAGCTTTCTAATTCTCATCTGTTGTGATAATTTTCACCTTTTCCTCCCTGAGTTACACATGTCCCTATCAGCTTTGCTCCCCTGTCCTGTCAGTCAGGACATTTCTTATGCCACTCATTCATTTTTGCTGAACTACCTTGATTGAGGCTGTTGGAAGAGAAACAGCTGTGCCAAAGCCTTAGAGACTGTAAAGAGCTTGGAAACACCAGAACCGTGAGGGCAGAGCATCCTTCCCTGCAAAGTGCAACTGGGGCACGCAGCAAGCACTGGCATGCATGTGCCCACTGTGTTGGGGTCTCATGGGGAAGGGGACTGGGATGAACAAGTAGTTTTAATTGTACACACAACCTTTTGCCCCAGTCTCAGCAGCTGAGTGCTGGTTTGGGGCACACACATGCTTCAGCATCGCCGGCGCCTGTTGCATGGGGAGCAAAGGAGCACTTAGCTGGCATGGATTGGTTTTGCATTAGTCCATTTCCTTTTCCCTGACACAGGAGAAATTTGTCTTGCATTTGTGTTGTTTCCTATCCACTTGGAAAGGAAGAAGTGGGTGGTGGCCACATCCCCTTCCCTGAAGGCTGTCCCTGGTGCAGGGGGCCCTGGGCCGAAGAGGAGGGAGCGAAGGGGGCCCAGTTCCTCATGGCATCCGCTCAAAGCACCTCAGACTGAGCTTTTAACCTGTCATCACACAGCCAAGGGTCAGCTCTGTCTGCCACACACACTCCTCATCCTCATCTGACCATCACAGCAGCACAGATTGCTCCTCACTGCCCAGCGATGCCGGCTGCAGACCTGCACCCCCACCACAGCATCTCTTCCTTAGTATGACATCCCTGGCAGGCAAAATGTCCTCTTTGTCCCCTTCTCCCCCAGAAGCTATGCCATCCTGCATTGTTCGTTGCACAGTGGGAAGTTTTCTGGCGTGACTGCAGGCACCGGCAGGGAGGTTGTGTAGCTGCTGTGGCCGCTGGCCATGAGACACAAAGTCCCAGCAGGGAAGGCTGGCCGGGCTCATGAATGACCGCTGCTTGCTCGCTGTAATGAGCAAATATTGTTAACAAGCAGCTGTAATCTCCTGGCTTTGTGTTCACTCCCCCCTGCTGTTCCACACACAGAGGTGATGTCAGGGTGTCAGGGAAGACATGTCCCTCCCTGACACCCTGTGTGCTTCCTCCCCGGGATCAGCAGAGATGCTCTCTGGAGCTACACCAGCCAGCAGTCCCTTTCTACCTTCCCTCAGCGCTGCAGCCTCTGGGCCAGCATGTGATGGTGTGAGGATGCATCCATTTGTGCCCAGACACCCACCCACCCAGGCCAACTGAGTGCCCCTCTCACTCAAGTGTGGGGTAGGGGTGAAGGGGGCAAACCCTTCAACTCAAACAGATATTCAGCCTTGCTGGCATATTTGGGCCATAGATGCTCCTTCTGAGGGACAGTGCTCTTTGGCATTAAGGGCTGACTACAGCATTATCATTTTGTTGATGGAAGAAATGTTAGGATTAGGGGCAGAGGAAAGAAAGGGATGGAAACGTGCTCCATTTCCTAGAGACAGCCGCTTTTTTCTCCTCCCAAATTTCCCAGCCAACCACAAGATGAGTCACTGGTCTCCCGCATTTCCACCTGACCCACTTTTGGCTTGTCAGGGCTGACTGCAGAGCTTTTGTTTCTGGGATGCACATATGCACAGCCGTGCAACTCTGATGCTTTGGGCTTCTCCTGTGTGAAATAACCTGGAAGCAGGGAATCTTTTCAGCCCTGAGCTTCCCTTGAAGGCACAAAATTATGTCCATCCCAGGCCACCATCATCCAGGCTCCGCTAGGAAGGTCCTGGGGGCCTTGCCTGAGCTCTGCAGGGAGCTTTGATCCTGGCAGCTCCAAGCTGAGCCTGGGGGTCCGGCGCTGTGAAGCCGTTATCCCATAGTTAGGTTTCCCTCTGGGAAAAGCTGAAAGGAATAAACAGCAGATGGGACAGCCTGTTCTGCTTGCCTGCTAATGGTTTTCAATAGGCTGTTCCCGATATTCATGCTCCTGTCTGTGAAAAGGTACTATGATGAGTCAGGACACTCACACAGCCCAAAATAAAAGCACCTCAGAGGTGCCCAGGTACCGGTGCCCACCAGGTCACTGTTCGCCACCTCAGTGCTGTGCCTGGCATGGACCTCTTATTTTCCAAAACCAGGAGCAGCACTGTGTCGAACCACAGTTGAACTGGAGAGATGAGAAACACAGATTAGTGGCAGAAAGCAGAAGCGGCATTCCAGGCACAGGAACAGCCTTGGGCAGCAGTATAAATAGTTAGATACTTGCTCCATTTTGTGCATGGTGGTGTCATTTTTTTTCCACTACCCAAGGAAAATTCCCAGGGGTGAAATGTCCATCCCAATTGTATTTTCCATGTCCAACTCATTGTACTTCCTCAGCCTTCACATCTCGAAGGATGTTGCAGGGGACTTGCCTTGCAACCAGATCATGCCTTGCTTTCACCTCCCTTTGCTGGCCAAAGGGATGGCTTGTTCCTCTGTCCTGACCTGTATTTGTGTGCCTGTCTCTCTCTGGCTCCTGGTGCAGAATGTCTGTGGTTGCTGAAAGGGCCGCTGCCTGGCCTCTGGTACCTGCAGTCAGTCCCTGTCTTACTTGCCTCTCACCATGCTTTGTTGCAGTGTTTTAGGATCCCAGAATCAGCCAAGTGTCTCAACACCTCTAGCCAATGGCTATGGCATTCATGGCTCGGGTGCAGGGCAGCAAAAATGTCCAAGCCTACCCAGAGGGCATGGTGGGATCTCAGGAAAATTTGCTAAGAGAGGCAGCGAAGGGGAATGTTGTGCTTATCTGGATGCTAAAGGTACAAGGAATAGTTCTTCTACCTTAGGGCTGCAAAAGCCCCACTTGACTCAGGAGCTGTCCTTCACATGGCAACATCCAGGTTATCCCAGATCCAATTCTAGCTCCACTCGTTCTGAATGGAGGACATTTATTGTTAGACTGAAAAACCCTCCTTAGCTAGCTGCTGACAGCTGAAGGAGGTCTGTGAGCATGCACTGTCTATTGTGCACCCCAAAGATGTTCACAGCTCCACTACAGCAGGGCAGCCATAAAGTGGCACCTTCTTTTGGCTGTCCCCCACCCCTGGCAAACCCTCAGAGCAACAGAGACAGCAAAAAACTCATGCTGTTCCTGCCCACAGGCTGTGAAACGTGGGAGAAGGAGCCCACACATGCCAGCGAGTGGCTTCCCAGGCATCTGACCACAGCGAGGGCTGAGGGCTGGGTGCTGATGACATGGCCTGTTTATGTTTTCAGTGCACATGGCACTAATTACTGGTGTCTGTGCTCTAATCCATGCTCTGCGGGCAAGGCAGGAGGTGAGGCTGGGCACACCTGCCCGGTGTGTGGGACCCAGCCCTGGCAGGGTCCAGCAGTGGGGTGAGGTGCCCGTGCTCTGCCTGTGCAAGGCACCCAGCCTCTGCCTGGGCCCTGGTCATGTCCACTGTCCCGTGCAGCAAAGCCATGCTGCCCAGCATGAAACCATCCAGAGCCACCCTGAAAGCCTTGCCAGGCCCTGTCTCCCAGATTCTGGAAGGATTTGGGGTGCGAGGGACCGGTACTGCCTGTGCTGGAAACGTGCTCATCAAGGCAGGGCTGGGGCTAAACCCGTGCCGGAGCTGGCTGCACCCTGGCTCCCATCTGAAGAGGTGGCTCCCTTGGCCAAGGTACACTCCTCCACAAATGCTTACAATATTTGGCACTGGCTAAGTCCCTGACTCTCTGCGCCAAGATTTTGGGTGGTGTGACAGCTATTCGTTACACCCTGGAAAACTGGGAGACTGCATTTGTTTGGAAATCAGGTGTTTTTTCAACTCTTCCCATGATCGTCTCTGACAAATAAGAAGCCGTTTCATGAGACTTTTTCTCCTTTTTTTTTTAATGGGAACTACAACTTCTGACATGACATTTCTCAAATGTCAGATTTCTCAACCTAGTACCTATGATAAACTGCAGCTACTTGCAGCCTCATAAACCAAAAGAACCAGATCCTTTTCATGCCTTTCCCTCTGCCCCCAAGATCAGCTTGTGTTAGAGTCCTATCACATCCATTCTATAAAGTTTTTTTCCACTCCAGAGCAGGGCATACAGACTGCTGAACATGTTTCCTTCCCAGCCACATCCTAACACTGTGTCCCACTGCTGATGTCCACATCTGGAGAACTCCTTCCCAGGTGACTGGCAAGGATAAAACCCACTCCTTGTTTCAGGCTCTGGAAGCACATAGCAAAGGGTTTGCAGGAGGTGCAGACGTATCTAGGGTCACTAACATACAAACCACTGCACTCAGCCAAGTCTGGGAGCAGTAATGAATGCCTGGATTTACACTGGCACAGCAGAGCAAAATTTAGGCTTTGATTAAAAAAGAAAGAAATAAAGGAAATCCCACATAAATATTTTAGGTTTCAAAGGAAGATGATGGTTTTTGAGGGGTGAGAAATATAAAATTGTGCTGGAAGTCAATTAAGCAAGCAAGTCGTATCCTTTTCTCCAGGCTTCCATTTGGGAATCACATAAATTCGCTAAATCTCCCTTTGGGAATGACTTTTAGCTCCACTGTTAAATAACATTACTGGAATTGCAATGAGAAGAAATCAGAAGAATCTACTGATATACGGACCTGACAGAAGAGAATGGGGTTCATCTGAAAGTGCGGTCATAATTCTTCTCTTTTCATTATTTCCCCACTTCCTGCACTTCCCTGCTTCTCCCTTTGTGCTAAAACCCTTGGATCAGCTCAGCTCCCTCACTTGCAGCAGGAGTGGGGCGTCTCCACAGAGACAAGTCGCAGAGACACCCAGAGGGGGACTGAGCAAACTTTGGGCTGAAGTCAACTCCTGGGGCTCTCCTCAATCCAAAGGGCATAGCTGTTGAATAGCCAGCACTTCCTCAGCACAGCCCCCAGACCCTGAAGTGCGCCCTGCCTGCCAGTGTCTCAGCTCACTCCACTCACCCCATCCTCAGGATGATGCCTGCAACACCCAGCTATTACTCATTTTTGGCAAGTAATTTAGCAGCCCCTGGTTGCTCGTAGCGCAGCGAACATCCTGTGAGTGCCAGAGGCGAGGGGGAGACCACAGGATGTGAAGAGCAGAGCTTATCAGAAATGCCCCCACAGGAAACGCAGTGATGAATATAGAAACCTGATCAAACCGCAGCCGGAAATGGGCTGCTGAGGGCTCGGGGAGATGCTGAGCTCTCCTGCGACCTGCCAAATAGCTGTCTGCTTCCTTCCAGCAAAATTAAAGGAGGGGTAGCGTTATCTGAGGAGGAAAGTTGAACGCACATGGGAAGAAGGTGTCCAGCCCAGCAGAAATGCGGGTGTGTGCTTTTGCAGGAGCCTGCTGAATTGTAACCTTCCCTCATACACAAACCAGCTGTGCTTCTTCGCCAGCTGCTGGGTCAGGTCCCCAAAGTGGGAGGCTCTGAGTACACCTCCAGAGCTGGCCCCAGCCCCAAGGTGCTGCACCCCACTCCCACCCATCTCCCACAGCCCAGGCAGCCACCTGAGCTCCTCCACGTGCCTGGGGCAGGACCCACTCGTGTTTGGCAGGGATGTTTGGAGGTGGTTCTGCCCCTCAGTGGGTGTCAGCTGGTGACCTTCCAAGGCCGGTGCCTCGACAGACTCCAACAGGTACATTGCTGAAACACAAAGAGTGGAACTGCCTGCAGGAATAATAGCTTCAGCCGGCAGGCTGGAGGGCCCTGCTACCTTGCCCCTGCTTTCTGAGTCTCTGCCTGACTTCACAAGTGGGATCTCCATCACAGCACCTTCAGTCCCAGCAGTTGCCACTGAGCCAACCCATCTCATTCTCCCTGAGAGCCCTGGACTAGAGAGCAAAGGGGAAAGAGACATCCTGGCAGTCTGGGCTCACAGGAGTCCATAATATGTCACTCAAAAATGTCCCCCCTCCCTGGGGATAGTCTGTTGGTGTTGAAATTTATTTGTGTTAGCTATTTTAGTGCTGGCCTCTTTCTCCAAAAAGCCCTGGAGCTGGAAAGCTTCTTGAGTTACCTCATGCACTGCTCCTCTCTGGCTCATGCCAGTTCCTAATACTTTCTGCCTCTCCAGTAAAACTGAGGTTTTGCCTGCAGATCCCAACCTATCCAGTGCATGCCATACAAACTGGTTGGCATTAGTCCTGCTTGCAGCGCTGTCTCTGCTTCAGCCATGGAGAGCCACGTTGTGAGCCCCCACTCCAACTCACCCGGGCCTAGTAATGAATGAGCTCGCAAGGGCAATGGTTAAATGGCACTCAGTACCATACACAGGCACATAATGGCACAATTAAATCTCCTGAATAGATGTCAAATTACTTCCTTAAGGTAGCTGCTAAGCTCAGGCAGTTCAGAGAGTATTTAACACCAGATGCTAATGGGCTATGCTCAAATATAAGCCTGGGTTAATTAAATCGTGCCGCATCAATCAAGAACGAAAGCAGTCTAGTTGGCATTTCCAGTTTATTGTTAATATGTGACCCCCAATAGGCCCAGGATTAATCAGTACAACCAATTGTTCTGCCCCTGCCAGTGACACCAGGGCTCAGCAGCTCTCCTGATGGCAGGCACAGACCAAACACAGGCTGCCTGCTCAGCCTCGGGGTGCTGTCCCTCTTCCCCAGAAGAGCAGAGTGGGACCCTGCAGGGCTCACCTCGTTTCAGGCACCGACAGGTGGGCAGGACCCAGAGCATGCTGTGCAGACAGGCACTCTGGCACTGGGGAGTGCAGCCAGGCACTTGGGCAGTGGGGAGGGGATGCAGGGAGCCTGCCGCGGCCGGAGGAGCACCGGGAGGAGGGAGACCCAGGGAACGCAGCCGAGATGGGCCAAGGCTGTGCTCTGCCAGAGGGTTTGAAGCCACGTGTCAGCAGGCCTTTCCACACGTTTGTTTCCCCATCTGTAATAAAATAAGTAAAATAGCACTTAGTTGCCTCATAGGGTGTGTGAGTTGTACTTAATTGATATGTGCAACCGATTTAAAGGTTCTGGGAACAGGGGAGCATTGAGAGGAGCTAAATTGTGCTCCTGCTCTGCTGTGTCCTTGTGGACTGCACCCTTCAAAGGGTGAAGTGTGCCGTGTACCACTTCCCTTTAGCAGTAACCCCCACTTTGAAGCTGGGCAGGGACAACCTGCTCTGTCTTGTCTTGAAACACGAGATCCCTTCGCAACCTTGACACATTGATCATCACCATGCAAGGGTCTGTCCTGACCCAGGGAGACAGGTGAGCTTTTTGAATGCACAAAAACACTGCAAGCTAAGTTGTATTTCAAAACAAAGCACCTCAAGGCACCAGAGCAGGGGCTGGAGATGAACCAAAAGAAAGCTGGAGGGAACCTGGGCTTACAGAGTGCTGCTCCTCTCTGCTCTGCACTGGTGTCATGAGACAGTACAAATATATCTCCATTTCTGGGACGTGGCTTTTAGTTTCCTTTGCTCTGATGCACTGGTAATGTTATTCAAGAGTCATTCAAAATACAAAATAAGCACTCTTTTCCAGGCACCATGGTATTCAGCCTGTTTGCTATCACTGTCTTGAGCTGCACTCTGGGGTGTGTTAGGACGCCCTCTTTTTCCATGTGCTCCATCTCCCTTCCTCTCTGGATGATATCAAGGTTTAATTTTCCTGTGATTTTGCCTCATCCTGGCCTCCAGCAGCAGCACCAAGACCTCCCAGCATAGGTTGTCTAAGCCACCAGAGCTGCTGGCTGCAGGCATACCTTCACAAGGCACTCCTTGAACACACCAGCAGCAGGTCTACCTGCAGCAGAGCACGCTCTGGTGTGCCTGTGTGCCAGGTAAGATGTGCACAGAAATGTGTGCCCAGGGACAAAACAGAGATTTCGGGGGTCCTTGCTGCCATGGCTGTTCCTGCCCAAAGGAAAACACTTGAAGTGAGAGACAGCACTGCTGTGCCAGTCACTGGAATAGTCTCACTGGGATGATGGGAGAGCTGCTCTGAGGGCTGGATGAAGTAATGACTGTAAGAGAACCCTGTAACAAGATAATGGGCCAAATGAGCCAGGGTTGCATCTGCCAGCTCCTGATGCAGCATGGAGCCACACAGTGACACATGGCTCCTCACAGAGCAGCTCTGAACCTCAGAAGAAAGACAAAAGACAAGAAAAGAAAGAGAAGATGATGAAGGAAAATAAAATCAGCTGATTCAACTTGGGCCATCCACAGGCAGAGTCAGTCCCTGCCACAGCACTGACACAAAGATGAATGAGTGAAGGGACAGGGCTCCTGCCAATGCTCTCCTGCACCCAGCCAGTCATCAAACTCAGGCAGGATACTCTTTTTATACATATGCAGGTACTTAACTCAGACCTCTGAAAAAAGTCACAGGAGAATTGCTGCTCACTTAATTAAAGAAAATAAAATGCTTAGCCATGTCTAGAGATGTTCAGGCACTGGTAAAGGCCCTGCAAGACAGAGAGCTCTCTCAGTCCTGTGAACTGTTGGTATAGGAGTCAATTCATCTCTGATTGTATGCTTCCTTCCCTTCAAACCCTGCGGGGTGCTATCCCTCTGTACCCTAGTATGGAAAACACAGCACGGGAAGAGATCTCAAGGCAGTGCCCAGAAATCACTGACGGCTGGTACCTCTAGGCTGCTGCTGTCTTGCAGGGCAGCATAGCACAGGTAGCTCAGCCTGTGTCTCAGGAAACCAGCAAAGCTCCATCAGTGGGCACGGGGGACACTGAAGGCCACCTCACAGGTCATCTCACAGGCAAGAGAAAGGGACCCAGCAACTGCCAGCCAGTGACTCATCCTCCTAAGACTGCTCAGATGAATCATCTGATGCAGATATCTGCTCCTCTGCATCAGCCACAACAGGGCTTCAGCTGTCCTGCTTTGAGACATTGGTCTTTGCTACTACCCATCTTTTGTGAGACCTTTGGCAAGATCAAGTCTAGATTTACTAAGTGTCTGAGGAGCTACTGAAAGCTGACCTTCCCCACAGGCCTTCACACCAGCTTAAGGGTGTTGAGCCCTGGGCTGGGACAGAGGGTTTCTGATGTTAAAATAGCTTAGCTGAGGGTTTGTCTTTAGCAAATCCTAGTTACCACTCCTCAGTGAAAGAGGCTGCAGACTGGATGGGACCTGGGTGGAGGTGTTACTCAAGTTACAAGCCACATTGACCTGCCAGGGAAGATGAGACAGGAAGAGGTGGCTAATGTAGCATCCTTCAGACCAGAAGAAAATTAATTCACTTAACCAACACTTTGCTTTCCACGCAAGCCTTCTTTGAAAGCTTATTACTAATGCAATTAAGCTGGCTTCTCTGGCTACAGCTGGGGTATCTCTACTGCTGCTCTGTGTCACTTTGGGTTAGATAACAACATAAATATCCAGAGTTGGCTGAAATTAGAAGTCTTGGCTTGTTTGAGGGCAGCAGTATGGCTTGCTGGGTGTTTTCAGGTAAGTCATACCCTGACTCTTTACCAGACTTTCTCCAGCTGTCCAGTAAGGGCTCCTGTTCCAACTTCAGAGTTGCACAGAGGCTGAGGGTTGTTCTCACATGAGGATTCTTTTGCCCTGCACTTAGCAAGAAAAAAATTCTAAGCACTGGTTTTAAAGTTCAGTGGGACTTAGCCAGAAGCTCAGGGGGGCAGGATTCTCCTTGAGGTGCAAAGTGGGCACAAGAGCCTGGCCAGGGTACAAGAATAAGAAATTCCCAAACTGAACATCACTTGTTCTCCCTGCTATAGCTCATCCCATCTGTGACACTGTTTAGTCAGCACAGCACTCACAAACCTATTGGAAAAACAACAGAGTCATAAAAAAGAGAACCTAAAATCCCTAAAACTCAAGGCCACGAAATGGAGCTGCATTTTGCACAGCTCTCTCAGGCTCTGGTAAAGGGCCTTGTGCCCGTCAGATTTAACAGACAGCTAAAATCGGCCATGCCTGTGGAGAAAATGAACAACTGTTTGGGCATTTAAAATAGGAAAAAACCCACCACTGTTACCACAGCTAATGCCATTGTTAAATAAAAAAAATACATGTTTAAATAGTTATTGTGCAGGTCACCATACAGTGGAACAAGATGTTCAGAGAAGTTGTGGAGTCTCCCTCACTGGAGATATTGAAGAACAGTCTGGACACAATCCTGTGCCATGTGCTCTGGGATGGCCCTGCTTGAGCAGGGAGGTGGGACCTGATGACCCACTGTGGTCCCTTCCAGTCTGACCCATTTCTGTGGCTCTGTGAAAATGCAGGGCAGCTGATACATACATAATGCAACCAGTTAGAAACCCTCACAGAAGTTTCTTGCCATTTCAGGGCATTAATCATGGGAGATACTACAGACACATTCAGCAGCATGGAGCCACTCTTTCCTCTGCAACCGAGAGAAATAAATAGTGCAGGTAAACAGGGCCTGACCCATGAAGGTGTCCACACAAAGCCCCAAAAAGCTTATGTGGTCAATGAATCATCTTCAGTGATATGGTAAAGGCTTCTGAATTGTGCAAATGGACTAGGATTTACAACTTTTTTTTTTTTAAACCATGCCACAGTTTATAAGATAATGAAAGGGCAGAGGAACTGTGTGGAGAGTAAGCCAGGGACACGGAGGACATCAGTGTATTTAATAAAGGCTACCTATGAATGCCAGGCTGATCCTTTTAACAGCATTAAAAAACTACCTTTTCAAAGAGAATGGATATTTAGGCTTTTTGAGAAACCTCCTTCTTAGGCAGGTCTTTCCCTTTGCCTGATCCTACTCCTGATGGGAACAGGGCAGGGTATTGCAGCAGCTCAGCTGTGCAATTGGCACACAGTGCATTGCAGGCAGTGTCCAGGGCTTGCTTGTAGCTGATGGCACCTATAATGCGTGAGGTTTAGTCTGCAAAAAGAGGATTAATCCATAATCATAATCATTATCTTTATCAATGATTTCAAATCACCTACCATGTATCTTTTCAGTCAGCAAGCCACGGCTGTGACAGCTCTGACTCATGTTATAGCCATGGTTATGGAGTCTGCAAGTGCAGTGACCTGTGGGAGTCTCTGTGTGCTCCCAGACACATGGCCCAGGAGCAGGGCTTCCTTCAGAAGGGATTGTTCCTAATAAAATGTTCCATCAGAATTCAATTTCCTTCATGGCTCAAAGACTGCCTCTTCTAGTACCTATAAATATTCTGGTGATCCTGTCCTTGACAAGCTCATTCCACAAACTGATTGCTGCTGCAAAAGCTGACTTAGGCAGTAAGACCACAAAAGGAAAAATTTTAGACTCAGATCTATGCACAGTCTTAGCACTTGACTGAATCACATCCACAATGGTGTCCAGCTCCAAAATAGATCAATTGTCTTAAATTGACTTTCCCTGCCATATAATAATTTATCTTGGATGCAGCAGGGTTTCTTGTGAGTGTGCTTGTGTCTAATCTCTTGAAGGAGAGTAGGAGGAGTGCCACAGGGAGGAGCAGACCTGGGCCTGTGCTCCTTGGCTCACATGCTGACGAGCTGGATGGTGCAGGGGTCGGGAGAAACAAATGACACCAGCTGGCAGGTCCCAAAGAAGGGACATCTTTGCACAGTGCATAGCTAGAGCGTGGACACACTGAACCACAGGATGTTGTGCATGCTAAAAGCTCACACAAGTTCAAAGAGCAATTAGACAAATTCATGACAGAAAAATCCGTCAAGGGCTATTAATTGCAAAGACAGAGCTTCTGCTTCAGGAACTCCCTCAGTTGCACACACCTGGAGGCCAGGACGGTACCCTGGGATAGCACAAAAACATGCTAGCCCCATGCTTCTACTTCTTGCCAGGCATTTGTTTTCCAGCCCTTGGTAGAGAGGGGATGGATGGGCTGAGTAGTGCTGCTCTCGTGCTAGTTGTGTGGCCGTGAGGTATTGGCCTGGGAATACCACTTACCTACACAGGACTTCCTGCCCATAAAGGAAAAAAGAAGCAATGTCATAAAACTACAAATAAAATTGCACAGAAAAAAATTTTCTTGTTTTCTTGGAGCATATCTGTGAGCTCTCTGGAAATCCCCAGGAGCAAGACCTAGTGCTAACGGGAGGAGGCAGAAGGCTATGTCATTTTGGCTGAACTGCCCCTCTGATTTGAAGGTACCTCCCCTACCTCATGTTGATTTTTTCTTCCCGGAGGCTAAAAGGCACATGAATCATTAACAAGCTGGTGGAGTCCATGTGTGCTATCATAGCTTGCGTAATTAATCCTGAGCCAATGTGATTTGGTGAATTAATAAAGCTGCTGTTGCTGGGGTGGAAATTCCTGTTACCTGCAGCAGGGCTGGATTTGCTGTTCATCTGCATCTGCACATTTGCAGATGCCTGTGATCACAGCAGCAGGAGTTATACACAGGGTACACTGATGGGGGGAACCATGCATGGAGCAGAAGAGAATTGGAAGAAATGCCTCATGATCCATGGTTTCAGTGTCTCTGCTTTCCAAGAAAGAGGGCTCATCATCACTCCTGCGCAGGAGATCAGGTTTGTCACAAGGAGCTTGGGTGTCCATGCACCCTTCTAGAGCCTCAGAAGAAATCTCCAACACTTTGGTCTTTTGCTCTTTCTAGCTATTCCAGCATGGTTTTTTACTTAGCATCTGGTCTTAATCACCTTTATCTCAGAGATCCTTCTTGAGAGGGGCAGAGAAAGCTGGCCGGGATGAGAGGGGGTAACTCTGTAATCCTAGGCAGGAGAGAAGTCCATGGCCTCTCATGTCCCTCCACTGTCCATCCAGCAAGTAGATGAGATGCTCAGGTTTTATCTGAGTTCCAGAACTTGGTTTGATTTCAGAATATTCAGCTGTGGAAGCACGTTGCGCATGCTCCAGACCCTAAGTCTTATACAAAACCCTCTTCAACACTTGGCCTGTGATTCCTGCAATACCATTGTCCAGGTGAGCTGTCTGCATTTGGCCTGAGTTTAGGACACTCCTGTTGTTGAATCCAAAAATTTGTCCACAGCTGAGGACATCAAGAGCCTGCTGACATCTCCTCCTGGAGGGTAATTTTGTTCATTCCTGCTTGGTAGCTGCTAAGGTACAAGTCCTGGTCCTGTCAGTGATCTAGCCAGGTATGAAAGCTCCCAGTAAAATGCTGAGGGTCTGGGTTGGAAATGTTGAATTTGATGATACCCCTCTCTCCCCATACATCTAGGGCACTAGGTTAGATGTCTGTAGCTTTTACTGATGTTTTGTTTGCTCTTTCTTGGGAGTCAGAAGACAGAACGTGTGTCTGGCACAGGCTGAGCTACTGTCCCCCCACCCTGGGTGCAGAGCCCACCTGTACAACACAAGCCATCCCTGCTTTTCACACCAAGGCAGCTCTTCTGTGTCAAGAAGATGTTGTCTTTTCAGGGAGTGAGCAAGAAAAGAGTCATATAAATGCAGTCACACAGCTTCCTTTCCCAACACAGGTTTCACAGACTCCTCGGTCACCATTTGCCAGATATGGTCTGTCTAGTCAAGCAGGAAGGTCTGAGTGTACACAACTCTTTTTCTTTTCTTTACTTTTTTTTTTTTTTAAATACATTTTGGTTTCTTTTACAGTCAAAAGTGAAACCTGGGCTTGAAGTATTGAAAAAACAGCACAGAAATGGAGAGCTTACAAAAAACCAGAGTGGTGAATTTTCTCTCAGTGCTAGACTTCACACTGGTGTCTGGTGAGGGATAGAAAAATTCCACAATATGTCCTGAATTTTGCTCACCATCAAAGGAAGGAAAAATGTTATTTGTCCCAAACAGAGATGTGGTAAAAATAGAAATCAAATCCTAGGCCATATTTAGCATTTCAATTAAATGACCTCATTTTTAACAAGCGTACCTAGATGATTCACATTTTAGAAAAATCAGGCTCTATGCAGAGGTGTCCAAATGGGAAAATTTAGCTTGCCCAGATAGAATTGGAAGATTAAACACATCCTGGGATCAGATCTTCACTCCACTGACCATGGATTTCTCTGCCATTCCTTGCTTCTGCTTTTCCATTAGATGTGGACTACAATCCACCATGTGCTACAACAGCTTCATAGCTCCTCTCCCCAAAGTTGAGAGAAAGGAGGTGAAAGGAAGCCCTGCCAGAGCTGCTAGATCTAGAAGAAAAGGGAACAGCACATGCTTGAGAGGCCAGCTGAGATCAGGGCAAAAACATGAAGTAAGGCAAACACTGACAAGGTAGGAGGAAATAAATCTGCTGCAGGAGAGCAGGACAGTCCTGGGTGGGGGCCTGGAGGCATGGTGGCATCTCCATCCTTGGGGACCATCCCCCATCAGACCTGGCCCAGCTGTGAGGGTGTGAGGGAGAGAAGGGGCAGAGAGGTGCCCAGACCTCCCTTCCCACCTAAACCCTCTGTAATTTTACAAACCTGAGAACTGCCCCCATCTACCCCAAAGGAGGGGGTTGAATGCACCAGAATATGAAACCTAGGAAGCAAAACTTTGGCCCTAAAATTATCATGGAAGTGAGTTGTGGAAACAAAATGATTGCATTAGCAGACTGGCTTGAGCTTTAGTATAAGCCCATCATTCTGTCAGAATGGAGAAATATTTCCTGCAGAGTTAATAGAGCTCTACTGGGTTGCTCCTAATAGTTGTTTATTTTATTTTTCACTGTTCATAATAAACCTCTGTGCATCTGAAAATAGCTCTCTCTAATTACTGTGTGAGTACCTGTGCATTATCAGTGTGCATGGGTGTGTTTGTGTGTCCTGATGACAGCTCAGGTATGTGTAGAGAGCTACTCAGCTTCATTGAAAAATGTGTATTTACTAAGAAATCTGAAATGTTCCTGCTTCACAAGAGTTTCACCAAATCCAAAACTGGGTTAGCACATGATTGAAAACCTTGGCAGTCACTGCCAGACACGGGACAGTTAAATAGAAAAATCAAAAATTTAGGGGGAAAAATGGCATGCTGTGATTCATACCAAAATCAACTGTCAGACAAAAATGATGTTTCCCCTGAACACGAAGCCTTGCTCTTCTTTTACAGAAAGACTCCACTCATATGCTCTGCCACCTCTCTCTTGAGATTTTTGTCTCAAAATGCCCTCCTGATAAGATTCAAGATCCTGACATGTAAAACGAGACAAAGAAGATGGATGTGGTGGGCTGGTGATTTCCAGCAATAAATCTTGGTGCTACATGAAAGTGTTAAGTAAAATTTGGCATGTCTTCCTAAGGAACAAGTTGTTTTTCATTTTGCTTAAGGCGTTTCAGTTCATCGAGCACCTGGACAACAGCTGGGTTGACTTAGATGTAACATGTGCTCAAAAGCAGGATTCAGCTCAAAAGCAGCCAGGGGTGGGATGACCTGAGTAGCAACAGACAAATTTGACTCAAAGCTTTGCACAGAGTTTGGTCCACATAGAGAAGACCAGTGCTGGGGAAGGAAGATGGGTGAATGCTCCTCAGTGGGCAACAAACAGGGAGCATGGGTGTTTAACTGAACAGGGACAGATATTTTTAAAGGGAGCCTGGCTGAACCCCACACCTTTATTTTTGCCTGTTTGGGTAGTCATAGTCAGATTTGCTCCTCATGAATCCCGAGGAGATTACACCAGTGACTGCCCCCATTCTGGGTAAAAACAAATTAAAAGAAGCCCAGGCCAATTTACTTAAAGATCTTCTCCAAGTCCAGCACTGTCTTTGGATTTTATCTCTAAGGCCACCTTAAAGCTAGACTACCCCCCTAAAGCTAGGCCATCCATGGCATAGCATTAGATGTGCTTCTTTCTTTCCACTGCCTTTTTACAGGTGACTTATCTCTGGAGTGACCCTCTATGCTGGGGTGTACTGCCATCTCCTTATTTTATCCAGGGGTGTCAGTTGCAGCATGTTTTCGTGTTCTTGAGCTCTTCAAAATGAAGTCCAGGTCTGGAAACAATGATGCCTCCTGAGAAATGTGGGACCAGCTGACAACATTGTTCAGTGTGGCCTCTGTTGTCTTTTTTTTTTTCCCCTCAGAATTAGGAACGTGAGGGTAATGTCAAAATGGATGACTTTTTCATGGGATAATTCTATCCAGTTCTGAAACACCCTTATTTCTGTCCAAAAGATCTCTGGCCTTTAAGCTGCAGCATCAACATTTCCTTCCCACTGGAAATATTCAGGATTTTTTGGGAATTGCACACATGGGATTGAGCATGTGGGTTATATGTGCTGTCATTTGGTGATGGGGCAAGTCTGACAGTGCCAGGGACACTGTTTCCTGTTTAACAAGTTTCTGAGTGTGCACTAGTGTACCTGTGAGAGAAAAGGCAGAAAGGTGATCCTCCCTGTGCTGAGGCCAGACACCTTCCACCTCTGTGGCAGGCTGCAGTGTGGGTCACAGGTGCTGTACAAAAGCTGTCTCTTGCTCTGCCTTTTCTCTGGCTGGTGTGCTTTAAGCACCACCACTGCCAGATCTCTTTCCCTAGAGGAAGCAGAGAAATATCAGGTCTGTGCAGCCGGCTCAGCATTCAGGATAGGTAACAGCATCCTTGTTCTCACCAGACTCAGGCAACTGAAAGCCAGAAAACTAAAGATAAAATAAGTGCCATCCAAGTCCCTATGATTTGCAGGCGAACACGGTTCAGTGCCACTGTGCTGCTGGCAGGGCAGCACAGAACCCACAATTTAGTCCCAAAACCTTGTCTAGGAAATCAGCAAAACTGCAGGATGCCAAGCTAAAGGCTCAAGGACTGGGTACCTAAAAAGAAAGGACCTTTCAAAACAAAACCAGGAGTGTTTGCCTAATGGGAGATAACAGGAAGGTTTCTAAGTTTTGAAGGATGCACATGGACAGAAAGAAAATCATTCCTTCACCCGCAGGAGAGGTTCTTCTGTGCCCAGCAGGAAGGCTAAACCCTTGCTTAGTGTGATGTTTCTCTTCCTTCCCACCAAACAAAAGAAGTTGAGCTGGTGTCAGTCACTGCTGTGTGCATGTCTTGGGTCTCCTGCACAGCCTGGAAGGGGCTGGCAGAGGAAACCCAGGGCCAGTTTCTTGCTTTCTCTCTCTCCCCCCCATCCCAGTGATGAGAAACCTGTCATCTTTTCAGGAAAGCCGCTGAATGGAGATGAGGTGTTTGAAAGAGAAGACTGCCACCAAACCCACTGAGATACAGAAGCTGGCTTGTTTTTCATGTGTAAACCAAAGCCACACAGAAGCTGACTGATGAGTTTGTAGGCATCTTGGAAATCCTCTTAGAACGTGCCTACCAGTCTGGTCTCCTGAAATCCACCTGGCTGGAAGCACCCTCAAGCACTGTCCCACTTCCTGTGGTGAATTGTTGCCACTGCCAGAGCACAGGGCAGAGCAGCAGCCATGGCCCAGCCCCAGGAATAAGGTGCTGGGGAGGCAAAGTGGGAATGACATTTCCTCTGACCCGTTCATGTTCACTTCAAGGGGAAACCCAGCCCTTTGCATGCAGCTCCCCAACAATCCCAGCTTCTCAGATTTCATCCTTTGGGATGTACCACTGGCTGGTCCAAGCACTGCACACAAAGTTACAAGTATGCAAACAAGTGACATGACCCAGCTCACAGCTGGTACAGCACCTTGCTGTGTCCTCCCCTCCCCTGCAGAATTGTGTCGGGTCAGTTAAGAACCATTTCTCCTTTGTAAGTTTGTGCTGATTTCTCCTGACCACCTTCTTGTCCTTCATGAGCCTGGAAAAAATTTCAAGGATTAGCTGAGGTGAGGCTGGCAGCCCTGGAGTTCACCATATCTCCCTCAGGATAGGAGTAGCATTTGCTTTCTTCCAGTCTTGAGCAAATGCTCCCACTTGCCATGATAGCTGGCACACCAAAGGTGGGGAAGCAGTGGACAGGCCCTGGATGTCATGCTCAGCAGTTCCTCATCTCCTCACTGGTATTTCCTCAGCCAAATTACACTAAAAACCAGGGCTGCTGAGATCTTACACAGTTTTGACCTCTGATACTGAGGCTTTTCTTGCCCTGTGTGCTGCTTTCTCTGGAAAGCAGAGAGCAATGTGACATGCCACTCCAAGCTCTGCTGTAATAGGGTCTGCAGCTCATTAGAGCGTGGCTTTGTCTTTAATTGACCAAGGTGCTTAAATTTAAACTCATAGTTAAGGACATTACTGGGTCTGGATCTAAAGGAGTGAGAGACATTGCTGCTGTAAATGATCCCTCTGCTTCTCCTGGCCACTTCTACAGTCTCTGTTCTGACCCACACTCCTGACAGCCCCTGCATATGTGTGGCCCCCTCTGCAGAAATAAGAGCAGCACTTTAAACCTTTAAGGTAATTATTGGTTTAGCTTCAAAGCATATACATCCTGCCTAAAATAAGAGCTTTGCTCACACCCAAAGCAAGAAAAGCCACATGGGGATCTCCGGAAGAGCTGAAGGAAAATTTCTTTAAAAGCCTCAGGTTTTGAGAGGATGAATAAACATAGGAAGTCAGCTGTTTGGCATTCACTCTGGGCTCTCTCTGTGTTTTCTAAGTGCCTACCAGCCCCTGAGGATGGAGCAAAGGCTGACGCATCTGGAGGGGTTGCTGAAATGACGAAGCTTTTACTTCTGCAGAGAATTACAAAGCTATAGGGCCATGGGGAAAACAAACATGGGAAGTCTAAAGAACAGAAAAACCCCACAAAATTTGACAAGAAAGCCCCCTTCTATTTTGTATTTCCCATGAGCCATGAACCTACACATTACTCTTGGTCCCATTTTTGGCATCTACAGGTTTCTGATTGACTTTACAGTCCTCACTTCTCCCGTCAAACCAAATCAAAGACCAAATCCCAGTCCTACCCCCCAGAATTCCTGGACTGGACAGATATTTTGGATCTGAAAGCAAATCCATGGGCCATGGAGCTTGGCAGGCATTGTCGGGTCTCCTCCGCACGCAGGGCAACACGTGAGGAACAGCAGGGCACTGCCAGGGCTGGGCAGCAGGGAAGGCATGTGGCAGAAAGACAGTCTCTGTGACCCATGTGGGTGGATTTGGCTCCTTTCTTTGGAAATGCTATCGACAGAGGCAGACACTCCCTCTGGATGCTCTGAGCCAGGCTACCAAACCACCCTCACATGTGCAACGTGGCTCTCTCTGCTTCTGCCAGCCAGAGGCTCCCATGGGCAATTCGCCAAGCATGGAAGGGACAGGGAGCTAAGGTGGCATTAGGGTCTTCAGTATTGGCTCTGGTCTATGCAGCAGCAACTTCAAAAAACATGGAAAAAGAAAGATTTGGAGCTACTTTTTGCTCTGTTCCCCACTGGTGGATGATCTTGAAGGGATTTTGTGCCCTCCTGCCAAAGAACTGGGAAGTCTTTGGGAAATATCCCTGCACTCAGCAGTGTCCAGATGCACAATGTTCAGAGCAGTATCTGCCAGGATGAAGGTCCCTCATGCCTCTCTGATCCCCCAGCTAGGATGTGACCTCACCTTGGTGACAGAGCCAGCAACACATGTGTTGAAAAGCCCCAGCAATTTCACCCGTGGGAGACAGCAGTGATCACCTGGGACAGGTGAGTGCACCTTGTGTATTTGCTTTCTTTCTGCAACTAGTCATTAGAGAGGGTGTCACTTGCTTTCAGCTGACAGCAAGCAAGGCGTTGTTACAGGAGTCTTCTTTGCATGTCAGAACTTTCTCACGGTCAGAAGTGCTCCTGGGCATGGGAAGGGTAGGGGAGGGAGTGGTGCTGCCCTCTGAATGTGTGTCTCATGCATTGAGGAAACACTCACACAAGCCAGGAGGAACAGGAACTCTGCTCAGGTGATTGCATCAGGTCTTGTATGTCAGGATCTCAGCAAAGCAGCCATTTCTGTATGTCTTTCTCTACCTTAACTTTCTTATCTTCCTGAGGATTTTTCAAGCTCTGCCCCCTACTTACAGGGCACCTTGTGTTTTGTCTTGAACGAGCCTGCCAAGCTCCATGGTACCCCGGGAGCTGGTCTGCTTTGAGGTATTTCTGACATTTCAGAGCAATGGGAGCACCCTACAGCTGATCTGGAGAGAGCAACTCCAAGGGACAAGTTACTGCACTTGCCTCCACCACATGCAGCTCTCCCACTTAGGGGTACCACAGACTTAGTCCTCCTCCAACAGCTCTTCTTGTTGCTCTGCTGTGAATCCTGACAAGCTGTCTCTCTGCGGAGCCAACTCTTCTTTCCAAATTCTGCTGCATTGCTCCCAGGCTTTCCTCCCACCTTCCCTCAGCACAGCACACCTTTCTGGCCAGAATCCACCCAGTATCATCATTAGAATGTTTGTTGATCCCCAGAATAACACCTGCACGTTCTTTAGCAAGCACTGAATTTAGTTCATGGCTGTTTTGCCCTACGTGTATTTTCACTGAGTCACACACGGCTTGCTGACTCACAGAAAGCATTGAGGTGGAAAGTGGCAAGAATGGTAGGATGCAGGCTGGATAGACTCTCTCCCAGTGGGAGGTGGATGAGGCTCATCTGTTTATCTTAGAAAGAGACCACACACCTCTACATGCATCCATATCAAATAGAGGTTTCTGACATTTGAGATTTATGATTTTATAGGCAAACACAAAACAGAATCTGGACATTGGACACGGACAATGGACAAATGCAGGCTGAAAGAAGGGAGAACGGTACACAAAGTATGAAATCTCAGAAGCTGCCCTGCCATGCAATTCTAATAAAACCTTCTTCCTTCCTTGTGCTCTGGTCAAACATTGCTGCTTTACCAGAGACATGGCTCCTGTGCTCCAAACCACTCTCAGAAGGGATAGGGCACTTGCAGGACTCAGGGTACACCAACCCTACAGCCTTCCATCCACACAGGAGTGAAGAAGAAAAACACCTTTGTCCATCCACATGTACAGAAGGGACTGGCAGACTTCTTGTGGCGTATGTCTGTGGCACTCCAACAGGGACAGGCCAGCCTGGTGCTGCTACTGTTCCCACAGTGCTCAGTCTGGGACTCTAGCACTGCAGCATCTCATGGAAGTTCCTTTCTGACAGGGTTTTGACAAGACAGGACAGCCTCCACCAGAACTAAGGCTGGAGCCAAGGCCAGATCAAGCAGGTGGAGTGATTTATCAAGCTGGAATAGCTATTTCATAGTTACTAGCTCAGCCCTTTTGCATGGCATGCTGATATTCACTGTGGGTGTGTGTCCCAAAGTCCCCTGTGCCTGCAGAATATACATGCAGCTTTAAGAAGGTCCTTAATCAAAACATGAGAAGCAGAGCGGATGTAATTTCCCTGGCTAACAGTGTTGGACCCTGAGGCTGCTGCAAAACTGTAGTGAAGTCCCTACAGCTTTTGGGATGAGTGAGGACCACGTTAGTGGCACTGGAGGGGTGACAGCGAGCTGTGAGACTTGCGGGCTGCACGTGTGTTTACCCCATTCATTCACATCTCACATGTAGGGAGCTGTGGATTCAATTAGAAAATAATACCCATTTGCAGCTGATTGCCTGAGACATCAGATTTAATAGCAGCTGGAGAGAGTTAGACGCCTCAATTGGTTGTGAGCTGCACTTCCTAGTTATTATGCTTCTAATTATGGCAAACCTGCTATTTGTCAACAATGTTTTATCAAAGGTGGGGAGACAAGACACTCATCTTTTGGGAGGTGGCTCAGACTTTCTATTAGGTATTACGCAAGATGGAGTCTGCCATATACCTGTTTGCCTTTCAAAGAAGCATCTGAGCCTTTCTTTTTGTGGCAGTGCGGGTGTGCAGAGAGCCCGTGAGCTGTCAGCCTGGAAACTTTGTGGCATCCCTGTTTCTCTTCTGATATACAGGGGCTTAGGAATGCTCCAACATATTTTTCGCTCCATCTGGACTAAATCTGCGAGAAGATCTGTTCTAGAAGCCATTAAAATTTTCATTCCAATCAGGTCAGCAGACAGCTGTGAAATGGTCTAGAGCCCAGGACAGAACTTTGCTGACGGGTTATATGTGTGTAATGAGGGAGCAAACAGTACTTCTTCTTCCTGCTGCAGCAGCTCAGCAAGGACTGGGCAGTGGATCTTGGTAGCTCTGTCTTGGGGATGCCCCAAGACACAACCTTTTCTGGTGGAACATGATTCAGAAGAGCTGCACTTGTCCATTACACAGGAGTCTGCTATGCACTGCTTGGTTTGATGTAGAATGTACAGCAGGTGGCTACAGAGCAATTCCAATGCTCTTAAGCAAGCTTAGGATTGTCCACCAAACGGACCCACCCCAAAAGCAACAAAAATCCCTACTCCAGGAAGATGAATGTTTTTGCCAATGTCCTCAGTGCCTGCAAGGGAGAGAAATTTGCTAAGTGGAATTCCCATGGGTGCCTAGTAAACAGACCACATCCCTGTAGCAGAAAGCAAAACAACAACTAACCCAACCCTGCTTTTGCTATCCAATTTACTTCAAATTCCTTCCTGACTCCACATTTGATTGTCTGTTTACCTCTAGTCAAGACACACCAGCTGGACACTTGGGAAACTTGCTAGCATCCATAGATGCACCATCATCCTCCATACTTAGCTGCAGTCAGCCTCCAATGTTCAAGCAATGTGTGTTCCACATCTTCCTCTCCAGCACCGGCTCTGCTGGCCCTTTTCCCGTGGCAGTCCTAATTATGGCCAGTGCCTCAGACACTGACAAAGAGTATCTCTGGACAGGCAAACACAATTCCTTTTGGAGCGTCCTTGGTAGTGTATGCCTCATTAACTTAATGATGAACAAGCATCTCACTTTTGCAGAGGGATATGAACAAGTCCATTGGTGATACTAGACTCTTTCAGAAAAAAGAGACCAAAGGTCCCCAGGAACTGGAGCTTCAAAATAGCAGCACTGACACTCCCCAGAAAGCTCTTCCATGGAGAAAAAAACTACCTTCCTGTGAAAATCACAGGAACCAGTTCTGGTCAGGGCAGAGGCATAGTAAACAGCTTTCACCTTCCTGTGACCCTACTGCACATCACTGTAGCCCATGTGCAATATATTTGGGATATATAGTAATCCCACAAAGAGCAGATGACTATAAAACCAGAAAATAGCAAAGGGCATGTAGTAAAACTATAAGCTTAATTGTTAACATGTAATGAGGTCTCATGGTATTTCCTACAACATCTGAAACCCTGAGGCCTCAGGATCCTGTGGCTCTAAAATGTTCTCAATACTTTACTTAAAATATATCCAGAAGATAGATATTTCTTCCCACTCCATGAAAAAAACTTGACTTTGTTCTGAAGGCAATTGTTACCCCTTTTAGATCTGAATTTTTCGGGGATAGTAATACATAAGCCATTTTGTTCATCTCCTGGATTTACGAGACTGAGCATACTCTCTCCAGTTTCAAGGATGACTCCAAACTGGGGGCAGCAGCTGATGTTGGCAGGAATGCAGGGCTGTGATTCAGGGGGACTGCAGTGGGCTGGAATGCTGTGCCAGAAGGAACCTCACAAAATCTAACCAAGGTGAGGGCAAACTCCTGCACCTGGGATGAAGTGGCCTTTTGCACCAGAACAGGCTGGGGACTGGATAACTGGGAAGTAGCTCCGCAGAAAAGGGCCGGAGGGTCCTGACGAGCAAGGTGTAGAACGTGAGTCAGCAGGGCGCTTCCACAACGATGGAGCCCCACTGCTCCCTAGTTAATATTGGCTAAAGCACAGCCAGCAGACTGAGAGAAATTGTTATTCCTCTCTGCTTCACACTTACAAAGGTGCATCTGAAATGCTGTGTCAAGATTTGAGCCTCTTGAGTGCAAGAGAAGTTTGAATAAACTGGAGCAAGTCTGGCAGAGGGCACCAAGATGGTCAAGGCCTGGAGCACGTGCTGCAGGAGGAGAGAAGCTGAAGAGCTGAGACACTTGTCCTTGTTAAGCACGGAAAAGAATCTGACTTTTGTCTTTCTTGTAATTCCCCATTCAGCAGAGATGGACAGCAGCTAGATCTCTCCCCTACACACATCCTTCTCTTCTCCAGGCTGAGCATACCCAGCTCCCTCAGCACCTCCTTGAACATCATCTGCTTCTCATATCCCAGCTGGCTTCCCCTGCCCTGCTTGCAAGAGCTGCCAGCACTGAGTTTGTGAATGTCTCCGCAGGGCAAAGAGCTGGGGACTAGGGTACAAGGGGACAAGGAAGAAATGAAATCATCAAGGAAGGCTGATGGTAGTCTTGCACCAGGGTCCCTTTGCTTTGCAGAAGCTGAGAGTTATGACTAAAAGAGTCAGAGAACCCACACTGCTTCCTCCAGCCCCATCACTGATGTGCACCCACACAAGTTGCCTTTCAGAAGTCAGTGAGGTTTTTTTTCGCTGTACTTCAGGCACACCATGAGCTATGAGCAATCATTTGGACTGGAAGGCTGTTCTGCAATCCACTGCCTACTCTGGGGGATTAGAGTACCTAATGAGCCTCCTGCCTCTTCTAATTGTTGCCCCTATACAATTACTGAAAAACCTGCCTCAACATGACCCAATATTCTCTCCCCACACTTGCTAATTGCCACAGGTCCTTAGTGCTGTGCACGTGGCTGTAGCTACTGGGAAATGTTCTCTTGCTCAGATAAAAATTGTAACACAGGTATTTAAACTGGGTGGCTTTGTTTATTCATTCAGCTACAAAAAAAAAAAAAAAAAAAAAAATAGCTGAGGGAAGAGCCAGCTAAGCAAACAGCATTAGATGAGCTGAGACACCAATGTTTTGTTTAGGCCTATGCCATGCAGCAGGGTCTAGAAGACGTGTCCCTAGCAAGTGCCCCCAAAGGAAATCAGTCCTAATTAACCTGTCTGTGGTCTAAGTGGCCCAGTTTGGGATCCTGAGTCTCTTGGACTGTCTCCAAGAGAGCAACAAAACTGTAGGTGTTAAGTTCCTCTGAATGAGCCTAAGGGATGGCTGAATCTACTTGTGGCTGAGAGCACTGGCATGACTGACAGAAGCTGGAATAAGTCCTCGAGGTCCAACAGAAGTACTCCGTTCGCACAGGTACCTCTCTTAGGAATTGTTTGCCACAGCTCATTTCCATTCTATTCTGTCTACTGATCCTCCTGCCCAAATTCCTTAGACCTGGCTCTGACCAGTTGCTCCCCAAGGCTGAGAAGGGAAAAGCTACCTGAGAGATATCCTCTTTCAGTATCCTCAGATGCTTCTGCAGCCCTAGTGCTGAGTTGGGGAATTGAAACAGGGATGAGGTTCTTTGGTTTATGCAATTAATTTTACTGAGGACAGTGATGGGAAAGGACAAGGGCAGTAAATTCTTCATCTACAACAGGTTTGCTGTTGGGTGAGCCAAGTCCTTGAAAAGATGGAAGTTTACAGAGCCCACATCCTACAATGCCCCCTTCTCACCAACAGTTATGTCGGCACCAAGCAGCAACCTTAGACTGCACACTCCTGAAGCCAGGTAGGATAACCCCTCTCTCTTGGACCTGCATCATGAGATTTATGTGAAACTGAATCCATCTCCTGCCTCTTTTGTTTTGTTTTGTTTTAATTTCATTCAAGCTTTCAAAGGAAAAACAGTCAACTCAGGTGTACCACCAGATATTAAATATGTTTTAAGTGCACCATCCTAGACTCTTGCTCAGATTTGTCTGAAAATTTCTTCTACTCCCCTAACAATCTGGATACCAATCAGATTTGGTAGTACAAGTATGTGCAGAAGCACATATGTTTCAGATACTAAGAGGAAACAACCCAAAAGGTGCTTATAAGAGGAATCACTCAATCTCCATCACACATGGATATGAATCTCCCCTCTTTCTACTTCAAAGGATTGGCAACTTTTACACGACAGGCCACAAGCTCACAGCGTGCTGCACCTTGAAAAGCAGGATGAAAAGTACCCATTTTTTATCTGTTTGAGCCATATTGAACACTTCAGTGCATGCTGGCCACCCATGTATCTCAGCAATGACTGTTCAAATTACACCTTGAAGAGAAAGTAGAGCCAGAGAGTATGACTCCTACATTGAACAGGCTGCATCTAAACACAGCAATTAAGGTATTGTGCAACCTCTCTGGTACTTAAGTATCTGTAATAATTATGCACCAGGAAAGTAAGCCCAACACATGCTCACAGTCTTCTCCTAGCATATGGATTGTTTACACATTCAAGTTCCCATCTGATCTTCTTGATAGGTTAGGAAAAGCAGAAGCTGAATATGAGGCCACAGATGATGCCATTTAATTCATAGCTTTTGAAAAGGAAACAGGAAGATAGGTTCAAGATCCAGATATGAGTTTCTGCACTTGTACATTCCACTAACTACCACCCTTCCATGCACACCAGCATCAACATCCCTTGCTGGTGTTTTAGTCCAAGTCTTGTGCTCTTGATTCCCCAGTGATTGTCACACTTGCATTCTCAAATGAGAAGTCCCAGGGATCTGTCTTGCAGACTCCAGGATCCTACTATGAATCAAGTCTGGGAAAGATGGAAAAGTCTTGCCTTCCCGTGAGAAGGCTCAGTCATGAAGAAAGAGCAGCCAAGAGGATACAGAGACTGGGCTTTTATTCAAGCTCTGCTGTGGGCAAGCAGAAGAGCCATAACTAGCCCAAACCAGCTGTGACTGTCAGCTGAAGTCTGCTCAGATAGCTGGTCAGGGTTAGCCAAGGAATCCTACGATTGATAGCCTGGAAGCTGACAGCTGGTACAAACAAACAAAATTTTTTCCTTGTTTTAAGCCTGTGGTTATCAAGGTCCTCCCACTATCACCTCTCTCTCCTCTTTGTGATTTCGAGGTCCAAGATTTAACACACAATTTTAACTTGGGAACACATCCAAAAAGATCACTAAGATTACTATATACTGCACCAAATTACAGAAGGCCTCGAATGACAAATACTCCTGAGGCCCTAATACTGATCTTTAAACATTGTTCTTTCCTTCAGACACCAGCTATTTAATTCAATTTTCTTATAAATCTTTTCCATTTCTTTTTCAAGACTGTTTCACATAGGTGGATTTATGCAATGCTGTAAGCAGGGCAGAAGTCAAACACATGAAACATGGACTGCACTGTTTAAGTAATCAGGAAGACAAGGAATGGGGCTTGCTGAATTCCTTATGGCGTAATTTCACCAATTTACTGCTCGTGAATTACCTACAAAACTATCTTTTTCTTCAGCCCAGTATCTGCTGTATCTGTGTCTGCCAGGGGACCCTCAACTTCATCTGAGTGCCAGTGCACTTGTTATTGAGCTGTATGATTGGTCAGTGAAGTAGTTTCATAATTTCTTCCAGCTCACTGCATAGTAATAAACCACAAATAAGAGCAGTTCCTGCTGAAACAACCTGAGCTTGCCCACAGACCTGAGGTTTTTCAAACAAGACAGCCTCTCCTCAGGGGATACTTGGTAAGCTATGACCAAACCCCTGCAAGCTGAACACTGAGTATTTTGATTTTCCACAGTGGTAATGCCATGAGCCTGAGCCACAAGATTATACAGGAGCAGGAGGAAACCCTTCCTGGAGAAGTGGCCTCTGAAGATGGTAAGGAGATGAACCCTTGTCATGCCAAAAAATGTGTCTGTTGTTTGGAAGGACGTGGCTTTTTCTGGGTAATATTTTGTGTAAGTTTGGGTTTAACTGTGAAGTCTGGAGGTCAAAGGTATATTTATACTTATCTATCTCTTCAGTCTCTTGGTTATTAAGAAGGAAGGAGAATACTTATTGTCTGTTGTACTGTTTTCTGGATTTTCATGTTCTTGTCACCATTATTATTATACATAAAATAGGAAAAGAAGGATATCATTATGATTTTCTCTGTTCATTGCTGCTGTTTACAACATCAGTGGCAAGCTGGAGGAAAGGTATTGCAATATTGCATTAATTTGCTGAGTTCAAGATCAACTCAATGTCCCTGGGATGGCTGCTACCACCCTCTCTGCTTCCTGCGTGTTCCATGCTATGTGCTGCCTCGAAAGCAAGAGGGATTGGCCACACAGAGAGGATGCAAGGTGTCCCAGACAAATCCAGATAAACTACCAAATTTGGGAATGCCTCATGGAGCCCAACCCACATTCCAGAACTTGTTGAGGTGCACTCCTCTTGACTCATAGTGCAAAGCTGACAAACTACCCACAAAGGGCTCTGAATTCTCTCTGTAATTAATTAGCCACAGGAAAACCTCAGAGAAGGGAGAAGGGAGCAATTTAACACAGCTCTCAGGATGACACAGGATGCTGAAATGCTGAAGAGTTAACCTGTCCCTTCTTCTCACCAACCTGCCCCTTAACAAGGTCTCCCAAAGGCCATCCCTCTAAAGGGGAAGCTCCCTACTCTAAAGCAGATGGTGATTCTGTGGTTAGTTTTCCAAGTCATGAGAATGGCTTCCTTCCAACCTTACAGGTTTTTTGCTGTAGATGACACAAACAAGCAGCATTACTCAGTGGAAACCTTCCCACTAACTTCCATGGCAATTGAAAGAGGCCTCATCCTACTGCTGATCTTCCTGAGATGCCACTGCTGAGATATGGTCTGTCCCTTTGCTGCTTCAAACACCTCCTGATGTCTCAAGATCCAGATCTAGATAACAACATGTCTCGTGTGCTAGACTCCTTGCTTCTCCCTCCTGCCTCCAACCCATGGCTTTATTCATGATACTACTTTGGGACATAACAGCAGTTCTTAACCAATTCTTCATCCACAGGCGTCTTTGATCACATCATCCTATTTGGTTGGTATTTCCCCCAAAAGCATCTGCTTAGAGGGTTTGAGAAAAGAGGAAGTAGTAAAATGAGGGGGATTCCTCCTCTCCCCTTCAGCCTGTCTCTAGTGAGTGAGTCCACCTCATTCTGGGCTTTCATTTGTAACCATCTGTGACATTTAAGAAAAAGCTGAATGAATTCATCATCACAACATGGTGTGCAGCAAAGAGCTCATAATTTCCCACTCATTTACTTAAATTACCACAGAATAAGTAAACTAAACTAAATTACAATGTGGAGAAATGAGAAAAAGGCCTTGTTGCCTTTGATTTCAATACTCCACCTAAGTGCCAAATTTACTACCTCGTTATATCTTCTGCTGTGTTCAAGAAACCGGAAGGAGAGCGGCATGGGTACACTTTAATCACTGATCTAATCAAACTCCCTGCTACTTTTAGAGTGGGAAGGTTGGGAAAGAAAAGATACATTTTCCCCTCCCAAACTCCTACTGCTAAAATGGCCCTTGGTGTGCAGTGCCCTCCTGCCCCAGACCATTCTCCTGTCACCCAGGTGTAAGCCTCCTCTCCATGGCTGTGGAAGTCATCCTTCAGCACGCTATCCTGCCGTGGTGAGGCAGCCCAGTCCCGCCAGACATCCACCTGTGCCCTGGCTGCCCTGTGCAACCAGCCTCCAGAAGAAAAGGCACCAGGACAGATGTGGCCTTGCTGTCTGGGCTGTGAACATAAAGTTTCTGAGGCATGGCTCAGGTGTGGAAACGGAGAACTGCAGCCAACCCACTGCAGAACAAACAGCAGGGTCTTCACCCCAGGTGGTTTCTTCTAAATTTCCTGTTGGTACAGCCCCTGTTTGCAGCGCTCTGATTCCCCTGTCTCACTCAAGCCACTCTGATTCTTCTCCTGTCCTGACATGCAACAGCTGTGTGGACACCCGCAGGTTTAATATTGGTGGATTATTCCAGACCTTTGCCAATATATTGCTCCAAGCCAACCTAGTCTCAGCTGCCTTTCTACAGACTTCTGCAAGCTTAAAGGGCCAAACTAGAAGGGCACATCTGCTTGCTGATTTCCCAGAGCCCTCTGGTGGCAATGAGGGAGAGCCAAGGAAAGGCCCTTGCCTCCCCGAAAAACAAGAGGATTTTGGGAGGTGCCCTGCATGGGTTTTGCCATCCTCGTATGGCACGCCAAGGGCTGAACCCAGAGCTGACCTCAGCAGACACATCTTTGCTTGGCTGGAGCAGAAATGTTTCCACCACAGGCTGGCTGATGCAAGACCCCAAAACAGTCTGTTCTGGGTGTCTGTTGCTGTCCCTTTCTTGCTTTGACGGGGACGACGTTCTAGATGATAATGCCAATGTCTTTTCATGGCTTCACATTAGAAAAGGTGAAGCAATCCAGTAATTTTGAATGGGTTGGGAGCTTAAAGAGGCTCATAAATTTTAACAGAAATGCCTCCTCTGCTAAATATGGGTTGTTTACATTTGCAGGTTGACTTACGTGTCAGCACAGCCAACCAGAACTCAAAGTTTACTTCAGCCGACAAATTTACACTACATCCCAGATTTTCATCCAGATTGAGATGTGGCATACCATACCTCAGGCAGATCCAAGACTTTGACATCAACTCCTGGAGCTGGCACCAGAGTAATGCTGTACAGCAGCAGAGGTGATGTCACTGAGGGCATCCTACTGCTCCTGCACCATGCTGAGGGGCCTCCCAGGTCTGGTTCTCGAGGGAGGTATCAGTTCATAGCTCTTCCTCACCTCAAGACACAGGGCTGCATCCTGCTTTTCTGCAGCCTACACTAAAGTGGCTGTGGGTTTTTTTAAGGTTTATCACTGCTGTCAAAAGAGGCAAATTCTCCATTGCTAGGCAAATAAAGCAGAAAGCAGCGGACTTGCAACACACCTTTTCCCCAAAATGCAAAATGTCAGTGTCCTAGGAATTCCTGCTCTGCCTCATTATTATATCTATGTAATGCCAACCAAGAAAAACATCTTTAGCACAGAAAAAAATGTATGTGATCAAAAAATACCCTCACAGCTGAAGCACCACAAACCTGCCGTTTTTGAACACAGAAAAGTTTGATCTGCCAGGAAAGGTACACACAGCACAAGCTGTTATCCTTGCACTTGAAGAAATCTCCCCTGCAGGAAGACCAGAATCTTCAGGTGAAGACAAAGATAAATTCTGTTTGGTCTTGACTCAAAAAGTCTACAGGACAAAGTGTCCTTCAAAGTGTCCTGTACTGGTGCAGCCTTCCTATGAGTATTTCAATATCTGTGCTCTTAAAGATGCAGGTTTGCATTTATTTTTATTGTGCACATGATTTTTTTTAATAGGATTCTTGTGATTTTATATTGCAGGATTGGAGAGATGTGAAGACAGCCTTAGTTTTTTTAGTCCAACTTCTGTAAGCCAAAGAAATCCCACTATCATCTAATATTGGGAGGAGGGAAATTTTACATTTAATGGATATTAAAGGATAAATTTTCCAAGCAACATGTTACATTCTTCCTCCTGAATGGTAGTTTCTCTTTCCTTTGCCTCTTCAGAAACACTGGGTAGATGACAGACAATGATGCTGTTAAAGCCTGTCTGAGTCCTGCCTTGTTTTTGCAGCAGGATCACACTGACAGCTCACGTTCAGTCTGTGCTCTTCTACAACCCCCACATGTTTTTCTGAAGTACTGCTCAGACAGTTATTTTCCATTCACATAAAGATCATAGCTCACCTGTTCACAAGGTTTTTAATTCTGTCCAGCTAGCGTGGCTTTGGGAATTCAACTTCTGAAGTGTTCACCTGCCTTTTATCAAACTTTATCTCACTGATTGCAGATCTTCTCTCCAGTTCAAGACATCATGCTGAAATCATTGCTGTCAAAGTTCTTGTAATTTGGCCCCACAAATTAAATAGCATGCCACTTGCTATTTAATATGCCCAATTTAGAGCAGAAATTTGAAATTATGATTAGACTGTGAAGATGGATCCTTGAAGATGGATCTCTAAAGCCCTTCTAGTTTGATAGTTGCCAGCAAACTACTGGTAACGACTCTTTTTTTTTTTATTTTATTTTATTTTATTTTATTTTATTTTATTTTATTTTATTTTATTTTATTTTCTAATAAAGATGCATAAGGAAGGCATATCCAGTAATTAGTGGCTTTGGGTTTGTCTAGTTTAGAGAAAAGGAGGCTGGAGGGTGACCTCATTGCTCTCTACAGCTTCCTGAGGAGGGGAAGTGGAAAGGGAGGTGCTGAGCTCTTTTGCCTAGTACCCAGAGACAGGAAATGTGGGAATGGTTCAATGCTGCACCAGGGGAGGTTCAGACTGGATTTTAGGAAGCATTTCCTTACCAAGACAGCAGCCAAACAAGAGGTGGTCAATGCCCCAAGCCTGTCAGCGGTTAAGAGGCATTTGGACAATGATCTTAACAACATGCTTTAGCTTTTGGTCAGCCCTGAAGTAGTCAGACAGTTGGCCCACATGATCATTGTAGGCACTTTCAAACTGAATTGGTCTGTTCTGTTCTATTCTATTCTATTCTATGCTATTCTGTATTTTTACCAGTAGTCTAACCTGTGCCATCATTCCCGACTTGATTGTGAGTCTGTCACCTGGGGCAGCATCACAACATCTTCTGTCAAGGCATATCACACTGATGATGTGCCCTGATTTAAAGGGCACCTGACCTACTATAAGAGAAAGTTTGGTTTAACTGGATATAATCTCCCAAACTAGCCACAAATGTATTGGCAGCACTAAAATGTCTCCACAGAATTTCAGTTTCATGCAGCGTTTGCTGTTGATGGCTTTTGATAGTCAGACTGCTTTTCAGTGAATGCTGTGGTGGAAGCATTGTTTTGGATTTTGACCATGTCCATTCTAAAGGTGCATTAAATGGTAGGACAGAGCCAGAGAAAAAGACATTATACATTTGGTTGCCCATGTGATATCTACTCGTTCTCACTCCCCATCTCAGAGGCCACCAACAAGAATGTCCCCACAGAAAGGTGACCAGCTGTCCTGTACAACATCTGTGAACACTGCAGGCCGGCAATGAGCACAGTGATTCTCATCCCAACATTCTTCAACCTCACATAAAAACCCACCAAGAAAATATGCCTGGAAAAAAAAAAAGTAAGCTTGGTTATTTTCCCATGCTGCACCACTTAAAGGCAAAATGATTTTCCTTTCCCGTAACAGATGGAAATAATTCCTACGGTTTCCATCTGTTACTGAGTGATACTGCCCTGATAATGCACAAAACCACTCCAAGACAGAGGCATCGATTGTACTGAGAAGCACTTCTTAGCAAATAAAAATAAAAAATGTTTCCCATTTTTACGATATAATTAGAGCATGAGGGGAAGTGGTTTCTAGCCGTGTTCTGTGAATTAGCTTTTTCCATTTTCTGCTAGATTCAGGAAGGCTTGAGAAGCTGTTAGCATGCAGATAACTAAAAAGACACTAATTCCAATTTGATTCAATCTGATGCCTAATTCTCAGAGAAGAAGGAAGAAGCTGCTGAGAGCTTTCCCAGATGTCAAGTTGCTATTTTTCCTGCCCACATATTTTGCAACCCTTATGACAACTGTTTCAGATGTTTGCAATAACAAAGCCAAGGCCAATAACAAATTTAAGTCATTGGCCAGTGTTAAAACAGTCCAGACTCTCTTCTAAAAATCCCACCTTCTTGGTTATATTTTCATTCCTTCTGCCCCAGCTCTTGGTGCTACTGAAGGCAATCAAAGGTTTGCCAGCCATATCTGCATGGAGACTAGGAGAAGAAAGTTCTTTCTGAGCACTTGAGCACAGAGGTCTCCCAGCAGTTTATACATCCACCTATTTTTGGATGGTTTTTTTCACCACCTTCCTTAGAAGCTGCAAATTGCAGCAAAAACCTTGGAAGTTTTTAATTTGCTTTTTCGCTGAGGAAAGACAGATTTTTCCCTGAGGGGGTCACAAGTCCTGACAGCAAACCTGATCCAGTGTGTGTTTCCCACAGGGTCACAGCCTCCTATGGACGTCCACCTCTTCCAGCAAGGAGTCCTCCAGGAGCTGCAGGTGGATCTCTGCTCTCCTGTGCACCTCCATGGGCTGCAGGGAGACTGTTCCTTCACCATGGTCATCACCAGGGCTGCAGGGGAACCTCAACTCCAGCACCTGTCCCTCCTTCTGCACTGACCTGGGTGTCAGCAGGGCTGTTTCTCTCATGTATCCTCATTCCTCTCTCTGCAGAAGCTTTTTTCCCCGTTCTTAAATATGTTATCTCAGAGTGACTACCAGTATCACTGCTGGGCTCAACCTTGGGCAGCCATGCATCCATCCTGGAACTGGCATTGGCTCTGTCAGACATGGGGGAAGTTTCTGGCAGCTTCTTACAGAAGCCACCTCTAGCCCTCTGTCACTACCAAAACCTGACCTTAAAAACCAAATATGCTCTTTGTGCAGTTGCTGGTACCTCTTATCTTTGAAAAGATACAAAATATTTTTCCAGTAATTTGTTCTCAATTTTTCCAGAGTGGGGATTTAGTGAGAAGGAATTTAAAAGACAGTTCAACTCTCAGTGATCAAGGGCTGGCCTCATGACCCCCACACTGCATTTGGAGTTCATGGCAGCCTCACAGGATCTCGCAACCTGTAGGCACCTCAGGGTCATTCCCTGTTCACTTTGTGCACAGTGTGGGCAAGATCTGACCCACTTTACTTGGGAAACAGTTGCTGAAAGTGTGCCTTCAGTCTCTGCCAGCAGGTACCCAATGCCCCATCTGCTCATGAAGCTCAGTGTGTCTTCAGACTCACCACTTTTTCATCACCTGCTCTTTCGTCATTGCCTTTTCCATGAGCAATTTCCAGCCTTTCCAGGGAGCTATTGGGTCTGTTTGCCATCTGTCCTTCTCCTTCCCCTGAGAACACTTGGACAATGTTTCATTTACTGCTGGTTTTTTTTAAGTAGGTTGAACATCTTTTGATAATAAATTGCTCTTGGTATCCCTTGGAGCCACTTACATCTCCTTTGGTGACCTCTTGCTCTTTCTGTGCATTACCACCTCTTAATGTACACTTTTGCCATTTCATTGGTCCACATCTGACGCCAGAACAAGTCATGATCCTGAGTCATGATCCTATTACTCTTCTGGAGAGCGCTTACTACTGCCCAGGATTATTTTTCCCCTTAGCATCACTCTTTTCTCATTTACATTCTTTTTTCTCTGTGTGTGTGTGTGCCTGTGTGTGTGTTCTTCGTTTCATTCCTTGACATTTCCCATCTTTACTTCTGGCACTCCCCTTTCTTTTGCCCTTCAAAAACAAAGATAATAAAACCTATTACAGCTTTCTAGATAAAATTTTTCTCCTAATTAACATTTTATTGGTTTTGTTTGACAGAATAAAAAGTATTTGTGTATACTGAACACAGAAAGGAATAAATATGGATAAACTTAGACTCATCTAGGTTAAGTTAAGGGAAGAGGTGGACAAAACTGTATTTAAGGTGATGCACAGAGAAAGAGAGAACAAGAGCAAATGAAAGCAGAATCTGGGAATCTTTTCACTTAGCCAATTTTTACAGGCAAAAATAAAGCAAAGTTTTTCTAATCTGATTTTAAAAAAAAGTAGAACCGGGCAAATATAAAACTTCATCTAAGACTGAACTTTGCCTCTCTTTTTTTCCCCACGCTGGGATTGACAGAATTTTCCAGATTTCCTTTATAATATTATTTACTTAAAAACCAACCAAACAAAACCCAGCCCACCAACCAACCAACCAACCAACTGTCCAACCACCAGCTGAGATGTTCTCTATGAATGATAGCAGTAAACAAATAGGAAGTAGTCTCATGAGATTTCTAAACTCCTCCTGGTTCCTGGACTGACCCCTTCCTTCTTCCACTTTCATTACTTCAGAGGCCTGTTCCTAGCTTTTTTTTTTTTTAATGAAGCTAGTGAGAGCTAACATGGTTTGAGTCTCCTGGAGCCTCCAATGTCCATGTTGTCCACTCCCCCGGGCAACCCCCTTGCCACTGAGGGCTGATATCTCCTCAAACAGCAAGCAAAATTGAAGCAGGCTGCCCAGGCAACTCTCCCAGCCTCCCACACCAACACAGCCAAAACTGTTCCCCAGCTGTTGCATTTCAGTTGGGAATCCCAATTGTACCTTGCATTTTTTGTTTGGGATTGTGACAGGGTGGTTTTTTACAGGGTGAGGGAATACACCCTGTAATTGTGTATTAGTGTTCAAGCACTGAGCTGGTGAACTCCTTCTGGCTCAGGTGAGTGGCAGAGAAATTCTGACTCATTTGCAACCAGGAAGGAAGCAGAGTATACTGTGTGCTCAGAATTAGGGACAGCCAGTGAGATTATAGCTGGAAAGGCTGCCTGCTGAGAGCACAGTGTATTTAGAAGCATCTAAAATTATTTGTGTGACTCAGTACTGTTTTCCTAACACTGGCAGCAGCATGTGGTAACTCTCCCCCTTAGGATGCTCTTTTTATCCTCCTTGGTTCTTAACTTGTGGGTGAGGAGGAGGAAGAAAAATGAAGAAGAGAGAGACTTTCTCTGCTGTTTTTCAAAAGCAAACAACACTTTGCACTTCTCCAGCAATTCAAGGTGATTTGCAGATGAACTTGGAGGTGTTGGACTTGGACCTGGGTTGGTATCACATTGTATCTGCTGTTGTATACAAGAGCAAAGTTGTGTGATTATCTCTAAGCTGTTCTGATTGAGCTGAAGGGTTTGTTTGTCCTGGAACAAATCCTTTCTTTTCTGCCAAAGACAATTTTACACAGCTAAAACCATGGCAATGTGTGGGCGGGCACCACTATGAAATCTGGAATGTTTAATACATTAATTTGAGGAGCCAGGAGGACCCAACAGTAGCAGCACCAGGAAATGCTAAAGGGAGATGATAAGAACTCTACTATAACTTATTCACCTTCATATTACAGAGGTCTTTGGTGATCCAGTAGCACCAAGCAGTGTTTGATTTTTGTCCCGTTTATGCCAGTTGCTCAAACACATTCTCCCATCACTCATAACAGTGTGCCCCTTCAGAAAACTTCATCTGATGGCATTATGTAGAAAGTGATACCTGTTCTCAGCTCAAGGACTTTGAGGAATCTACCCCATGAGCTGTCCCAGGATTTAATCTACTTCCCAGGCAATAAAGCTCAGTTCCTCCTGCCTTCCCTAAACTGCTTCACATCTGGATCCAGTCACTACAGTTGCCTCTGCCTATTGGATCAAGCAGCACTTGGCAGTCAGGAATGCTCTGCAGGTTCCCAGTGGTTGGAGATCATGACTGAGCTACCTCTTTGCCAGCTCATTTGTGCCCAGAGCTTTCTGGGAAGCCTAAAGGAAAGAGAGCTTCATGTCACAGTGTGTCTCTGCAGGTCCAAATGGACCTCATGCTGGGCGGGTGAGTAGGCACAGAAACTGCTGTGCGGTCGTGATGATAACACGCCAGTGCCTGAGCCAGCTATTCCCTTCAGTGATTCATTCTTTCCCCTCTTATCTCCTTCCCTAACCAGCTTTGCTGACAAAATTAGCAGCATACCTGCTGTATGCTTAGTGCTACTGTTCACAGCACAGAAGAAAATATTCATTCATTATAAAGAGAAGCAAATGGACCCACATTAAGCAGAAAGCAGCTTACACTTGTATTACTGAATCAAAGGGAATAGTATCCTTTGACTCATCTAATGGAGGCCATGACAGAGAAGAGCCTGCTTAGCAGAAAAGAGGAAGTCCAAATCTGGACAAGAAAGCATCTAGTGACACCAGGAGACATCCCTAAAGCTGTGCAAGTGTCAACCACAGCATGTTTCTTTCTTCCAATCCCCTTGCATGTAGTCATGTAGCTATCTGGAATGGAGCTTCCCCTGATCCACAGAAAAAGCAAAAGAGGCATCTTAGCCTTCCCCCTCTCCATAACCACCTCCACTTGTACTCTGAAAACTAAAACTGAGGAAAGCAGAAAATCCAGCTGAGAAAGAACCTGGACTAATGTGTGAGTCACGCAGCCGGATACCCTACCTGACTTCTTTTGGATTCTGTTTTTGTCTGGGTACTTGCCAACTACCCAGGATCTACTGGTTGAAAGAATCTACTCTTCATTCATGGAAAGGACTCGCCCTAGTTCTAAAGATAAATGAGTACTATTTGCCAGCAGGGAAATGAAGTCTGTCCATGTGTTCAACTGACTGCTACACACTCACAGCCAGAACATTTGCACAGAGATCATTGCACCAGTCAGTTCCTTTTCCAGCTGTCTTTCTGTCGTACTGCAGAGGACACAGGGAGTCGACCAAATGCTCTTCTTTAGGAGCAGACATACATTGATGAAACAATTGTTCCACGTCCAAAATGTTGCTCCCACATTTCCTCCTTTCCCTAAATTGCTTTCCCCAAAATTAGCATCCCAACAGAAGCGCATTTCAGCCCACAGAGACAAGCTCCAGACATGATGGATTTTCCTCCTTCTTCATTCAAGGTCAGCTTCAATCCTAAGGCACTGGCTTATTTTTTTCAACAAAGCATTACAAAACCATGGTAATGGGATCGACCTCTGCCTGCAAGCTGCCAATGACTTCCTGGGTGAGCACCCAGGGAATGGATCCACTCTGGTCCGCACGCCGCTGGGGGAATTAATTCACTGGAAGAGCATTGCTTAGCTGACTTTCAGCACTTCCATAGGAAAAAAAAAAGGACTCAGCAATGGCTGGCTGAAAACCACAGCTTGCCAGGGGGGCTGGCTGTTGTCAGATGTTGTTAAATCTCACAGTGCTGCAGAGCCACGGCATGTCCCCAGCAGACAGGGTGTTTTCGTTCAACAGTTATTTGGGAGCAAAGTGCACCAAGTACCTGAGGCAAGCATTATTATTAACTCCGATTATTCATCACTGGTTTTGCTATTACTCTGCACCTAAGAGAGGGCACACTGACTCAGATCCCAGAAGGCCAGTGAAGGAATGCACAGACCACAGAGCAGGCGTGAGCTCATGCCCCAGGCAGGCACAGCAAGGCAGGTATGGTCCAAAGACCTTGCATGCTGCCTGTAGTCCAGCACTGAGTGCAGAACCCTCCCAGGGCATAAGGCAGGCACGTGAGAGGAGGCTGCATCCCTCCTTTCATTGATGCAGATCACTGAAAGAAGAGAAAGGGAAAAGGGTTTTCCTGACAACAACACACCACAAATAAGAACGAGCCAGACTTGTGTGTTAAGCTGCATTGTGAATAAGGTCCAGCACTTGAATTGTTTCTTCAGAAAAATAAATAAATGAAATGCATGCTGAAACCAGGCCTGTTCCCACTGGCATGTTGGACCCAACTCCTTTCTGAGCTCTAACTTGCAGAGACATTCTGTAAGTCCAGCGGATGGAGGAGATGTTTTAATTGCTGTGAACAACATGATGTAGCAGTTAGGGTGGGACTGCTTGATGCAAGTTTTGGAGGCAAATCTCCAGAAGTTCTGTTCCACCTAAATTGCTTTATGATGCTATGATCTTTCCTGCTGGAAACCACACAAAGGGAAAAGCACAATTCCTCCAAATCTGCACATCTCTTTTTTTAGCACAGGTCTCTTTAGCCACTAACAGCCAGCACAGGTCTCTCAGGAAGCATGCTCTCCTCTCCAAAGAGAGATGCATATGCACCAAGCCTTCCATCACTGCTCATTAGCACCTTTTCAACGTCCTGTACTTTCCACAATTACTGGATAAGCAAAAAAATCAATACCAGTTTCTCTTGTCCTTCAGCTAAACTCATAGAAGGATCACTTTTTCCCTGGAATGACTCACCTGGCTTTGCAGCCATCCAGCTGCACAGGGATTCCCAGGGACCTACCGAGAAGATCCAACTCGAATATTTCAAGTCAATAAATATGGGAATTTGATTTTCAAGTTTCCTGCTTTATTAACTCAACAGTATGGTCCAGCTGCCCAAGAAGAAGGCTGTGAGCCAGGTTTCCTGACTTGTCAAGGCCCTGGCTGCATATGGTCACACCCAACACTTCCATTGAAGCCCAGCCCTGGATTCTCCTTTCCTGTTCAAGCTGTGCTATGGTTTTGCTCAGCCACACCTATGCCCGTTCCTGGCCACAGACCTGTGGGTCTGGCCTCTCATCTGCAGGCTGGCCTCCTGAGCTGACCTAGGCCAGTTCCTTGACCAGGAATTTGAGCAATGATCTTTGCTCCTGGCTGAACCTGGCCCTCATTGAGGCCTGCCTTGCCCCGGTGCTGTGATTACAGAACCGGGGTTTAGTTTTGGGAATATGCACCAAAGGTGTGGCTTTCGCAAAAGAAAAAGGATCAGCCTTTAAAAAACCTCAAGATCACCAACCTGGTTCTAATACTGCTTCAGCTTTCAGCTCACCAGGGGGTACCTTTCTTCCATGAAGGGTTGGTGGGTTTTTTGGGCACTGAGGTGAAGTTTCCCAGGGCTGGCAGATTTCCCAGACCTGAGAACCCCGTTCATGTTTTCCCCCATCAGTGGAGTCAACATTTACAGCTGATGGATTTTTCAAAACAGAAAGAAAACAGATTGCTGGATTGCTATGCCAGTGTAACAGGTCTAAGTGTGTAACATTAGATTTGCTTATGAACCTTTTCCCTTGTGTCTGATGGATCATCTGACATGCATGCATCCAAACTCAGGGAGCTGATGTAGCTGTTTCCAGATGGGCTTCATCTCATCCCAGGATGGATGTATAAGCTGTGCAGATGATTAATTCTCTCCAGGTCTTTACAGTCTTTACAGTCCCATCGTAACGTTCAGAAATGGTGCTTTGTCCTGTTCCAGCACCTGCTGAAAAGAAGCAAGCACAAAGACAGTAATGCCTCATTGCAACAAATCTCATCAAATTTGGATTTGAGATCTTACAGCAGGGAGATGTAGGTGTGCCACACTGCCATCCTTCTGCCACTCAAAAAGTTGAGCAAATCAGATTTTAATGCTAACATTAATGGGAAAAAAATCCTCACTGGAAGGAAAGAGTTAAATTCCACTGGAGTCATCCAAAAAGAAGGAGCAGGGTAACTTTTTAAACCTTTTTTTTTTTAAATCTTCTTTCCCCAAACCTTTCCCTGAGTCTCTCTTTCTTCTTCATTCCCTTGGAGAACAACAATCCTTTTTCTTGATCAAGGAAATAATAGCAAAAGCAAAGAACTGTCTTAAATTGCTTGGGCAGCAGGAGTGGTTGGTTCAATTAATTGCCTTAACTTTGCAGAAACACCTGGCATGCTGTTTACACCCTGAGAGAAGCAGACTTCCATTAGGAATAGAGAGAGTAAAGAAGATGAATGAAAATCAGCAAAGGCTCACCTGCAGACTTTGGCAAGCAGAAGATCTTCAGCCTAGTCCTGCTGAAGCCACCCTGCAAATGCATCTGCCCACACAGGCTGAAAGTCAGGGTAAGACAGCTTTCAGGAGCTCACAGGAGCTTTGATCCCAAGAATGGCAGCAAGTGGGGATGATAAAAAGACTAATTATCCTTACTGTGATTGCAGGGAGATGATCTAACGCTGGAAAGAGCTCCTGGACTTCCTCTAGGTATGTTCCAGCAAGGACTCAAGGACCAGAGACAACGTGTGCAGAGGCATGTTTGCATTCTGCAAACTGAACGACAGGCTCCAGCCTTCAGGCAAAACCTGGCCCTCTGTGAGCTCCCTGGAATGCCTGACCAGCATGGCACAGAGGGCTTCACGGGGTTTATCAGAAAGCCTCTCCGTGTGACTGAGGCAGGAGAAACTGCATAAGCAGCCAGAGAAGACTGTGAAGAACCAGAGCCATTGCTGTATATGACTTGACCCCTGAAAAGGAGAAATTTACTTTCTTGGTTGCAGTACTGGCAAAAAAAAAAGAGGTTTCAGCTGTTTCCTGACTTCTCTTCCAGGAGACAGGATGCTCTGTCCACCTCAGAACAACACTGCTCATCATCAAATGGAAGGGATTTCTAAACACAGTGGTGCTTCAAAAAGTCAGGCCAGGTTTTCTGGCCTTCCCCGTGAGTTGGTATGCACTTGGTACTCTAAAAGGTAAGGTAACAGGCAGGTGAAGACCTTGGCCTCTCTGACTGATAGGAAGCTCCAGGGAAGGGAACTGGCTGGCTCAGAGACCCCTTACAGACCCACAGCACACAAGGTGGCTCTCCATTTTTGGAACCATTTGTGAAACACACATTCTCCCACAGGCTGTGGATGATACAGCTGTGCAGATCAGTAGGAGTCATTCTCAAACCTCCTAACTGTTTGAAATTCCTCATGCTCAATATTTCCAAGAGGGCAGGGCGGGAGCAGATCTAAGAGAAAAAAAAAAAATATTGTAAATAATTTGTTTACCAGTGGAGGGACTTTCTCCCTGCATCTGGCTTTGCTATTATCCTGAGCAGCCCACCAGCACAGAGCAAGCAGAGATGTGTAGCGTGGGTGGGTTGGAAAGGCTTAGCTCATGCATCATCCTCAGCTCACTGCTGGGACTGAATGGGGCTTGCTGGCTGCAGGAGATTTAATTAAGAGGAGACGTATGTTCCACTGGGGACAGGGCTCTTGCCTTGGCATGCTGCGTTTCTATTGCACACTTTTGACACGGAACATAAATGTTTTTCCTTCTTCCTAACATCAATTCTTATTCCAATAAAACCAATGCCTGCCTGGTCCTGTGAGAGCGCAATTCCCAGTGTGTTCCCTAAATGTAGTGGGGAATCCATCTTGAGACTCTCAGACCCCCTTGTCCCTTTGTTTCTTGACAGGCAGGCTCGTGCTGTTCCCCAGAGCCAGCCTCAGGACGGAGCAGCAGGGGCACAGTGAGGCCTGCTGAGGTGTGGAGCCCTGATGGGAAGCCCAGGAACACTGCTTGCTGGGTCACAGCCACTGCCTGAAAGCCACCCCTCCAGCAAGCATTTGCTGCCCCGTGTTCCAGTGCACTCCCACACAGGAACATTCATCACGTGCAGGCAGCAAAGCTGAGCTAAAATTAGAAAGAATAATTTCTGCTAGATTAATAAATTAAGGGTGTCTTTTGTAGGACCTTACCCTGTGCATGTTAGGGGGTGTTTTGGCTTCCATTTAGCCATGACATATCAGTCATCTCACTTTGTGCCTTGCCTGACAATTTTCAGCTCTGCCTTCTCTGTCTTTCAGGCTGTTCAGCCACCTTCTTTCATTACTGTTACAGCCTAATTAACAACAATTTCAGTCCCCTTTCTTGAGGGGGCAGCTCAAGTGCACAGTTTCTTCATCTGGCTTGTGTGAATGAATATTCAGAGATAAAATGGTTGTTCTGGAGTGAATACAGGGTAGTGACATCCTGAGAGGACTCTGCTGACACCAAACACCGAGGCCATGGCATACACAGCTGGAGAGCATTAGCAGAGCCCATTCAGAGGTTTGCCTCTCTCAGGGCTGGTTTCTGTTCTTTTTATTGGCGGTAAATTACTTTCCAAGCTCCCCTGTGAACTGAGGAGACACCACTTAATTTTAAAATGATAGATTGTTTAATGTCTCTCACTTCTCTCTGCTCCCTCCCACGGGGACAGAGTGGAAGCCCCAGTGACCACCACTTTGAGGCTGTGTTGGCCCCCACATAAAGGTCTATCTTTATCAGAAGGAATCTCATTCTCTGAGTGGACAAAGATCTTCCACTGCCTGGAGGTTATTCTCAATGCCATTTTTAATGCAGCCTGTGCTCAGCCAGGGTACAACAGCCATCAGCTCAAGTTCAAGCACCGTCAGTAACACTTCTTACATGGAGAGTCTGTAGCCTGCTCCCCAAATGGCTGGATCCCAGAACCTCCTCTTTTCCAAAACTTTCAGTGTAAATGGACTTCCACTTCATTCACCAGGGTGCTGGGGAGTCTTCCCACTTGCTTTAAGCCATCTCCTTCCGTGGAGCTCAGTATTGTGAAGTCCATGGACAGAGTCAGGTCCTTCCAGATGGGGAATCTTTTTCCCTGCCCGATATCCAGGAGGGAAGAATTGAAGCCCTTCAGGAGATGAGGTATTTGGATTTAAAACCCGTGCCTGTGCTGTTCTAAGGTACAGATGCCAGGAGTCTCCTAACAGTAGTGAGAGCCCTCTTTCCAGAGTCATCTTCTGGCCAGAGAGCAAAGGATGAACTTTTCTTGGGTTCCCTCAGGTCTTCTCCAAGCAAAGGCTGAGTTCTGGGACTATTCCAGCGACATGCATTTCACAGGCAGGGCACCAGGACGCCTGAAAAATCTCCACTACTGGAGGCAATCTCAACCCCATTCCAATCCTTTGGGCTCAGTGAACCCAAGCAGTGCTGGACTTCTGGCTCAATCTACTTCCCAGAAGTATGTTCAGCAGAGTGACAATGTATAGCCCAACTGGACTCATCCAGTAATGGCAAACATTTTGGTATGCACCCCTTGGTACCAGCTTTGACCTCTTTATCTCATTCTCATCAACCCACTCTTCCCAAAGCACAAGCCAAAAATAGACTGTGGCAGTGACTCAGAAAGAGAAAGAAGAGTCATTCTGACTCAAATACCAAGGTGGGCCTCCAGAGGATGGCACATGGGACCCTGCACCAGCACTTGCAGCTCCCCATGTCTCAGCTGCCAAAGTTCCCTCCCTAGAGACTGCAGCATGCTGGAAAAGCTGCTGCTTATCTCTCCAGCAGCAGAGGTGATGCTCTGCTGACTCTATAGTGTGACTCAAAGGCATCACTGCCTCAATAGGTCTTGACCACGGCTGAAATCTGAGTAGCTTTATCTGGGCTGGGAAATAATGTGGGCCAAGGTTCCCTCTCTGGCCTGGAGCAGCACAGCAGAATTTACATCCATACAACTAAACTCTGTCTATCCATCCAGGGAGTATTCCCTGACCCTGACCTTCACCTGAACCACAGCCAGGCAGTGCTGCAAGCTGGGACAGCCAGAGCCAAGACAGAGATGTGGATGGGTTCAAAACTAAACTCACAATCCAGTTCTAATTAGGAAAGCCAAGGTTACAGAGCACTTGTATTTAACTTTCCTAAGGTGATCTGACTCTTGTTAGCACCAGTGGCCCTGCTAACAAGCATCTTGTCTTCAAACATCATTCCACTGTTCTTCTTTCTGAAGGCACAGCTGAGTGGGAGGCTTTTCCTTGGGAAAGAGAAGATAATTTCCAAAAAGATAAGAAGACACATTCCCCTAGAAGTAGAGAGCAGACCTCCATTCAGTTCAGACCTCAGTTCTCCCATCAGGGAGGCAGGCTCACCTGCAGCAAGGAAAGCAGGTCCCCAGAGGATGAAACTACATCCTCACCTCTAAGAGGAGCACAGCTGGTTTCCCTTGCTTTCCTCACCATCTGAAACACAGCCCACAGCAGTGTGAGTTCCTCTGACTGCTTGGAAAAGGTCAGCAGAGGTCAGTCCATGGGTGAAGGAGCTGAGGACTCCTCTGGTTCCATTGATACTCATCTATTTAAATGCCCTATTTTTTGCAAACTGGAGACCATGACTGAGGAAGTGTCTGCCCCAGCCATCATCTCCTTTCAGCAGAAGCCAAGAGAAAATTTCTCCTTTGAATTAGTTACAGCAGTACTGAGACCAGTTTTGTGTCCATGCTCCCCCATAGTTCCTTCAGCCCCTTCCACTCTGGAATGGTTCTGCCCAACACATTCAGAATCAAGATGCTCTTTGCATCCTCCAAAACACTAAGACATCTGTGCTCTGAGCTGAGCAGACTTACCTACTCTCAGAATCTCTGCTTGATGTTTTACAGCAGGAGGCTTTGACTCAAAAAAAAAAAAGGTAGCTTTGATCAGTGCAACCCCTAGTTAGAGCTAGGAAAGCATGACCCTGAGCTGACTTTCTTCTACCAAATATCACATTCTACTTCAAAGCAGAAAGAGTCCTGAAGATGTCAGAATTTTTTTAATCCATCATTTTGCCTCACCTTGTTCTGGGAAAGAGGCAACTCATCTGAGCTGCAATTTTGCAAGTACATCAAGCCTGGGCCGGGCAGGCACCAAGGACATAGCTGCTTGAGTGAATAATGTATTCCTAAGGACCAACCCCATCTTTTAAATGGAAATATCAAGGAAGTACTTGTGCCCCTTTCTGCAATCAGACCAGTGTTGCTCTTTCAGGGAAAGAAACCAAACTGGTGGCCAGTTCATTACTCTGTGCAGAACCACAGCCAAAGGCTTTCCCAGCCTGCAGTCCACATCCATGCAGGCAATGTGCAGACATTCCAACTGCTCTCTCATGCTTGTTTTTCCTGACTTTTCAGAAGTGAGCAGTATCTAACGTATCTCAAAGACCAGGTCCTCTGATTTATAAAGAGCACCTGTCCAGGGCCACTGTTCTTTAATTTAAAAAGCCATTTAGTGTCTGATCACAACAAATGGATCAATATTTTTAAGGTGCTGCTGAGCAACAACAAAAAAAAAAAAATCCAAAACAACTTGAAATACAGACAGATCACTTTTCTCAGGAAATCAGAGAGTTTCAAAGGTTTACTTAATTCAGCAATTTTGGAGCAGTATTCCTGGTCATACCAGTGGTGGATACATGTGCACACAAGTGCATTCCTCTGATTTGTTTCTGACCTTGGTTATGCCAGGGTTAATCCAAGTTTGTCCACTGCTGGCCAGGAGGGGCTTCAAACTGATGCTGTGATTACAAGAGTTTCCTCTGAGAACCTTGTCATCCATGTAAAAACAAAGGCAAAACAAAGCACATCAACTTTCTGCAGTGCATTTGTCACCCCTTCTTGTGACACCCTAGCTTTCAGCATGAGCCAAGCCCTCATCACGGGTGTAATTGACTCTGCAGCCTATTCAGATGGACATATACTTGCTTTTGTTACTGTTATCTGCAGGTTAACCACAGCTGACCCTTAGCATTTTCCCCTGTGCACGAAGGACTTTCAGCTTCTGTGGTCTGAAACTGTGACACAGAGGTTTGCTGCTAAAGGGAATCTAAGCCTCTCACAAGGCTCTCAGTGCCCAAGAGAGCACATCACCCCTTCTCCTTAATCTGCCACTGCACTGGCTTGTAATTAGCACAGTCCAGTTAATAAAGTGGGATCTGATTGCAGTCAGGCTTCTGGAGACTATTTGTGGGTCAGACCACACAACCAACTGCCCTTCCTTCAGTCATTCTGGTGTTCAATTCACTTACCCCATGCCATTTCTCATTTCAGCAGACCAACACAAAAGTCATTGCGTTTGGCATCTCAGCAGGATGTTAGAAAGTGAGAAAGGTGGAAAGGAATGAAAACCTCTTTACTATACGTCTAGGAGTTACAACAAGAAGGGCCGTCACCCGAGACATCGTGGGAGGGAGGGCTGATGACCCCCTGTAGGTGCTTCTCACAGTCTGGTGTAAGACTTCAGGATTTTTACCTGTGGAATATCTTCCCCAGTCATCCTAGGAAATGGCCATCACTCCATCCTGACCCACAGGTAAGGGAACAGACCCGAGGGCAACACACTGGCTTGGGGAAGAACCAGCCCCTTGCCCAGTTTATGTCTTTCCCAAGGTTTAGACAGCAGCTGAGTAGGATGGTTGAAGATCTGTCTGATGGCAATTTTTGGTGTCTCTGATCTTCTCAATTCCCTCTTTACTTGCTTGCTGGGTGGAAGACACTATCGGGAGACACAAGGGAAGGCAACTGAAGTGCTGAGCTCCCACAGTTAGAGAGGCCCTGCCCATAACTCAGGCAAGCACCCTCCCAACATCTCACATCTAAGGAACACCCCTGAGCCTGTCTGCTTGCTCCTCACACCATCCCTTTCCAACTGAAAGCTTGAGCTGCCGCCTGGAAAAGACTTCCTGAGAACAGACCTTCTGGGCCACTGGGAAGCACCTGGGGAGAGTGAGGCTGCCATTGTTTGTGGAAATTGTCCTGGCTGAGGCCCTGACATTTTGTTCCTCTTCCTGACACAGACTTGGCATACATGCAGCGTTGAACCATCGTGGACCACCAGCCTGACCTGACACATGCAGAAAGATGCATGTCCCTGCTCATCCCTGAACCTGGCAGAAAATTGCACCTGGAAGAACCCAAGGTTTCCCTTGCTTTGGAAAAGCTGCTTAATCCTGTTTGTTTTGTGTGAAATTTCTTACCAAAGAAAAGGCCTAAAATTAATTAACTTAAAGAAATCAAAGGCTGAAATGTCTCATATCTCAGGTACCCATAATGCAAGCTGGCATGTGTACTTAATGGTTTTTGAATGTATCAGAAAAGGAAAAGCCACAGGGCTGATATCATTAAAGACAATAAATCCATCCTAGGAAAGACAACAAATTTAATCTCGTTCTAACATTTCTGATTAGCTTTTCTCCTTATGAACACTTTGATTATTGGAATCTTGCCCTTTTACTCACTGATTATTTAATGCAATTAATACTCATTTCAACTTTGCCATTGAGAGCATATTTTCATTTGCTTTTAAAAGCAGAAAGCTGATGTCTGCTCTAATCAAAAGATGCACTCCAGGCATGTGAAATACAGTACTACAATGTGCTTTACAAGGATCAATGATAAATTACATGAACTCCTTATTCCCAGGAGGGATTTATTACTGAGCTAAAAGGAACAAATGGTTATAGCAAGAGATGGTTTGTTTTCTCCTGCTGATTTATGCAAAAGGTCTGTTCCGGCACTCACTTCAATGAAAGTGTTAAGGAAAGAGTACAGTGTCACATGAATTCATATAGGGAAAAGCTGTGCTGCATATAGAAGGGATGCTAACAATGCTGCTTTCATCATTGGTTCAGTTAGTTGCTTCTACCTGAAAAAAAAAAAAAAAAGTTGGATTGTTAAATGTGGAGGAAAATTAAAGCAACAATATTAAAAAATGCCACAAAGAAAAAAAAAGTAGAAAATATGTTTTAAAAGCAAAGAAAAAAGCTTGGATTCAAAGTTACTCTAACAAACTTCTATCTCATCATGACATTTTTCACTTCCTTGTCTCATCTTTACAACCTTTTCATTATCATTCCAATTAAGTTGCAAGAGAAGAGCAAAGATTCACCATAACCTGGAGAATCATTGCCTGATTTCCTCCCCTTGTCGTTGCTGTTCTCAACAGGGCTTGAACAAGATCTGATACCTTTGGTTAAGACCTGTACAGCCTTTATTCCCACCATGGACACCCAGAAGAAATCCAACCTCTCTCTCAGCTGCCTTGCACACATAGGCAATGCTTCAGGGCAGTCCTGGATTTTGGATGCATGTGTTGCAGTCCTGCATTTGGACTGCAGCAAACAGACAGGTCAGCTAACACACAATGACCACAAATACAGCAGGATATTAACATCTTGAAGAGATCACACCTACTCATAACTTTGACTGGGGAACATCAAAAATCCAATTTTTCTTAGGTTCAACAGAACTGTCACATGTGGCAGGGAAAATCAGCATATGATTTCTGTTCCATCTCTCCATCTCTAAGTCTTCAGGTGCCTTTCTGAGCCAGCCTATATTTCTGCAGTGTACCTCATTGTTTTCTAACTCCTGGACTGGACATTCACCTAGGAAGCCATTCCTGGCTCCCTGCCATCATCTTGCAGTAATGAACTCTCGCATAGGAAGTTGCCTCAGCCCCAGGCTGAGGTCTCTCCTGGAGTAAATTCTGCCTTGTCTCTTAGATGGCATCAATCATTCATAGCCTTGTCCTGCTCCAAGCATCTGCTTCCCATTCTCTTCCTTCGTTTCCTCCTGATTAATTGATGAAATTGTTAAGTGTGGCTGCCTCAGAAACTGCCATTTCCTTAAGCATTTTTGGCCCTCTTTATGGTAGAAAGCAGGAAATCTTTACAGGAACCCTGAAGGGACAGAAAGGTTGAATAGGACTCAGCCTTCACCAGGACAACACAGGCTAAGGCACCAAAATAAACCCTGGCTGTTCCCAGGCTGCCATGGTGTCTAAGGGCAGAGAGCACAAGGAAGGGAAGAACCACGTGCTTTTCCTGTCATGGCCAGTATCCAGGTGACAAATACACCCTTCTCCAGGCAGTTTCCCCTCAAACAACATCTACAGCAGCTCTCAAACTCCTACCCATGGCATCCTTTGGGCAGCATGAAGGCTGGTGCAAGTGCAAGCGGGCAACATTGCACAACCACTGCCAGCCCTCTTCCACTCACGCTGGTCAGCACCTGAAGTCCCTGGCTGCAAGAGCTCAGTGCTCCAGGGCAGCTTGCATGTGATCAGCCCTGAAACAGGGAAACTCACCCCCAGGAGAGATGCAGCTGATGTGAGCACAACAGCATGGCAACTTCTCCGGGAGCCCATGGCAATGTTCCTCTTCCAAACAACCCCAGCGCCAGCACAGTGACGGTTTGTGAAGAGGAGCTGGGGGCAGAAACAAGGGTGATATCAAAGCCCATCCTTACCAGAAAAGCTAGGTAAGAGGCCCTGGAGAGCCTGAGTCTCAGGCCTGTGGCGTTTTCTCCCTCTCCAACACTCACACATCACGCTTACTGCAAGGCCCAGGCTGCACCAAGAGAACTCTGCAGCCTGAGCCAAATTCTGCCCCCCAGGGTTGCCAGGGGACCTGTTCCACCCAGCCTTTGCAAAGGCACCAGGCATGCCTACCCTGTGCTGAAGAATGAGCATGGAGTTTAGGGGCATGTTGAGATAACAGACAACATGGGGACTCTATCATAAAACTTGATTTCTGGGCAAGGTTCATTACAAGAGAGCAATTGAGACAAACACGAGGAAGACAACAGTCTCGTGGCAGAACTTCATCACTCCTGAGAAGCCTGGTGAACCAAAGCACCTTCTCTGGATGCATTCTGGCTTCAGTCCTGCCTGGGACAGGAACCAGTGTCAGGAAGACCCCAGAGCAGATGCAAGCTGGGCATCCTCTCTCCTTTAGCACAAAAAGGAGGAGTTTTCACTCTGTTCATCTCACTGCTACGATTCAAAGCTATTCGTGCCAGTGCCTTTCTGCCATCCTTCCTTTTCAAAAGTGTTTGCTGATCACTGACACGGGCTCATGATATGCTGTTTTATTAGGCTGACTCTCTCTGCTTTTATTTGGCTGAAAGAAAGAGCAAACAATATTCTGGCAGCCTAGAGATGCTTATGGTCCCACTAGCTTTCACTCACAGAAGCAGAATTATCACTTAAAATGGGGCACACTTTCTACTTGACATTAAAAAGTAAGTGCTACAAATACTAGAGGTTGATGAGAGATGATACAAGATAGCAAAATCATTGGATTTTGGTGTTAGTCAGCAGAGATGTTGCAAATCACAGAAAGGGTCAGGTTAGAAGGGACCACAGTGGGTCATGTGGTCCCACCTCCCTGCTCAAGCAGGGTCATCCCCGAGCACATTGCACAGGATTGTGTCCAGAGGGTTCTCCAGCGACAGAGACTCTACAACATCTCTTGGGCAATGTTTCACCTGCACACTAAAGTTCTTCCTCATGTTTCAGTGGAAATTCCTGTGCATCGCTTTCTGCCCATTGCCTCTCATCCAGTGGCTCAGCACTACTGAGAAGAGTCTGGCTCCATCCTCTTGGATGTCCCTCAACAACTTTTCTTTCTGAAGCAGGCACTCCTTCAACCATAGGAGACCTCTGGATGAGTCTCAGAAGGCACAAACACTGGTAAGTCACCTGCCATGGCTGTGTATGGAAGGTGGTTTGTACCAGGGGCAAAATCAACTCTTACAGCTCTCAGGAGCAGCTCAAATCAGTGGAGAGGGGCCTTGCTTCCCTTCCAAGGGAAGTCAAATTAAGTAGCCTGATGTATGCATAGGGAGTGCTGGCTTGAGAACCAGGAGTTCAAATTTCTAGTTTTGCCACTCACCTTGGTAGTCCTGGTCTCCTCTTGCAGTCTCTCCTCCAGCTGCACAATCTTTGGGCTGGGACTGCTTCCCACTCAGCATATTTACTCTCCATATGCTCTGAACACTGAGACACCAAACCTACTGTAAATTGGAAACAAATAGGAAAATACATGCCAGAGCTCCCCTAATGCCCAGCAGCAGCAAGTGCTCAGCCTAGGGGACAGGGACTTGCTGAAGGAAAGAACCTGTCTAGATTAGAGGAAGAAATCCATGACAATTCTCTAATGAGGATTTCAGGGGATACAAATTGTTTTCTGGGAAATGGCTAATAACAGCAAATAGGGACCCCAGAAACAACTCACAGCACCTTCTTATTTCCCGTGGCCTGTAATCACAGTGTTCAGCTGTTATTTTCATCCTTCTAAGTAGTATAATGGACAATTGCATTCACATTTTCACTTTCTTTTTGCCAGAGTGTCACCACTTCAGGTTTTTTTTCTATTAACATGGAAAAGCAAGATTTCTTCCTCCCTGATTGCTTCAGTTCCCAACTAATGTAAAGAGACAGAATCCAGTGAAAAGTTTATTAGCTAACCTCTCTGGAGAATCAATTAAGCATAGTTCTGCATGATAAAGCTTTACTTCTTTTATTTTTCCTTAAATAAAAAAAAAGCTAGGAAAGAGAGTTGTTTTAAATTTATGAGCTGATGCGACAGTGAGTAATGGTGAATCACTGTTTAATATTTTAGTCAACCATCTGCAAGGTGAGCTGTACTCCCATTTCATATTTCTAGAGCTAAGAAGTCACCTCAAGTTTCATGAATAGAATCAGTCTTGCATCTACCCCAAAAAGCTGTATTCAGCACCAAGCCCAATCATTGTCCACCCAGAGATCTCAAACACACAGCCTCGGCACACAGGAGAAAACAAGCACAACTATAAGCTGATGTGGTAGAGTGAATAACACACTGAATAAAAGAAGATGCAAGGATGATGCTGGCTTTTTTGTGAGCTCCTAGTGATTCTGCAGGCAGAGTTGGAGGGAAGAGCACCTTCCTGGCTGTGCATGGAGGACACTGTCTTTGTGCTGGCTTGTGATTGTCTTGTCTTCTTGTACTTCCAACAGCATTCCTAGCACTCCAGAGGCACTAAACCTCAGGCCAGCTTGGGATTTTCCAGCCAGTTTCCCAGGGAAATGGGGACAACACCAGTTTCTCTCTCCGGATACTTCTTCCCCCAGCCCAGTGACATGAGCAGGATGTCTCTGTGTCTCGGTGTCACAGCCACCCAGGAGAAAGCAGTGCTTGCAGGCAGGAGGATGCAGCCTCATCTTGTGCAGAGCAGGTTTGTCAGCACTTGGGCACCTGCACACAACCAGGGAGAACACACCTTGGGCAGATCCATCACCTGCAGATCCACGCAACCAGGGAGCACATACCTTGGGCAGATCCATCACCTGCAGATCCACACAACCAGGGAGAACACACCTTGGGCAGATCCATCACCTGCAGATCCACACAACCAGGGAGCACATACCTTGGGCAGATCCATCGCCTGCCACACCTGCAGGGACAGCACTGGAGCAGAGAAGCTGCAGAGCCAGATTAATTCCTTCTATGGGAGGTCTCCCACTGGGAATTACCCAAAGATACCAACATCCCAGGTGGCTCAGGAAAGCTTCCCTTGGACCTGCTGTTTCCAAATTCCCCCTTCTTCCTGCTCCCACTGCTGAAATCCTCATCAGCCTCTGGGTCTTAGCTGTTTCATGGTCTTAGACCATGATAGCATGGTCTCCCCAGACCATGGCTACTGAACTCTGTCTCACCCATTGCTCATACCCAGCCTGCTGCCATTGACCAGAGGTGTCCCTCTAGCATGTGCCACCAGCAAAACCAGCCTCTAGGCCCAGCCTCTCAGTCTGTCTTTCTCCAAGGGCATCTTCAAGTTCCTTTCCTTGATTAATGCATGTTAAGACTGACTAATTTCATACCTTCCATCGCTGTAGCTGCTTTACAGTGGGGAAAAATGCAATTTCCTCTCTCTTGTCAAGTGCCACGAGTTTGTGAACCATGACAATGTACATTGCTACTGCTGCACACAGCCTTCCCCTCCCCCAGTCTAATGGAATGTGAATAGTGGTTTTGCAATAAATGTGAAGTCATTAAATGACTACAGAGAGCCAGTGCTACAGAGAAGGGTACCAAGAGCCTCTGTGACCCTGCAGAAACAGAGCTCTCTGTACAGCCTGGGCAGAGCACAACTGCTCCAAAGGAAACTGTGTCAGTTGCCTTGGGGCTGATTTCTATGGAGAGGGGAAAACCCTCACACTTTTCATTCCTTCTTTTATATCTGGAGGAAGATCTCTTATGTCCCTTTTATTTACATTATTGCAAATGACAGAGCAGCTGACACATCCAGCTCCTTCACAGTGCTTCATACATATGAACGAGCAGTTTAGCCTCAATATTGGCTTGCAGACCTTTCTACCACAGCACCTGCTTCAACCACAGTGCAGAGAAATGAGACGTCAGCATGAAGGCAATGGTCCTTCCTTCTCTCCTTAAAAATAGCCTGCTTCATACTGTGTAACAGACTTTGGAGAGCTTAGGTGAGCTGACTTTGACCAGAAAGATGCCTCCCTCACTTTTCATGCCAATGGTTCACCCACCCACCTGTTAAATGGTACACAAGCTTTATTTGCCACAGCTATTCCTCATTTTTTATTGGACCTGACTCTACAAGCTGAAGGAGCCTTCTGGCATGTAATGTCTTATCTCTTACAGCACATGGAGACACCATGTTCAGGTCACCCTCTGGACTTCTCACCCAGCTGGTGAGATTTGGCACTGGTCTAGTGCTAAAGAAGTTCCCGATATTATGGCAGGATACATGCCTCAGAGATATTATCTGGCATTTAGAAATATGTAGATTTATTTCCTGAATTCTCTGGTTCCTCCATAAAAATTCAAAAAGCTTGTTCATAAGCTTGAAGGACACATCTTGAGGGACAGTAACAGAACAAAACCAAATATTCAAAGTACTTTCTTTTGTGTTTTCCAGGTCCTCCAAGCGAAGCAAAATAAAGAACAAGAGAGCTTTCCACCCTCAGTTTTTCAGACATAAAAGATCTTGAAGCAAGCACATTGTCCTGTTTTTTGAGTTGAGAGAAGCAAAGGACAGAGTTGGTAGAGAAAAAGAGAGCATGTTCTCTATCTGTTTAACATATAGGGGAAAGAATTGTATGGATTTTTAAAAGCGAACATGAAGCTCTGTTACTCTGGTCCATTCCCCAAGCTGTATGTGCTTTGGAGCTTCTTCTCAAAGCCCTCTATTGATGCCACTCTCCAGGCATTCACACAATCTGTGGTGCACGGTGTGGGTGACAGTGACCACACAGAGAAAGAAGGGTCCCCATCTTCACGCCACAGCAACCCCCTTTTCTCACTGAATCCACTACAAGGAAGGAGTGACACCAAAAAAAAAAAAAAAAAAAAAAAAAAAAAAAAAAAAAAAAAAAAATAAACCAAGAAAGGTGAAAGCACTATCATAAAGCTCCAGTTCCGCCAGGAGAGTCCAGCATGTGAGTGGGAAAGACACCCTCCTACCAGCATGTTTGGCCATTTTGCTTTCCTGCATTTGTCTGAATCTCTTACTGCTCCCCTTTCTCCACTCATCCGCTGTAACACACAGAGCTGCGATCTGAGCGTCTCGTGTGTATTCATCAGCGCTTCTGAGCAGATGATTCACCTACCCCTCTTTATAATTTTATCTCCCATCAGCTGCAAAGTCAAAGTCTGAATAATGCACCATTGTTGTTTTCAGGAGCAGGCTTGTCACTGTGATAGGAATGACACCGGGAGAAAGGTATGACTTGAATCAAAACAAGCGGGTCGGCAGGTAGCATCCTAAAGCCCCGGAACCGGCAGGGTAAAAATAACAACAATGGAATCGTGTCTCCTAACAATGGGGAGGAAAATAATAATAATAATAAACAACACAATAGCCCTGGCTGTGGCACTGCGTGGGAAGGTGAAGGTGTATTGTCTGTTCTGGGCAGAAAGTAAAACAGTGCTGCTGGTTTTACATCCTTTACGACCAATTGTATCTACAGCCAAGCTCTGCCTCCTCCCTGGCTCCCCCCTGCTGCATCTGGAAGAGCTATCCTGTCTCCAAAAGAGGAGTTTCAAAAGGAGCACCTGCCCTGAGAGCCAGCAGCTGCCCTGCTGCAGCAGTCAGAGACAGGGACAGAGTGTCCATCTGGGCCAGATCCAGCTCAGGCTCTACCACGAATCCCTGAAGGTGTGCAGAAGAATGGATTAGCTCCTGTGGCAGGGAAATCTGACATAGTTCTGAGTGATGCACCAGAGACTGAAGTTTTCTGCATGTTTAGCAAACACCAGCGGGGTTTGCTCTACATCAAAGTGCACTTCTGTCACAGATGGGCAAGGAGCAGCTCAGGTATCAACACTGCCTTGCAGCTCTCTGGAGCTAAGCTCTGCTCCCCCAAGCATCATTGTGCTTTTTGTTTACCTCAGAGCATCTCCCCAAGTTAAATAGTAATATCATCTTCTGCCAGCTCCAGGAAGTTCTAGGCTGGCCCTTAAAGGTCAGAATCCCCAAAGATGGGCCTTCAGATTTAAGGCCTGGCCCGGCTCATGGCTTCTTTTGACAATGGTGGCCACTGCCCTGAGATGTCTAGTCCTGCCCACCATTTTCATTTCATTAATCCTGAAGTTTGTGGGATGCAGGAAATGATATTGTTCTGCGTGTAGATATATGTGTGTGTATGCAACCAGCCCTCCAAACTATGGTTTGGTAAAGGGAGATGAAGGGAAGCAGAAGGACATACTCAGGGAAAAAGGAAATCTATGCTACTTCAGGCAGCAAGACTTGTCAAACTATTTCCTAAGTTAGAAAGTGGCCCCTCAGCTCCACCTGTAGTTAGAGGCAGAGAAAAGAATGTGTAATAGCTCCCAGGCTGGGCTCTGGCTCACAACCATCCTCCCTGGAGGCAACATATGATAAACATCTTAAAAGATGGTGTGAACATCCTCCCACAGTGGCAAGAAGTCATTCCCTGCTCTGAGTTGTGGTTCTGCACGGGCTGGATTGGTCCATCAGTCCCATTACCATCAGCACAACCATAATCCCCTCTAGTATGTGCCAGCCTTGGTGACTACAAATCCTCAGCAGTTCCTGTAGGCAGCTGCGTCATGCACCCCTTGTTGCTCCGTGGCATGAGAGAGAGAGTAACCTGAAAAGCAGTGACTCGCTGAATTTAACCACCTGGTGTTCTTGGAAAATGCCAGCTTTGAAACACAGATTGGCTGCAAAACAAACATCCCACAAGGACGTCCAAGAATTGGCGTGCTCCTCCATGAGGTGCTCAGGAAAATATAACAGTGTGTTATCCTGCTCCACACAGCCCAAAATTCATCCCTAAAACCAAAACAAATACTACTCTAATAAAACAAGCTCTGAAAGCAGTTTTTCTGGTATAGACTACAAAATAGTCATCTTTTAACCTCCTGTGTCCATCAGGATCACTTACTACCTTCCTAATGATCAACAGAGCAAAGCTGTCAGGTGTGTGTCATGTAGACCTGGCCAAGAGAAGTCTGAAACAGGCCAGGTGAAGCTCCATCCACTTCCTGTGACTGTTGCCTGTTCACCACAAATGTGGCACATCCAAGAAATCACATCTGCACTTATTTCCAAATGAGAGCCATCCTGCAAGGCAAACTAGAGCACAACACAGTATTTACTGTATTCCTTTCTCCTTAAAATAATTTCTCCCTTTGCCCTAAGATTCTCAGCAGACTTCCTCTTATTCTTTGTTTGGTAAAGCCAGTATTTACTGCTCAGAACGTACTCTGGCTAAAAGCCTCCCCACACTTCATCCCCGAGTCAAAGCATCCAGTAACACCACCATTCCAATGGAGAGCCCATCATCCACTGCTTTCTAAGGTTCCTCTGCCTTCTGGGAGAAGTCTCTGTGGCATGGGAATCCTCTGTAATGGACGGATCCATTTCTGTTCTTTTGGCTCATGGATGTGGTGCTGATCACCAGCTGCAGTTCCCCTGCAGCAACTGTCTCCAAACACAGTCTGCTGGCAGAGAGTAAATGGGTTAATTTTTCTTGAGAAGAGCCCACCAGCAGATAAGGACCTGCCTTAGTTTCCTGTCTGCTAATTCACCTCAAATCCATAGGAAGTTCAGCTAACAGCCAGCAAAGGCTAGCATGAGTAGTGAGTGCGTGCAGGGTTTCCAAGCCATGCCACAGAGATAAATAGGGATGGCCAGAGATAAACACAGAGCTGGTCTGAAAAGACAAGGATTTTGCAGTTACTGAGTGAGCAGGTCAAAGCACACCCCATCTGTGCTCCATTTTCTGCAGAGAAACTCCAAAACAGGGCTACAAGGTCTTAAACCTTCTCCATCTGCTGCCCACGATGGCTGCCTGGACTGCAACAAACGTGTTGCCACTTCCAGCACCCAGCAGTGACTGATGCTGTGTTAAGAGGACACCAGTGGTTCCGGTCTATTTACATTTCCAAGGAGCTTGGCTGGGTTTTGTGCTGGCGTTTTCTTTTGGTATACCAGCTGTGGGAGAGCAAAGGGGACAGAAATTACTGCGATGCTCAAGCGAGGAAATGCTACTGTTGAGAAAACATCCTATTTATGCCACATTTTAAAAGGAGCCCGTCTTTAAGAGTTTTAAAGAGCTGCCACTGGCAACAAATGAGGCTGCTAATTTGGCCTGGCAAGCAGCGTTTGCTAAACACCATTTCAGGTTTTAATTCATCACATGTAGATTTGGAATTGGAATTCTCCTAGCAAAACCATCATCAGTGTGTTTTTGCAATTCCAGCTCCCTTTCTTTTCACATCAAGCCTCCCTCTCTCCCTCTGTCTTCCACAGCTGTCAGCTGTCACCAGCCAGGAAGGCAGATGAGCCAGTCACAGCCCTCAGATCTGATCCAATCTCCTGTAAAACAGATGCCCAGGCCCCAGGTCCTCTTTGCTCACCAGCCCCTTGTCTGTCTACAGAAACTGCATGTGCTGCCTGCCCCCTGCAAAGTGGGGAGGAATAATTGACTTCCTGGGAAGCATGCTGGGGATAAAATGCTTCGCACATCCGCTCACAGGAGCCTGCTTGTGCCACTCAGGCGAGGCAACTACGGTGTATGCTCCCTTTCACCCAAGCTGCCACCAAGCAGCTCCCACAGGAAGCTCTCCTGTTTCCTCAGTTTCACTGCTGTGAGCTTGCTCAGAGGATGATGCCACTGATGCTAGATTGATTCCAGCTGAGACAAAGTCATGGCAATTTTTGGGGAAAGCCTTGAGGAGTTTGCTCCTTTCTCCAGCACAGATCTCTTCTTCACAACCGAGTGAGCCCTGCCAAGAGCTATGTGGATAAAATTCTACTTTTTCGCCACACAGCCACCACAACCACATTTTGGGGGAAGGCTGCAATGGTGCCAGCACTAAAAGTTCCCTGTGGAAAGAGATCTGGTACCAAAGAGAGATCTCTGAGGAAATGTGGCCGTGTTTGGGCTGTCCTCCTACGCAGCCATCTTGATACTCTGATTGACCCAGTAGCTTTCCCTGATCTGCCCACAAGCAAAAAAAAACTCCTTAGCACTTACAAAATAGACATAGTGTGTGTTGTCCTCTGGCTAGGAACTAGATAAAGGATTCCTGATTTGTTCACACAAAAAAGGCCAACCAACATGCCATGCTGTCAGCACCCTGCCTCCCACAGCAGCAGGAGTGTATACAGAGCCTGCAGGGGGACCAGCACAGACCCACCCCCTGGGACAGAATTTAAATGTTTAAAGCAGGCAGCTGGATTTACCTTGCACCAGGCTCCTGTCTTCATATAGAAGAAACCAATTGTTTACCAGGAAAAAAACGGAAGCAGCAATCTCTTTTGTTTAATGTTCCTTGAGCTTTTAATAGCTATTTATTTACTGGTTTTCGTGGCTTGCTGCCCTAGAGCACAGGAGACGAACATCGCACTGGAGCAACTTCCAAACATCAGACTCCAGCTTTTTATGCAACGGGGCTTTTGAGAATTAAGTGCAGACCAAGGAGTGGAGGGTGCCTGTGCCAAGGCACCTGAGCCCGAGGCCAGTCAAGAGCAGGAGGAGGGCAGGTTTCCCAGCCTGCCTTTGCTGACTGGGGCAGGTGGGCTGCTGCTCCCAGGGAAAAGAGCTGTCTAGATACAAGAGAAGGAGTCGTGTTTTGAAAACTGCTTTCTGAATGAGTCAGCAGAGCCGTCTCCCAAGGCACTGGAGCCTGCCAGAGGGAAGAACAGATAGTTTTGTTGTTTTTTTCCCTTCTGCCGTTGAGGTCGATCACTCACTATCTTGAAGTACGTCACCAGCCTTGGGAAGCCTTTTTCTGAGTAGAATACTTCTTGACTTTTCTATTTCTGAGGAAGTTTTCCAGCCTGCCTTGCCTCTGTTTTGTCAAAGCCTGTATGTGACAGCGAGGTCTGGAGGAGAAAACAGAGCAGGCTAACATGTTATCCCTGCAGGCCTGGCCTGAAGGTGCTTTTCACTTCCAGGCAGGGAAAGCTGCAGCCATTACAACCCTCTTCATCAGGACACACTGATAGATATCTCTCTCCCTTCAGAGACATCCCCTTCCACTTCTCTCCTCCCTCCTCTGTGTCACAGGCATCAGACACCTTTTCTTGCAGAGGCGACCTCACTAGTACACACCTAATGCAATACTGAGTAGCTTGGGTGTAACCTTCAAGGCTGCTGCTTCTATTTCAGACCTGAGGAAGGATAAAAAATGTGTCCTTTATTGAGTGATACCTACTGCTTTAAGAAGGGTGTGCTCTTCCTTCTCTTGTGTTTTTCCAGTCAAGGTAACTGACGTAGATAAAATGACTTTCAAGGGACACAGTAAATGCTTCAGCTCTTAGAGTTAAGAAGGCTTTTGGAAGAGATGCTTGTGCCCAAACAGACTCTCCTCTGTGCTATTCCTTCATCCTGGCTATGCAGATTTATACTCCTCAAAAGGTTGGCATTTCTCATCTGCGCCATGGCACAGGGCTACAAGGGCAAACTTCTCAATCTTAGTCACATTTTGGCCCGTCATTCTCCTGATGATTTTGAAACCTTGGCTGTGCCAGGCACAAATCCACAGGTGAAAGTCAGTTTGTGAGTAGCTGGTGCAGAAAATAATGTGATTTCTCAGGTCAGGGATATGCACAACAGTTTGGCTATGAGATGATCCAAACGTGATCCAACCCTCTGGCTGTCATGATGACAAATGTGAAATGGTCCCAGGGATGAGCTAGAGCTTTCTCAGTCAGCGTGGGGAGAGGGCAGGGATCTCCTGTAACACAAATAAACCAGTACACTGATACTCCGTGCATCTGCCAGCACCAGCTCAAAGCGGCAGCAGCCAGAAGAAACTGCATCTCCATCAGTGTACCTACTCTGCCACATGGCAAAGTGTGGGCTCTGGATAAGCCTAAAATCTAAAAATCCTAACTTCCACAACACCTAAAGCCATAGACACAATCAGAGATTTTTATAGCAATCTCCCCCACCACCTCTACTCCCAGCCCAAACTCAGCTGATAACTAGCCCAAAAAGGCTAGCTACTTCTTTGTCCCCACAAGTCAGCATCCCTATCCCTCTAATTGCTTGATTGATTAGCATAATCAAGGTGAGCTCACAGTAGTTGCTCCTGACCTACCTCTATTTGGAAGAAGTATCTTCATGCCTGACCTGGGAAAGGAACTTGTGTGCTGGCAAGCCCATCTGGCCCCTCCCTGGCGTACCTGTCAGCCTGGTAAAGGATAGGAGCTCTTCCTGCAGACCACACTCCAGTGGCTTCCTAAAGCAGGATGCTGGGCTGCTTTTTGTAGGCCCTGTGCCATAAATAAATGTACGTCACTAAGGAACAGCTTGAGAGTGAAATGGTCAGAAGGACAATGTATGAAAATTGGTGTCTGGCTGCACTTGGCTAGGATTAGCCCCATCAGATGAAGCACAATTAATGCTAATTAGTTGCTGCTGCAGCCAGCTTTCCTACCTCTGTGGGAGCAGGGATTACCACTGAGCTAACAGGACCATCTAAAGCCAGTTGTGGCTTGCTCCTGGAAATAAGTTTTACACCCAGTTCTTTATAGTCCAGTGCTCCTTTCTGTGCTCTTTTTAAAACTAAGCAGAAATACTGTGATTCCTTATTCTGATCTGCATAGCACAAGGCCAGATAATTTTGGCCATCACTTTCTGCACCAACTTTATTAATTTATGATTGCTTTGAAAAGCCAGCCAGTACAACATTATTTCCTGTAAATGACTATTTTTTCATACAGATCAGTTACTGAGGTGTCAGATACTCTGCACTATCACTCTCTGACTCTAATCTGTACTCAGACCGCCTTGCTTTGGTGTGGAAAAGCAGCTGAAGGTGTCCTTTTTCCAGAATTCCCACTTCCTTGGGCTCTAGGCACCTGCAGCAATCAGAAGCCACAGAAACAATAGATATAATACTAATATCCAAATTCCATTATAACAGAAGGCTCCTCTCAGCTTTTTCCAAGTTAGTATGCAATGAAAGTTGAGAAACAATGTCGTTAAAACCCACAGCTAATGCATCCTGTGGGCCACAGAGGAAGGTTCTGGGTACACTGGTATATCTCTGAGGGGTTTTTGTGGTTTTTGTTTTTTTCTAGTTTCTCCTTCCCGGGATAACCTTTCACCCCAGGCTTTGTGCTCTTTGTGTGTTTATCAGCAAAGCACATCCAGATGCCCTTCAAGGGAGAAATGACTCATACCTGACTCACAATCGCTCAAGCAAAGCTGCAACCTTTAGTTCATTTCCTGGGAGAAGCATCTGTTAGATTCATTTTGGAAGATTAAGCATTTCTCACTGTCATTTTACAGATGGAGGCATTTGTGACTGGCTGGGGAAGGGTCAACTGATTCTCTGCCATGGATGGAAAACAAACTTCTTTGGGCAGCCAAGCCCTGCCCCAAGGACAGTGAAGATGCTCTTTAGCAAGTGCTGTTAGTCTCCTTCCGGTACCTCTCGCCTTGCAGAAGGACCCCCAGTTTCAATGCACACCTTCAAAGGGATCACCCTTCCCACAACAAGTGTGTGACTGTGCAGAGCTGGCAGCTGGCACGCTCCCTGCCCACTCCCTCCCCTGCTGTTGCTGTCTCTGTCGCTGGCTGATTCCCTGGCACTCAGGAAATGCAAACTGCCCCCTGCCCACCCCCCGGCCTGCAGCCCCAGCTCCCAAGCTGCCCACCTGGCAATAAATAACAAACACACCGGGAGACCACTGCAAAAGCCAGCTTGTTTCACAAAGCCAGCAAGCCCTCACTCCAAAAGGTTTCCCAGCTGTTTCTGCACAGCCAAGGCCCCTTCATAATGTGACCTTTCATTCTCAGAGGACAAAAAGAAACAGATCCAACAGATACATCAAACAAGGGCTGTGCTGGAAATCTATATTTTTCCATCTCCCTTTGAAGAAATCTTGGTTCCCCATTAGGCTAAGTCCTCATATACAAGATTTGCTTCACATAAATTTAGAATTCTAAAAGATAAATACGCATCTACCCCTACCCCGTTTTTTCTTTTTTTTTTTGAGAAACAGAGAAAGACCTAGCAATGTCACTTGTGTGTTGTCCTTTGGTTGCACAAGTCTTAGGATCAGAAGAAAATCACCTGTTCCTCCCCATGAGGACTTGATCACATGGATGTTTACACACAGACATCCCAATAAACCCTGCCACAGTGTATGGTACTTCTTTCCTCCTCGTGCTTCCTAATAGTATGGAAATGCTAATAATAATGTGTAGCCCTTGGTGTGCACATTCCTCTGCTTACCACTGTCTCCCTTCTTGGCTGAATAATCACAGATAATTCACTTGTCTGGATATGACTCACAGCTACTTTATTTCACACAAAGCAATTTCTAATTGCATGTTGTATGTCTGTGTTATGAAATCCAGCGCTAACTGTTATTACAAAATTAGTGCAGAAAACTGAAGGGGAAGGAAAACCACAGTGAGAAACCAAGTAACAACTTACAAAGGGGCAGGCCAGAACCATGTCAGTTTTCCCCTCTCTAGTACAGGACATTTTCTCAGACAGAGCCAAGAATTTCCTAATCCCTCATACAGTAACTTACAGGCAGTGAGACAACTGGGGTCCTTTTACCCTCAGATAGGCTGAAAGCACTTTGGCAGCCAAACACAATAGAGATGTGGTCTGGCTCTGCTTGTCCTCATATCTGTGCTCAACAAGCCTTACATCAAAACCAACACAGCCATGTGTGACAGCTGTGAGCTACCAGACAGGCAGGTCCTGTCCTTTGCCTGGTGTCCCAGTTGTTGTGGCATTTTCAGGAAAGTTTTATGCATCTCTGAAAGGACACACAGTCAGAGAAAACACATTTTGGCTGGAAAAATCACAGCTGATGCACAGCCCTGGCAATTTTTCACATTTCTGGGTAGGGCCAAGTCAAAAACATATGGATGTTCAATTTTGCTCAGCCCCTAGCTCCATCTGCTTGAGAGAACTCCTTCAGAGCACTGCCACCGCCAAGCGCTTCAGACAAAGTTGGGTGAAGCCTGGTAGTAAAGAGACAAGGGATAATCCATCCCATGGGCTAAATTTTGCCTCCACTTCTAATGCCATGTCTAGACTTTTATATAAAACAGAGTCAGGGAGAAAGATGAACTCCAGAGTCCCCATCATGCAAACAACCTAACATTCTTGCACTACAGGTGTGATTTTGGCCCGTACCAACTGCGACATTCCCAACGACACAGCTCAAAGGACAACACCCACCAGTGACCACTCCCAACACCTCTATGGGCAAGGTCACTCCAGGCTCTGGGACCTGTGTGCTCCTCTGACACTGTCCCAACAGGCTTTACTTCCTCACAGTTCTACAAACCACATGCTCTCAATTTTGTGCTATGAAAACATTTCTTTTGAACGTCGAAACATGCATACTATTACTTTGAATACTTTGAACTAGAAAAACATTCTCACAAAATGAATGCGGGCATGTCTTGCTATCCACTGAGGATTATTTTCTTTTCTAAACATCTACAGTGAGATGTGGGCAGAATGGTGAGCTCAGGGCAAATCATCAACCAACAACCTACATCCATGGGGACTAGGAAGGATCCAAACTCTGTGAAGAAGAGAGCTGCTAGGTGTCATAACAAAGTGCCCACAGGCAATCAAAGACCGTGAAAGAGAAGTAATGCCAAACAAGACTCACCAAGCAAGCTGGGGAAGCAGATTCTTAACAGTAAGGGGTGCTTAAACACCTGGAAAGACTACCACAGCACAAGTGTTTGCCATCACAGGTAACATCTATACAAAGATGAGACGTCTTCTGACAAGGAAATCACAGCTCCACCAGTAGCTTTCAGGCACAAAGCAGAAGCCATTGGAAGGGAGTCCCTAATGTGGACTATGCAGGTGGCCAGTCTTGAAGAGCTAATGGTGCTTTCTGGCTTCAGAGCCAGAGGAAATATTGTGATTTAATCAAGCACAGAAAACCCACATGGGCAAAATCTCAGCTCTGGAAGACTGCCAAGGCTCTGCAGTTGGACTGCAAATGAAGTGCCCAGTCCTTCCCTCGCAGCAGTGAAAATGAGAGGAGCTTGTCCTAGGACCCCAGAATAGCACAGGTGCTCAGGATAATCAGGATTTGACCTAAAAGCAACAAATGAAAAAAACAGGATGGCTGTGAGGCAGATTTTATGTACACAAGAAAAGCAAAACACGGGCACAGGGCTGAGTGCTCATTCATGCCCACAAGGTGACAGGCACGGTGGAAAACAGGCATTATCTTTCCTCAAGTACCTCTCTGCCTAGCCCCGTGATTCCCTCTGGTTTCATTCATGTAAAACACAAGGCTATGAATGAGAAACCCTGTGAAGCGGAGAGGAGGAGGGGGAAAGGAGGAGAAAGGATTTCATGCTACCAAGGCAACCGTCACCATGGCAACCATTTAATTAATGAGCTGGTGATGAACCCCAGCAATATGGCTCTAGTGAAGTCATGCTGTAGTAATTACCAGGGTTTCATTCATGCTGTCCTGGCAGGGGCTGCCCAGAGAAGCCCAGGAGCTCTGACAGACAGACGGGAGCAGGCAGCCTGCTGGATCCATGGAAGGCGAGCGCGTGCCTGGGAGCGTGGCCCAGCGCTGCTCCAAGCCAGCTCCCCGGGCACTGGAGCACGGAGAGCACATGCCATCCAATCCATCCTGCAGCCCCGCGCTGCCAAAGGGCAACCCGGCTGGCCCCGTGCCGCCCACACGGGCAGCATTCGCAAGCAGTCTGCAGAGCAAGCAGCCGGCGCGGCTGCTCCCCCTGCTATGCCTTCAGCCTCCAGAAGACGATACTGAAAATAAACAAATAAGCTGGTGATTTGCCTTCTCTGGATGGAAGATTTATCTTTTCACTCAGCAGACAGCAGCGTAACAGCTGCATAGGTATCCCAAGTGAAAAAAGAACTCCTGATGAACATACTGGGGTTTTGACAGGCATGTTTGTACCAGGGAATCTGAGAGACCAGGAATATTTCATACAGAGGGAGGATAAATAAAATACCACAGGTGAGATACTTAAAGCAAAAGACACTACTAAAGGTGAGCGTGAGGACAGCTAACTCACTTGTTCTCAGAGATGAGAAGATGTTCCACGTTGCTGCAAGTCCTGAAACACATCTCACCACTACCATGTGGTGTTACCTGCTCCACAAAGATCCTCAAGCTTTGTGGGACATGGATATGATTGACACTGATCATCAGGAGAGGACATCTTACAGTCATATTTGATTAAAAGATGAGGAAGTGTACAAACTCATGCTGCAGGGCAGACCCTATTTTAGCACTTGCTATCAACAAGCCCACTCTGTCCACTTTACAAAACACAAATTATTCTTTCAAATATTTTCATGGCAACTGAGAGAAATCACAAGGACATTCACCTCATTCACCTAAACCTCAGCCCTCAGGATTAGCTTGGCATCCTGGAACTGTCACCACAATAACAATACCCATACACAGTAAAGAAATACACAATTTATGGGTACACAGCAATTGTCTGTTGGCTGACACAGAATGGTTGGGACAGCCAACCATTGGTTGGGTGCCGAAGGGGAAGGGGATTCAGCGCTGATTGCCTGGGCAGTCAACTCAGTCAGATGAAAAAGGGTTTGTTTTTGCCACCCATTCGAGTGGGATCTGCATTCATCTTGTTAAGCTGCGTCTTCCAACTCCCTCCTGCTTTTTCGCATTGTTTTCCCAACTTTTCCCACCAGTATTTGCCCACTTGAACCAGGAAAAGCCAACGTAGCTTTCTGCCCAAAAGGCAAAACTCAGCTTTTCCCTGTGCATTGTCAGCCATAGAAATCAGCACCAGTGAGTTCCCAGTTTGCATTATTATAGAGAATATCCATTTTAAAAGCTACCTGGAAACACCAGTGCTCACAAGGTAGTTCATGTTGTCTTTCCTCCATAAGAACCTGAACTTCCATTGCTGTAACATCTGTAACTCATGTCTCCCCTCTGAGTTAGGGACTGGATAGGAAAGGGAAGTTACCTCACCCTACTTTAGCAGCCCATGTCAGAACCTGACAAAGTGCTCATCCCCCCACAGTCTGTAGGAGGAATCCAGACCACCAGCTCAGGGATAGAGCACAGTACTGGAGACACCTTGATCTGAACAAAGTAATCATAACCACAACAGGGGGTTACACCGAGCAATGGATGTAGGCAGGCACTGCAATGCTTAGGTGGAAATGAAGTGCTACATCCACACTCAGAACCCAAAATCTCTTGCCAGCATCCTTCTCAACCCACTGACATTTAGCTTACCTGCCAACACTCCAGCCTCGCTGGACCACTACTGCCAATCTGAGCTTGGTCTGTTCAAGACCAGATCTACACCTGAAAACAAGTTGCTCTTCAAGATGATGTCCTGAAAGGTGTGGGCAGAGAAGAGCATTAGAAGTGTCTCTACCATCGTGCCTCTCTCCTTTTCATACTGCACACTGCTGGTGCTTATACAAGATTCTGGTTGCAACATTGCTCAAATCCCACAAAAGGTAAATTCAGTTTCCTTTAATCTTCATTTTGGGCTCTAAATAAAAAATCCCTGTCCCTCTGATCCTTATCTTGAACCACTGCCTCAGTCTTTATTTTTCTGGTGAAAAAAATAAAATCAGAGGAAACCTTTCATCTAGCTTTGAGGATCATTCTTTACAACATTTGAAAATGAGGCAAGACAACAGCCTGAATAATTTCTCTTGAAGAAAGTAATTCCTTTCTTTTTAAAGACAACTCTCTCATCCATGCCAATACTAAAACATCCATGGTAAAACACTGCTTTGAAGCAAAGCCCCCAAGACCCCTCAAAACCCAGCACATACAGGGTGTGCAGTGGAGGTCTGCCATTTCCTCCCTAAAAGCCCTTCTATTTATACTCATCTTGGCAGGCTTGAAAGTACCTGCCAGATGGACAGAGATAACTGACATCCAGAAAAGACACTCCACCAGCTGCTGTTAGCAGGGGTTGGGAAGTGTGGGGGCTGGTTAATAAGAAACCACTCACTTCCTCACGGCTGCTAGCTGCCCGCTGCCTTCCCGGGGCTTAATGGAATTTGGAGAGAGTATTTCAAGTCAGTCCATCTGTCAGCACACACGTAGATCAGCTCAGGCCCAGCACCTTGCACGTCACACATGAGCTTTGTTTCCTCGCAGGAATCTTTGTTGGTGCTCTTTCCCTGATCCCTCTGGCACACGGGAGAGGCTTGACCATGGGTGGTGCTTGCTGCTGGGAGCTGCTGAGAGCTGCTGAGCTGAGACCGTGCCAGCAGGCAGAGGGCTCCTGGCATGGCTGCAAGCAAGGGGAAACTGAGCCCAGAGGAGAGGGAAGAGGAGGGAACCAGATTTCACAGCACGCAGAAGCTGTGAGCCCTCAGAGCACAGGCGGTCCTGTGTGGAGAAGCCCTGGGGATGACAGCTGGATACAAAGCTGAAGGAGCTGGCAGAGCACAAAACAGACCAAACTGGGCCCTGTCCTACACTAGGTGTGTGGCTAGGAGAGAAAGAGGAGTTGTTAAAAAGTCATGTCCGTTCTTACCATTGTAAGAATCACAAAAGTTAAAATGCATCCATATTTGGGATTTTTCTACAATGTGACCGATTTTATGATCTTCGACACTTAGTTTTGCTAAGCATTTCCCATCAGGCAACACGCTGAACAAGTGTTCATTGACATCCTGAAAGAAGATTTCTTACACCTCTCTCTGTTCAGTTTTCCCTTTGCAATTTTAAAACCAAATTCACATTTTTTCAAATAAAGCAAGGAGCGAGCCTGGCATAATCAGAGGGTTCCAGG